>NC_072392.2:93202500-93802500 GCF_028885625.2 Pongo pygmaeus
CCCAACGCCACCCCTGAGGAGGTGTGTGATCCTGGTTAAGTCACCATCCTCCCCTGGCAAAGCAGGCTGACCTCCCCACCTGGGCACAGCCCCAGGCCACACCATTAGGTCAAATGCCCAGGATCCAGGTCAAGACCGTGCCATCTCTCCATGGGAAGAAGACAAAGGTGACTTGTACTCTGTTTCCAGTCACCCAGGATGCCCACCACAGGCCTCCAGCCTCTGCCCTCTCACAGCACACCCAAAACAGCTGGCACATCTGGTGAATTCACCTCTGCGGCTCTCTGACCCCGATATGCCCCTCTCAGCACGCACCTCCAGCGCTGCCGCTCAGGCTGTCCTCGCCAGGGCTCCCAACTTCAAATCCACCTCCTTCAACCCTGCCTCTATGCTGCTGCCAACCCATGCACCAAGGTGGCATCCTGCATGCACCACAGCACCGCTGCCACAGGCACTGCTTCCTCACCCAGAGCCCTTCAGGACCTCCCCACTGCCTGCTGGGACAAGTCCAAACCTCAGCCCAGCACTCAGCCAAGATCTCACAGAAACATGCCTTACACGGCCGAGCGCAGTGGCTCATGCCTGTAATCCCAGCACTTTGGGAGGCCGAGGCAGGCGTATCACGAGGTCAGGAGATCGAGACCATCCTGGCTAACACGGGGAAACCCCATCTCTACCAAAAACACAAAAAAAATAGCCGGGCTTGGTGGCAGGCACCTGTAGTCCCCAGCTACTCGGGAGGCTGAGGCAAGAGAATGGCGTGAACCCAGGAGGCAGAGCTTGCAGTGAGCCGAGATCTCGCCACTGCACTCCAGCCTGGGCGACAGAGAGGGACTCCGTCTCAAAAAAAAAAAAAAGAAAAGAAACATGCCTTACACATGTGCACACAGACACATGTGTACACACGTGTATGTCATACACACACATACCTGCATTTACTACTCCAGGACTCCACCCTGCCATCTCTTCTCTTTACCTTCACCCAAGCTGTTCTCTCTTCCCCCTTCCCCTTTTTCCCACAACAATGCATTCCAAAATCCATTCCCATGGAGGCAACAGGCCTTAAAAACACACATGCCCAGCCAGGCACAGTGGCTCATGCCTGTAATCCCAGCACTTTGGGAGGCTAAGGTGGGTGGATCACCTGATCAGGAGTTCGAAACCAGCCTGGCCAACATGGTGAAACCCTGTCTCTACTAAAAATACAAAAATTAGCCAGGCGTGGTGGCAGGCGCCTGTAATCCCAGCTACTTGGGAAGCTGAGGCTGGAGAATCACTTGAACCCAGGAGGCAGAGGTTGCAGTGAGCCAAGATCATGCCACTGCACTCCAGCCTGGGCAACAAGAGCAAAACCCCATCTCAAAAAAAAAAAGTACACAAGATATAAAACTTCCTCTAGGAGGCTCACAATTCATGTTAAATTATACATGAATAAAAGACTAGAAGAGGCCGGATGAGGTGGCTCACGCCTGTAATCTCAACACTTTGGGAGGCTGAGGCGGGTGGATCATGAGGTCAGGAGTTCAAGACCAGCCTGGCCAAGATGGTGAAACCCCGTCTCTACTAAAAATACTAAAATTAGCTGGGCGTGGTGATGGGTGCCTGTAATCCCAGCTACTCAGGAGGCTGAGGCAGAGAATTGCTTGAACCCAGGAGGCGGAGGTCGCAGTGAGCTGAGATCGTGCCACTGCATTCCAGCCTGGGTGACACAGCGAGACTCTGTCTCAAAAAAAAAAAAAAAGACTAGAAGAAAATGAATCAGAATGTTAATAGCAACTCTCTCTCTGGGTGGTTTT
Organism: Pongo pygmaeus; assembly: GCF_028885625.2. Taxonomy (NCBI): domain Eukaryota; kingdom Metazoa; phylum Chordata; class Mammalia; order Primates; family Hominidae; genus Pongo; species Pongo pygmaeus. The sequence goes on from NC_072392.2 coordinate 93,204,297, forward strand.
ATGTTTTTCTTTATGTTTTTCTGTAAGAGCACGTGTTACTATTTTTTTCCTTTTGAATGTTCATCTGTTAAGGGACCAGAGTGTCCAAGGCACGAGCACCTCCTCGGGCCCATCCCTTTACAGCTCCTTCTGAGTGTCACTTCCTGCAAGACACCTTCCTGCTTTCTCCAACACAGTTTTTTTCCTACAGCCAATAAAACCTGAGGTCCCTGCTACCACCACAAGTCTGCACTTCATACACATCACTCTTATCATCAGAAAAAAATATATATCTTATTAAAAAATCATTCTGGGGCCGGGCACGGTGGCTCATGCCTGTAATCCCAGCACTTTGGGAGGCCAAGGTGGGTGGATCACAAGGTCAGGAGTTTGAGACCAGCCTGGCCAATATGGTGAAACCCCTCTTTACTAAAAATACAAAAATTAGCTGGGCATGGTGGCGCATGCCTGTAATCCCAGCTACTCCGGGAGGCTGAGGCAGGAGAATCACGTGAATCCAGGAGGCAGAGGTTGCAGTGAGCCAAGATCACACCACTGCACTCCAGCCTGGGTGACAGAGTGAGACTCCGTCTCAAAAAAATAAAAAATATAATAATAATAATGGCTGGGCACGGTGGCTCACACCTATAATCCCAACACTTTGGGAGGCTGAGGCAGATAGATTGCTTGAGCCCAGGAGTTTGAGACCAGCCTGAACAACATGGCGAAATACCATCTCTACAAAAAAAAAATCAAAAAAAATTAGCTGGGCATGGTGGCACACACCTGTCATGTCAGCTACTTGCGAGGCTGAGGTGGGAGGACTGCCTAAGCCCAAGGAGGTTGAAGCTGCAGTGAACCAGGATCATACCACGGCACTCCAGCCTCGGTGACAAAGTGGCTCACACCTGTAATCCCAGCACTTTGGGAGGCTGAGGCAGGAGGATCACTTGAGCCTCGAAGTTGGAGACCAGCCTGAGTAACATAGTGAGACCCTATCTCTACCAAAAAAAAAAAAAAAGAAAAGAAAAAATTAGCCACGTGTAGTGGCACGCACCTGTAGTCCCAGCCACTCAGGAGGCTGAGGCAGGAAGATCGCTTGAGCCCAGGAGTTCAAGGCTGCAGTGAGCTATGATTGCGCCACCGTACTCCAGCGTGCATGACTGAGTGAGACCCTGTCTGTAAATATTTAATAATAATAATTCTGTTCTCTGAAGCTACTTCTTCTAAGAAGCCTCCCAGAGCCCCAGGCTTGCTTGCTCCCACCTGGGAACCTCCAGCCCCACCCCTGCCCCCACCCTGCGTAGTTCCTGCCTCCACAGTCTGGGTGCACGTGCCTCGAAGCCCCATCAGTCCCTGACCTTGCTGGTAAAGCATATGGCAGATATTCAGCCAACATTTGTTCCACTGAAGCTGCGCACAGTCCTGGGGACCCCTTCAGCCTGGCCACAGAGCAGGGCTGAGCACCCGTGGAACTCTCCAAACTCAGAGTTGGGGTCGCATGCCTCACCAAGGTCCAGGCATACCCCAGCCCACTCCCAGAGCAAACACCCCCACCCCACCCCAGGGAGCTGCAGGGTAACATGTGGCCATGACACTCAGTCCCAGAACTGGTAGAGCGAGTTCTTCACTGGGGGAGAGGAACAAAGGCTAAAGGAGGGCCCTGGGGCTGGGGTTTGCTGGCCCTTGGGCCCTCAGCCAGGACAGCCCTCTGGCACTCCCTGGAGTGCAGGGACATGGCACCCCAGTCTGGGTGGCCTGGGGCCAGGGTGGGGTAAGGAAGGACATCCCAGGAAACCCACAGAGCCATCTGGGAGTGCCTCTGGGAAGCCGCCATCCCTGACACTTTTCCCACCTCCCAGGTAGCTACTACCCCCTTCAGAGGGCAGAAACTAAGCACAAGCGGGCATGACCTCTGACCTAGTTCATCAGGCAGTGTCACCGGGGGACTAAATCCAAAATGAAGAAAGAGACTTAATAGCCCATTCTGGAAGCAGAGGAGAGATCCCAGCCATGACAGATCCCAGCCTTGAACTTGAGGAACGGGACTTTGCCTCCCTGTTTCCTCAGCTTGGGCCTCCTCTCCTGGTCCCACTGTGGCTTGGACATTTGGATTTGGTGACCACCTGCCCAGGCCAAGCTGATGCTAAAGGCATTAGTCAGGGTCACTGAGGCCCCTTAGGCTTCTAATGGGAGAAACATGGCTCAGCACCTGCCTCAATGACCCCAGTTGGCCTCCACCCAGCCCAAGGAAGCTTCTAATATCTGATCTTTTTTTTTTTTTTTTTTGAGACCGAGTCTTGCTCTGTGGCCCAGGCTGGAGTGCAGTGGTGCAATCTCAGCTCACTGCAAGCTCTGCCTCCCGGGTTCACGCCATTCTCCTGCCTCAGCCTCCTCAGTAGCTGGGATTACAGGCGCCTGCCACCAAGCCTGGCTAATTTTTTTGTATTTTTTAGTAGAGATGGAGTTTCACCATGTTAGCCAGGATGGTCTCGATCTCCTGACCTCTTGATCTACCCGCCTCAGCCTCCCAAAGTGCTGGGATTACAGTTGTGAGCCACCGCGCCCAGCCAATATCTGATCTTTGAAGGAAGTGTTTTTGCTGGAGGTAGGCAGGCCCCCTGCTGCTAGGGTCAAAGAAACTGAGCTACCCTGGTAAAAAACCAGGTATTCTTCTCCCCTTATTCTTTTTCTTTTGTTTGTTTTTGAGTCAGGGTCTTGCTCCATTGCCCAGACTGGAGTGCAGTGGCACAATCATAGCTCACCGTAACCTCGAACTCCTGGGCTCAAACAATCCTCCCATCTCAGCCTCCGAGTTGCTGATATGACAGGCGCACCCCACCCAGCCCAGCTAATTTTGTTTATTTTTTAGAGATAGGTTCTTGCTATGTTGACCAGGCTGGTCTCCAACTCCTGGGCTCAAGTGATCCTCCTGCCTCCACCTCCCAAAGTGCTGGGATTACAGCCATGAGCCACCACGCCTGGCCAAAATCAGAATTTTTTTTTTTTTTTTTTTTTTGAGGCAGAGTTTTGCTCTTGTTGCCCAAGCTAGAGGCATGATCTCGGCTCACCGCAACCTCCGCCTCCTGGGGTCAAGCGATTCTCCTGCCTCAGCCTCCCAAGTAGCTGGGAATACAGGCATGTGCCACCACGCCCGGCTAATTTTTGTATTTTTAGTAGAGACGGGGTTTCTCCATGTCGGTCAGGCTGGTCTCGAACTCCCAACCTCAGGTGATCCGCCCCCCTCAGCCTCCCAAAGTGCTGGGATTACAGGCATGAGCCACCACGCCCAGCCCAAAATCAGATATTCTTAACCCAGCTTTTCCAGGCTCCTGCTTAGACCAGATCCCCACTCAGACCTAGGGGAGCAGTTGTATCTTTTGACTCTCAGGGTGTGCAGGGGGAAAGTCCCCTAGTGCTCGAGCCTGCTAGGCCTGCTCTGGAGGACTGTGTCTCCACGCATGCCCATGCATATACATGTATACACATGTAAACATGCACCCGCCAGGTTCATCTGGCCTGCAGCAGAGAATTCCAAACAGGCAGGATCTGGGAGAGGGTTCCAGGTCTAGGAATGTCTCCCTCCAGAGCTCCACCTACTATAAGGAAGGGCCAGGAAACACAGCCAAAGCAGCTGGCTCTCAGGACCACGGTCAGGCCTGACCCAGGACTGGACCATGGGGCAGGAAGAAAACAGGATACAGGGCAGGAAGGCGAGGAAGGTGGAGCAGCAGGGACACAGGCCCAGACCACAGGAAAAGGTGCTGGTTCTGCCTGTCTACTGCCCAAGCCACACCCTGTAAGAGCCTGGAACCACATATCATCCCATGGACAAATGGCCTGAATCTCCTTGGGGACTCCAAGTGGTAAGGTCAGTGATGATCATCTGGGTTCTGATCCTCACACCCAAGCTACCCAAGTCAGGTCACTTACACAGAGTCCAAGGCTTCAGCCACGGAGGGCCTCTCCCCCCGGGCAGCCCAGGCCCCCGCCCGCCTACAGGACCCAGTGCTCTCCAGAAGGCTGGTCTGATCTCCAGCCTATCCAGGTTCTATTCCAAGCCTACTCAGTGTCCTCAGCTGGGAAACAGAACAGCACCATCTCAAGTGGCCCATCATAGGGCTGTAGGCAGGGAAAGACAGAGGTACACAGTATTTTGGGGAAAAGGCCTGAACAGGTAGGAATCTAGGCCACTCCAGAGCCTTTGGTACCCTGCTGAGCTGGCCCCACTGGCCTGGCAAAGGACCCCAGCTGCCAAGCCCACAGCGCAATCCAACAAGGTGTTTCTTCCCCAGGCAGGTAAACATGGGAGCCTCCCTTCCTCCCTGCCTCCCCGCTCCTCTCCCTGCAGCCCTACACTGAGGGGCTAGCCCACTTGCCACCTTCCCTGCCACCCACAGAACGAAAACCCCATCCTAAAAAAGCCAAGCTCCAGAACGACCCAGGAGCCGTGGGGAGTGGAGAAAAGTGCGGTCTGGTTTCTATCAAGAGCCTTTCAGCCGGGGTTGGACTCGCCAGAGGCCCTGGGCATTTGCTGCGCACTTGACCCTTCCAGGGTGGGAAAAGGGATGAGGGAGCAAGGTCTGGCCCCTGGAGCTGTGACCAGCTGGCTGTGGGAGCTGGCTTCCTCGATCCCACTCTAACCTCCAGCAGCAAGAGAGAGCCCTGGAGAGCAGGAGGTGAGGGGCCAGGAAAGAGGAAAGTCCCAGATGGCAGCAGGTCCTGAGTCCCCTGAAAATGGGGGACCTGGGGAGTCAGGGCTGAGCATCTCTGTGGCCACGGTGCCCTGATTCAAAAAGCCGGGAGAGAAGCGGTGGGCAGAGAAGCAGTCTCGCTGGGGCCAGGTGGTATAAGGAGGTGGCCATTGGGCCACTTGTGGACTCACGGGAGAGTTATGAGCATGGACTACGCTGGAGGGTCCCTAGGCCCCTCACCAGCTGACTGAGGGCCATCCTGCAGGTCCCCATCCCTGAGCCAGAGAACAGAGCACACAGGCTAACAGCCTTTACCTCGCAGGGCCCGGGGGGAAGGCCCCTGGAGAGGTCCCCAGCTGGGAGGCTGTGCTCAGTAGGCCTGGGGACAGGGCCCCTCGCCAGGCTGCCTCGCTGCCCGCCACTCTTTGCGTGTTCCCAGGAAGACCTGGGCCTTCCCTGCCCACGGGCATCGACCAGGGCCCAGCGAGGCCGCTGCCGCGCACACCAGCTGTTTCTCCGACCCGGGCGGACGCCAGCCAGGCTTTGTTTGCATTGAGTCAACCGGGACTGTGCGTCCGGGACCCGCGGGCAATGAGGGGCGGGGAGGGGAGCGGACGGTGGATGGGTGGGTGGGGGCGGCGGAAGGCTGGAGATGCGAAGCTGGGGACGCCGCGGGGCGGGACAGGGGGCGGACAGCTGTGTCGCCGGCTCGGGGAGTAGGCACACGTCAGCCTAAGGTGGCAGCAGCGGCTTCGGGGAGAGGGGTGTTCCCAGGAGAGGAGGCTGAGGGTGGGGGACTAGAGCCAGGGGATGGAGCTTCCAGGTATAGGCCGCGGGGTCCCGTTCCGGCGCTGGCCTTGGCGTTACGCTCGGGGCCCGCCCGTACCCCCATCTCCCGGCGAGCCAAGTTCGCGTACCCCCGGCCCTGCCCAGCCCCCAGCCCGGCAGGTGGATGGGGAGGCCGGGGCCCCCATGGCGCACCTGCGTCTTGGTGGTGAGCTGGATCACCGCCTTCCGGAAGTTCAGCTTGGAGTCGGTCGACCCCATGTCTCTGGAGCCCGCTCCGGCCCGGCCCCCGCCCCGACTCCAGCCCGGCTCAGGCTTCAGCTCCGGCTCCAGCTCCGCGGCCCCCGCGGCTCTCGCAGGAGACAAGCGGCGCGCCCCGCCCCCGGCCGCGTCGGCCCCGCCCCTCGTGGCCCCGCCCCGACAGGCCCCGCCCCCGCGTGGCTCCGCCTCCTGCACCTGCCGTGCCCGCCGCCGAAGACCCGCGGAGTCCGAGGTTCCAACCCAGCGCCGCCTCACGCCGGGTGCCCTCTCAGCTCCCACCCGGATCCTCGGCGCTCTTCCTTCTGCGTCGGAGCATTGTACCCGCCTCCGCTGCTGCCACGCAGTCCCCAGGGCCCAAAACCCTCCTCCCAGCTCGTCCCCCGCCCCGGTCCTCACCCTTCATCCCCGCTCTGGCCCCTGGCCCACGTCTCAGCTGGCCCTGTCCATCCCACTTTCCTCCTTCTCAGTCTGTTTTTCCCATTCATATTTTCTGAGCGTCCACTCTCTTGGTTCCCCCTTTTTCTGACCTGTCAAACCCACGTGTTCAGACAGTCCCGCAGGCCCTAGGTTATGAGGGAGGGAGGCGCTGACTCAGTTTCCCTACTCCAGGAAAGCAGCTCCTCGCCTTGATGACAGCGAGAGTCCCTCGCGGTCCCGACCCCTCTCTAGCCACCAGATTCCCAGAGAATGCTTTGAGATTCATCCATTTCAACAAATGTGCTGAGGGTTTGGTATTTGCCAACTCTGTGTCATGGACGGGGCACAGCGGACATAAGTCGTACAGCCTGCTCTTTATGGGCAAGCAGCTAGGGAGAGGGACAAGGAAAGAAGCTGCCAGGGTACAGCCAAGTAAGCCTGTAATAGAGGCAGATTAATCATCAAAACAAGGCCGGGTGCGGTGGCTAACGCCTGTAATCCCAGCACTTTGGGAGGCGGAGGCAGGAGGATCACGAGGTCAGGAGATCGAGACCAGCCTGGCCAACATGGTGAAACCCCGTCTCTACTAAAAATACAAAAATTAGCTGGGCGTAGTGGCGCACGCCTGTAATCCCAGCTACTCTGGAGGCTGAAGTAGCAGAATTGCTTAAACCTGGGAGGCAAAGGTTGCAGTGAGCCGAGATCGTGCCACTGCATTCCAGCCTGGGCGGCAGAGCAAGACTCCATCTGGGGGGGGGGGGGGGGGCGGGGATTCAAAACAAGACGACGATGACGATATCTCTAATAGCTACCTCTGAGGTATTATTTTATCCCCATTTTACACTCGGGGAAAATGAGGCTTGAAGCAGTTACTTGCCCAAAGCCACACAGGTTACTACCTAGTAAGGAGCTCATCCAAATGAGGCTGCGCTTTTTCCACAACATCATTTTGCAAGCTATATCTGGAAGCTTCTGGAAATCTTGGATGCTTTTTTATTTTTTGCGATGGAGTTTCGCTCTGTCGCCCGCCCAGGCTGGAGTGCAGTGGCACAATCTCAGCTCACTGCAACCTCCACCTCCCAGGTTCAAGCAATTCTCTTGCCTCAGCCTCCAGAGTAGCTGGGACTACAGGGGCCCACCACCACCCCCAGCTAATTTTTTTGTATTTTTAGTAGAGATAGAGTTTCACCATGTTGTCCAGGCTGGTCTTGAACTCCTGACCTCAAATGATCCGCCTGCCTCAGCCTCCCAAAGTGCTGGGATTACAGGTGTGAGCCACCATGCCCAGCCCTATTATTTATTTATTTATTTATTCATTCATTCATGCATGCATGCATTCATTTTACAGATGAGGTTTCACTCTGTTGCCCAGGCTGGAGTGCAGTGGTGCAATCATAGCTCATTGCAGCCTCAAATGCTGGGGCTCAGGCAATCCTCCTGCCTCAGCCTGCTGAGCAGTTAGGACTACAGGTGCACACCACCATGCCCAGCTAATTTTTTTTTCATTTTTTGTATAGACAGGATCTTGCTACATTGCCCAAGCTAATCCCCAACTTCTGGCCTCAAGGGATCCTCCCACCTCAGCCTCCCAAAGTGCTGGGATTACAGATGTAAGCCACCATGCCTAGCCCCTAGATGCTTCAAAAGGATGTGACATTCACTTAAAGAGGAATTCTACGGGTGAAAAATGAGGGGCGCGCCATCTGGGAGCAAAAGTGTGGCAGGGTGGAGCGGGTGTGGAGGGAAAGAGGAGTGCGAAGGGTGTCGCCATTTCACTGAACAAACAAACTCCACAGGGCAATCATAGGGTAGCTCTAGCCTTTCTCCAGAGGTGGGTTTTCCCCGCCCCGGGCAAAATCCTTGGCAGGTTTCATGGCTTTTCTAATCATTCCAAGATAATGAATGAATAGTTCCTTTATTTGGCATTAAAAAAAAAAATCCAGTCTATTCTACAAATCACTCAACCGCATTCCAGGCCAGAGTGACATTAAAAACTCTCAATCGTAATCATTAGGGAAATGCAAATTGAAACCACAGTAAGATAACACTACATAGCTAGCACAATGACTTTCAAAAACTGGCAACATGCTAACAGTTTCTTTTTTCTTTATCTATTTTTATTTTTTGAGACAGGGTCTCCCTCTGTCATTCAGACTGTGCAGTGGCACGATCACAGCTCATTGCACCCTCTACCTCCACGGCTCAAGCAATCCTCCCACCTCAGCCTCCCAAGTAGCTGGCACTACAGGTGCACACCATGACGCCCGGCTAATTTTGTATTTTTTATAGAGATGGGGTTTTGCCATGTGGCCCAGGCTGGTCTCAAACTCCTGAGCTCAAGCGACCCTCCCGCCTGGGCCTCCCAAAGTGTTGGGATTACAAGCAGGAGCCACCGTGCTCAGCCTTCAAAAAGAAGAAAAAATAATAAAGGCAAGTGAAGGTATGAAGAAGGAGAAGGAGGAGAAGAAAAGAATTGAGAACTCTTGCTAACCAGCCACTCCAGGTAAAATTTTGACCCCTTTGGTCTTGCCCATCACTCAGAGCCATTTCTGTGATTTGCAACCAGGAACTCCAAGTGACATGGAAATATTACTGGATTTAATTGAGTCCACCCTCACCTAGCCTCAGGGGGTCTTCTACCACTCAGATGGGCATTCTCCTCCATAGATTATCTTTTTTTTTTTTTTTTTTTTTTTTTCGAGATGGAGTCTCGCTCTGTCACCCAGCCTGGAGTGCAATGGCGCAACCTCGGCTCACTGCAACCTCCACCACCCAGGTTCAAGCAATTCTCCTGCCTCAGCTTCCCAAGTGGCTGGGACTACAGGCACATGCCACCACGCCCGGCTAATTTTTTTGTATTTTTAGTAGAGACGGAGTTTCACCATGTTAGCCAGGATGGTCTCGATCTCCTGACCTTGTGATCCACCCCGCTCAGCCTCCCAAAGTGCTGGGATTACAGGCGTGAGCCACCACGCCCGGCCCTTAGATCATCTTAATGCCAGGAAATCTTACAAGGTCTCTGTGCATTCACCCCACCATGGCATGGAAAAATACATAACACCGTCCTGAGGAACTTGACCACTAACATACCTAAGTGGAAAAATACCCATTCATCCCTGACCATTGTTTACATTCTCTAAGTTAAGCTTAACATCCTCCCTAGTTCCACCAGTAATCATGTTTTTAAAATGCTGTCAGTTGTTTTCCAGTGATGCATATTGACATCTGTAGTGACTGGGCATTTGCTTTTAAATCTACTGCAGCAAAGAAAAACAATTCATTCCACCATTCTGTTTACTTTTGTGTGTGTGTGAAAACTTTTATAGTAAACATTTTAAGAAATAAGTCTGGATGTATGAAGAAAGAATATTCTCGGCCAGGCGCGGTGGCTCACGCCTGTAATCCCAGCACTTCGGGAGGCCGAGGCGGGTGGATCACGAGGTCAGGAGATCAAGACCATCCTGGCTAACACGGTGAAACCCCGTCTCTACTAAAAAATAAAAAATAAAAAAAAATTAGCTGGGCATGGTGGTGGGTGCCTGTAGTCCCAGCTACTCGGGGAGGCTGAGGCAGGAGAACGGCATGAACCCAGGAGGCAGAGTTTGCAGTGAGCTGAGATCGCACCACTGGGCCCCAGCCTGGGCGACAGAGTGAGACTCTGTCTCCAAAAAAAAAAAAAAAAAAAATATATATATATATATATATATATATATTTACTAAATAAAATAAAACAGAGCTTTAAAAAAAATTTTTTTAATTACGTATCCCTAAATCAATTTGAGGGTTCCCTGGTAGGTTCTTCGCTGTGATGTCTCCATATAGAAACCATGTCCTGTTCTCCTTTATGCCCACCATAAAAGGAAGACTCGCAGGTCTGTGGCTGTCATGGCCCTCCCTGGCACCCTTTTCCTGAGTTCAACCATCAATCGTCCAACAAACATTTACTGAGGCCAGGCGCAGTGGCTCACGTCTGTAATCCCAGCATTTTGGGAGGCTGAGGCAGGTGGATCACCTGAGGTCCCGAGTTTGAGACCAGCCTGGCCAACATGGTGAAACCCTGTCTCTACTAAAAATACAAAAGGTTAGCTGGGCATGGTGGTGGGCACCTGTAATCCTAGCTACTTGGGAGGCTGAGGCAGGAGAATCACTTGAACCCGGGAGGTGGAGGTTACAGCGATCCAAGATCACACCATTGCATTCCAGCCTGGGCAACAAGAGCAAAGCTCCATCTCAAAAAAAAAAAAAAAAAAAAATTTACTGAGCATCTGCTAGTACCAGGTACCATTCAAGGGGCTAGTGCCTCAGCTATAAAGGCAAGTTTCTACTGTGGAGAGAGGGAGACACTGAGGGCAACAATACAGGCCATAGAGACTCACGGGCTTGAGAGAGGAAGTCTGTCTAGGGCCCTGGTGGAAACAGAGAAGGAAAGACTCGACAGAATTGAGGAAGCCAGGCTGAGGGTGGAGGATGACAGAGGGTATCAGCCAAGGTCTCAATAGAAACACATGGAACAATGGAACATTCATACGGAGTAACCAAAGAGAGTTCATCAAGGGGCAATTTACAAAAAGAAGGGACGACAGAAAGGTCCATGGAGCACTCTGGGGCTGGAAGCAGTGGGGAAATTTGCCTTGACAGGGTCAGGGATGCAATGGTTGTCAGAACCCGGAGAAAGGCTGCTGCAGAAGAGGCCCAGCAGGAGATGAGGCCTCCCAGGGTCTGGAAGGGACGGAGCTGTGGAATACCCCACCATTACTCCGCTGCCCTCAAAATTCCTGCTGGCGCTGCCCATCAGATAAACCCACAGAAAACAAGAGAGCAAGGGACCCCACAGAAGCTCACCTGCCGGGGCATGGAGCAGAGTGTAAAAGATGGAAAGAGGTCTGAAGGGCAAAGAAAAAATTTCCAGGCCAGGCACAGTGGCTCCCAAAATCCCAGGACTTTGGGAGGCTGAGGCCGCCGAATCACTAGAGGTCAGGAGTTCGAGACCAACCTAGCCAACATGGTGAAAGCCTATCTCTACTAAAAATACAAAAAAAAAAGATTAGCTGGGCATGGTGGCATGTGCCTGCAGTCTATGCTACTTGGGAGGCTGAAGCAGGAGAATCACTTAAACCCAGGAGGAGGAGGTTGCAGTGAGATGAGATCATGCCACTACAATCCAGCCTGGGAGACAGAGCGAGACTCTGTCTGAAAAAAAAAAAAAAGAAAAAAAATTTCCAGAATCCGGTTATTAGGGGGAGCAAGCAGAAAGAAGGCCCAGAAGTGAAGAGAGCCTGGCTCATCCGGAGAACAGAAACACCTGGTTGAGCCGGGCATGGTGGCACGCACCTATAATCCCAGCTACTCAGAGGCTGCAGTGAGAGGATCGTTTGAGCCCAGGAATTCAAGGCCAGCCTGGGCAATATAGTGAGATCTTGTCTCTACGAAAAATAAAATAAAATAATTAACCAGGCAAGGTGGCATGCACCTGCAGGCCCAGCTACTCAGGAGGCTGAGGTCGGGGATGGTTTGAGTCCAGGTGTTCAAGGCTGCGGGGATCCATGATCATGCTACTACGCTCTAGCCTGGGCCACAGAGTGAGACCCTGTCTCTAAATAAATACATAAATAAATAAGACCAGGTACAGTGGCTCATGCCTGTAATCCCAGAATTTTGGGAGGCCGAGGTGAGAGGATTGCTTGAGGCCAGGAGGTTGAGACCAGCCAGGGCAACATAGTGAGACCCTGTCTCTATTATAATATTTTTATTTTATTTATTTATTTATTTTTTTATTTTGAGACAGAGTCTCTCTCTGTCGCCCAGGCTGGAGTGCAGTGGCGTGATCTTGGCCCACTGCAACCTCCGCCTCCCAGGTTCAAGTGATTCTCCAGCCTCAACCTCCTGAGTAGGTGGGATTACAGACACGCGCCACCACACCAGGCTAATTTTTGTATTTTTAGTAGAGATGGGGTTTCACCTTGTTGGCCAGGCTGGTCTCCAACTCCTGACCTCAGGTGGTCCACCCACCTTGGCCTCCCAAAGAGGTGGGATTATAGGCATGAGCCACCACCCCCGGCCTCTATTATATTTTTTTTTTTTTTTTTTTTTTGTGAGACAGAGTCTCTCTCTGTCACCCAGGCTGGAGTGCAGTGGCGCTGTCCCGGCTCACTGCAAGCTCTGCCTCCCGAGTTCACGCCATTCTTCTGCCTCAGCCTCTGGAGTAGCTGGGACTACAGGCGCCCGCCACCACGCCCGGCTAAGTTTTTGTATTTTGTTTAGTAGAAACGGGGTTTCACCATGTTAGCCAGGATGGTCTCGATCTCCTGACCTCGTGATCCACCTGCCTCGGCCTCCCAAAGTGCTGAGATTACAGGCGTAAGCCACCGCGCCCGGCCTATTATAATATTTTTAAAAATCAAAAAAAGAGAGAGGAGGGAGGGAGGAAGACAGACACCTGATTTGAGTGAAATGTAGAGACAAGAGATATGCTTGAAGTGGACCAGGAGCAGACCATAAAGGGCTGCATACATCCTGATAAGAGGCATTAATCTTATTCCATGAGCAACAAAGAGCCTGAGAAGCAGGGGAGCGATATCATGAGATGTCATTAGATCTTAATGAAGCCATCCTGGCTGCAGCAGGAGAGAGAAATGACCTGAACATGGGGAATCCAGCTGGGAGGTGAGAGCTGATGAGGGCTGAACCAAAGCAGTCACAGATAGATGGAGAGGAAGCAAGCAGGTGGTATTGACGAGGTGGAGTCTTGGAACTTGGTTTTCTATCTCATATGTGTTCTAGGTACCATTGCTGCATAACAACCTTTCCACCAAACCTGGTGTAAAACTATAACCATTTTATTATGTTCACAAATTCCATGGGTCAGGAATTCAGACAGGACTCAGCTGCGGTGGCTGGTCTGTGCTTCACAATGTCTGTGGTCTCAGCTGCGAGGAACAGAATGGCTGGTGCTGGGGTTAACTTGGAACAGCTCGGGGGCTGAAATCACCAGGTGGCTTTACTAATACATCTGATGCCTGAGCTGGCAGGACCCAAAGGCTGGGTTCAGCTGGGGCTGAAGACAGACACACCAACGTGTGACCTCTCCATGTGGCTTGGGCCTCTCTCAGCAAGGACACTGGGCTCTGTGAGGGAACACCCAAAAGATGCATATGAAAATAGGAGGGGGACACAGTGGCTCATACCTGTGATCCCAGCACTTTAGAAGGCCAAGTCCGGAGGATCGCTTGAGCCCAGGAGTTTCAGACCAGACCGGGCAACATAACAAGACTCCATTTCTATAAAAAAAATAAGAAAAAAATACTATCCAGGTGTGGTGGCAAGTACCTGTAGTCTCAGCTACTCAGAAAGCTGAGGCAGGAGGATCACTTGAGCCTGAGAGGTTGAGAATGCAATGAGCTATGATCTCACCACTGCACTCAGCCTGGGTGACAAAGCGAGACCCTGTCTCAAGAAAAAAAAAAGACAGAGAGAGAAAGAAAAAGAAAGAGGGTGTTCAAGAGAACAAGGGGGAAGTTGCATATCTGTTCAGCATCCAGTCTGGGAGGGAAGTAACATAGAAAGTCACTTTCACCACACTCTATTGGTAAAAATAGTCACAAGGTCACCAGATTCCAAGGGAGAGGACCTCTATCCCACCTCTCCATGGAAGGAGTGTCAGAGAATTTGGTACCATATTTTATTTTATTTTTATTTTATTTATTTTTTGAGATGGAGTTCTGCTCTTGTCACCCAAGCTGGAGCGCAGCGGCGCAATCTCAGCTCACTGCAACCTCCGCCTCCTGGGTTCAAGTGATTCTCCTGCTTCAGCCTCCCGAATAGCTCGGACTACAGGTGTGCACCGCCACACCCCGCTAATTTTTGTATTTTTAGCAAAGACGGGGTTTCGCCATGTTGGCCAGGCTGGTCTCGAACTACTGACCTCAAGTGATCTGCCGCATGCCTCGGCCTCCCAAAGTTCTGGTATTACAGGCATGAGCCACCACGCCTGGCCCCATGTCACCCTTGATGCCTCTCTTCCTGCTACCACCCCCCCACCAACCCCAACCAATTCATCACCAAGTCCTATGGTGTTATCCATCAAACGTATATATTGTATCTTCCTACGGCCCTTCATCTCCCCCGCCCTCACCTTTGCCAGGGTCCCATCACCTCCCACCTGTAGCAGCCTCCACTCATCCCCTCTCCCACCTACTCTCTGCAGAACAGCCCAAGTAATTTGAACATGCAGCTCACAACACTCCCCCATGAAGACTCCTCTGAGCACTGCGTCAGGAGCAACCTCCAAGGCCCCGCAAGGTCTGAGCCTGCTTCTCCTCCCTTCAGTCCCTGGGTTCCACCCACGTGGGTCTTCCTTCATTTTTCTCAACCACTCTAAGTCTTTCTGCCCAGGATCTTTGTATAAGTTGTTCCTTCTGCCTGGGACATCCCTCTTCCCACTCTTCATGTGACTGTCCCCTTTCCGTCCTCCAGGGTCTTATCTTAAAAGTCTCTTTCCAGCAGGGCGCAGTGGCCCACACCTGTAATCCCAGCACTTTGGGAGCCCGAAGGGGGTGGGGGTTGGATCACGAGGTCAGGAGTTCAAGACCAGCCTGGCCAAGATGGTGAAACCCATATCAACTAAAAATACAAAAATTAGCCGGTCGCAGTGGCAGGTGCCTGTAATCCCAGCTACTGGGGTTGGGGCAAGATCATTCAGCTACTTAGGAGGCTGAGGCAGGAGAATCACTTGAACCTGGGATGCGGAGGTTGCAGTGAGCCAAGATCGTGCCACAGCACTCCAGCCTTGGTGACAGAGTGAGACTCTGCCTCAAAAAAAAAAAAAAAAGCCTCTTTCCCTGAGAGATTTCCCAGCTCCACCATTGTTACTTCAGTCCCCCGTGTTCTTAACACTATTGTAAATATTTTTGCTTTTTTTTTTTTCAGATAGAGTCTCACTCTGTCACCCAGGCTGGAGTCCAGTGGCACCATCTCAGCTCACTGCAAGCTTTGCCTCCCGGGTTCACACCATTCTCCTGCCTCAGCCTCCCGAGTAGCTGGGACTACAGGCGCCCGCCACCACGCCCGGCTAATTTTTTGTATTTTTAGTAGAGACGGGGTTTCACGGTGTTAGCCAGGATGGTCTGGATCTCCTGACCTTGTGACCCGCCCACCTCGGCCTCCCAAAGTGCTGGGATTACAGGCGTGAGCCACCGCGCCCGGCCTATTTTTGTCTTTTTAATTGTTTGATGTCTGTCTCTTCTACTGAAATTCAAGCTTCCTGTGAGCAAGGACTGAGTCCCTCTTGTTCTCTGTATCCTCAGCACTCAGCACCGTGTCTAACACATCATAAATATTTATTGGATAAATGAATACAGTAACTCCTGGGCTTCCAGCTTGGGTGATTACAGGACAAGGAGCCAGCTGATTGCCCACTTTAGTCAATAGGAATGACACATTTTGGCCAAATGTTTCTCAGATTCATCTTTTTTTTTTTTTTTTTTGAGATGGAGTCTGTCGCCCAGGCTGGAGTGCAATGGCACAATCTCGGCTCACTGCAACCTCCACTTCCCGGGTTCAAGCGATTCTCCTGCCTCAACCTCCCAGGTAGGTGGGATTACAAGCGCTCGCCACCATGCCCAGCTAATTTTTGTATTTTTACTAGAGATGGGATTTCACCATGTTGGCCCGGCTGATCTCGAACTTCTGACCTTGTGATCCACCCTCCTCAGCCTCTCCAAGTGCTGGGAATACAGGCGTGAGCCACCGCGCCTGGCACATTCATCTTTGAGTAGTTTTAGGAGTTTTTCAGGCAGGGCAGGTGGATCTGACCTGGGGCAAAGGGATAAGGAACGCTGTGAATTGTGGAGTTAGGGGGTCATTTGGAAGAAGGACGAAGAAGGAAGGCCAAGAAAAATGGCTTAGAACATTTCTTCATTCATTGGGAGACCTGCCATGTGCCAGCCAGAGTCCCTGCCCTCAAGGAGTTCTCAGTTTGCCGGGAAGCAGAAAGGTCCCACGCAGAGGGCCTCCATGCTGTGACGCGGCTGTGCTAGAGGCGGGGGAGCCCAGGCAGCCCTCAGCGGGCAAATGCACCTGGGGCTTCTCCCCAGGTCTCTTCTCCCAAGGCTGAGCCTTGACTGCAGGCTGTACCTGCCTCCCCAGCCCTCTTCTCCCAAGGTTGAGCCTTGACTGCAGGCTCTACCTGCCTCCCCAGCCAGAAAGGTAAAGTCCCTGCACTGGCATCCCCAGCCTGCCTTAGGAGCCTGGCCAGAGACGGGGTAGTGAGCAGCAAGGACTAGTTCCTCCAGGTGAAAACCGATAATAAGACCCTAATAGTCACAGACTAGCGCTCGGCAGACCCCAGCGCTGATCTAAGGCCTGGGCGTGCATGAACTCATCGTACCCTCCCAACCAGCCCAGGAGGTATCAGAGGAGTAAGGTTGGATATCATCAGCACAAGTCTCCTAAAGGTCACCCCACTGATGACAGGCCTGGAGGGTTCACACTGCAGAGATTTGAGGTAGACATATGGAGGCACTTCCCGACCACAAGAACCGAGAGAATCTGAAATCATGTACCCTTCAGAGCACACGATTGTCTGGAACAAACTCAGACGGTGCATGGGGGAGAGGGGGATGGGCAGCAGATGACCTCACTCACTCCAATGTCCTGAGCGCCTTACCCCGCCAGGCGCTGACCTCAGACTGGTGGAGGGGACAGATGGGGCGAGATCATTCAGTACAGTGTGCGCCCAGCGCTGGAGCGAACGTGTCCGGGGACAGGGAGGGAGGCGCCGCTTGCAGGGGTGTGGGGACTCGAGGAAGGTTTCCAGGTGTCGCCCCATCCTTTAACCTCAACCCGAGATGCGCAGCGCGCGAGGTCGGTCAACGCCCTTCGCCTCCCGCAACGCCGCTGTGCGGTTGGGGGCGGTGCGGTCCCTCCGCCGCCAGCGCAGCCCACGCGCCGTCACTTCCTGTGGGCTGGGCCGAGCCGGGCTGCGCGCGGAGGTGGGAGATGCAGGCTGGGGGTGAGCAGCAGCGACAGTGCCATCGGCTGTCGCATCGGCGTCCCCAGCCCCGCCCCGCGCCTAAGCGGCGCTCGCTGGGAGGGCCTGGCCATCTTCGTGCGGTGGCCGGGAGCTCCCGGGGTCCCCTGCCTGTGCCCCGTTCCCCCATCCAGGACCTGGGCTGGAGGTGCTAGGGAGCTCTGGGAGCCTGGGGTGCACGCAGGGAAGTGCTCTCGGCCGCCGGCGTCACAAGACTCCATGGCTTCACAGTGCCCAAGGCTTGGGGGGCATCGAGCCCACTGGGGGCTCTTTGCCATCAGCGCCGCGTTTTAATGCCCTCGGCAAGGAACACCACGAAATAGGTTTCCTGACACTCAGGTGAGGTGCCAGGTCCTGGGTTACCAAGGTCAGGTCAGGTAGTCTGTACTTGCCACCCCTGGGTCGGCTCTCTACCATGCTTGACCACATCACAGGAAAAGGCTTGAAATGGATCCGGGGCTTGTTGACCTGTAGCTCATGGAGGCTGAAGAATTTCCTCCTTGAAGGCAGACCTGATTTTCCTCCTCATGGAAGAGTTTAGGCCAGCCATAGGATGTTTTTCTTCTAATTATTTTATTTTATATGTTATGTTATGTTATGTTATGTTATGTTATGTTATGTTATGTTATGTTATGTTATTTTTGAGACAGAGTCTCACTCTGTTGTCCAGGCTGGAGTGCAGTGGGGCCATCTCAGCTCACTGCAACCTCTGCCTCCCAGGTTCAGATGATTCTCCTGCCTCAGCCTCCTATGTAGGTGGGATTACAGGCGAGCACTACCATGCCCGTCTAATTTTTGTATTTTTGGTAGAGATGGGGTTTCGCCATGTTGGCCAGGCTGGTCTAGAACTCCTGAGCTCAAGTGATCCACCCGCCTCAGCCTCCCAAAGTGCTGGGATTACAGGCGTGACCCACTGTGCCTGGTTTCTTCTTCTTTAGTAAATAGACTGTTTTATCAAAGTATAATATATCTTCAGAATAGTGTACACATCTTAAGTGTACAGGTGGGTGAATTTTCACAAAGTGAACACACCTGTGTAAGCAGCACCCAGCTCAGGAGATAGAATTCTCCCGAATGGGAGTTAGTGTTTAATGGTACAGAGTTTCAGTTTTACAAGATGAAAATAGCTATGGAGATGGATAGTGGTGATAGTTGTATGTTATAAATGTATTGAATACCACTAAACTGTACACTCAAAAATGTTAAATGGTAAATCTTATGTGTATTTCACCACAATTAAAAAAAAAAAATCAGCTGGGTGTGGTGGCACAAGCCTGCAGTCCCAGCCATTTAGGAGGCTAAAGCAGGAGGATCACTTGAGCCCAAGACTTTGAGGTTACAGTGAACTATGATTATGACACTGCACCCCAGCCTGGGACCCCATCTCAAAAATAAGTTTAAAAAATTTTAGAAAAAGATTCCCAGCTGCTTAGAATTCTCTACATGCCTTCCCAAAGCCAAACACTATCTTGATTCATTTTGCCAGTTTTTAACTTTATTATTATTTATATTTTATAGAGACAGAGGGTGGCAGTGATGCCCAGGCTCGTCTCGAACTCCTGGCCTCTAGTGATCCTCTTGCCTCACCCTTCCGAGTAGCTGGGATTGCAGACACATGAACTTTATTTTTTATTTTATTTTTTTTTTTGAGACAGAGTCTCTCACTCTGTCGCCCAGACTGGAGTGCAGTGGTGCAATCTCGGCTCACTGCAAGCTCCACCTACCGGGTTCACGCCATTCGCCTGCCTCAGCCTCCTGAGTAGCTGGGACTACAGTTGCCTGCCACCACGCCCGGTTAATTTATTTTTTATTTTTTTAGTAGAGACGGGGTTTCACCGTGCTAGCCAGGATGGTCTCGATCTCCTGACCTCGTGATCTGCCTGCCTTGGCCTCCCAAAGTGCTGGGATTACAGGCGTGAGCCACCGCGCCCGGCCATGAACTTTATATAAAATGGAATCATGCAGTGCTATGATAGAATCATAACCACCAAAGATATCCACATCCTAACCCCCAGAATATCTGAATACGTTACCTTGCCCAACATAAGAGACTTTGCAGATGTGATTTAGTTAAGGACATTGAGACAGGGAGGTTATCCTGGATTATTCAGTGTGCCCAGTTTAATCAGAAGAGTCCTTTATGAGAGGAAGGTGGAAAAGGTAAGAGTGATGGGATGTGAAAAAGACTCCACCTTCTGTTGCTAATTTTGAAGATGGACAAAGAGGCCATGAGCCAAGGACTATGGGGTGGCCTCTAGAAGGTGCAAAAGACAAGGAAACAGATACTCCCCTGGAACCTCCAGAAGGAACACAGCTTCTACCAGTGCTTTGACTTTAGCCAGTGATCCTTGTCAGACTTCTATAGAATTATAAAATAATAAATTTGTGTTGTTTCAAGCCATTAAATTTGGGGTCATTTGTTACAGAAGCAATAAGAGACAAATACAGGTATTTTCTCTTTTGTGTCTGGTATCTTTCACTCAACTTTTTTTTTTTTTTTAACCCAAGTCTATGACAGTAGATCATTGTATTTGTACTATATAACATTCCGTTACATGAACATGCCACATATTCTTCATCAACTGTTGATGGACATTTGTGTTGTTTCCAGTGTGGGCCCCTATGAATACTGTGGCTATGAACATTCTTGTACATGTCTTTGGGATAAGGTATGTACATATTTCTCTTGCACATATATAGGAATAGAATTGCTGGGTTATAGGGTATGCATGTATAGTGGCTGCTGTGATACATCCCCAAGTCTTTCAGAAAGAAAGGACCTATTCCCTTAGCTGCTGGGAGGACCCCTGGCTGGCAATCCCAGCTGCCAGGCCTCTGTGCAAACTGGTCTAAGCTGAAAAGAACTTATTTGGCCAAGGTCACACATGCCTCTTAGGAACAACCTGCATCATTCAATGACTGGTTGATATGTAAGGGTGGGGGATATAAAGGCCCCCTCCCCCACTGATACTTGGAATTGCTTTGAAGGGTCACCTCAGATTGAAAGATCTTCAGGGATCAGAGGAGGCTTTTGCAGAGGCTACAGCCCGACCCAGCTTCTCCCCCACCACCCCTGCTTCCCTCCCTTTCCTGCAGGTGTTGATCGTGAGCGCACTCCCTAGTCAACATCATTTTTTTTCCCTCTAATCCAATATGATTGATATCCCTAATCAACTTCCTGCATGCTAATCTCCATCTCAGGATCAGCTGCCCGGGAACACAACCTACAACAGCTTACATTATTCAGCTTTCATGGTTATCAGGCGGTCTTTTTTTTTCTTTTTTCCAAGACGGAGTCTTGCTCTATCACCCAGGCTGGGTGCAGTGGCGCAATCTCAGCTCACTGCAACTTCTGCCTCCCAGGTTCAAGCAATTCTCCTGCCTCAACCTCCCGAGTAGGTAGGACTACAGGCATGTGCCACCATGCCCAGCTAATTTTGTATTTTTAGTAGAGACGGGGTTTCACCATGTTTCCCAGGCTGGTCTTGAACTCCTGACCTCAAGCGATCCACCCACCTTGGCCTCCCAAAATGTTGGGATTACAGGCATGAGCCACCATGCCCGGGCAGTTTTCTAAAGTGGTTGTCGTCCTATGTATTCCCTCCAGCAGGGTGAGAGAATTCCAGTTGCTCAACATTCTTGCCAACACTAGGTATTTTTTGTCTTTTTTTTTTTTTTTTTTTTTTTTGAGATAGGGTCTTGCTCTGTCACCCAGGCTGGAGTGCAGTGGCGTGACCACAGCTCCCTGCAGCCTCAACCTCCTAGACTCAAGCAATTCTCCCACTTCAGCTTCCCAAAGCATCTGGGACTACAGGCGTGTGTCACCATGCCCACCTAATTTTTATTTTTAAATTTTTTTTGTAGAGATAGGATCTTGATATGTTGCCCGGGCTGGTCTTGAACTCCAGGCTCAAGTGATCCTCCCAACCTCGGCCTCCCCAAAGTGCTGGGATTATAGGCATGAACCACCACGCCTGGCTTGTCTTTTTTTTTTTTTTTTCTAAAGCCACTCTGGTGATTGGGTAGTGATACCTCATTGTGGTTTTCATTTGCATTTTTCTGATGGCTAAAGAAGTTCAGTACCTTGTTGCATATTTATTCAGTTATTTGTGTATCCTTTTTTGTGAATTGCCTGGTCAAATCTTTTACCCACTTTTCTACTGGGTTGCATGCCTTTTTCTTATGACTATGCAGATGTTGTTTCTATATTCTGGATACAAGTCATTCGTTGGATATATCACAACATTATTCAGAGATTCTCAACGGCACCAGCACATTAGGGTCCCAATAAAAATGAGTTACATGAACGCTTGGGTCCGAAAACTCCTCTAAGGAAAGAATGCTTGGACAGATGCAAGTGTGTATAGTTTTAATGGGTATAATTGGATACAGGATATGGGTCCCAAGGAAAGGAAAACAGAACCTTGAATGCAGGCAACACACCCTCAAACTTTGCCACTTTCAACCTGTGGTTTCTAGCCACAGGCACTTAAACACGCAGTTCCCAAAGGCAACTGTAAATTAGTATTCATTCATTCAAAGAATGTCGATGGAAGGTATCAATGACCAGCATGTTGTTTGTTTTTTGTTTGTTTGTTTGTTTTTTGAGGCAGAGTCTCCCTCTGTCGCACAGGCTGGAGTGCAGTGGCGCTATCTTGGCTCACTGCAACCTCTGCCTCCAGGGTTCAAGCGATTCTCCTGCCTCAGCCTCCCGAGTAGGCATGGGCCACCATGCCCGGCTAATTTTTGTATTTTTAATGGAGACGGGGTTTCGCCATGTTGGCCAGGCTGGTCTCGAAAACCCTAACCTCAGGCGATCTGCCCGCCTTGGCCTCCCAAGGTGCTGGGATTACAGGAGTCAGGCAGCGCGCCCGACTGGTGAGCAGCCTGTTCTAGGAGGTGAAGTAGCCAGCTGTGAGAGACAATACTCTTGCTTCCAGATCTAGGAGAGACGACAACTTCTAAAATAACATAATTTTAGACATGAGACATAAACTGAATAGGTCGTGGGGGGAAGTAGGACGAAAGGGTTGATCGAGCAATTCCCAGACCAAGACACCAGGAGGGTCCCGCCCTCGGCCCCGCCTCCTGCTTTGCATACACCTCCTGATTGGTCGGCGGCGGCCGGCCCCACCCCGCGGAGCCGGGCTCCGCAAGCTGCAGGCGGGCTCCGCCAAGATGCAGCGGCGGCTCCGGGTGTCGCCGGGCGGGCCAGGGGCAGCGCGGACCCAAGCCGGGCAGGGGGCGCCCGCCACGGCACCCGCGCGCTCCTAGCGCCCCAGACCCGCCTGCGGGCCCGGATCCTCCTTGCCACTGTCCCACCCGCCGTCCCCGCCCCTCCACCCTTTGTGTCGCCGCCGCCCGGCGCCCCCGGCTCTGCGGGACCCCGGCCGGGCCGGACCCTGGCAAAGCGCCAGGCCCCGCGTGGGCTCCCGGCGAGCGGCTGATGGCGAGGGGGCGCGGCGCGGGCTCTGTAGCCCGTGTTCCCGACGCTGGAGGCCTGGCCCGCCTCCGCCGCATTGTCCCGGGCCGCGCGCCCCGGCCCTGAGCTGCGCCGCCGCAGCACCCGCCCGCCGCCCGCGGGGCCATGCGGAGAGCCGCCGGGATGGAGGACTTCTCCGCGGAAGAAGAGGAGTCCTGGTACGACCAGCAGGACCTGGAGCAGGGTGAGCGCGGGGGCGACGGGAGTAGGAAGGCGGGGAGCGCCCGGTGACCCCTGTCCGCTTCTCCATTGTTGGGCGCTATCACCCCGGGAGGGGCTGGGCTGGACCGGGCGCGCCAGACTCGGAGGAGCGACGCGTCTGGAGAACCGGGACGTGGAGAGAGGGGGCGCTGCCGGAGAAGACGCGGACCGGACGGGTGGAGACCTGCAAAAGTGGGGGGCGGGGGGCGGTCTTCCTATTTTCCCAGACGACAGGGCATCGTCATCCAGCTCGCCCACCCCGTCCTGGAGGCAGCAACTGCTCGGCCGCCCCTGGTATTGTTACGGGGCCTGAGCGCTGGCTAGGAGTCTTCTGAGGCCGGGAGGCGGCTCCTTCGTCATGTTTTGCTGAGAGGGTGGCGTGTGTGTAGAGGGAAGTTATCTCACGCCAAATCCAGCAGCACCCGTCCCTGCCAGGATTTATGAGCTCTAAGACTCCTAGAAAGTTTCCCTAACTCGCTTCCTACTCAGGGAGAAGTGGTACCGGGTTTTTGCTGGTGAAGAAGCAGAAAGTCGAGTCTCCCATCTGCCTTCGAGAGTCAGGAGTCGCTTAGCCCTCCCCTGCCCGGTCCCCTTGCAAATGGCTCATGGTTTGGAGGGGGTCAGGTTCGGGAATCCCGGCCAATGTGCCAGACGAGAGACTGAATAAAGAGAGATACACCTCCGCTGCCCCCAGTTGCCATCTGATGGCAGAAAGGGCGACTGGAAGGGGGTTAGAAGCTGGTGATGAGGTGGCCGAAGTGACATCACTGGGAGTGGGGGATGGGGCTGTTGGGACAGGAAGGAGGAGGAGGCCTGCTGGAGTGGAGTCAGTTCTATCCTCTCCTCCCCTAAGATGCCTCCTTGGATGGTGAGAGCTGGAAGGGGCGAGGAAACATGTCCAGGGAGAAGTGACCTTCCCATGGCCTCCAGCAAGCTGGGGGGTGTGGACACAAGTCTGCTGCAGTTTGTGCCATCGTGGCCTGCTTTGGTGTGCCCACACCCTGGTCTCCATCCACAAGGCTCCAGAGGGCTGGCTTTGCCCTGATGTGCAGCAGCTACCCGGATCCTGAAGCCCCTGACCTACTTCCCCACATGGCCAAGATTAGCTGGCAGATGAGGCTCTGTCCTTGGGCTGAGGACAAGGGTTAATCATAGCCTCAGGGGGACCAGGGTGGGACTGGGGATGCTGGACTAGGCCCTGCCATGGTCTGTGCCCTGGACTCTAGCCTCAGCCTCGTTGCCTGGAATGAGATACAGCTCCCCTCAAACACACATACACACACACACACACACACACACACACACACATCCACACATTGTGACAACCCCCTCTCCCATCCTGAGCAGTAAATTTTTCCATGAACACCTATTAGGCTCCCCTTAAGTACCAGACACCATCCTGGGAGCTGGGAATAGTCACAGCCATGACCCTGAAGGTATACCCTGGCAGGTGAAGGAGGCAGGCTTGTAACTAAGTGTAGGTGGCACAGTATTTTTTTTCTTTTTTCTTTTTATTTATTTATTTATTTATTTATTTATTTATTTAGAGACAGAGTCTCCCTCTGTCACCCAGGTTGGAGTGTAATGGTGCGATCTCAGTTCATTGCAACCTCCATCTCCCGAGTTCAAGTGATTCTCCTGCCTCAGCCTCCTGAGTAGCTGAGACCACACCCGGCTAATTTTTGTATTTTTAGTAGAGACAAGAGTTTCACCATGTTGGCCAGGCTGGTCTCAAACTCCTGACCTCAAATGATCCACCCGCCTTGGCCTCCCAAAGTGCTGGGATTACAGGCGTGAGCCACCGCGCCCAGCTGGTGGCACAGTATTATGGGCAGTGGAGGGGGCTTCCTGGAAGAGCCAGGCTTAGAAAGAAATATTGGAAACTGAGTTCTTGAGAAGATGGTTTTCAGGGAGGCCGATGCTAATATTGTTGCTGTGTCACTTAATTCCTGCACCCCTAATGAAGGCTTTGGCACTGTTCCTGGCCCAGAAATGGGAAAGGAGCCAGGGCGTAGAGGTAGGAGATGCGCAGCGATGTGCAGCTTCTTGAGAGAGAGAAGGATCTGAGACTCCAGCTGCGCTGGGTGGCCGTGCCCTGGGCTGCCGGGAGGGATGGGCCCTGCAGGCCTCTGCTTCTCTGGCCCTGCTGGTCTGCAGCTGTCGGCCTGGCCTGGCAGCTCCAATGGTAGCCAAAGGCCAGGAACCAGGAGGGAAAGCAGAAATGAGACAGAATAAACTGGAGCTTCCCGCCAAAAGCTGGATGTCTGCTTACTGTGGGCCAGGTACTGTGCTGAGCCTGAGGACATAGTCTCTGCCCTCAGAGGACTCCACATTACGTTAGAGAAGACAGAAATAGGACCAAACTCACAATGGCGTCAGAGTGAGGGGTTGTGCAGCTGTAGGCCCAGCAACGGGGACAGCAGAGACTTAGAAAGGTTTATGCCAAGGCCCTTTTGAGCTGGAGGCTCCCCAGGAGATGGAGGGAAGAAGGCATTCCAGGGGGAAGAGACGCTTGTACCAAGTCATGGAGCGACATGAGATGGCTGGAAAGTAGGGAGGGAGGGGCTGAAGGAAACATCAGACATGGGTCCTGTGGGGCATTCCCGTGGGCCCAGCCTGCTCTGTGCCCCAGGGGCCAGGCATGGAGAGCTGGATGGTGGGACGGAGCAGGGGCCAAAGGCCAGCCATATTGGGTGTCGGAGGCCTGTTGCATCTCCCAACCCACAATTCTCTTCCACCCAGCTGCTCCCTGGTTGCCTGTGAGTGGCCCAGAAATGGTTTTCTCAGCCAGCCACCTGGTCTCCCCTCCCGTATGTTTCCTCCTGCCCCAAGGGCAGGCCCTGATTCCACTTTCCAGAAGCTTGACTGTAGAGATCCTGTTTGACTTTGATGCTCTGTCCTGGTGGAAAGCAGCCGTGGGACAAGTGAGGTCCTAGATTCTCGCTGTGTTCCCTCTGCCCACTGCCACGAGCATTTATAAAAATAGAAAAAGCCAGCTGGGCACAGCAGCTCACACCTGTAATCCCAGCACTTTGGGAGGCTGAGGCAGGCAGATCACCTGAGGTTGGGAGTTCGAGACCAGTCTGACCAACATGGAGAAACCCCGTCTCTACTAAAAATACAAAATTAGCCAGGCGTGGTGGCACATGCCTGTAGTCCCAGCTACTCAGGAGGCTGAACCAGGAGAATCTCTTGAACCCAGGAGGCAGAGGTTGCAGTGAGCTGAGATAGCACCATTGCACTCCAGCCTGGGCAACAAGAGCAAAACTCTGTCTTAAAAAAAAAAAAACGCTGAAAAAGAGCCGGGCGTGGTGGCTCACGCCTGTAATCCCAGCACTTTGGGAGGCCGAGGTGAGTGGATCACGAGGTCAGGAGATCAAGACCATCCTGGCTAACACAGTGAAACCCCATCTCTACTAAAAATGCAAAAAATTAGCCGGGCGCGGTGGCCGGCGCCTGCAGTCGCAGTTACTCGGGAGACTGAGGCAGGAGAATGGTGTGAACCCGGGAGGCGGAGCTTGCAGTGAGCCAAGATCGCGCCACTGCACTCCAGCCTGGGCGACAGAGCGAGACTCTGTCTCAAAAAAAGAAAAAAAGAAAGAAAGAAAAAGCCATTAATTATTAAGCACTGGCACTCCCTCTTTCGGCCCACCTTCCTCCTCCACCTTGGACCAGGCATGGCAGGCCCTGTGAGTTCCTCTTTCCAGGCTGAGAGGCAGCTGCTGAGTCACAGATTTGAAGTCCTTGGTACCCGTGCTGTCCCCGCCTGCCTAGCTGACCTTGAGTCCTCAGCCTCAGGAGAGCTCTGACCTGGCAATGGGAGGGAGGTCCTGCCTCCACCCTGGTTACCCCAAAGCTGACCTGACCCTGATTCTGTGGACCCAGAGTGGCTGATAGTCGTGCCCTGGAGCTGAGAACAGGACCCCACAGCCCTGCCAGGTGGTACTTGTGTCCACAACCTGGAGCCCCCACCCTTACCTTTGTCCTCCCTGAAAATGTCCCCTCTCCCTTTGCGGCATCTCTGCTCTGGAATCTGTGGTGCCCGAGCCAGTGAGGGACAGTGGGATTTCTAAGTTTCTTTTCAAAGACAGGTCCTGGGCTCCCCAGACATTCCTTCTCAGGCCTCTGGGGCATTGCTTCACGTAAAACCACTAAAACCTCCTGAAGGAGACCCCAGAAAACCCTGGGGTCCAAGCAGGGGAGGTGCCAACCCAGACTTAATGTTTTTTTTTTTTTCTTTTGACCTGCACAGTTCAAACCCATAGCCCAGACTTAGTACCTTCCCCAGCTTGGTCCGGTGTGTCCCATTCATCCAGCTGTGACAGGTTGTTACTCCACTTTCACTTCCTGCCTAGCCAGCTTCCCCATTCTCCCGTTCCCAGGCCTCTCTCCTCTGAGCCTGGAGCTGTCACCAGCCCTCTGCTAGCTGGTGTCCTCTCCCTAGCACTTGGCTCCACTCAGTTCCCTGCTCTGCAACTTCTAGACTATTACCTGATCCCTCCTGGCAGCTTTGACCAGCTTAGCTTGCACTGTGATCCAGTTTCCCTAAAATGATCTGAGACCTGCCTCTCTGCCCCCAAAGAGCTTCTATTGTGTTTCTCTTTCTACCTGTCCCTGAATCACTAGGTGGCCCAAGTCGATTCACTGCCTTCAAAGGGCAACCTTTGATGTCTCTGGTGTATAGGGTGATATACCACCCTGGCCTGCCAGCATTAGAAATCTACACACAGCCCAGACACTAACCTGGAAGTGGGGGGTATGATGTTCCACTGCACTTGGCCTTTCTTCACTCACCTCTAATGCAGTGGCTTTGCACTCTAGTTAAGCTGCAGGGGCTCCATGAAGGCCACTTGCATGGAGCATGTCCTCCGACACCCACGGCAGGAGGTAGAATCAGTAGCAATGGCCTCTTTGCAGACCATGTAACAGTTTCCAAGGGGGGAAACACTTAGGAGGGTAGCCTTCTGACCTCTTTCATGTATATCTGAACTACTGGATACTGTTCAGGATGAGCTAAATTTGAGTCCCACTATGGAAAACAGGAAGATAGCATGGCTGTCTCATCACAAACTGAAGGTGATCTTGCCCGGCTCCTGAGTCCTGAGTTACTGCCATGCACACAACATAGCACAGGGCTGTAGTTCAATCTTTTTTTTTTTTTTTTTTTTTGAGACAGAGTCTCATTCCATCGCCCAGGCTGGAGTTCAGTGGCACAATCTCGGCTCACTGCAACCTCCGCCTCCTGGGTTCAGGCAATTCTCCCGCCTCAGCCTTCTGAGTAGCTGAGATTACAGGTGTACGCCAGCATGCCCAGCTAATTAATTTTTTTGTAGAGACGGGTCTCACTATGTTGCCCAGTTCAATGATCTTTACATCAAACTTTACAATTTGTAGATACCTCCAGACTTTTGCCCAACTGACAGTTAATAAATTCATACAGCATATATCCTCATTCCCTTACTAGGTTTATGTTACGTAACTAATTTTTCTTGGCATCCTCATCAGAAAGTTAATTGCTCAAGGCTAAAGGTTCTTATCTATGATTTACATGATTTGGTTTCTTTGTTGTTGTTGTTGTTGTTTTCAATGGCTGAGGTAGATGTTTGGGAAAGCTGCCTTTGGTTTTCCAGGCTAAGTTACTGCAGCCTTGCTCTAGGATAGCAGCTTTGCACTCCTTCTCCAGATGACACAGGGCCCTCCTTTGGCTAAAACCCAGCCCTGGAGGCTCCACTGTGGCTGTTTCAAAACCTCACCTCTGTGCACAGGAGCGGACTCCAGATTGGTTCCTGTGAGGCAGTTCAGCCTTTATGTCCAGGACGGGTGGCTGGTCTGGCCCCTCTGCCTCTCACAAGGCAATGTCAGTTCTGCCCCCAGCTTGGCTGAAGGCCCAAGGCTCTGCCCTCAGCTGCCCACGAAGAGTCACTCCTTGCCCGGGCTCATCCCATAGGAAAACTTCCACCCCAGGTCTAGGTTTCTTTTCAAAGACATCCCTTGGGCTCCCCAGCTATTCCTTCTCAGGCCTCTGTCCAATGCATAGCAAGGGCTCAGCCGAAACAACCGTATCTAGGAAACTTTCCGTCCGGGAGTATAGAGCCCATCCGTCCTCCAGAGACCCTAGAACTATCACTATGTCTAAAAAGGGAAAGCAGTAGAGAACTGGATCCCTGAACCACATCATATTGGCCCCAGTAGAGTTGCCTTTATGCATCTTGATCTGATTTACATCGTCAGCCTAGATTGAGAGCTGTTTTAAGAAGCAGCCTCATAAAATGAAACAGACCAGTGCTTTCCTGGACAGTCTTTTGACAGAATGCCTCAAGAAGGCCTACCTTTTGTGCCAGGAATTCTATTTCTAGGAATTCTGTATCTACTCCTACCTTTTGTTCCAGGTACCTAGGCCTACCCTTTGTTCAAGGAATTCTGTGTCCTAAGGAATTGGGCGGTGATTTGCACAAAACGTTTTGTACAACAAAGTTAATTAGTTTCATTCTTTTTTTTTTTTTTTCAGAGATAAGGTCTTGCTTTGTCTCACTGGAATGCAGTATTGCAATCATAGATTACTCTAATCTGAAACTTCTGGACTCAAGCAATCCTCCCACATCAACTTCTCTAGTAGCTGCAACCACAGACAGGCACCACCATGCCCAGCTAATTTTACAATTTTTTTGTAGAGATAGGGTCTCGGGTAGGGCGCGATCTCAACACTTTGGGAGGCCGAAGCGGGCGGATCACAAGGTCAAGAGATGGAGACCATCCTGGCCAACATGGTGAAACCCCGTCTCTACTAAAAATACAAAAATTAGCTGGGCGTGGTAGCACGCGCCTGTAGTCCCAGCTACTCAGGAGGCTGAGACAGGAGAATTGCTTGAACTTGGGAGGCAGAGGTTGCAGTGAGCCAAGATTGCACCACTGCACTCCAGCCTGGCGACACAGTGAGACTCAGTCTCAAAAAAAAAAAAAAAAAAAAAAAGAGATGGGGTCTCACTGTGTTTCCCAGACTAGTCTCTAACTTTTGGCCTCAAGCTGTCCTCTCACCTCAGCCTTCCAAAGCACTGGGATTACAGGCTTGAACCACTGTGCCCAGTCTACACTTTTTTTTTTTTTCTTTTTGACAGACAATGTCTCACTCTGTCACCCAAGCTGGAGTCCAGTGGCACAATCACAGCTCACCAAGTAGCTGGGACTACAGGTGTATGCCACCACACCCCACTAATGTTCTTATTTTTTGTAAAGACAGGGTCTCATTATATTGCCCAGGCTGGTCTTGAACTCCTTTACTAAAGCAATCTTCCCACCTTGGCCTCCCAAAGTGCTAGGATTACAAGCGTGAGCCACCATACCTGGCCTGGCCTCTAATTTTTAAATCACCAGTTTGTTGTTGTTGTTTGTTTGTTTGTTTTATTTTTTTGAGACGGTCTCTCTCTGTCACCCAGGCTGGAGTGCAGTGGCACAATCTCGGCTCACTGCAACCTGCTTCCCAGGTTCAAGTGATCCTCCTGCCTCAACTTCCCAAGTAGCTGGGACCACAGGTACACGCCACCACACCTGGCTAATTTTTGTTTTTAGTAGAGATAGGGTTTTACCATGTTAGCCAGGCTGGTCTCAAACTCCTGACTTCAAGTGATCCACCCTCCTCGGTCTCCCAAAGTGCTGGGATTATAGGCATGAGCCACCGCACCCGGCCTAAATCACCAGTTTTTAACCTTTCTGTACTGTTTGATTTTTTTACACCAATCATGCCTTATGAAAAACATTAAAGCTATTTTAAAAAGAAAACAGCCTTGTGAAACTCAGCCTGAGCCTGCTCTAATGACCTCTTTGAGGACCTGCTCTCTCCCACCCTTCTCCGTCTCTGGATTAAGCTGCCTAAATCTTTTTTTTTTTAACAGATTTATTGAGATTTAATTAACCCACAATACAATTCACTCATTTAAAGTGTGCAATTCAACGGTTCTTATTATATTCACAAAGTTATGCAATCATCACCACAATCAATTTTAGAATATTTTTATCACCCTGCCTCTTTTTAGAAACAAAAAACAGGCCAGGCACAGTGGCTCACACCTGTAATTCCAGCACTTTGGGAAGCCGAGGTGGGTGGATTGTTTGAGGTCAGGAGTTTGAGACCAGCCTGACCAACATGGTGAAACCCCATCTCTATTAAAAATATAAAAATTAGCTGGATGTGGTTGTAGGCGACTGTAATCCCAGCTACTTGGGAGGCTGAGGCAGGAAAATGGCTTGAACCCGGGAGGCGGAGGTTGCAGTGAGCCAAGATTGCCCCACTGCTCTCCAGCCTGGGAGACAAAGCGAGACTCCATCTCAAAAAAAAAAAAAAATAATAATAATAATAAATATATTTAATATACATATGTGTGTTGTTAGGAGGATTGTATTCACTCCAAATGTCTCGGTATCATCACACAACTCAGACCAACGAAGAGAATTTTTAGGGATTTTAGTACCTGCCGTTTCCTTCTAACTCCTTCTCTCTACCCACCCATCCCCCACGAAATCCCCCTAAAAACAGACGGATTCCCTCCTAGCCCATCTGATGGGTCCTCATTTCCCTTGGACTGGGGTCAGGGAGGGAAGGTTCCAGTCCTACAGGGTACAAGCACCAGGGCTGCTGGGGGAAGAGGATGGTTCTGCTGCTCAGGGAAAGAAGGTTTGAGAGCGGGGCACATGTCACTAGGGTCAAATGGTACCCAACCAGGAGCCCGATACCTGAATTCTCCCCCAAGAATGGACATAAACCAGCTGAGTGACCATGGGCAAGTCACTCTGCTGTCCTGCTCATTATCCATAAAATCAAGAAGTTGGGCCAAAAAGTTCTGAATCCTCTTCCAGTTTTTTTTTGTTTGTTTTTGTTTTTGTTTTGAGACGGAGGCTGGAGTGCAGTGGCGCGATCTCGGCTCACTGCAAGCTCCGCCTCCCGGGTTCACGCCATTCTCCTGCCTCAGCCTCCCAAGTAGCTGGGATTACAGGTTTGCGCCACCACACCCAGCTAATTTTTATATTTTTAGTAGAGATAGAATTTCACCATGTTGGCCTGACTGGTCTCGAACTCCTGACCTCAAGTGATCTTCCCACTTTGGCCTCCCAAAGTGCTGGGATTACAGGCGTGAGCCACCGCACCCAGCCTCCTATCCACCCTTCAAAGTCCAACTCGAAAGCTGCCCATTTGCCTGAGCCTCCCAGGGAGAGCCTTGCCCATCACCTCACAGCACCTTGCCCCTATGTCCGTCCATGCTCTTATCACTCACTTAATCTTCCAAAAAGACAAATTATGCACTGATTCTGTGCTAGATACTGTCCTAGGTCCTGGGGATATTCATGAGCAAAACAGATAAAAATCCCTGTCCTGCCAGGTGCGGTGGCTCACGCCTGTAATACCAGCATTTTGAGAGGCCAAGGTAGGAGGGTCGCTTGAGGCCAGGAGTTCGATACTAGCCTGAGCAATATAACAAGAGCCTGTCTCTACAAAAAAATTTTAAGAATTTTAGCCCAGGTGTGGTGGCTTATGCCTGTAATCCTAGCACTTTGGGAGGTCTGAGATCAGGAGTTCAAGACCAGCCTGGCCAACATGGTGAGACCCCGTCTCTACTAAAAATACAAAAAATTAGCCGGGCGTGGTAGTGGGTGCCTGTAATCCCGGCATAAAAAAGATTTTAGAAGTTAAAAAAAAAAAAAAAAAGGGTTGGGCACGGTGGCTCACGCCTGTAATCCCAGCACTTTGAGAGGCCGAGGCGGGCGGATCACAAGGTCAGGAGATCGAGACCATCCTGGCTAACACAGTGAAACCCCGTCTCTACTAAAAATAAAAAAAATTAGCCAGGCATGGTGGCGGGCGCCTGTAGTGCCAGCTACTCGGGAGGCTGAGGCAGGAGAATGGTTAGCGTGAACCTGGGAGGCGGAGGTTGCAGTGAGCCAATATCGCGCCATTGCACTCCAGCCTGAGCAAAAAGAGCAAAACTCCATCTCAAAAAAAAAAAAATTGTACTACTCCTGTAGTCCCAGCAACCGGTATTATAGTCCCACGCCTATTCACAGGCGTGATCATATACACTGTAGCCTTGAGTTCCTGGGCTCAAGGGATCCTATCCCAGGCAGCCGTATTGCACCACCTTTTTTTTTTTTTTTTAATAGAGATGAGGTCTCACTGTGTTGCCCTGGGAGGCTGAGGGAGGAAGATCGCTTGAGCCCAGGAGCTCAAGGCTGCAGCACATAGGATCACACCTGTGAATACTCACTGCACCCCAGCCTGGGCCCCATCCCTTAAAAGAAAAAAAACTGCCCCATGAGCTCACAGTTAGTTGGGGGAGTGAAAAAGATAAAGGAGTAACTTGCTTGGGAAATTAGATGGTGCTAAGTGCTAAGGAGAAAGATGAAGCGGGGGGAGAGACTGCAGGACAGGGAACAGTGTGACTTTGAATCAAGTGATTGGGGAAAGATCTAGAGAAGGTGACAGGCACAGACTTGAAGAAGAAGAGGGAGCAAGTCCTGGAAGTATCAGGAAAGAACATTCCATGTGTGAGGCTGGCTTCTGGGTTGTCCACACCACTCTCTGCTGTGTTGACTTCCTGTTGTCTTCATCAAAGCTTTTTTCCGTGGTATTCTAAAATTAGGCCAGCAGTGGGGGCTGGGAGGGCATCTGTGTTAGTCCCTTCCTGGCTGTGACCCGCTACACTCACTGTCAGTATTAAGGCCCAGAAGCCTGTTGATAAGCTACCCTGTCTCACCACGCGCTGGTGTGGAAACAGGGCCCAGCCAGCACGCCTCAAGGTAGATGGAATCCCCACTGGTCAGAGAAGAAGCCATGCGGACACTCCAGCTTGGCCTGGGTCACAGCACTGACTCCTCACCCGCTAGTCTGGCTGTTAAGAGGAGAAGGTGCACTGCCTTCCAGCCTGGGAGGAGGACAGCATTTTGTATTTGTTCCACTGATGCAGCTTAGAACCACACCCCTGAGAATCGTGGCAAACCTTTCACAACCTGGAAAATGTTGAAAGCAACCATTCCTATTTTTGTTTGTTTTTTATTAAATCTTGCACACACACACACACACACACACACACACCAAAAAAAAAAAAAAAAAGAACATTCAAGGCAGAAATAACAGTGCAAAGGCTTAGCTCCTGGCTTACCTCTCCTCCCAGGCCTGGAGGCTCCCAGTGTCTTGGTTACATTGGGGTTACCTAGAGTAGATGCTCAGAACATGAATGGGCATCCTCTGCCTTTGTTCTTATGCTCGTATTTCTCCTATCCTAGACTTGCACCTAGCTGCAGAGTTGGGGAAGACTCTGCTGGAGAGGAACAAGGAGCTGGAGGGGTCCCTGCAGCAGATGTACTCCACCAATGAGGAACAGGTGCAGGAGATCGAGGTGAGGGCCCTGCATGTGCTTGCCCACACCCCTCGAGGGCCCCTTGGCCTGTGTGTGCCTTTATGCAACTTAGAATAAGGTGCCAGCTTATCGGACACAGCCTTAGCCCAATAGCCTGGTACAGTTGACAACTGTGCTATGCTGTACAAGGATAGCACATCTATCTCAGGCAGCCCTATTGCACAACCAGATTTGTTTGTTTGTTTTAAATAGACACCAAGTCTCACCATGTTGCCCAGGCTGGTCTGTAACTCCTGAGCTCAAGTGATCCTCCCACCTCAGCCTCCTAAAGTGCTAGGATTACAGGCATGAGCCACCATGCCCAGCCTGAACCACCATTTTTAAGCCCCACTCAGCTGAAGACAAATACATCAAAGCAAACTTGTCCTTAGAAGGGGAGAAGGGGCCGGTGGCTCATGCTTGTAATCCCAGCACTTTGGGAGGCCAAGGTGGCCGAAATACTTGAGCCCAGGCAACATGGCGAAACCTTGTCTCTACAAAAAATACAAAAATTAGCTGGCTATGGTGGCATAAGCCTGTGGTCCCAGCTACTCAAGAGGATGAGGTGAGAGGATTGCTTGAGCCTGGAGGTTGAGGCTGCAGTGAGCCGTGATTGTGCCACTGCACTCCAGCCTAGGCAACAGAGCGAGACCCTGTCTTAAAAATAAATAAATAAAATAAAAAAGATTTATTTTTTTTTTGAAATGTAGTCTCACTCTGTCGCCCAGGCTGGAGTGCAGTGGCGCGATCTGGGTTCACTGCAAGCTCTGCCTCCCGGGTTTACGCCATTCTCCTGCCTCAGCCTCCTGAGTAGCTGGGACTACAGGCGCCCGCCACCACGCCCGGCTAATTTTTTTTGTATTTTTAATAGAGACAGGGTTTCACTGTGTTAGCCAGGATGGTGTCTATCTCCTGACCTCGTGACCTGCCCGCCTCAGCCTCCCAAAGTGCTGAGATTACAGGCGTGAGCCATTGCACCAGGCATAAAAAAGATTTTAGAAGTTAAAAAAAAAAAAAAAAAGGGCCGGGCACGGTGGCTCACACCTGTAATCCTAGCACTTTGGGAGGCCAAGGTGGGCGGATCACGAGGTCAGGAGATCGAGACCATCCTGGCTAACATGGTGAAACCCCATCTCTACTAAAAATGCAAAAAATTAGCCAGGCGTGGTGGTGGGCGCCTGTAGTCCCAGCTACTCAGGAGGCTGAGGCAGGAGAATGGTTGGCATGAACCCAAGAGGTGGAGCTTGCAGTGAGCCGATGTCGCGCCACTGCACTCCAGCCTGGGCGAGAGAGCGAGACTCCGTCTCAAAAAAAATTAATTAATTAATTATTTTAAAAAAAAGAGTCTGGCGTGCTGGTGCACGCCTATAATCCCAGCCCTTTGGGAGGCAGAGGTAGAAAGATCACTTGAGGTCAGGAGTTCAAGACCAACCTGGCCAATATAGTGAAACCCTGTCTCTACTAAAAATGCCAAAATTAGCCAGGCGTGGTGGCGGGCACCTATAGTTCCAGCTACTCAGGAGGCTGAAGCATGAAAATCACTTGAACCCGGGAGGCAGAGGTTGCAGTAAGCTGAAATCATGCCACTGCACTTCAGCCCGGGCAACACAGTGAGACTCTGTCTCAAAAGAAAAGAAAAAAGACAAAAAAAGAAGTAGGAGGAGGGTCTAGGCAGAGACATTCACCCCTACCCAATTCTAAAAAGTTACTCAATGTCCTTCTACCCCCAGTACCTAACCAAGCAGCTGGACATGCTGCGGCACGTGAACGAGCAGCACGCCAAAGTCTATGAGCAGCTGGACCTGACAGCCCGGGACCTGGAGCTGACCAACCACAGGCTGGTGCTGGAGAGTAAGGCCGCCCAGCAGAAGATCCATGGGTGAGGGCCCAGCTGAGGGCTGGGGGGGCGGGCGAGGGAGAGCCCCAGGGCTGAGTGTACACAGGGGCCCATGGACTGATGGGTGTGACTTGTGCGCGTCTCCCTAGGAACCGGGGATGGGAGTGAACTTGTCCTTCTCAATTTTGTGTGGTTTAACATTCAGGCTGCAACCTTGCTTTAAGCACCAACTATGCACCAGGCTCTTCTTTAGACACTAGGGATGCAACGATGGGGAAACAAAGACATTGTCCTGCCCTATAAGACCTCACAGCCTGGAAGAGAAGGCAGGCATGTAAATATTTTATGGCAGTGCAGGACAATAAGTGATAGAAGAGTGACAAGGAACTGAGGTGGCACAGAGGAGAAGTGATCAGCTCGCCTGAGGTACAAAAGAAGGGTGGGTCCTTGGGCATGCATAGAATTCCCCATCCTACCTCAGGACCAGACAGCGGCTCAAGGGTACCTGTCTGCCTCCTACCCAACGTCCCTCCATCTTCAGGGAGCCAGGGCTGCCCTGAGGCAAACTGGCCCCATCCCCTTAAAGTCCCTGTGTGTCCACCGCCCCACCCCCAGGCTGACAGAGACCATTGAGCGCCTCCAGGCTCAGGTGGAGGAGCTGCAGGCTCAGGTGGAGCAACTGAGAGGCCTGGAACAGCTGCGAGTGCTCCGGGAGAAGCGGGAACGCAGGCGTACCATCCACACCTTCCCCTGCCTCAAGGAGCTGTGCACCAGTCCCCGGTAGGTGAGAGCGCTGCTTGGTGTCTCTGGGATCACCAGCCACGGGAGGAAGGAGAGGCAGCAGGCAGCAGGGTGCGGTTGGTGCATCATCCAGGCCATCAGAGAGACTGGTCCTGTTGCTAATGACAGTCATAGCAGCTGGCGTTTACTGAGCCCTGGCTGTGTGCTGCCACTATGCTGATATAATTCTTATTGCAACACTTTTGGGGGTGTTTTATTATGCCTGCTCTCCAGATGATAAAATTGAAGCTCAGAGGTTGTGTGTCTCATCCAAGGTCACCTGTTTAGTAAGAGGCTCAGCCAGCATGCTAACCCAGGAGGGGTAACCCACTGTGCTTTTCAGTTCCCATTAAATCTAAGACCAGACAACCACTTAATAATGGAAAAATACATGTGTCATATGTAGTGGGTGTTTCAATAAGGGTCCTGGCAGGAAACAGTCTCTTACACAGAGTAATGGAGAAGTTAAATGAAGAAGAGGTGTGGGCAGGGGGTAGGGAAACCACAGGGACACTATAGTGCCCCAGGGTTGCAGCAGAGAGGAGCTGCCACCAGCCCTAGGCCTCAAAGAGCAAGGGGGAAGGGAGGTTACCGGCACCTAGAAGGTATGGAGAAGGCTGCCTGGTCACCATTAACCAGGGAGAGCCCAAAGAAGACACACCCCACGGCCTCTGCTCCTCCCTCGGACCTCTAGCCAGTGCCTCCCATGGGCCAAGCTCAGGAGAGAATCAGGCAACCTGGCAGAGGTGGGCCGTGGTGGTCAGCCTCCGGGGGCAGAGAGCAGGGGGAGAAGCGGGGAGGAGGGTGGACAGCCAACGGAGAGGGGCAAACAATTTCAGCCCAGAGAACAAGAGAGATGTAAGCGCCCTGGCTGGGCTTACACGTGACCACTGCCCTCTCCTCCGCCCCCACCCCGCTGCGACTTCCACTCCCCGCCAGGTGCAAGGATGCTTTCCGCCTACATAGTTCCTCCCTGGAGCTGGGCCCGCGGCCCCTGGAGCAGGAGAACGAGCGGCTGCAGACCCTGGTGGGGGCGCTGCGCTCCCAGGTGAGCCAGGAGCGGCAGCGCAAGGAGCGGGCGGAGCGCGAGTACACCGCGGTGCTGCAGGAGTACTCGGAGCTGGAGCGCCAGCTGTGCGAGATGGAGGCCTGTCGCCTGCGTGTGCAGGAGCTGGAGGCCGAGTTGCTGGAGCTGCAGCAGATGAAGCAGGCCAAGACCTACCTACTGGGCCCGGACGACCACCTGGCCGAGGCCCTGCTCGCACCCCTCACGCAAGCCCCTGAGGCCGACGATCCCCAGCCCGGCCGCGGGGACGACTCGGGCGCCCAGGACGGCGTCTCCTCACCTGCCGCCTCTCCAGGCCACGTGGTGCGCAAGAGCTGCAGCGACACTGCGCTCAACGCCATCATGGCCAAAGACCCAGCCAGCCGGCACGCGGGCAACCTCACACTGCACGCCAACAGCGTGCGCAAGCGGGGCATGTCTATCCTGCGGGAGGTGGACGAGCAGTACCACGCGCTGCTCGAGAAGTACGAGGAGCTGCTGAGCAAGTGCCGGCAGCACGGGGCTGGAGTGCGGCACGCCGGCGTGCAGACCTCGCGCCCCATCTCCCGGGACAGCTCGTGGAGGGACCTGCGCGGGGGTGAGGAGGGCCAGGGGGAGGCCAAGGCAGGTGAGAAGAGCCTGAGCCAGCACGTGGAGGCCGTGGACAAGCGGCTGGAGCAGAGCCAGCCCGAGTACAAGGCGCTCTTCAAAGAGATCTTCTCCAGGATCCAGAAGACCAAGGCTGACATCAATGCCACCAAAGTCAAGACGCACAGCAGCAAGTGACCCTTGCCCGGCCTGCAGCCTCCCCCAGGGTGGAGGCCGTGGGGTTCCTCAGGCCTGGGCGGTGCAGCTTCCAGAGAGCAAGCGCCCTTTAGCCGCCTGCCACCACAGCACGCGGCCTCCTGATCCGGAAGCACGCAGCATGTTCCCTGCTGAGCGGAGGCAGCCCACCTGTCCTGCCTCCCAGGAGCCCTTGGCCACCTCGCGCCAGCCCAAAGGCGCAGCTCAGAGTTCAAAGCCAAATGTCCCCACTACCCCAGGGATTCCCCCAGCTCCCCCAGCCCCCAGCTTCACCCTCAGACTGGTGACCAGGCTTCTGAAAGCCATTCTGGATCAGTTGGCTTTTTTTTTTTTGGTTAAGTTTGTTTTTTCTAAGAGATTTGCAATGCAAGGTCTCCTTGACCCCTTGCCACAACTGGAAACACTTGAAAGGGGACCCCAGGGCCAGCTGTTTCAGGGGTTTCCTGGACCACCCACTGCTTCTCCCCAGCCCTGATGCGCTGACATTCGCTTAGCACCAGCTGTCCCACCCCCAGGGTCCTGACCAGGTCAGAGATGTCCCCTGCCATGCAGAGCGGGAAGCCTCAGCTGGGCCTGCAGTGTCCCTGCGCCAGCCCTGCCAAGGACAGGTTTCTCCCTGGATACTCTTGGCCCACCACAGATCTGTAGCCAGTCAGAGGAGGAGGAGAAGGAGCCCCTCAGCAGAGTGGTGCAGTTTCGCTCAGAGCCGGCCTCCTCGGCTTCCAACCCCGGAAATCCCTGCTGGGCCTTAAGCTTTCCAGGGGCCGGGGCAGTGGGGAGCCCCCATCCCTTCACACCACCACCAACTAACCAAGCTTGGCCTCTGACTCCCCTCTCTGTGCTTGCCCCCATCTCAGGGACCATGATGTCTCAGTCACTCCACGCTCCCCACAGGCCAACCCTGGCACAGGTCATGTTTGCAGCCCCCAGAATGTTCTGGACATGTACCACCAGCCGGTGGTCCCAATGTCCACCCCTGCCTCCCCTTCACTGGGGACTGGGGTTTTCACCCCATGCTGCATCGTGTTGAATTGGGATGGGGCTGAGGAACATGCTCCCTCCCTCCCTTCCATAAAATGCCTGCTCTTCACCTCCCACCTTTGTGGGGGGCTTTTAGGACCCAGCTGGGTCAGGGGTTTTGCTTCAAGATGTCAGAAAGTCAAGGTTCAGCTAAGAGACACCCAGGTCCCCAGCTTGCCCTGAGCAGCCCTTCAGGGCTTCTGGTTCCTTCTGCCGCCTTTCCTGAGACCCTAGAAACCAGAGGAGCCATACAGTCAGTGGAAGGCAGGGGCCCTGGCCTCTGCACCGGGAGCCCAGTGGGAACCTTCATGCCTTATTTATTTATAATGGGTTTTTCTTACCAAGCATCCCTGACCTCCTGGAGACACCACCTGCTTTCCGGGCGGCACTGTGATGGGAGCTGGTGGCAACTGAGTCCTTCTGTACATGCAACTGGGAAACTTTTGTCCTTTGAGGCTAGGCAGCTCCCTGCCCTCCGTGTGTCTCTGTTATCTGGGGGAGAGGAGTGTGGAAGGGTGGGGGGAAGAGCTCCAGCCTGTTTGATCCCCAGCTCTGTAGTGGCAGACCAGCGTCACCTTTGAAGTATACGTGAGAGAAATATATTTACAAATGCTTTATTCTCTTCTTTAATAAAAAATGCACCAGTATTCTAAAAGCAGAAATGGCCCGTCTCTGTGCATCTCACACACCTGCCTCACATCACGCCCAGCCATGGGAGAGGGTAGCATCCTGGGTCCCACTTCCCTGAGACTGAACAGCTCCAAATAGCAGGCTCTGGCAGAAGTTTCTATATTTCTTGAGGGCCAGCTAGGGATACATGGTGAACAAGCCAGCAGGGCCCCTCTTCCCTTGGAGTTTATATTCTGGTGTGGGGAGATCCACTCAAAATAAACAAAAAAAGATATAGCATGATGGAAAAATCGGGGCAAGAGGGTAGTGCTACCTCAGCTAGAGCACGTGGGCTCAACAGGGTGAACCAAGTTAAAAAAAAATCGGCATGGCACAGTGGCTCATGCCTGTAATCCCAGCCCTTTGGGAGGCCAAAGTGGATCGCTAGAGCCCAGAAGTTTGAGACCAGCCTGGGCAACATAGCAAGACCCCCTCTCTACAAAACATTTTTTGAAAATTAGCAGAGCATGGTGGTGTGCATTTGTAGTCCCAGCTACTCAGGAGGCTGAGGTGGGAGGATCACGAGCCAGGAGGTCAAAGCTGAAGTGAACTATGATCATACCACTGCACTCCAGCCTGGGCAATAGAGCGAGACCCTGTCCCAAAAAAAAAATCATATCTAGATATATAAATACAGCACATGAAGAGATATACAGTGTTACTAAAATTCCTGGGGGAGCAACTGGGAGAAAATGTCTAAATAGGCTCTTTGAGGTAGGAAGGGGAAGCGATCATGGAAAAAAAAGATTGAGAAATGCTAAGCGAGGGTGGTCGGGGCACCTCTGGAGAGGTGATGATGAAGCTAAAACCAGAAGGCTGGGGAGGAACCAACGGGAAAATCAGTGGAGGCATAGGGAGCAGCTGGGGCAGTGGGGGGCAGCCGGGACAGAAGGTGAAAGCCAGGCTCCCAAGAGCCCGGAAGGTTCGGGGGACCTCAGGCCTCCTAAGTGCAATGAGATGCCACGGCAGGATGTCCAGGGCCAGACTGATGCCCTGAAGGACCATGAGGGATGGGGAAGCTGACCTGCCCTTGGTGAGCCACCCAATAGACACAGGACAGTCACAGGAATGACAAGAGGGCCATCTCCTGGTGTTTTTCAAGCTGATAAACCCCACATCTCTCTTCCATATACACGAAAAACCTCACCACTCCCATTCCTCCTCAGATATCTGTCTCCTCCCCATGTTATACAGAGGACGGTACATAGAGGGGTTCATCTTCTGGAGGGGTCCCCATCACCAAGATTACACCAGCCTCCCTCTTGTTCTGGAAGTGCCGTCAATCTGTTGGGTTTTCTGTTTTCCTCAATGCAAAATGATAGGCTGGGCGAGTTGGCTCACGCCTGTAATCCCAGCACTGGGGGGCTAAGGTGGGCAGATCATGTGACATCAACAGTTCGAGACCAGCCTGGCCAACATGGTAAAACCCCATCTCTACTAAAAATACAAAAATCCTAGCTACTTAGGAGGTTGAGGTGGGAGGATCACTTGAACCGGGAAAAGGAGGTTGCAGTGAGCCGAGATCGCACCACTGCCCTCCAACCTGGGTGACAGAGCAAGACTCCATCAAAAAAAAAAAAGCAAAATGATAGTGCTTTTTCAAACTTCCCTTGCTCCACCCAGCCGTCTCCAGATTTAGTAATGTCCATCCTGAACTTAAGAATTGCTGTCCAAGAAAAAATTAGCCGGGCACGGCGGTGGGCACCTTTAGTCCCAGCTACTCGGGAGGCTGAAGCAGGAGAATGGTGTGAACCTGGGAGGTGGAGCTTGCAGTGAGCCTAGATCGCGCCACTGCACTCCAGTCTGGGCAACAGAGCGAGACTCCGTCTCAAAAAAAAAAAAGCAAAAAAAAAAAAAGAATTGCTGTCCAAGCTCAGATATTGGAA
Organism: Pongo pygmaeus; assembly: GCF_028885625.2. NCBI lineage: Eukaryota > Metazoa > Chordata > Mammalia > Primates > Hominidae > Pongo > Pongo pygmaeus. The sequence goes on from NC_072392.2 coordinate 93,246,568, forward strand.
GCCTAGAAACAGGACTGTGGATCCTGATCAAAGGGGGCACCTCTAGGGTATCTTCCTTCGCCTCACACTGCCAACGCCACCACTCCTTCTCGCCCCAGCAGCCTGGGTGGACCTTTCCAATGAGGGACTTCCAAAATCAGAGAGGAAAATGCTCCTGAATCTTTGAGGGGTTTCTTGCTAGCTTCACTCTCCCGTCTCCAGACAAAAAAAGGCAGCTCTGTGGACTCCAATTCCACCAGCCCACACGACCTGAGTCTGTGGAAGAACTTCCAAAGTCTTCTCAGCGAGGTAGACTCAGGGGCCAGCTGGAGCTGGGGGAGAAATGCAGGCTTCCCCCTAAAACTCCTTCCCCCAATGTCCTGATGGGGAACAACTTCCCTTGAACTCAGGAGGGGAGGAAAGTGTGGTGTGGGGCTGGGCACGGTGGCTCATGCCTGTAATCCCAGCACTTTGGGAGGCGGAGGCAGGAGGATCACTTGAGCCCAGGAGTTGGAGACCAGCCTGGCCAACATGGCGAAACCCCATCTCTACTAAAAACACAAAAATTAGCCAGGCATGATGGTGCGCACCTGTAATCCCAGCTACTCCGGAGGCTGAGGTACAAGAGTTGCTTGAACTCAGGAGGCTGAGGTTACAGTGAGCCTAGACCACACCACTGCACTCCAGCCTGGTGACAGAGTGAGACTCAGTCTCAAAAAAAAAAAAAAAAAAAAAGTGTGGTGTGGCAAGCCCAGGGCTGGGCCCCAAACTGCTGTGCTTAGTATATCAACTGAACAGCATGGGGGGTTCACAAGGGCAGCATGCAAGTGGCTGTTGGGTTTTCCCATCCTGTTGTCACCTGTCATCACCAGGATGGGGAGCAGGTGGTGGTGACCACATGGAGCAGTCACACCTGAGAGACGAAGGAAGCCGTGGCGTGAATCCAGCCATCCTTCTCTCCCTCAGCCCTTTTTTTTTTTTTAAGACAGGGTCTTGCTCTGTTGCCCAGGTTGGAGTGCAGTGGCACAACTGTAGCTTACTCGGCCTCCAGCTCCTGGGCTGAAGTGATCCTCTCCCTTCAGCCTCTCCAGTAGCTGGGACTATGCTGGCTAATTTTTTTTTTTTAATTTTTTGTAGAGACCAGGTCTTGCCATATTGTCCAGGCTGGTCTTGAACTCCTGGGCTCAAATGATCCTCCCACCTTGGCCTCCCAAAGTGCTGGGATTACAGGAGTGAGCCACCATGCCTGGCCTCCCTCAGCTTTCTAAACTGCCCTCTGGATGCATTTCTTTCCCTTCTTCCCTCCTGATCACCACTTTGTCCTTGCTCTGTGGACAGATACTCCCTGCTGCCTCCCCAGGGGCTCCTCCCCACCCCCCGGCCCCCGCCCTGTTCTTTCCTCCCCTGAACTGGCACCCTTCTCCTCTCCCAGGGCCAAACCCACCGCCCCACTTGGGGAGGGGAGCTAGCCAAACAGACCTGCCTCTGCCCTCCCTGGGGATCCTGAGCTGAGAGCTGGGGGGTGGCCTCAGTTTTGGGGGACCAGGCAGATAAGGGTAGCAATGAAGGAAGTACCTTCCAGGGAGAGGGGGGCAGCTCTGTGCTGCCCATCCCCTCAGGGAAGAAGGAAAGAAGGTTGGAATACGGTTCATCGAACTGGATTTCCCACTCCAGGGCTACAGAGGAAAAAAGACAATAGTAATCAGGTGTCTGAAAGAAAAGTTTCCCCTAAGGAACCTGCATGCACATAGCATCCCTTAGTAGCAGCTAATTTTTCTTGCCTGCTGACTTCATGCCAAGCACTGTGTTAAGTGTTTTATATGTGTTTACTATCCTCAGGAACTTTATGAGATGACTAGAAAATCTCCATTTTACTGATGAGGATACAAAAACTTAGAGGTCAGGTTAGTAATTCAAGGTCACATAGAAATATTCAAACTTGGCTGGGCATAGTGGCTCACGCTTATTATCCCAGCATTTTGGGAGGCCAAGGTAAGTGGATTGCTTGAGCCCAGGAGTTCAAGACCAGCCTAGGCTGGTAGAGACAAGAAATCTTGTCTCTACAAAAAATACACAAATTAGCCAGCACATGCCAGTAATCCCAGCTACTTCGGAGGCTGAGGTGGGAGGATAGTTTGAGCCGAGGAGGCCGAGGCTGCAGTGAGCCATGATCATAGCAGCACTCCAGCCTGAGTGACAGAGCGAGACCTTGTCTCAAAAAATAATAATAATACAATTTAAAAATAAAGTAGTAGTCACAGTTACCAGCAGTTAAGACATGGACACATTTTATATTTTTTTAATAAAAAAATAAATATTTAAACTTAGTCCTGACCATGCCTCATTGCACCATGAGTCCACCATGCCTCATTGCACATTCCCTATCTACACATAACGATGAGTTTTGTTTTGTTTTGTTTTGTTTTTTTGACGGAGTCCTGCTCTGTCACCCAGGCTGGAGTGCAGTGGCGCAATCTCAGCTCACTGCAACCTCCGCTTCCTGGGTTCAAGCGATTCTCCAGCCTCAGTCTCCCAAGTAGCTGGGATTACAGGTGTGTGCCACCATGCCCAGCTAATTTTTGCATTTTTTTAGTAGACACGAGGTTTTGCCTTGTTAGCCAGGCTGGCTTGAACCCCTGACCTCAGGTGATCCACCCACTCTGGCCTCCCAGAGTGCTGAGATTACAGGTGAGAGCCACCACACCTGGTCAATGATGAGTTTTAAGAGGCCATCTGGCCGGGCATGGTGGCTCATGCCTGTAATCCCAGCACTTTGGGAGGCCGAGTGAGCCAGGCGGATCACGAGGTCAGGAGCTCGAGACCAGCCTGGCCAGCATGGTGAAATCCCATCTCTACTAAAAATACAAAAATTAGTCAGGCATGGTGGTGCGCGCCTGTAGTCCCAGCTACTTGGGATGCTGAAGCAGGAGAATTGCTTGAACCCAGGAGGCAGAGGTTGCAGTGAGCTGAGATCGTGCCACTGCACTCCAGCCTCGGCAACAGAGCGAGACTCAATCTCAAAAAAAAAAAAAAAGGAGGCCTCCTGACCGAGGGCAGTACAGAGAAGAAGAAAGGGGAATCATGTGGACTCCCTACATAGGAATAGTACCCCAACTCATAGGCCCTATAGAAGGGCTGGTGTCTGCAAGCTCCTCAGCTGCCAGGAATGACCTCTTTCCTCTCTTCTCCCGTGAATGCCCCTCCCTGAAGCACATCTCAGCCTACAGAAAACCAAGGAGGAGGAAGGGAAGACTGGCCTCAGCCTTTAGTGCCCATGTTTTTGGGAGAACAGGTGGCCCCTTTCTGGCCTTTCTCCCAGGGCCCCCATTCTGGATAGTTCATGGCAGCAGCAGGTAAGAGGAGCTTGCCAGCTGCTCCTCTCTCCACCCCAGGGCAGCTTGTCTCATTCGCTCCTCTACCCACCTCCTCTCCCAGAATCCAGGCCACCAGATGGCCCGAGCAGGCTGTGTTTATTTGGGGCCATGGAAACCTGCAGCTTCCTTTTCCTATTGCCTTGGGTCAGGTGCAGAGCTGGAGCCCAGCCTCAGAGCAATGATGTCATGGAAAGGTTCTGACTTTATTACTCATAACCCCTTAGCCCCCGACCTGAGTGAATGCCTGGTTTTGCCCCCCTGAGCAGCTTATTCCAGTTGCCATGGAGATGCCTCTATTCCCTTTGAGGTCTTGGGACTAACTCAGACAGGGCGGGACCCAGGAGACTCTCCTCCCAACCTAGAGCCCGAGATATGTCAATTGTCACCCCTTTCTAGTCTGAGCTTATAAAGCCAGTGCTTGGAGAGTGGTTTATTCCTTCTTAAAGATTTGCTGTAGCCATAATGCTGAGATGGTAAAACCTTGGTTTGATGGCAATCTCCTTGTTTCAATCAGCCAGCATCCCCGGGGGCACATTTTTCTAGATAATTATGCTTGTTCCTAAAAATAGAACTCTTCATTAAGAAACAATCGCTAGCATTACTAATAATTATGAACATTTATTTAGCTTTGTTTCCATTTACCACATTGCCTCTCAACACAGTAACTTAACTAAGGTTTAGCTGTTTTCAAACACTGCTTGCTCTACTTTGAACCTTTTTCGGAATTGGAACTTGTCTGTAGTTCATCCCTTACCAGCGCTATGAAAGGGTTCTAGTTAGCCGGCAGTTCTCTGAATTCTCTCCCTACCTCCCCAGGGACCCCCTCTCTCCTGGCTGGAAGAAAGCATCATCTTGCTCCATAAAGCTGAAGGGCGGGGGACGATGTTCCAGGTTTTGCAAACATTTCTTTCGGTGACCTGCCTCCTCCTCCCATCTGGTATTTGTCCTGCAGAGCTGCTGGGTATAAGCCAGTACACACACGTGCTCAGCGGGGAATTTTCTCATAGGCTGCCTTGTAAAAAGAGCCTGGCGTTCCTAAAACTCAGCTCTACCAGAACCCAACTTTCAAAAATACATTCCTACAGAATTCATTTTATCAGTACTCATGGGGTGCCCACGATGTGCCATGTTCTGGGTGCTGGGGATACAGCAGTGAGCCGGTGCCCTCCTGGAGCTCACACTCCGGCTAGGAGACAGCAATTAGACAATTAGGACTGAGTGATTTTTGTAAAGGAAGAGAAAAAAGATAAATTAGGGCAGAATAAAGGGGCTGGGAAGCGCGGGGCGGGAGATGCCCCAGGCTGGCCGGGCAGGCCTCGCTGATGTTTGAATTGGGCAGTGGGCGGTCCAGGCGGAGGGCACGGACTCTGAAAGGAGAGAAGTGGTGTTTCTGGGGGACACAAGATCGGGGCACTCTTCCGGTAGCAGCTCGCTGTCTGGCCACCGTCTTCCCCAGCCAACCAGGCCTCCCGGGCCGGGACTCCAGCTTGCTGCCTCCCCTCGGCGGGCCCTAGAAACTGCGCGGAACCAAAGCTTGACGACGGCTCGAGTTTGCGGACCGCGAGGAGGAAGCGCCCGCCGGAAGCAGTCGCAAGACCTGAGCATGGCGGCCACCAGGTGCCTGCGCTGGGGCCTGAGCCGAGCCGGAGTCTGGCTGCTCCCACCCCCCGCACGGTGCCCACGCCGGGCGCTGCACAAGCAGAAAGACGGCACTCAGTTCAAGAGCAGCTACAGCCTGGACAAGCTGTACCCCGAATCTCAGGGCTCGGACACCGCCTGGAGGGTCCCGGTGAGCCAGAAAGGACTGGACGGAAAGGCCGTTTTGTCAGGCTATTGGGTCACGTTAGGAACCCCGGGCCCCATTGGCGGGATGTGGAGCTACGTCGGGGGGGCTACGTGACGGTCGCCGCGGGAGGGGGCTGGCTGTTCGCGCTAACCTGGCCGGGAGTGGGGTGCTCTCTGTAGCGCGAGATGTGCAGGAGCCGGGAAGGCCGGCTAGGTATGCTTCTTTCGAGGCTGCCAGCTTTTCCACGTTCGTGTCCTTGGCCCTCAAGACCAAATTCCAGTCCCAAGGGGAAATATGGGCATTCTGGCCCTCCAAGGCGGACAATAAAGGCAAGAGGCTGCCAAGTTGTTTGCTACCCTTTGGGACGTTACACTGTCCATTGCTTCTAGTAACCCCAGGACGCGCGAATAAAACAGCTTCTCGATCGTTCCTTCAGGATGCATTTATTTAGCCCGCTATGTGCAGGCATTGAATCAAGCCCCGGAGCAAGAGAGATAAGACCCACCCAAACCCATTGAGCTTCCACTTACAGGACTGGAAAAGAATATCCATTCATTTGTTCGTTAATTCACTCACTCACTCAACAAAAGCTGTGCTAGGCTAGGGGATGGAGTAGCAAACAAAATTGAAATTCTAAAGCTTGTGGAGCTTATGTTCTAGTGGAGGGAGACAGGCAATAAGTAAATGACTAATATAGAATGTGTGAGGTAGTACTTTGCAGAAAATAAAGCCAAGAAGGAAGAAGTAGTGCCAGAGGTAGGGAGTAGGGTTGCAATTTTAAGTAGGATTGTCTAGGAACGCCGTCAATGAGGTGACATTTGAATAACCACCTGGAAGAAGCCAGACAGCAAGTCATGAGAATAGGGGGCAGATGAGCATCCTAGGCAGAGGGAAGAGAAAGTGCAATAACCTGAAGGCAGTAGCAATCACCAGGTGTGGCTCAGCAGGGGAGTCAGGAGAGAAAGCCAAAGAGAGGGATGGCTGGGGAAAGGCCTGTTTCTAGGACTTACTGGCCTCCAGCCTTTCCTCTGAACGCAAGGGAGACCTATTGGAGAGCTTGAAGCAGGAGAATGGAATTATGTTAGTTTTACAAGGATCACTCAGAGATCCTTATAGAGAACGGATAGAGGATGCCAAGATCAGGGAGACAAGTAAGGAAATTGCAATATAGGACAAGAGATGATAAGCAGGGTGGAAGCAGTAGGAGTCATGAGAATTGGTCAGATCCTAGACATATTTTGGAAAGAAAGCCTGCAGGATTTGCTGATTGGATGTGAGAAGTGAGAATAAAAGAGGAATTGAAGTCTGGGGCCTTTTTTTTTTTTTTTTTTTTTTTTTTGAGTCTCACTCTGTCGCCCAGGCTGGAGTGCAGTGACGCGATCTCTGCTCACTGCAAGCTCCGCCTCCCGGGTTCGTGCTATTCTCCTGCCTCAGCCTCCTGAGTAGCTGGGACTACAGGCGCCTACCACCACAACCGGCTAATTTTTTTTTTTTTTTTAACTAGAGACGGGGTTTCACCATATTAGCCAGGATGGTCTTGATCTCCTGACCTTGTGATCTGCCCGCCTCGGCCTCCCAAAGTGCTGGGATTACGGGTATGAGCAACCGTGCCAGGCCTTTTTTTTTTTTTTTTTTTTGAGACAGGGTCTTACTCTGTCATCCAGGCTGGAGTGCGGTGGCGTGATCTCAGCTCACTGCAACCTCCGCCTCCTGGGTTCAAGTGATTCTTGTGCCTCAGCCTCCCGAGTGACTGGTATTACAGGTGTGCACCACCATGCCCGGCTCATATTTTTGCATTTTTAGTAGAGACAGGGTTTTCACCATGTTGGGCAGGCCAGTCTCAAACTCCTGACCTCAAATGATCTGCTCACCTCAGCCTCCCAAAGTGCTGGGATTACAGGCGTGAGCCACCATGCCTAGCCAGGTCTGGGGCCTTGAGCAATGAAAGGACTGAGTTGCTGTTAACTGAGATGAGAGAGTGGCAATAGCATTCATTTGTTTGTTCATTCATTCAATAAAATGTTTATTGTATACCTACTGTGTCAGGCACTACTTGAGTCTAGCATATACAGCCATGATAAACAAAATAGGATCTCTCTCCTTCGTGGAGCTTAATTCTAGTGGAAGGAGCAGACAGTAAACAAATAGGGAAAATATCAGGTAGTGAGAAGTAATGTAATGAATAGGCCAGGGTGCTGCAACAGAGTGCTGAGGCTACCTCAGATTATTAGTAAGGGAAGTCCTGTGAGGAGGCTTAAGGTTTGAGTCCATTAGACATCTGAGAAGAGACGCTGAGTAGCAGTTGGGTATATGGGTGTGGAGCTGAGGAGAAAGGTTTGAGTTTGAGCCAGAAAGTTGGGTGTCAAAAACAGGCTATTTTCTGGCCAGGCGCAGTGACTCATGCCTGTAATCCCAGCACTTTCAGAGGCCAAGGGTAGATCACTTGAGGTCAGGAGTTCAAGACCAGCCTGGCCAATGTGGTAAAACCCCGTCTCTACTAAAAATACAAAAATTAGTCGGGCGTGGTGGCACACACGTGTAGTCCCAGCTACTCAGGAGGCTGAGGCAGGAGAATCGCTTGAACCCAGGAGGCAGAGGTTGCAGTGAGCCAACATTGCACCACTGCACTCCAACCTGGGCAACAGAGTGAGACTCTGTCTCAAAACAAAAACAAAAAACAGGCTTTTTTCATCAGCATAGATGAAGTATTCTAGGGAAGGAAAGAGGAGAGAGAGAGAACTATTTCAAGGGCATGTCAGTGTTTAAAAGTTGCAAAGAGCTAGCAAAGGAGAGTGAGAAGAGTCCTAGGAAGGTAAGAGGAAAATTACAGAAGGAACATGCTTCAGGAAGGAGGGTGTGGCCCATGATCTTCAGTGCTGCAGACAGGTGGAGTAGGATAAGGGTTTTTACCCCCTATAATTCTTTTTCTTTTTCTTTTTTTTTTCCGAGACAGAGTCTCGTTCTGTCACCCGGGCTGGAGTGCAGTGTCCCAAGCAGAGTGCAGTGTCCTGATCTCAGCTCACTACAACCTCCATCTCCTGGGTTCGAGCAATCCTGCCTCAGCCTACCCCAGTAGCTAGGATTACAGGTGTGTGCCACCATGCCTAGTTAATTTTGTGTTTTTAGTAGAAGGGAGGTTTCACCATGTTGGCCAGGCTGGTCTCAAACTCCTGACTTCAAGTGATCCACCCGTCTTGGCCTCCCAAATTGCTGGGATTACAGGGGTGAGCCACTGCACCTGGCCCACTCCCAAATAATTCTAAGATGAAAGAAATGAAGACAGGCTGGGCGTGGTAGCTCACGCCTGTAATCTTAGCACTTTGGGAGGCCAAGGCGGGCGGATCACTTGAGGTCAGGAGCTCGAAACCATCCTGGCCAACATAGTGAAACCCCATCTCTACTAAAAATACAAAAAAAAAAAAAAAAATAGCTGTGCATGGTGGCATGCACCTGTAATCCCAGCTACTCAGGAAGCTGAGGCAGGAGAATCACTTGAACCCAAGAGGTGGAGGTTGCAGTGAGCTGAGATCACACTATTGCACTCCAGCCTGGGCTACAGAGCGAGACTCCATCTCAAAAAGAAATGAAGGTAGTCAGGGGGAGTGCACCTGTGGATACTGATGCTTTGAGCCTGGAGGGCCAGAAAAGCCTCAGAGTGGGTGTGTTTGCACTGGGCCTTGTGGATACAAAGCTTTAAGGCTGAAGGGCATTGCTGCTTGAGGAACAGCAAGAAAGAGAGAGAGACATGGAGGTGAGAAGTCCTGGAGTGAGTAGTTAGTTTGACAGAAACCCTCAGGGTGCAATTACAGTCACTGTCCAAGGTGGACTGCCTTGTGTGGGAGTCTCCTGTGGCCCCGGAAAGAACAGGGTGGCCCACCAGGCTTGTTGCTCCAGGTTGACAGAGGGTGTTGCTTTTGGAGGCTCCCTGATGCATGTGCACTGTGGCTCCCCCTCCCGCTGGAGCCAGGCCTCTGATGGTGCCTGACACTAGCTAAGGCTGGGGCAGGGAAGGCTGGAGACATCAGATCCATTTTCCTAGAGGAGTGTTTCTGAGGTGGTACCTCTGGAGTCTGAGGATGCTTTTTCTGTCATCGTGATACGATTTTGCAGGGGACCTGAAAATACTAACGTATAATGTTTGTGTCGTGGCTTTACACCATTTCTTTGTTGCCTTGAACCAGTTAGGAGTCACCCAGCAGGTAATATTTATTTGACACTGTGTACATGACATTACAGGATGGTGCAAAGCAAGCCGACAGTGACATCCCTCTAGGTAAGTAATTTTGTTTTCTTAAAAATCAGTTGGCTGCGTGGTGGCATGTGCCTGTAATCCCAGTTACTTGGGAGGCTGCGGCAGGAGAATCGCTTGAACCCAGGAGGTGGAGGTTGCAGTGAGCCGAGATCGTGCCATTGCACTCCAGCCTGGGCAACAAGAGCAAAACTATCTGGAAAAAATAAAAAATTAAAAAAAAAAATCATGCCTGTTGGCTGGGCATGGTGGCTCATACCTGTAATCCCAACAATTTGGGAGCCCAAGGTGGGTAGATCACTTGAGGCCAGGAGTTTGAGACCAGCATGACCAACATGGTGAAACCCCATCTCTACTAAGAATATAAAAATTAGGCCAGGCGCAGTGGTTCACGCCTATAATTCCAACACTTTGGGAGGCCAAGGCAGGTGGATCATCTGAGGTCAGGAGTTCAAGACTAGCCTGGCCAACATGGCGAAGCCCCATCTCTACTAAAAATACAAAATTAGCCCGGTGTGGTGGCGAGCGCCTATAATCCCAGCTACTCAGGAAGCTGAGGCAGGAGAATTGCTTGAACCCGGAAGGCAGAGGTTGCAGTGAGCTGAGATCCTGCCATTGCACTCCAGTCTGGGCAATGGAGTGAGACTCTGTCTCAAAAATAAATAAATAAAATTAAAAAAAAATACAAAAATTAGCCGGGTGTGGTGGTGGGCGCCTGTGATCCCAGCTACTTGGGAGGCTGAGGCACAAAGAATCACTTGAGCTTGGGAAGCAGAGGTTGTGGTGAGTTGAGATTGCACCACTGCACTCCAGCCTGGGCGACACAGCGAAACTCTGTCTCAGAGGAAAAAAAAAAAAAAAAATCAGTCATTTCTCTCATCCCTCACACATTCCTTCCAGATCTCTCCAGCCCAATTAAAGTAAAGAGACTATCTCTGGGTGTGGGTGTGCAGAACTAGAATCTTTGCAGCATTATTTAGAATAGCAAATAAATGATAGTGTGACCAGTCGCATCGTACTGTGCCGTGTGCCACGTGAGTGTAGAGCTCTTAACATTCTCATGACGTAGAGCACTCTTTACAATAGATGAATTGAAAGAGGAAGACGCAGGAGAGTTTATAAGCTACTACTTGTGTTTTACATATCTATATCTCTGAAATATCTTTTTTTTTTTTTTTTTTTTTTTGAGACGGAGTCTCTCTCTGTCACCCAGACTGGAGTGCAGTGGCGCGATCTCAGCTCACTGCAAGCTCCGCCTCCCAGGTTCACACCATTCTCCTGCCTCAGCCTCCCGAGTAGCTGGGACTACAGGTTCCCGCCACCATGCCCGGCTAATTTTTTGTATTTTTTAGTAGAGACAGGGTTTCACCATGTTAGCCAGGATGGTCTCGATCTCCTGACCTCATGATCTGCACACCTCAGCCTCCCAAAGTGCTGGGATTACAGGCATGAGCCACCGCGCCCAGCCTGAAATATCTATTTCTGTATATCTGTATCTATATTTATATCCATATCTGTGTAGAGAGATACCTGTATCTGAAAGGAACACCCTGGATACAGTGACTGCCTGGAGGAATAGGGAGATAAGACAAACTTTGTGCCTGGGAGACAAGAGTGAGAGACATTTCCATGTAAATAAACCATTTGCATAACTGTAAAATTTTGTACCTGTCAAGTATAAGCAAGGCCTAACAGTTACAGCCTGCAAAGAAACAATGAGCCTTTTTTAGATTCAGAGAGAGTATGACTTCCATAGGCAGTGCGAGGAAGAACAGCCAAAGGTGCTGGCTCCCTGCGGCCCTTGCTCAAGATGACTCTGAAACAGAGGCCAGATGACCGCAACCCAAGGGACAGGACACGCTATGGCTGAGGAGCCAATACCATGCTGCAGTGAGGCAGTTTTGTAGCTTGAGGCTGTGCCCGCCTGTAGTCTCAGCTACTTGAGAGGCTGAGGCGGAAGGATCCCTTGAGCCCGGGATGTTCGCTTGAGCCTGGGATGTTGAGGCTGCAGTGAGCCGTCATTGTGCCACTGGACTCCAGCCTGGGTGCCAGAGTGAGACCCTGTCTCAAAAAAAAAAAAAAATGAAGCTGTGCCCTAAGGGGTGCATGTGTGTAGGGGAGGAGGCAGAAAGCCTCCTAGCTCATCAGAACTGGAGGCGAAGAGAAGTGTCTCGTGACAGCCTCCTAAGGGGACACAGGCAGGCAAGTGGGCAGTAGCCTGGTAGTAGCTCCTCACCAGCCTCCCACACTCTCAGGGATCCCGAAGCGTTCCATTCCTATGAAGACTTTGGTCAGCTGCAGCTCAAGCTTTGCCCGTGTGCAAGGTTGCCAGCGATCACCATGGCAGAACTGTTCCCCTGCAGTGGCACATGTACTTGTTACCTAGTCAGAAAGTGGATTTAATTTGGTTTTTCCAAAGGAGGAAATCCTCTTAAAAGCAGTCCCAAGATGAGTCACTACTGCTCACTGAGGCCAGCTCTCTGCCACCGTGGTGCCACAGTTCCTTGCCACCCAAATTTCTTGCAGTTTTTGAAATTTTCCCAATATAATGCCTTCCCTACATTCCTCAGACACGACAAGACTGCTTTTCATTAATTATAAAAAGGGAAGGATTAAACCTCATTTTAGAGATTAAAAACAAACAAAAATTAGACCCAGAAAAACAGTGAGACTTTGCCAAGATCATGGTCACTTTGTGATCGAGCCAGTGTTTGAAGCTAGAGCTCCCAGCTCCTCGTATATCCAAGAGATGTTTTAACACTAACTGTGAGCTAGGCCCAGGGAACACCCATGAACACACCATGAATTAGACACAGTCCTGCCCTCTTGGAGCTTATAGTCTGTTGAGATTCCACATCCACCACATCTTGGATGAAACTAACTCTGTGCCTTAGTTTGAACTTTTGAAATAATCCTTGCTTGAAAACAAGCAGCAAAAATTGAGGGCAGCAGATACAGGTGGAATGTACAGGAGTAGAAGCAGACAGCCAAGTCCTGGTTTTACTTTCTTTTTTTTTTTTAGACGGAGTCTCACACTGTTGCCCTGGCTAGAGTGCAATGGCACAATCTTGGCTCACTGCAACCTCCGCCTCCCGGGTTCACGCCATTCTCCTGCCTCAGCCTCCCAAGTAGCTGGGACTACAGGCGCCCGCCACCACGCCCGGCTAATTTTTGGTATTTTTAGTAGAGACAGGGTTTCACCGTGTTAGCCAGGATGGTCTCGATCTCCTGACCTCGTGATCTGCCCGCCTCGGCCTCCCAAAGTGCTGGGATTACAGGCGTGAGCCACCGCGCCCGGCCCTGATTTTACTTTCTTTGCTGTCTGTGTGACTTTGAGAAAGTTACTTGCTCTAATTTCAGTTTTGACATCTGTGAATAATCTCCAGCTTCACTGATCTGAATGTTACATTTATATATATAGTTGGCCCTCTGTATCTGTGAGTTCCACATCCATGGAATCAACCGTGGATCAAAAATATTTGAAAAAAAGTCTGGGCACGGTGGCTCACACCTGTAACCCCAACACTTTGGGAGGATCACTTTAGCCCAGAAGTTTGAGACTAGCCTGGGCAACATAACAAGACCCCATAACTACAAGAAATAAAAAAAAAAAATTCAGCGGGGTAAGGTGGTACATGCCTGTAGTCCTAGCTACTTGGGAGGCTGAGGCAGGAGGATCACTTGAGCTCAGGAGTTTGAGGCTGCAGTGAGCTATGATCGCTGCAGTGAGCTTTGATTGCATCACTGCACTCCATCCTGGGTGACAGAGTGAGACTCTGTCTGTAAAAAAAAAAAAAATTGAAAAAGAACAAAAAAGGATGGTTGCAGCTTATGGAGAATTTTTTTCTTCTCATTATTTCCTAAACAATACAGTATAACAACTATTTACATAGCATTTATACTGTTTATATTGTATTAGGTGTTATAAGTGATCTAGAGATGGTTGTAAGTATGCAGGAGGATGTGTGCAGGTTATTTACAAATATACCATTTTATATCAGGGACTGTGCATTCGCAGATTTTGGTATCCACAGGAGTCCTAGAGCCAATCCCCCACAGCTACTAAGGGATGACTGTATATAAAACTCATTGATTGGGAGGCGGAGGCGGGTGGATCATGAGGTCAGGAGTTTGAGACCAGCCTGACCAACATGGTGAAACCCCGTCTCTACTAAAAATACAAAAATTAGCCGGGTGTGGTGGCACACGCCTATAATCTCAGCTACTCAGGAGGCTGAGTCAGGAGAATTGCTTGAATCTGGGAGGCGGAGGTTGCAGTGAGCCGAGATTGCACCACAGCACTCCAGCCTGGGCGACAGAGCAAGACTCTGTCTCAAAAAAAAAAAAAAAAAAGTCATTGAAAGAGAAAGATATGTAATAGCGATAGCTGTGTTGATAGTTAATTAGCAGTTTGCACATTTGCCATGAGGTAATCAGTTTTGCGTGTGTACTTTCTTCTGTTTTACAGATCGCGTGACAATATCTTATTGTCGGAGTAGTGGTCCTGGGGGGCAGAATGTGAACAAAGGTACGGGGTGCCTTGTTGCTTTCTTTTGCTTTAAAATGTAGCTGAGAGATGGGCTTCAGGAGCTCTGTGTTTGTGTTCATATGAAATAAAGGGATTTTTCAGCAGAAGCTTTAATACTGCCAGCTTATAATAATCCTCTTTATTCTTTTGAATGTGGTCTGATTCTCAGACATTCAGCTGTGGGTTGCTAGGACTAGGATCGGCTTGTGAGTCTAAACAAAGAGAAATCGCAGTGTGAGGTGGCAGCCAGCTCCAAGAACAGGTTTCCTTCGTTCTGATGCAACCTATTCCCTCCATTTTTTTTTTTTTTTTTTAATTCAGTAAAACTGTAAGAGAAGCACTGGGTGCTTAGTCACTGGAAGTCTATTTTTGCCCAAAAATGCCTCACTGTCTTTGCAGGCTTGTTCATAGCCAACTTGGACATAGGCTAGAATGTATATGGTTAGGTGTCTGGCCTCCCTTTGTTTCAGAATGGTCACTGGTCACCCAGGGGTTGATCCTTCCTGGAAGTCTCAGGCACTCATGCTCCCTTCTCCCTTTCATCCACAGTGAATTCCAAGGCGGAAGTCAGGTTCCATTTGGCAACTGCCGACTGGATCGCAGAGCCCGTGCGGCAGAAGATAGCCATCATGGTAACCACCATCCCTTTCTTTCCCTAGAAATCCGTCAGCGGCTTTTAAACCTTTACTCTGTAGGACTCCAGTTTTTCATTTGTTCTCTGCAGCATAAAAACAAGATCAACAGGTTAGGAGAGTTGATCCTCACCTCTGAGAGTAGCCGCTATCAGTTCCGGAATCTGGCAGATTGCCTGCAGAAAATTCGAGACATGATCGCTGAGGCCAGCCAGACACCCAAGGAGCCAACAAAAGAAGATGTTAAACTTCAGAGAATCAGGTACCAGGAAATGCCCTAAGCTGCTATAAACTGATTTGTGTGGACGAGAGTCTACACAGGTAAGGAAGGGGCAGGGGAAAGTCCAAGGCCGGCCTTGGGAGAAACTCTAGGAAGAGGAGAGGATGCTGACCTGGGACCGAGGCCTGCGGGCTAGTGCCTGCTGGTGTAACTGCTCGGCTTCCCCTTCAGCTTCCAACTCCTCTCACCACTTTGAAAAGCACTGATTGGGCATCTGGGCCTAATTGCAGTCTTTTTGTTTTCAGGATAGAAAACATGAATCGGGAAAGGCTGAGACAAAAGAGAATTCATTCTGCTGTAAAGACAAGCAGGAGGGTTGACATGGACTGAAATCACCCTCTGCAGCTGGGAAGGCTCTTCTGGGCATCCGGGCAGCTGCAGCTGGGAGGACTTTCACACCATAAGGAGATTTCTGTTTTTCTTTTTGGCTGTTAATGCTTGTCTATAACATTGGCGCCATCACAAGAATGTTCATTTGGAATGAAGGCTGCAGGCACTGGTTGCAAAAGTCTTTATAGGCAGTCACCATGTTGTCAAACCTTAATAATGCATCTAATGTATTAGCCACAATAAAATTCAAAACTCATTAGGCTTCCCTTCTCATTCAGAATGCTTCAGAAAACAATTCCTACCTTTTCTCTCAGTTAAATCAGCCGCACAGTTATCGACACAGCACTGAGGAACAGGAAAGGGTTCTGGTATCTGCTGTGAAAGAACACACAGGCCAGGCGTGGTGGCTCACGCCTGTAATCTAAACACTGTGGAAGCCAAGGCAGGAGGATCACATGAGGTCAGGAGGTCAAAACCAGCCTGAGCAACATAGCAAGATCTCATCTCTACAAGAACTACAAAAATTAGCCAGGCGTGGTGACACATGTCCATAGTCCCAGCAACTCAGGAGGCTGAGGCAGGAGGATCACTTGAGCCCCCAGGAGTTCAAGGTTGCAGTGAACCATAATCGCACCACTGCACTTCAGCCTGAGCGACAGAGCAAGACCGTGTCTCAAAAAAAAACCACTGGGCGTTGTGGCTCACGCCTGTAATCCCAGCACTTTGGGAGGCTGAGGTGACCAGCCTGGCCAACATGATGAAACCCTGTCTCTACTAAAATAGGTGGGGGCACCTGTAATCCCAGCTACTCGGGGGCCGAGGCAGGAGAATTGCTTGAACCCAGGAGGCAGAGGTTGCAGTGAGCCAAGATCACGCCACTGCACCCCAGCCTGGGTGACAGAGCCAGACTCCGTCTCAAAAACAAAACAAAAAGAAACTACACACACAACCAGGTAGGAGGGCTGAGACAGGTAAGTGGGCATTTGAGCCAGGCTATGGAAAAGGCATGGGACTTTCATCAGTAGAGGGGAGGAGGACATGCCATTTGAAGGGAACAATGAACACAGGAGACAAAAGAAGCTGAGGTGGAGGGGGTGACAAAGAAGGCAAAGGCACTGAATGGTGGATTCATGCCAGGCGGTCCACCATTGCAGTGGGAGGTGAATCTGGAGAGAGACCAGCTTGATGTGGAGAGCCTTGAATTCAAGTTAAGGAGTTTAGGTTCTTTTATTTTTGAGATGGAGTCTCGCTCTGTCACCCAGGCTGGAGTGCAATAGCGTGATCTTGGCTCACTGCAACCTCCTTCGCCCAGGTTAAAGCGATTCTCCTGCCTCACCCTCCCCAGTAGCTGGAGTTACAGGTGCACGCCACCATGCACAGCTAATTTTTGTATTTTTGTAGAGATGGGGTTTCACCATGTTGGCTGGGCTGCTCTTGAACTCCTGACCTCAGGTGATCTGCCCACTTCGGCCTCCCAAAGTGCTGGGATCACAGGCGTGAGCCACTGCGCCCGGCCAAGGGGTTTAGGTTTTAAGAGACGTGGGTAACAGAAAGCTGTTGGGAGAAACGCTGAGTGTTGGGAGAGAAGCTGAGGCAGGGCTTGCATGTCGGCTAGACTTGCTGGCTCCTTGCTTCTAGCACTCCCATTCTCTCAAGCAGCCATATGTTTCTCGTTCACTTGATACACTGTTTCCTTTCAATCCCCACATCCTCACCACCTGTTTCTTTGTTTGAGCACCAATAAATACCATGGGCTCCCAAAGCTGGGGTCTTCACAGCCTCCACACTGGCGATGGCCCCCCTGGTCCTACTTTCTCTCTCAAACTGTCTTTTTCTAATTCCTTTGACTCCGCCGGACTTTGTTGCCCCCACAACCTGGTGTTGGGTCTGATCACCCCAACATTCCTGGCTGCCCAACGTGGGGTGACAAAGACCCTGGTGAAGGAACGCTAGAGCGTGTGAAAGCAGAGGACGCATCGTCAAAGGACACCCAAAGGCGTCTAGAAGCTCAGCAGGAAAGCTGAGCGCCCGGAAGAACCAGGGTAACAATGGGATAAAGTGAAAGCAGACATTCTGCTTATTTAAATTTATTTATTTATTTATTTATTTATTTTGAGACGGAGTCTCGCTCTGTCGCCCAGGCTGGAGTGCAGTGGCGCAATCTCGACTCACTGCAAGCTCCGCCTCCCGGGTTCAGGCCATTCTGCCTCAGCCTCCCGAGTAGCTGGGACTACAGGCGCCCGCAGCCACACCTGGCTAATTTTTTGTATTTTTTTTTTTTTTAGTAGAGACAAGGTTTCACTGTGTTAGCCAGGACGGTCTCGATCTCCTGACCTTATGATCCGCCTGCCTCGGCCTCCGAAAGTGCTGGGATTACAGGCGTGAGCCACCGCGCCCAGCCTTATTTAAATTTCTTAAGGCATTTATTACGAAGAGGGGGAGTGAAAGTTAATACTCAGAATTTGTTATCACTCTTTAGTACAGTAAAGCAATTTTGCCCATGGTTTCCGGAACAAGGGACTATGGAGTTGGATGAATGGGAGAGAATCGGCAGAGATTTAAAAAAGGCGTATAAAGAGGGAGCAGATATTCCAGTTTCTGTTTGGTCATGTGGGCTCTAATAAAGGCAGCTCTTGAGCCATTTCAAACAGATGATGAGGAAGAGGAGGATGAGTGTAAAAAACTAACTTCAGATTCTGAGTGTGAGGAACAGCTACCGGAGGAGATTAAAGAAAGGAAAACTAAAAAAGTATGTTTTACTAGCCCGTCAGCTCCACCTGCTAAATTAAGTGAATGGCCACCTCCTCTCTCTCCTCTTAATGGGTGAGAAGATGAATTAGCTGAAAAACTTACTGCTCCTATAGTTGCAATATTAAAACCTGGAGCAATTGGTGATGCTATATAAAATTCTATTCAAAAAGCTAGAGCTGAGGGAGACCTTGAAGCATGGCAATTTCCTGTTACTATCATCCAGCAGAGAGGACAGAATACAGCTAACTGACCACTTTTCCTTTTAAGTTATAAAGGAATTTAAGCAAGCCATTAGTCAATACGGACCAAACTCTCCTTTTGTGCAAACTCTATTTAAAAATATGGCTCTTGATAATAGATTAATAGCATGTGGCTGGGATATTTTGACAAAATCTGTTCTCACCCTATCTCAGTATGTGCAGTTTAAAACCGGTGAGCTGATGAAGCTCAAACTCAGGCAAGGGAAAACATACAAGCACAGCCACCTGTGCCTGTTTCCTTTGAAGAGTTAATGGGAATTGGCCCTAATTGGGGTCGATTAGAGAATCAAGCAGTAATGGAGGATGTTGCCATTGTTCAGCTGTGCTTTGTGTGCTTACTGGCATAGGAAAGGATAAACGTTACGGGCAAAAAATATCCTTCTGTCAGTTCTGTCTGACAAGGACCTAAAGAACCATATATTGATTTTATTGCTCTGCTCCAAGAGGCTGTGTATAAAGCCATAACTGATAAAATGGCTCAGGATGTTGTAATACAGCTTCTTGCATACGATAATGCTAATGTAGAGTGTCAAACTGCTATTAGACCCCTGAGAGGGACGGCTCATTTAGCTAAATATATTAAGGCTTGCGATGGCATTGGAGGTAACTTACATAAGGCTACTCCTTTAGCTCAGGCTATGGCTGGATTAAGAGTAGGAAAGAATATACCCCATTTTTCAGGCCCTTGCTTTAATTGTGGTCAATTTGGACACCCAAGAAAGGAATGTAGGAAAGGAAATCGAAAGGCAAACATTACTACCATTAGTCAACAGAAAAATCCCGGTATATGTCTCCAGTGTAAGAAAGGCAAACACTGGGCAAGTCAGTGTCATTCTAAATTTAGCAAGGATGGACAACCTCTTTCGGAAAATGGGAAGAGGGGCCCGCCTCGAGCCCCTCAACAAACCGAGGCACAGCTAGTGCCCTTACAAATGTGCAACAATTGTCCCCTGCTTCAGCAGGCAGTGCTGCCGTAGACCTCTACAGCACAATTCCCATCTCCTTATGAGAGGTGAAGCCAGCTGGGCTTCTGGGTCGGGTGGGGACTTGGGGAACTTTTCTGTCTGGCTAAGGATTGTAAACACATCAATCAGCACTCTGTGTCTAGCTAAAGGTTTGTAAACGCACCAATCAGCACTGTGTAAAAACGGACCAATCACCTCTCTGTAAAATGGACCAATCAGCAGGATGTGGGTGGGGCCAAATAAGGGAATAAAAGCTGGCCACCGGAGCCAGCAGCTGGCAACCTGCTGGGGTGCCCTTTCATGCTGTGGAAGCTTTGTTCTTCTGCTCTTCACAATAAATCTTGCTGCTGCTCCCTCTGGGTCTGCACTACCTTTATGAGCTGTAACACTCACGGCCAGGGTCTGCGGCTTTATTCCTGAAGTCAGCAAGACCACGAACCCACCAGGAGGAACAAACAACTTCAGACGTGCCACCTTTAAGAGCTGTAACACTGCGAAGGTCTGTGGCTTCACTCCTGAAGTCAAGCAAGACCACAAGCCCACCAGAAGGAAGAAACTCCAGACACATCTGAACATCTGAAGGAACAAACTCTGGACACACCATCTTTAAGAGCTATAACACTTACCGTGAGGGTCTGTGGCTTCATTCTTGAAGTCAGCAAGACCAAGAACCCACCAGAAGGAACCAGTTCTGGACACACTTACTTCCTGGGGAGCCACCAAAGAAGGTCCCCATGGGAGTTAGGAGACCCTTATCCTCAGGAACAGTCGGTCTATTACTTGGAAGTTCTAGTCTAAATTTAAAAGGTGTGCCGGGCATGGTAGCTCACTCCTGTAATCTCAGCACTTTAGGAGGCTAAGGCAGGCAGATCAGGAGGTCAGGAGATTGAGACCATCCTGGCTAATATGGTGAAACCCTGTCTCTACTAAAAAATAAATAAAAAATAGCCAGGCGTTGTGGTGGGCACCTGTAGTCCCAGCTACTCGGGAGGTTGAGGCAAGAGAATGGCGTGAACCCAGGAGGCGGAGCTTGCAGTGAGCCAAGATTGTGCCACTGCACTCCAGCCTGGGTGACAGAGTGAGACTCCATCTCAAAAAAAAAAAAAAAAAAGGTGTTACTCTACATACGGGAATAATTGACTCTGATTATACTGGAGAAATTCAGTTTGTTATTAGTTCCTTGACTCCATGGTCTGCCTCCACAGGAGAAAGAATTGCTCAGTTGTTGCTGTTACCTTACATAAAACTAGGAAGCAAAACAGTGAAAAGAACAGGAGGCTTTGGTAATACTAATCCAGCAGGAAAAGCTGTATATTGGGTTAATCAAGTGTCTGACAAAAGACCTGTTTGCACAGTAACTATTCAGGGAAAAGATTTTGAAGGACTAGTAGATACTGGAGCTGATGTCTCTATTATTGCTATAAAGCAATGGCCCCCGCACTGGCCTAAACAAAAGGCAACCATTGGTATTGCTGGAGTAGGAGCTGCCTCGGAAGTTTTTCAGAGTTCTTTGATTTTTACCATCTCAAGGGCCTGATGGTCAGGAAGGGACAATTCAGCCTATCATTACACCTATTCCTGTCAATTTATGGGGTAGAGACTTATTGCAATAATGGGATGCTGAAATATCTATTCCTATGGATCAATATAGTATTAATAGTAGACAAGTAATGAAAAACATAGGATATCACCCAGGAAAAGAACTAGGAAAAAATAAAAATGGCCAATCAGAACCTTTAGAAGGGCAAACAGATCGGACCAGATTGGGGTGTCATTTTTAGGAGCAGCCATTGTTGAGCCTCCAATTCCCATTCTTCTTGTTTGGCTAATGGCCAAACCAGTTTGGGTGGAGCAATGGCTGCTGAAACAGGAAAAACGGGAGGTTTTGAAAGAACTGGTGCAGGAACAATTGCAAAAGGGACATATAGAGCCTACTTTCTCCCTTTAGAATTATCCTGTATTTGTCATTAAGAAAAAATCAGGAAAATGGAGAATGTTAACAGATTTAAAAGCTGTTAATGCTGTGATTCAACCCATGGGTGCACTACAATCAGGGCTGACCTCCCCAACAATGATCCCAAAATACTGGCCTCTCATAGTGATAGATCTAAAGGATTGCTTTTTTACCATTCCTTTAGCTGTCCAACATTATGAAAAATTTGCTTTTACTGTTCCTGCCATAAATAATAAAAAAAAAACCCAGCAGATGATCTGGTTGAATGGCTTTTTCTACCTCACAATACAACCAAAACACTCACTCTGTACTTAGATCAAATTGCTGTGCTAGTAGGGCAAGCGAGGCTGCGCACAACAAATCTAATGGGATATGATCCAAATCAGATTATAGTTCCATTAACTAAACAACAAATTCAACAAGCCTGTATTAATTCCCAAGAATGGCAGGTTAATTTGGCCAGTTTTGTTGGCATTCTTGATAATCATTACCCTAAGTCTAAAATCTTCCAGTTTCTGAAATTAACATCCTGGATATTGCCTTCTATTACTCAAAAAGCCCCTGTTGAAGGAGCCATTTCTGTTTTTATTGATGGATCTAGTAATGGAAAAACCTCATTTGCAAGACCTCAACAGCAAGTTTTTCAAACAGACTGCTTCTTTCTGCTCAAAGGGCTGAACTTATGGCTGTGATAATAGTGTTAAAAACTTTTAAACAGCCAGTAAACATTGTTTCTGATTCAGCCTATGTAGTGCAAACCACACAAAATATTGAATGTGCCTTAATTCGAAATGTGACTCATGAATAACTTAATCTTTTATTTCATTCTTTACAGAAAGCAGTGCAATGAAGGCATTCCCCTTTCTATACCACTCATATGAGAGCACATACTAACCTCCCTGGCCCTTTAACTAAACTTAATCAAAGGGCGGATGCATTGGTGTCTGCAGCATTTGCTGATGCACAAACATTTCATTCTTTAACCCATCTTAATGCCTCAGGCCTTAGAAAAAGCTATGGTCTATCATGGAAACAAGCTAAAGAAATTGTGCAACACTGTTCTGTCTGCCAAGTCCTGCATCTGCCAAATCAAGGAACAGGAGTTAACCCTAGAAGTTTATCTCCAAACTCCACCTGGCAGATGGACGTAACACGTATTCCTGCTTTTAGAAAATTGTCCTTTCGGGGCCGGGCGCGGTGGCTCACGCCTGTAATCCCAGAACTTTGGGAGGCCGAGGCGAGCGGATCACGAGGTCAGGAGATCGAGACCATCCTGGCTAACATGGTGAAACCCCGTCTCTACTAAAAATATAAAAAATTAGCCGGGCGTGGTGGCGGGCGCCTGTAATCCCAGCTACTCGGGAGGCTGAGGCAGGAGAATGGCATGAACCCGGGAGGTGGAGGTTGCAGTGAGCCGAGATCGTGCCACTGCACTCCAGCCTGGGCAACAGAGCGAGACTTTGTCTCAAAAAAAAAAAAAAAAAAGAAAGAAAATTGTCCTTTGTTCATGTTTCAGTAGATACCTACTCACATTTTATTTGGGCCACATGTCAAACAGGGGAAGCTACAGCTCATGTTAAAAGACATCTTTTATCTTCCTTTTCAGTTATGGGAATCCCAGAAAAAAATCAAAGTTGGATACGGCCCAGGATACTGTAGTAAAGCCACGGCTACATTTTTTCAACAATGGAATATTACCCATACTACAGGTATTACATATAACTCACAAGGACAAGCATTAGTGGAAAGAGCTAACCGTACTTTAGAAACTCAAATACAAAAGCAAAAGGGAGGGGACCAGGAATATAAGACACCACATATGCAATTGCATTTAGCTTTATTAACGTTAAATTTTTTTAATTTACAAAAAGATCAACCCATGACTGCAGCTGAACAACACCTGACAGGACAAAAGGAAAATAAAAAGGCTGGACAATATATATGGCGGAAGGATGCATATACAAAGAGCTGGGAAAAAGGAAAGATAATTTTATGGGGAAGAGGATTTGCTTGTGTCTCTCCAGGTGACAATCAGGTGCCTGTGTGGGTGCCCACCAAACGTCTGAAGATCTATCATCAACCACAGCATCTAGTGGACCCACCTGTACCATGAAAATTGAAGGTTTAAGGATTGCTTTTATTTATTTATTTTGAGATGGAGTTTCACTCTTGATGCCCAGGCTGGAGTGCAATGGCACAATCTTGGCTCACGGCAACCTCTGCCTCCCGGGTTCAAGCTATTCTACTGCCTCAGCCTCCCAAGTAGCTGGGATTACAGGCATGCACCACCACACCTGGCTAATTTTTTTTTTTTTTTTTTGTATTTTTAGTAGAGATGGGGTTTCTCCATGTTGGTCAGGCTGGTCTCGAACTCCCAACCTCAGGTGATCCTCCCACCTCGGCCTCCCAAAGCGCTGGGATTACAGGCATGAGCTACTGCGCCCGGCCAATGGATTGCTTTTAAGCCTCAATTTGCTTTCTCTGTGCCTTCTGTTAGAAGGGGCCTGCTTCTCATTATCAACAGTAAGTTTTACCCCATGGTAATTAACCAAAGAGGCGGAAGCTGAGTTACAAATGCTTCAGCAATGGCCTGCCTCCCAGCTACAGCCACAAAAGTTTTTGCTTCTGTTTCAGTAGATTTACTAACATGGGAGTGAGAGTATGCTTGTGTTTTTGCAGGAGATGAGCAAACCGTGTAGGTGCCCTTAAGATGTGTATGACCATGTAACAGGAGACTGGAAGGAGCCATGGATCCCAATCATGGACCGGGTTCCCCCAGTATGGGCCATGCTGAGAAACTGCTGGAACACCAGGATTTTACCTATAGATGCTTAACGGACCAATGCTTTCTGACTGAACTCCTCTCTGCCCTGAATACAAGAGACCCTAATAGGTAGGCAGGAATATCATCACCCCTATTCAGCATGAGGAAGTTACAGAAAACGGACCTTCATCCTTCTGCAACCCCTACGATTAACGGTCCTCTTATAAAAGGGAAAGGGGAGAAATGTGGGAAGCATTCAAACCAGAGCGATTCCATTTTGAATAAGGCCTAAGAAAAATGAAGCTGGATCACCAACCAGCAATTAAGAGCTGCACAGCCTGAAATTGCCTTGCTCAATTAATTTAAAAAAGAGGCCACCTTATGCTAGTAACAATGATAGCTGTGGCGGTTTTACAAAAAAGAGAAGGGGGGCACGTTGGGAGAAAAGCTGAGTGTTGGGAGAGACGCTCAGGCAGGGCTTGCATGTCCGCTAGACTTGCTGGCTCCTTGCTTCTAGCGCTTCCATTCTCTCAAGCAGTCATATGTTTCTTATTCACTTGATACACTGTTTCCTTTCAACCCCCACATCCTCACCACCTGTTTCTTTGTTTGAGCACCAGTAAATAGCGTGGGCTCCCAGTGCTCGGGACCTTCATAGCCTCCACACTGGCAATGGCCCCCTGGTCCCACTTTCTCTCTCAAACTATCTTTTTCTCATTCCTTTGACTCCGCCAGACTTTGTCGCCCCCATGACCTAGTGTTGGGTCTGATGATGCCAACAAAACCACTGGGTATCTTGAGTGAGAGAAAGTATTGTGTTAGGTGCTGCATTAGGCAGTGGATTTTAGAGGCACAAAGAGTAAGTTGGAACTGGAAGGAGATTTTTGCCATCCTTTCAGGCTAGCGTTGCAGTAGTAGATTGCTCTGGCATGTATAAATTTCTTAAACTGTTCTATATGATTTTGATCTAGTTTATGTGAGTACATGAGTCTAAACAAGGGGAAAATTCATTTATAAATGACTTACAAACTACAAAAATTTGCTCACTTCAGCAGCATGCATACTAAAACTGGAATGCCAGGCACAATGGCTCATGCCTGTAATCCCAGCACCTTGGGAGGCTGAGGCAGGCAGATCACGTGGTCAGGAGATTGAGACCATCCTGGCTAACACGGTGAAACCCCATCTCTACTAAAAATACAAAAATAAAATTAGCCAGGAGTGGTGGCGGGCACCTGTAGTCCCAGCTACTTGGGAGGCTGAGGTGGGAGAATGGTGTGAACCCAGGATGCAGAGCTTGCAGTGAGCCGAGATCGCACCACTGCACTCCAGCCAGCCTGGGTGACACAGTGATACTCGGTCTCAAAAATAAAATAAAATAAAATTGGAATGATACAGAGAAGATTAGCATGGCTCCTTTAAAGTAAAGACATGGTCCCTGTCCTCAAGGGACTCAAAGCCTAGAAGGGGGCTGAGGCTCATATGCAGGATGTACAAAATTTCCTAGTTCATTCAGTAATTCAGCAAATGCTAAGTGAATGCCAGGCACCCACAGCGTGGGATGGGGAGGAGTCAGAAGTGAACAAAGCAAAATTCTTCCAGAGAATTGACATTTGATCAGGTGATAATAAAAGCTGAGAGGAAAAATTGATTCCTCTTACAGTAGCAGGACCTGAAGCACGATGGATGACGTAAGAAAGGTCTCAGTAGATTGTTGGAGGCAGAGGAGTGACTAGTTCTAGCTGAAGGGTTGGAGAAGATGTGCTTGAGATGGGCCTGAAGGGAGGGGAGGAACTGGCAGGGTAAGAGCATGTCACTTGGAGGCGCCAGTGGTGGCCAACAGCAAAGGCTAGGAAAATGGCAACTCCAAGGCCTGCCTGCGGCTGGACGGGAAACTTGTGATTGAGAGAATGGGCTCTGAAGCAAACTGCTCAGGGTCAACTCCCATCCGTCCACCTCCCCCAGCTGCTATCTAAACTCTCTGAACCTTAGTTTCCCCACCTATAAACTAAGAGCGTCTTTTTGTTTTGTTTGTTTGTTTTTTTGAGACAGAGTCTCACTCTACAACCCAGGCTGGAGTGCAATGGCGCAATCTCGGGTCACTGCAACCTCCGCCTCCTGGGTTCAAGCGATTCTCCTGCCTCAGCCTCCCAAGTAGCTGGGAACTCAGGCGCCCGCCACACCCAGCTAATTTTTGTATTTTTAGTAGAGATGGGGTTTCACTATGTTGGCCAAGCTGATCTCAAAACTCCTGACCTCAAGTGATCAGCCTGCCTCAGCCTCACAGAGTGCTGGGATTACAGGTGTAAGCCACTGCGCTCAGCCTAAACCAGAGGTTATGTTATTAGCGCCTTCCTCATAGGGTTATTGTGGGATTTCAATGAATAAATATGTGGTTAGTGGCACTGAGCTAGTACTTGGGGAATGTCAGCCATGATTTGTAGCCCAGTTTGGCTGGAACCCAGAGGGCGAGGAGCTGTGAAAGATGAGTCTGCCACATTGACTGGGATCCTTAAGAAAGGACTTATAAGTGACAGCTAAGACATTTAGTCTTTCCCCTACGAGGCTGTGGCAGGAAGACTGCTCTGCCCATGACAGAACGAGGAGACTAGGAAAGTGTGCATGGCTGGCAACTGACCCCCTGTGAGCAGTCAGGGACACGTTCTGGAACTAGGGCGGCGGCAGCAGGGATGGGGAGGAAATACCGGATGCTGGAGGGTTATGAGGACAGAAAATTGGCCTGGGTGGTGTGGGAGTGGGGGTGTGACATGGATGATGCTGTGCACTCACACAGGAACGTCATGAAGGGGAGTGGCCTTGGGAGGACAGCTGGATCAGTGTGGTTTTGCCTTCGAGGAGGGGTGCCCAGCGGTGATGCCCAGGAGAGGAAATGGAAACCTGGAGCTGGGAGTGAGGTTGGAGCTGGGAGATCCAAGACTCAGGGAGACAAGAGGACTCCTGGGGACGAATAGGAACAGCTGAGCAAGGCAAGGCTGAGCCCCGGGCGGGCGGGTTGGGGGAACATGCCTGGCTAGAGGATGGCATCAGGAAAGCAGAGAAGGCATCTCTGCAGGTTGGCCCTGGGGCAGAGTGCTGGATCCCAGCAACGGACAAGTTAGTTAACTTAAAGGGGGGGCATCCTCAAGGCAGTAAACTGGAGCCAAGTGGGTTAAATCCTTCTTGCTGCTATTAAGGGGAGGAGACAGATTTCTGCAGACTCTACATTTTGGAGAGAAACAGAAAAGAATGTCCCCAAGTCTCCTTTGCCCTGCGATGCTGGGGCGATTGGCAAGGTCCCAAGAGAAGCACAACGGTAACCGACAACCGACGCTGCCCTCGGCTGAACTGTTAAATCCTTCGGATGTGAGTAGACTTTTATTTAATAATTTTTTTTCTTTTTTTTTTTTGTTCAAATGAGACTGCGTCTCGCTATGTTGCCCAGGCTGGTTTTGAACTCCTGGGCTGAAGCAATCCCCCCACCTCACCCTCCCAAAGTGCTGGGATGCTGGGATTACAGGCGTGAGCCACCGCACCCGGCCTGCAGCCTTTAATAATGGATTTTAAATGTGTGTAACATTTTAAAATGTGCTTATTCTTTGTTAGAATTAGGGTGAAATATCTACTTGGCTGATTTTCCTTTCTATCTACTCTATACTTGTAGTATCTAGTATATATGTATTTCTACTATTACAACTGGAAGGACTTGTTCCCCCTGGTTGTGCATTCCCTCATGATAAGCAAGATTTTCAGTGTTTATGTT
Source organism: Pongo pygmaeus (assembly GCF_028885625.2). Taxonomy (NCBI): domain Eukaryota; kingdom Metazoa; phylum Chordata; class Mammalia; order Primates; family Hominidae; genus Pongo; species Pongo pygmaeus. Next base: position 93,274,180 of record NC_072392.2, read on the forward strand.
TCAATATTCATGATTAATACTTGTCTGTTCTCCTTCACTTCCTACGCTACTTTTTCCTAAAATTCCTGGATTTTTTAATCAGTTCTGTAGAGGCGGACAGCAAGGCTCAGGGCGGTAGGAAGGAAACTCCTCCAAACCTCAGTCTTCATACCCCATGGTCCGGGTGTCCAGGCAACCTCCAAGCGGACCCTCGGGGCTCCATGGAGCGTCCCAGTGCCGGGGGCTGGGGGCTGGTGCTCGCTAAGTAACGGTGGGGGCAGGTCCCCGCGCACCGCGGTATCTTCCCGCCCGCTCACCAAAAGTGCGCGCGGCAGGGACGGACCCACTCCGTGGATCGCGCCTCTCTCAGGCCTTCTCTAGGAAAAGGGGCCACCCGCTTATGAGGGGAAGGGATGGCACAACCACGTGCCACAAGCCCCAGTGGCCTAATGGATAAGGCACTGGCCTCCTAAGCCAGGGATTGTGGGTTCGAGTCCCACCTGGGGTAGAGATGAGAACTCTCGTTACGGGATTTTTTATTTCTTTTCTCTTCCCTTCTCAGGGATGCTGGAATCGACCTTGGTCTCTAGTTCGACTCCCGTGCAACGTGTTGAGGAGGAGCCACCTCCTCCAAGCACCTAAAGCCGGTAAGCTCGGGTCTTGCCAAGCCCTTGAATAAATAGCTTCCGTCCGGGTAGGGCCCCACAATTTCGAAGCTGGGGAAACTCGTAAGAATAAAGTTGCCCAAACGGTTCCCAGGACACCCCAGCTCCACCTGGCGGGGCAGCCCCGGAGAACCAGGGGTAAATGACCACCGCGACTGCAAACAGAGGGTCCTGCAAGAGAAGGCGAGGGGCGCAAACAGGGCAGAGGCAAGCAGGTAGTGGGCAGGTGGTGGTGGATTCTGAAGTCTTTGGCTGCCGGCACCAAAAGTAACCTTGAGAGCACAGCCCTCGCGACACCCCAGGTGGGACTCGAACCCACAATCCCTGGCTTAGGAGGCCAGTGCCTTATCCATTAGGCCACTGGGGCGCGGTAAGACGCTGAACCCACGTGCTCCTTGATAGGTGTCCAACCATACGTGCCCAACACGGCCCTGCTGTGGATCACCGCGCTCCAAGCCTGAGAAGCCATCGGGACGACAGGATGAACCGCTGGCTGGGCGCGGCGTCCCCACCAGGCTACGCAAGAGCTCCATGCGGTGACGACGCGCGGGGACCAGGAGCCTGCGGTGCCCTGTAACCCCGAGAAGAAGTGCTCGGCGAGCGCAGAGCCCGGTGGAGCATAGCTGGGAGGAATGGGGATGGACGAGGGCGGAGGGAAGAACAAACACTCAAACTATGCTGGGATTCGAGCACGGGCTTCTCGCTCAAAAAGAGCCCGACCACAGAGGAACCCTCAATCTTATGATCTGACGTCAGACGCCTCATCCCTTAGGCCACGCGGTCACAATGCCCAGGGAGGCTCAGAGACTAGTCCAGGTGCTGCTCCGCTCGGGGGTGACCAGGCGGGCGGCTGGGGCCAGAGGAAGGGTGAGCGCTTCGCTCAATAGGTGGCCAGGGTGCGAGCAGCGAAGCTGCGCCACGCCGGAGCGTTTAATGGCCATCAAATTGGTCTCTCCAGGAAAGGATTACAGCAGGAGACCGCGTGGCCTAATGGATAAGGCGTCTGACTTCGGATCAGAAGATTGAGGGTTCGAGTCCCTTCGTGGTCGGAACGTTTTAATCCCTGCAACTATAATCTCCGTCTCTTTACTGGTTTTAGACCCAGAAACGCCTCCCAATCCCTCCACGCCGCGGCTCCCGGGATCCGAAGCTGGGTAGCTGCTTCTGTCCAATCAGGGCTTCGCATCCCGGGACGCTTCCGGTTATGGCGTCATTACGCAGCCTGTGGCGTCTCAGTTTAAGAGACATGATCGGGCGCTTTCTGCGGGAACCCCCCAGTTGCCTAATGGATAAGGCATTGGCCTCCTTAAGGCTTGGACTTTGGGTTTCAGTCATATTTGCGGTGGCGTGGCCTAGCTGCTGGGAGCCGTATTTTTGAGATCCATTTTAATAAAAGTAATTTTTTAAAAAAATGTATAACGTAAACAAAAACCAACTGGCACATTTTGTCTTTTTAATAACATTTCCCTTTATTTTGTGCTTGTGTCTATTTCAATTAATTTTCCTTTTCTTCTAGATGAAGCCTGACTACTTTGAAAGGCAAACCCATGTGAGGGTAAGTAGGGCCCCATTTCTTATTGTCTCTGTTGAGCTGGTACCTGGAACGAGTTCAACATCCAAACATTCGCCTCGTAAACGTGCTCTACAAGCTACAAACCCACAAGCAAATGACACGGAGCGGGTTATGTTTGTCTATCGTTATGAAGTTAAACAGCAGACAAAACTCCAGTCTCTGGCCGGGCCCAATGGCTCACGCCTGTAATCCCAGCACTTTGGGAGGCTGAGGCGGGCGGATCACGAGGTCAAAGTTCGAGACCCGCCTAACCAACATGGCGAAACCCCGTCTCTACTAAAAATAAAAAAATACAAAAATTAGCTGGGCAACCGTGGTGGCACACGCCTGTAAACCCAGCTACTCCGGAGGCGAAGGCGGCAGGAGAATCGCTTGAATCTAGGAGGCTGAGGTCGCAGTGAGCCGTGATCGCGCCACTGCACTCCAGCCTGGGCAACAGAGCGAAAGCCCGCCTTAAAACAAACAAACAAACAAAAAACTCCACTCTCTAGCCTCAAGGGCAGTGGGGGTGCTGCCCAACTCTGTGGCCTCAGTCCTGCTAGTGGGCTCTGTCCACACTCAGACGGCACCCACCACCCCACTACCCTGTGCTTGGAGGAAGAGGGTGTCAGGATGCATGTGTGTGCCAGTGTACTTGGACATAGGGGAGAATAAATGCAATTTTTTTTTCTTTCTTCTTTCTTGAGACGGAGTCTCGCTCTGTCACCCAGGCTGGAGTGCAGTAGCGTGATCTCGGCTCACTTCAAGCTCCACCTCCTGGGTTCACGCCATTCTCCTGCCTCATCCTCCCAAAGTGTTGAGATTACAGGCGTGAGCCATTGGGCCTGGCCAGGGACTGGAGTTTTGTCTGCTGTTTAACAGCAGACAAACAAGCTGGAACTACAGGCGCCGGCCACCATACCGGCTAATTTTTGGTATCTTTAGTATAGACGGGGTTTCACCGTGTTAGCCAGGATGGTCTCGATTTCCTGACCTAGTGATCCGCTCACCTCGGCCTCCCAAAGTGTTGTGATTACAGGCGTGAGCCACCGCGCCCTGCCCAATTACCTTTTTAATGTAAAATTAATGCATGTACAACGCAGAAATGCTGAACAATCCAAGAGGGCATAAAAAATAAAAGTACCCCCTTCCCACCCACGTGCCTTTAGCTGAGCCTGTTCCCAGTTGTTTGTTCACTGTTGTTTAGCACAGGGAATCTCCCAAAGGGCTCCCCCTAATGCTGGGGGTGCCCCCTTCACATCCCAACACCTTCACGGGGCTCAGCGGTGCTCTCCTTGAACAGCGCGAGCTCTAACTATGCTCCAAGTAAACTGCATTTTTTCTCAAATCCCTGCGCTTTCACTTGGCTGTCGTCTGCATCCTCAGATCCTCAGCGGGATGGCTGAGTGCCAGTTCAGTGACTGCAGTCTCTCAGGGGAAGGGTGTGGTACTTCTGTTACGCACATTAAAGGCCTTGCACAGCTACCGCTCCTCATCTCTGCCCAGTCTTATTGTTGACTCAAGCAGTTTTGGGGGGAGTAGACTCCGCCCCTCCGCTGCCTTCCATCTTCAACCCGGCCTTACTCCTACCAATCAGGAGCCACGCACCCAGCCTCTCCTCTGCTTACGTTCTTTTAAGACTACACTGATTTCTCGAGGGTTGTCAGGCCTTGTTGCTCTTCTCCAATATACTCCGCCTGCAGAAATGGTCCGGGCACGGTGGCTTACGCCTGTAACCCCAGCACTTTGGGAGGCCAAGGCGGGCAGATCACGAGGTCAGGAGATCGAGACCATCCTGGCTAACACGATGAAACCCCGTCTCTACTAAAAATACAAAAAATTAGCCGGGCGTGGTGGCGGGCGCCTGTAGTCCCAGCTACTCGGGAGGCTGAGGCAGGAGAATAGTGTGAACCCGAGAGGAAAAGGTTGCAATGAACAGAAATCGTGCCACTGCACTCCAGCCTGGGCGACAGAGCAAGATTCCGTCTCAGGAAAACAAAATAATAAAAATAAATGGCAGAAATGTCACGTCTCCCCTGCGTAGACCATGCAGACTTTTCCTACAGGATTTAAGCCACATCAAGTCAGCATTTGCTTACTTTCTTACCTAGAAACTTCCCAGGTTATCTCATTTAATTCTCATTACAATCCTGATATTTGTAAATGAGAAAATTAAAGTCTCAAGACAGTAAACAATCTAAAATCAGCAATTAGGTTGTAGGCATAACAGGTCCTCTGACTTTAAGGACAATTCTACCACCATACTTTTTTTTTTTTTTTTTAATACTTGCGTTCCTCAATGATCTACTACCTAGCTTTAAACCATCTCTATTTCCTGATGTTGCTCAGGTCTGCTAACCATAGTAAATACTGGGGATTTTAAAACTTAATTAAGTTAAAATAATTCTCCATGTTCAGGCTGGACGCGGTGGCCCACGCCTGTAATCCCAGCACTTTGGGAGGCCGAGGCGGGCGGATCACGAGGTCAGGAGATCGAGACCATCTTGGCTAACACGATGAAACCCCGTCTCTACTAAAAATAAAAAAATTAGCCGGGCGTGATGGCAGGCGCCTGTAATCCGAGCTACTCAGGAGGGTAAGGCAGGAGAATGGCGTGAACCCATGAGGTGGAGGTTGCAGTGAGCCGAGATCGTGCCACTGCACTCCAGCCTGGGTGACAGAGTGAGACTCCATCTTAAAAAATAATAATAAAATAATTTTCCATGTTCAAATGCAAAAAGCTGTAAGTTAACTCTGCAACATAAGTTTCCCTTTTTTTTTAGAGGCAGTCTTGCTCTGTCACTCAGGTTGGAGTGCAATGGCACGATCTCGGCTCACTGCAACCTCTGCCTCCCAGGTTCAATCAAGCCTCAAGCTGAGGCCAAGATGCCTCAGCCTCCCAAGTAGCTGGGATTACAGGCGCCCCCCCACCACGCCTGGCTAATTTTTGCATTTTTAGTAGAGATGGGCTTTCCCCATCTTGGCCAGGCTGGTCTCAAACTTGTGACCTCAGGTGATCCACCCACCTGGGCCTCCCGAAATGCTGGGATTACAGGCGTGAGCCACCATGCCCAGCCCAAAGTTTCCTTTTTTAATACCACTTTTGTGCTCAAAAGCTGAAGCACAGAAAAGTAAATCCCTGCTGTTGCACCTAGCCATTTGGACCAGCTGTTCTTGTGATTTACTAATGGACAAGCAGGAGCACTCCCTTGGAACCAGGGGTTTGAAACCAAAGAGGAAGTTGAAGAGAATCAGCAGATAACAGTTATTTACCACATCACAGTGAAATACACTGCCATAGCCCCTAGTGTTATTTGTTGCCATTTCAGCAGTCCTAGGGCCTCAGTAAGTGCCGCCTACATAGCCTGTCAGACAACCAGCCCAACAAACCTGTCTAGGCTCACCTTTCCATTTAAACAAAAACCCTGCTGCCAGTGAGGCCACCTCAGAAGAGAGGCTTAATTATCTCAACCACAGAGAAGAAGACACACCCAGAACTGTATAATTATTATTTTTAATGTCCAGAATGTGTAATACAAAGGCCAGAGCTTCCTCCTGGACTCAATTTTATAAATTCTCAATTGGTTGGTGAGGCCAATAGGGATACTTTTTCTTGTCTAATTTGGTTTCTGGGAAAGCTTCATTCAAGTCCTCAATGGTCATCTGATCAAATGGAATTAAGTTCTTCATCTTCTCCATCTGGAAAGAGGGGGAATGTGTTTAGTTAATGTAAACAGAGACGGGAAGCAGAATATCCAAGGCAGGTTCCTGCCACCAGGTGAAAGATGTGTGGCCATGAAAGAGAGAAACGACATTATAGGCAACAGCTACCCATCATCCTTACCTCTTTCTCATATTCTACAATCCTGGCCTTTGAGAGAGACACCCACTCAGCACAAGATTTCACCTTTAAGAAGAAAGAGAAATTCAGTTCTGAAACCAGGCTGCATTCTACCCCAGCAGCTGCTAAGGTAGGAGTCGTCCCAGCCCACTCTGGCTGTCCTATTGCTCTATAGAGAAACCGTGGTTACCCTGACCACTTGGAGGCGCTCACTCTGAGAGGCAAACCACAGCTTTTCCTAACACTCACAGAGAAGCCCATATGGAAGACCAGCTTAGGATGGCAGCACCCAGCTGCTTCTGCGAGTTCCTCATCCGAAGACCTACAGAATGCCTGTTTTCACAGGGCTCAGCCACTGAATGGTCAGGACACGCCACCTGAGCACCTAGCCAGACTTCTCTTTGGTGGAGCCACTGAGTTCCAAAGTTTGGCCTACAGTGCTTTCAAGCAAATAATTAGGTATTTGAATACTACTTAGATAATTTTTCTAATTCCAACTCCTTGTTTTTAATAGCTTTGTTGAGGTATATCTGAAATATGATAAAATGCACATATTTAAAGAACACTATTTGATAAGTTTTGATATTTGTATCCACCTGTGAAACTAGCAGTCCCCTCTCAACCATCCCCAGGCAGCCACTGTAGACAAACTACATTTTCTAGAGTCTTACAAAGATAGAATCATATGCTATACGCTTCTAGTTGGCTTCTTTCACTCAGCATAATTATTTTGAAATTCGTCCATATTGTTGCATTTATTGACAAGACATTCCTTTATATGGCTGTTAACTCTTTTCCATTTAATTCACTCTACCTTAACTTAGCTATAATAGAGAGCTGTCAAGATCAAGAGAATTTTAGAATAAGCAAGAGCCTCAACTACTTACATCTTCTTTTTCTTCGGCATCCACCTGGGCAGTATATTTATCCTCTGGCACGGGAATCTTCAGGGCATTAAACTACAAACACAAGGACAGTGAGTCGTCGCCAATACACCCAGGAGCTCAAAGGGCTGGAAGCTACGAATCCTTAAAGGTCATACTGAAAGACATTCTGTGTCCCAAGCGGAAACCAATACGCATCTCAGTATTGGAGTAGAAAGAATATTAGACTGGGAACAGGAGCTCAAAGGTCTTCTCAGCCCTATCACTAACTGGGAACCCTGGACAATTCTTTATTATGATGAGCTTCATTTTCTTCATCTGAAAAGGACAGCTGGACTTGATGACCAAAAAAATGGCCTCTTAGCATCTTGAATTGTAAAGAAATTCTGATTTCTCTTCTGCATGGAACCCTAGAGAGCTGACTGGTGGAAGTAGCACTGCATAATGAATGGTCTCCTTAGAAGACTGCTTAGTGTTAGCCGGTCGCGGTGGCTCACGCCTGTAATCCCAGCACTTTGGGAGGCTGAGGCGGGCAGATCACCTAAGGTCGGGAGTTCAAGACCAGCCTGACCAACATGGTGAAACCCCGTCTCTACTAAAAATACAAAAATTAGCTGTGCAAGGTGGCCGGCACCTGTAGTCCCAGCTACATGGGAAGCTGAGGCAAGAGAACTGCTTGAACCTGGGAGGCGGAGATTGCAGTGAGTTGAGGTGGCCCCATTGCACTCCAGCCTGGGTGACAGAGCAAGACTCTGTCTCAAAAAAAAAAGACTGCTTAGTGTTACGGCTCCAGCACTTAACACTACCTGGCACAGAGTAGGCCCTCCATAAGCATCTATGAATGAATAAGCAAATGAACTCTGGATATTGAGATTTGTGTAAATATCAGAGGAGGACAGATGGATGAGAAGTTACAGCTACAAGGGACAGTTAAAAAGAGCAGAGGCTGGCCATGGTGGCTCATACCTGTACTCCCAGCACTTTGGGAGGCCAAGGAGGGTGGATCACCTGAGCTTAGGAGTTCAAGACCAGTCTGGGCAACATGGCGAAACCCTGTCTCTACCAAAAATACAAAAAATTAGCCAGGCATGGTGGTGCTGTGGTCCCAGTTACTCGGGGGGATGAGGTGGGAGGAAGGCTTGAGCCCGGGAGAAAGAGGTTGCAGTGAGCTGAGATGGCGCCACTGCACTCCAACCTGAGTGACAGAGTGAGACTCCAACTCAAAAAAAAAAAAAAAAAAAAGAAGAGCAGAGAGGTGGATTGCCTGAGCCCAGGAGTTTGAGACCAGCCTCCAGCCTGAGCAATATGACAAAAACCTGTCTCTACCAAAAAAAAAAAAAAAAAAAGAAAATTAATCAGGTGTGGTGGTGGCATGCGCCTGTAGTCCCAGCTACTCAGGAGGCTAAGACAGAAGGATGGCTTGAGCTTGGGAGGCAGAGGCTGCAGTAAGCTGAGATCGCCCACTGCACTCCACCCTGGGTGACAGAGCAAAACTCCATCTCAAAAGAAAAAGGACAGGAAAAGAGTAGAAAAAAACGTCAGTTTGTTCCAAAGGGAGACAGGAAGGAAGCTAAAAGGAACCCAGGAGGTGGGCAAACATTTAACTTGAAAGCCCTCTGGCGCATGGTGGTGCATGCCTGTAGTCCCAGCTACTCGGGAGGCTGAGGCAGGTGGATTGCTTGAGCCCAAGAGTTCTGGGCTGTAGTGCGTTATGCCGATCAGGTGTCTTCACCAAGTTCAGCATCAATATGGTGACCTCCCAGGAGCAGGGGACTACCAGGTTGCCTAAGAAGGGGTGAACCGGCCCAGGTCAGAAACAGAGCAGGTCAAAACTGTGCTGATCAGAAAGCTCTCTGGCTCCCAGATTAAGGCTACACTGTACTGCTGAATGAACAGAGCCTAAATTCCTGCACCTATTTACAGTTCAATCGACCACAAGGCCTTTGGCCATACACATCTTTCCTAAGCTTCCTTAGGGATCTGGCTGTCATGCTGTGTATGTAATTATCCCTGTTCCTGCTCTCTACCCACAGGCATGTTACAAGCTCAGTGCTTTAGAGGTGTGAAGTCTCACCTTCTTCTCAAAGTCATCCACCAAGCCGGCCTTGGCCACTTTGGCCTTGTAGTAAGCCCAGTCGATAGCTGGTGGATTCTCAGGTAAAGAAGCCAACCTGCCCACAAGGAAAGGCAAAAGTTAGGATTGTTCATAAGCAGCAGAAAATTCACATGGTAATTTTCCTACCCCTTCTTCCTATGGCCTGGAGGGTCACCACTTTCCTCTCCTAGGATCATCATGAAAATGCAAGGATTTCTTTATATGTTGTCATAAGGGCATCAAGAATTCATATGTAATTCCTTAATACTGTTTTGTTTCTAGATTCAGTGGCAAGTATGGGGTTCCCTCTCAGAAACATACTGACCTGGAGGTGAGGGTCTCATTCCAGGATTTCAGGGAACTAGCAATTGCCTTTTGGTTCTGGGGTATGATCTCTGCAAAAGCTGCCCAGTCAATGGTTTTTAGAGCAAGTTTTCGCCCAGCCATCTTGGGGATCCTGAAAAATAAGTCAAATAAAAACAAGGCTTTTTTATGAGGTGAATTTTCAGTTGGGAAAAATGATAAATAACAAAATAAGAGCTCTTAGAGAGAATCCTTTAAATCTTAGAAACATGCAAGTCTTCATAAGAATCACTTGAACCCAGGAGGTGGAGGCTGCAGTGAGCCGAGATCGCATCACTACACTCCAGCCTGGGAGACACAGCAAGACTCCCAACTCAAAAAAAAAAAAGACAGTGTAACTTTTCAAATTCAAGGTAATTCAAGGTGCTGTAATCCCAGCACTTTGGGAGGCCTAAACGGTTGGATCACCTGAGGTCAGGAGTTCAAGACCAGCATGGCCAACATGGCAAAACCCCATCTCTATTAAAAATACAATAATTAGCCAGCCGTGGTGGCCCGCGCCTGTAATCCCAGCTACTCCAGAGGCTGAGGCACAAGAATCACTTGAACCCAGGAGGCAGAGGTTGTAGTGAGCTGAGATCACATCAGTGCACCCCAGCCTGGGCGACACAGCAAGACTCTGTCTCGAAAAGGAAAGGACAGTGTAGCTTTTCAAATTCAAAGTGTGCAACGTGGCATACAAATACATTCTCTCCCAACTCCTATTTAGCCTTAAAAGCCCAGCTCTCTAGGCTGGGCGCAGTGGCTCATTTCTGTAATCCCAGCACTTTGGGAGGCTGAGGCGGGCAGATCACTGGAGGTCAGGAGTTCAAGACCAGCCTGAGCAATAGGGTGAAACCCTGTCTCTACTAAAAATACAAAAATTAGCCAGGCGTGATGGCATGCACCTGTAGTCCCAGGGACTCAGGAGGCTTAGACAGGACAATCGCTTCAACCTGGGCGGCGGAGGTTGCAGTGAGCTGAGATAGCGCCATTGCACTCCAGCCTGGACGACAGAGTGAGACTCTGTCTCAAAAAAAAAAAAAAAAAAACCCAGCTCTCTTTATCCCCTCCATGTGCCTCTGGAAGTATTACTAAAAATAACACTCTTGTTGCATAAAAGTTAATAAAGAAATTTCCACCCAGATTGTGTTTTATTCACTGATTCTCCAGTAGACAGAAACTGACACATACCTAAGTTTCAACAAGCCTTAAATAGAGCACTCTCTAGGCTAAAATTTACTTATGTGTAAAATGGGCATTATCAGTCCTGCTTGCCCCAGAGGGCTGCTAAGAGTATCACATGAAATTGTGCACATCAACTTGCTCCATAGTTTTACAAACTTAAAAGGGCTATCCCCTTCCAACTAAATTGGTAATACACCTGCACCTTCTTATTCACATCGGATTATACCCTAGCAGCACCAGCACATGTTCTGCACTTTTTTTTTTTTTTGAGATGGAGTTTCACTCTGTCCCCCAGGCTGGAATGCAGTGGCATCATCTTGGCTCACTGCAACCTTCATCTCCCAGGCTCAAGCGATTCTCCTGCCTCAGCCTCCGGAGTAGCTGGGATTACAGGCACCCACCACCACACCCAGCTAATTTTTGTATTTTTAGTAGAGACAGGGTTTCTCCATGTTGGCCAGGCTGGTCTGAAACTCCTGATCTCAGGTGATCCACCCGCCTCGGCCTTGCAAAGTGCTGGAATTACAGGCATGAGCCACTGCGCCCGGCCTGCATTTTAAGAGGTATTCAACACATGTGAAAATGTGAGAAAAATACGGAAAACGACTACAGCCACTTAAAAAAAAGGCAGAATATAGGAAAATAGTCCTCTTTAAGTAAGACCAGGGTCAGATATTAAAAGACTGCAAAGTCAAAGATCTCTATAAGCTTGGAGTGGAATACAAGGGAGGCGGAAGCAATCTTTCTCAAGATCTTCAAGAAAGTTGTCAAACACCTGTCCCGTCCCTCCTTTCTTTCTCAGGACAGCTTGTCTCCTGTTGTGGAGGGGAGGTGTTAAGGCAATTGGCATGTGATTTTAAAGTTACCAGGGAACCAAGCACCCTTACAGACTTTCCCAAACATCAGTGGAAAGTAGAAGTCACAAATAATTTTGTGTGTGTGTGAGTGAGACGGAGTCTCGCACTGTCGCCTGGGCTGGAGTGTAGTGGCGTGGTCTCGGCTCACTGCAACCTCCGCCTCCCGGGTTCAAAGCGATTCTCCTGCCTCAGCCTCCCGAGTAGCTGAGATTACAGGCGCCTTCCACCACGCCCAGCTAATTTTTTGTATTTTTAGTAGAGGCAAGGTTTCACCATATTGGCCAGGCTGGTCTCGAACTCCTGACCTCGCGATTCGCCCACCTTGGCCTCCTAAAGTGCTGGGATTACAGGCGTGAGCCACCGCGCCCGACGAAATTTTTTTTAATTCTTAAAAATCTATTGCTTAATCCCCAGCGCCTAGAACAGATCATGCGCATAAGAGGTGCTCAATGAATCTTTCTTGAATGAGTAACCGAACTCTGCACCTGAGGAGCCCTGAACGCTCTATACGTTCGAATCCTGGAAGCTGCCGGAGGGAGGGGAAGGGCGCAGCTCCGCAGCCAGCTGAGCGTCCCTCGGCAAGTTAACATTGTCTGTGTAACGTTTCCCCAGTCCCCCCACCAAACTATTGAAGTCTGCCGCGCTGGGAGCGGACTGCACGAGACGCGGCTTGTGGCAGCGCCTAAATCAGCGGCGCCCGGGACACAGCCGGGCCCCCGTGACCCCGCGCGCCAAGGAGGGCTGAGGAAGGGATCGCGGGACGAGGAGCGGCAGCTACACAAGGGCCAGTCTGCCAGCGGGGCAAGCCGAGGGCCCGGCGTCCTTGATGGGGGCGTGACAAGGGTCGGCGTGAGGTTTGGAGAGGGCAGAGCAGAGGAGCCCTCCAGGGATCGGATCCAATGCCCCAGTCCCCACTCACCTTCACCGACCCCAGCTGCCCACGGTCCTCCGCAGCAAGTAACGGAAGTGGGTCACCGGAAGATGTTTCCTCAGCCAACCCCAAAGCCAAGGGGGTGGGCCTTGCTTCTCAGATCAGCCAATAGAGATGAGGGCTGGTTCCGGAAGTATCTCCCCGGGGGCGGGCACAGCGCCTCCGCCGCGCGGGTCCCCGGGCGCTGGTTGGGGGCGCTCCCGTCCCTCTCCCCTCTGCCCCACCCCCGCCGATGGGCCGGCCCGGCTCTCCCTGCCGAGAAATGGGCCGGCCCGGCTGCGCGCGGGCAGCAGCGGCGGCGGCGGCGGCCCAAGATGGCGGAACTGCAGCTGGACCCCGCGATGGCGGGGCTGGGAGGGGGCGGCGGGAGCGGGGTGGGCGACGGGAGTGGCCCAGTCCGCGCGCCCCCCAGCCCACGCCCGGCTGGCCCCACGCCCCGCGGGCATGGCCGCCCGGCTGCTGCCGTCGCGCAGCCGCTGGAGCCGGGTCCCGGACCACCCGAGCGGACAGGGGGCGGCGGCGCGGCCCGCTGGGTCAGACTGAACGTGGGAGGCACCTACTTCGTGACCACCAGACAGACCTTAGGCCGGGAGCCCAAGTCATTCCTCTGCCGCCTCTGCTGCCAGGAGGACCCGGAGCTGGACTCAGACAAGGTGTGCCCCGCCCTCGGGCGCGCCCCCGGGCCTTCGGACCCCCTGGTTTCTCCTAGATCGGTCCCCAGAGTCCTGAGACACGCTCCTCACAGGCAGCCCCCTCAGGCCGGGACCCCATCCTCCCCCTGCCTCCCACACTACTCGCAGGGGCCTCAGAGGGACCTCCCACTCCCCTTCTGCCATGCTGAGGCATACTCCGGCTTTTTCCCTGACCCCGCCCTTCGTTCTCCGAGACTCCTTCCCACACTGCGCCCACCTGCACCCACGAGAACGCACTCCACACCCCTTCTCCATATTCTCTGCCCCTGACATCCCACTGAGATCTGCATGAGTTTTCCCTGGCTCCACTTCAGCCCCCCCACTGCCGGTGCCAGATGCATCCAGAACTGGGTCAGGGTGAGCTCAGGCATCCTTGTGGCTTTCTCAGACTCCCTCTCGGACCCCTCTGCCAAGTTGGGCTTCGACAGCTGCAGGAAGTGCTCCTTGTGATATCACACTGCTTTCTTATAGTCCTGGTCGCAGAACTTTTATGTGTTTAGTCACTGGTTTAGGTCCATATTTAGATCAAATGCGTTTTTTTGGAAAGAGGTTACCGTTTGCCGCTGCAAATCTAGGCTAAGACAGAAGGAAAATGAAAATTTTCCCGGGAAAATTTTGGGTAGGATGCGTGGCTGCTAACCAAAGGGTTGAGAGGTGACAAGACACTTAAACCATTTCTAGTTTGAACTGTGTCAATTTCTTTTTAACTTTACGTGTTCACCTTTAAGTTCTCAACTTAAAGGCACTGACCATAACTCACACCATCTTATATCCCATATAGCACTCAGCTGGTCACCTCAAAATAGAGCTGGAATTTGTTGTTACAAATGTTGTAAACATTTGTTGTTTTCGTTTATTCCTCTTCTCTAAGAAATCTCAGATTGATGGAAACCTATCCTGCCCTAACTTTAAAGAGATTTCAAAACCCTTGCTTATAAAGGAATTATTTTTATCTACCCTGTATCCTCCTTGTGGTAATAGAAGCCAATTTCTTCTTGTTCCTTTTACTGTAAAGATGAGTAGGATTAAAGCTGCTCAGAGCCAAGTCCTGGCAGTATCAAGCTTCCTCTGGGCACAGAGCTGGGGTGTGTGAGATTACAGCTGGCAGTGCAAACTCCCACTGATGTTGGCCTTGAGCTCAGGAGCATTGCCAACTACACAGAGGTTTTCTTGGAATTAGGAATGCAGTTCAGAGGCAGTGGAAAAGTCAGAATGCCCATCTCAAGCAAATATTTCAATTACACAGCTATGGCATTTTCTCCCTTTCTTAATAACAAACACCCTACAGAAGAATGTTTGTCACTGTAATTATTGTCCGGGCAAAGATTTCGAATTCCAGCCAGTAAGTAAATGCCTAAATGAGTATGACTGTCTGTAACACCCTACCTAAGATGATATTAATGTACAAGATACATAAAGCTATAGCTTTCTTACCAATAGTTTGTGATAAACAAATGTGTAACAAAATTTGCCATCACTAAAGTCTGTTTTAGCTGATGGAATGAATTGTCTTGGGGCGCTGACAAAGATGGTGAAACCCTGCCCTGCCTTTGTTTAAAATACTCCTCAAAGCTCCACAATGATACCCTTGTGTTTGGTTGGCAGGATGAGACAGGAGCCTATCTGATTGACAGGGACCCCACCTACTTTGGTCCTATCCTAAACTACCTCCGCCATGGGAAACTCATCATCACTAAGGAGTTGGCAGAAGAAGGTAAGAGCACTGTTTGCATTGGGGATTTTCAAAATGCAAGTAGAATCTTTAAAGTTGTTTTACAGATTTCAATTTTGTTTGACATTTTCATCAAGCTCATGTGCAGGTATAGTTTCAGGTTTATGAAACAGAGCAGAAACTACCAGTCTTGTCTGAGGGAGTCATGATTAAGGAAGCCTCCTTAGGCTTTGTTCAGCTTCCTGGGTGAGAAGGAAGATAGGTATCTCAGCTTTGCAGATAACTTCAGGAGTTCTTTCCGAATCTCCAGAATTGTCACAATCCTTTTTTTACATTTATTTGTGTGCTAGCAGTGAGTGTCTGTAGTCTGAAGAAGCAAGACATCTCTGACATTCAGTTATTTATAGTTTTAATTTTGGTTTGAACTCGCAGTTGTACAAAAATAATAAAGGCTTGGCCTCATTTCTTTTAAGACTCTGGCCTCATGCTTCCCTATAAATGTTTGCAGCTGACCTAATTCATTCTCTAGTTCATTGTCAGGTGTATCATCACTTGCTGTATCTTTGTGGTTTGTAGGGCATTGGGACTGTAAGTGGGTCTAGTCCACTTTCTACAAGGCTTGGCGTGGTCCCACTGAAGGCATTCAGTTGTAAAGGGAACTGTCCCTAAATCCAGGGCACCCTGATCTGGGAGCTTTGGCTCTGAGTAAGAAAGCTTGTAATGGCTGTACTAGTTAATGAAGTGACAGCGAAACAACTCTGTTTCAGCCAGTAGAAAGAGGAATTGCTCTCTTTTTTTAAATGTCCCTTTTTAAACAATATTTCAAATGCACAGAGAAGTAGTGGGAATAGTACAGTGAATTCCATGCATCCACTACCCAGCTTCAACAATTACCAACTCATGGGTGATCTTAATCTTATTTCTTTTTCTTTTTTAATTTTTGTGAGTACCTAGTAGGTGTATATATTTATGGGGTACATGAGATTTTTCTTTTTTTTTTTTTTTTCTTTCCTTCGCTCAGGCTGCAGTGCACTGGCACGATCTCGGCTCACTGCAACCTCAGCCTCCTGGGTTCAAGCGATTCTCCTGCCTCAGCCTCCCAAGTAGCTGGGATTACAGGCGTGCGCCATCATGCTTGACTAATTTTTTATATTTTTAGTAGAGACAGGGTTTCACCATGTTGGCCAAGCTGGTCTTGAACTCCTAACCTCAAGTGATCCACCTGCCTCAGCCTCCCAGAGTGCTGGGATTACAGGCCTGAGCCTCTGCACCTGACCTGAGATGTTTGGATACAGGCATGCAGTGTGAAATCAGCACATCATGGCGAATGGGGTATCCATCCCCTCAAGCATCTATCCTTTGTGATACAAACAATTCAATTACCCTCTTTTAGTTAAGTATCTTTTCTAATGCCTTTAATTTAAAAAACTTTATTTTGAAGTAATTTAAACTTAGAGAAAAGAGCAAGAATAACACAGAGAACTCCCTATATCCCAGATTAACCAATTTTCAATGTTATTTTTGTCATATTCGGGATTTGGGGAGATCTTTTTGTTTGTTTTTTAAGAGTCAGAGTCTCACTATCTTATCTTGCCCAGGCTGGTCTCAAACTTCTAGCCTCACATGCTCCTCCTGCCTCAGCCTCCTGAGTAGCTGGGATTATAGGCACGAGCCATCATGCCCAGCTTTTTTTTTTTTTTTTTTTTTTTTTTTGAGACGGAGTCTTGCTCTGTTGCCCAGGCTGGAGTGCAGTGGCGCAATCTCGGCTCACTGCAAGCTCCACCTCCCAGGTTCACGCCATTCTCCTGCCTCAGCCTCCCGAGTAGCTGGGACTATAGGTGCCTGCCACCACACCCAGCTAATTTTTTGTATTTTTAATAGAGACAGGGTTTCACTGTATTAGCCAGGATGTTCTTGATCTCCTGACCTTGTGATCTGCCTGCCTCAGCCTCCCAAAGTATTGGGATGACAGGCGTGAGCCACCACGCCTGGGCTTTTTTTTTTTTTTGGCGACAGAGTCTCCCTCTGTCGCCCAGGCTGGAGTAAAATGGCACGATCACAGCTCACTGCAACATCCACCTCCCGGGTTCAAGCGATTTTCCTGCCTCAGCCTCCTAAGTACCTGGGATTACAGGTGCATGCCACCATGCCTGGCTAATTTTTTTATTTTTAGTAGAAATGGGGTTTCACCATGTTGGTCAGGCTGGTCTTGAACTCCTGACCTCGTGATCCACCCGCCTTGGCCTCCCAAAGTGCTGGGATTACAGGCGTGAGCCACCATGCCCGACATTTTTTTTTTTAAATCATATTTGCATTGTCCTTCATTCTCTCTTCCCCACTCCCTACCCCCATCCTCTTGCCTCTCCCACCACGGTTATTTCTGAACTATTTGAGAGTAGATTGCAGATTTCACCCCTTAATATTTGTATATATTTCCCAAGAACAAGGATATTCTCTTATGTAACCACAGACAGTACAGTTATCAAACCCAGGAAATTTAATACTGATGCTTTTATCTACAGTTTATATTGCAGTTTTGTCAGTTGTCCTAATAATGGCCTCTATAGCAAATTTGTTCCTGTAGGATCACACATCTCATAGTTGCCCAAAGGCCTTTGAGTTCATTTAGCATGCAAGTCTTTAAATGGTTGCCTTTTATATTGTTCAGATGATGAGCATCCTATTAAGTTTGGCCCACATACATTTGTACACACACCTCCACCCCCACCCCCAGTCCTTTTGAGGGCAGATTGGACAAAAATATCAAGTTCAGGAGGTGTCCAGCATGACTAGTTCCAGGAACTAAGTGACATATGGGAAAAGTGTCCTGCAGCTAATGGGCAGGTGCCAGGGAGGGAAAGGAGGGTTGAAATGGAGTGAGCAGAACATACCCTGGTGTTTGACTAATTTATGTTGGAGAAAAGGTCATGGGTTTACCGAAAATAGCAAAGAGATATTTCCTAGCAGAAGGAGAGAGATTGGATTTGCATTTAAATAATGCAGTTTTTAGGCCAGGAGCTGTGGCTTATGCCTGTAATCCCAACACTTGGAAGGCCAAGGTGGGCGGATCACTTGAGGTTAGGAGTTTGAGACCAGCCTGGCCAACATGGCACAACCCCATCTCTGCGAAAAATACAAAAATTGGCCGGGCACGGTGGCTTACGCCTGTAATCCCAGAACTTTGGGAGGCCGAGGCAGATGGATCACCTGAGGTCAGGAGTTCAAGACCAGCCTGACCAACATGATGAAACCCTGTCTCTACTAAAAATACAAAAAATTAGCTGGGCATGGTGGCAAGCACCTGTAATCCCAGCTACTTGGGAGGCTGAGGCAGCAGAATCTCTTGAACCCAGCAGGCGGAGGTTGCAACGAGCCAAGATCATGCCATTGCACTCCAACTTGGGCAACAAGAATGAAACTTTGTCTCGGGCTGGGGGAAAAAAATACAAACATTAGCCGGGTGTGGTGGTGTGTGCCTGTAGTCCCAGCTACTTGGGAGACTGAGGCAAGAGAATCATTTGAACCCAGGAGGCGGAGGTTGCCGTGAGCCAAGATCGCACCACTGGACTCCAGCCTGGGCGACAGAGTAAGACTCCATCTCAAAAAATAAGTAAATAAATAAATAAGCAGTTTTTAGCAAGCATGTAACCTTCAGCCTCTCCTTGGTGTTTTTCTGGCAAAGTCTCCCACCTATCTGACTGCAGTTTTGTCCTTGTTCCAGGTGTGCTGGAGGAAGCGGAGTTTTACAACATCGCGTCCCTTGTGCGGCTGGTTAAGGAAAGGATACGGGACAATGAGAACAGAACTTCACAAGTAATGTATTTGGAACTGTTAAGGAGGGATGTCTCAGGTGGGCTTCTGTTGGTCGGTCTGTGATTTGAAGAGGATGCCTTTACCCTTAGAGCTGGAGGTGTGTGTGGAACACCGTTTGCAGTGCAGGGAATGCACACCCAGCCAAACTGCACAGGAGAAGAGAAGAAACCACAAAGAAAACAGAATAGGCCTATGTCCCAATAGAATGAGAAGATTGTCGCTGCTCACCAGATGGCAGGAGGAGGCGCCCAGGGCACTTTAGGTCCAAAACCTGTTCTCTGCCCGAGTATGTCTCCCTCCTAAAGACCATAGAAGTCTTGGTTCCACCTGTTGGCCACTCTTTTTTTTTTTTTTTTTTTTTTATGAGATGGAGTCTCACTCTGTCGCCCAGGCCGGAGTGCAGTGGTGCAATCTCGGCTCACTGCAACCTCTGCCTCCCAGGTTCAAGCAATTCTCCTGCCTCAGCCTCCCGTGTAGCTGGGACTACAGGTGTGTGCCACCACGCCTGACTAATTTTTGTATTTTTTTAGTAGAGATGGGGTTTCACCATGTTGGTCAGGCTGGTCTCAAACTCCCGACCTCAGGTGATCTGCCCGCCTCAGCCTCCCAAAGTGCTGGGATTACAGGCGTGAGCCACTGCACCCAGCTTGGCCGCTCTTTATGGAGATGAGCCTTTAGCATGTGATGGAGTCACATACGGCTCCTGTGAGCCACTTGAAACCAGTCTCATGGGGTAGGCTTTAGCAGCTGCTTGTGAACCATGCTTTTTTTTGAGACAGAGTCTTACTCTGTCCCCCAGGCTGGCCTCCCAAAGTGCTAGGATTACAGGAGTGAGCCACCGCGCCCAGCCTGAACCGTGCTTCTAAGAACATAATATCAAGCTGCTCTTTATGATGGTGTCTTGATTTTGTCGGGGAGAGGGAGGACAAGGTCTCACTCCCGTTTCCCAGGTTGGAGTGCAGTGGCATGATCACAGCTCACTGCAGCCTTGACTTCCCAGGCTCAGGTGATTTTCCTACCTCAGCCTCCCGAGTAGCTGGGACTACAGTTGCAAGCCACCACACCTGGCTAATTTTTTGTATTTTGGGTAGAAACGAGCCTTATTGGCCAGGCTGGTCTCAAACTCCTGAACTCAAGCAACCCACCCACCTCATCCTCCCAAAGTTCTGGAATTACAGGTGTGAGCTACTGCACCTGGCCTTGATTTTCATATTAACTCAGATACAGTAACAAGAGTGAAAGGGAATTTGCCCACCTAGTTAGAGGAAAGAAAGATGTTAGGGCACATCTATTTCACATCCTGCCATTCGTCGTATGTTTGTCATGTGTTTGAATGGCCATAATAGCTTCTCTTTGGCCCTTGGGATTCTGTAAGTAATTGAAAGTCCTTGCCCTCAAGAAGCTTGAAGTTGGCCGGATGCGGTGGCTTACGCCTATAATCCCAGCACTTTGGGAGGCCGAGACGGGCGGATCATGAGGTCAGGAGACCGAGACCATCCTGGCTAACACGGTGAAACTCCATCTCTACTAAAAATACAAAAAAATTAGCCGGGCATGGTGGTGGGTGCCTGTAGTCCCAGCTACTCGGGAGGCTGAGGCAGGAGAATGGTGTGAACCCAGGAGGCGGAGCTTGTAGTGAGCCAAGATAGCACCACTGCACCACTCCAGCCTGGGCGACAGAGGGAGACTCCATCTCAAAAAAAAAAAAAAAAAAAAAAAAAAAAAGAAGCTTGAAGTATAGCCAGGAAAATAGACCCTCTCTTTCATGCAATTAGACTGTTTTAAGAAACTGCAACTACAGAGTTAACAGTAAGAAGGCAAAGTCGTGCTCCACCATGACTACCTGTCTTGTAGCATAATTGCCTCTTTTTCCATCAGATACTGGTGGCAGATGCTTTAGGTATAATCTATTGCAGCACAGAATTGTCCTGCCATTAAGAAGGCAGGAATATTATTCTTTTTTCTTCTTTTTCTTTCTTTCTTTTTTTTTTTTTGAGACAGTTTTGCTCTGTCACCCAGGCAAGAGTGCAGTGGCATGATCTTGGCTCACTGCAACCTCTGCCTCCCAGGTTCAAGCGATTCTCATGTCTCAGCCACCTGAGTAGCTGTGATTACAGGTGTGTGCCACAACGCCTGGCTAATTTTTATATTTTTAGTAGAGATGGTGTTTTGCCATATTGACCAGGCTGGTCTTGAACTTCAGGCCTCAAGTGATCCACTTGTCTCAGCCTCCCAAAGTGCTGGGATTACAGGCATGAGCCACCACGCCTGGCATAAGTTTACTTTTAAAAGTAAAAAATAATGCCTTGCTCTTTCTGTGTTAGACTTCATATATCAAAGTTTTCTGGCTCTAGGCCAGGTATGGTGGCTCACGCCTGTAATCCCAGCACTCTGGGAGGCTGAGGAGGGCGGATCACTTGAGGTCAGGAGTTCAAGACCAGCCTGACCAACATGGTGAAACCCTATCTACTGGCCGGGTGTGGTGGCTCATGCCTGTAATCCCAGCATTTTGGGAGGGCGAGGCGGGTGGATCACCTGAGGTTGGGAGTTCAAGACCAGCCTGACCAACATGGAGAAACCCCGTCTCTACTAAAAATACAAAAGTAGCCAGGGTGGTAGCACATGCCTGTAATCCCAGCTACTTGGGAGGCTGAGGCAGGAGAATGGCTTGAACCCAGGAGGAGGAGGTTGTGGTGAGCCAAGATCACTCCATTGCACTCCAGCCTGGGCAACAAGAGCGAAACTCCCTCTAAAAAAAAAAAAAGATAGAAACCCTGTCTACTAAAAATACGAAAATTGTCTGAGTGTGGTAGCGGGCGCCTGTAATCCCAGCTACTTGGGAGGCAGGAGAATCGCTTGAACTGAGATAGGAGAGGTTGCAGTGAGCTGAGATGGCACCACTGCACCCCAGCCTGGGCAACAGAGTGAGACTCCATCTCAAAAAAAAAAAAAAAAAATTTTCTGGCTCTAATGGAATATTTGGATGAATTACTGACACTAATGATGAAAAATTAACTCTTTTATCCACTTTATCTCTAGCAGTTTGCAAAAGTGAAGAGAAGGGCTTATTCATTTCGTTTTCTTCCATCTAGCCGACAGCTGAAAGGCTCCTTTTTGATGTTCAAAGGTGGCTTTGTAGTTGGTTTGCAGATTACCACTTGGAATGTGATCCAGTGTCACCAGTCTCTTTGCTATCTTACCTTTACGTGGTATCTTTCACTATTGTAGATATTTAATAGTTTAGACATTTTGGTAATCTAGCCTTATCCTCAATTTCCCACATTCTAAAAAAAATTGTTTACTATTGATTTTGATGGTACCATGAATTATGTAATTTGAAGTGATTCAAGTCATGGTACCTGAACATTCTCCCTTCTTCGTCATTAGCTAATTCCTGGAGAGCATGATAAGATTTCTGTTTGATGACCGCAATTAAATTAATTAGTCTTCTAGATTCTGAAGGCTCGTGGATTTATACCGCTTTGGAAACTTTTTTGTTCTAGGAACGTCAAGACCTTTTTGATGTTAACTATCTTTCCATCTGTCCTTTTTATGTAGTGAAACTGAAAAATGGATTTGATGTTATTCAAAGACACCCTCTTTTGTACTTGTTGTATGTGGCTCTAAGATGAAGTTGGCTGTGTGTGGATTTTCGTTTTGTTTCATTTTGTATTTTTCTTTATTTTTTTGTGTGTGGATTTTCAAACATGTTATCTCCTTGAACTTACTTGTAGCCCCTCACACATGCAGGATTCAAGTTAAGCCCAAGATGTGGGCCTCAACCCTACCTTCGGTTTCATGACCTCTTAGCTCTTAGTGGCTGCCACCACCTAACTACTTTCTTCTTTCTGTTTCTTTTTTTTTTTTGGAGACAGAGTCTCGCTGTGTTGACCAGGCTGGAGTGCAGTGGTGCGATCTCAGCTCACTGCAACCTCTGCCTCCTGGGTTCCAGCGATTCTCCTTCCTCAGCCTCCCGAGTAGCTAGATTACAGGCATACACCACCACGCCCGGCTAATTTTTGTATTTTTAGTAGAGACAGGGTTTCCTCATGTTGGCCACGCTGGCCTCAAACTCCTGATCTTAGGTGAGCCACCCACCTCAGCCTCCCAAAGTGCTGGGATTACAGGCATGAGCAACCATACCCAGACTCCTATTTCTTATAATAGTATTTTTTGTAGGTGGTTGATCTTGGTGCATTTCAGAGCACAAGTGGTTTACTTTGGAAGGGAGAAAAAAGAGGCAGTATAATGGCATCTTAAATACCTGGGATTTTGACAGCTGTGGCCAACATCACAGATCTTTTGTGATACTCTGAATTTTGTACTTTATACATTTGGTTTCCAAAATATGTGGTTAGAACCAATTAAAATCTTCAGAGGATTTGTACTATATGTAATATGGAAGGAAATCTTTGAAATCCTTAGTACTTTGGTTAATGATAGTTATACCTCTTTTTTTTTTTTTTTTTGAGACAGAGTCTTACTCTGTCACCCAGGCTGGGGTGCAATGGTGCGATCTCAGCTCACTGCAACCTCTGCCTCCCGGGTTCAAGCATTCTGCCGCCTCAGCCTCCCAAGTAGCTGGGATTACAGGCACGCACCACCTCACCCAGCTAATTTTTTGTGTTTTTAGTAGAGATGGGGTTTCACCATGTTGGCCAGGCTGGTCTTGAACTCCCAACCTCAGATGATCCGCCCACCTCGGTCTCCCAAAGTGCTGGGATTATAGGCGTGAGTCACTGCACCCGGCGATCATTATACCTCTTTTGGGAGAAAACAGAAGAAAAAATACAGCATTGTTGGCCGGACGCAGTGGCTCACGCCTGTAATCCCAACACTTTGGGAGGCCGAGGTGGGCGGATTGCCTCAGGTCAAGACCAGCCTGGCCAACATGGCGAAATCCTGTCTCCACTAAAAATACAAAAAAATTGGCTGGGCACAGTGGCTCATGCCTGTAATCCCAACACTTTGGGATGCCGAGGTGGGCGGATTGCCTCAGGTCAAGACCAGCCTGGCCAACATGGTGAAATCCTGTCTCCACTAAAAATACAAAAAAATTGGCTGGGCACGGTGGCTCATGCCTGTAATCCCAGCACTTTGGGGGACCAAGGCGGGCGGATCACCTGAGGTCAGGGGTTCGAGACCAGCCTGGCCAACATGGTGAAACCTCGTCTCTACCAAAAATACAAAAATTAACCAAGCATGGTGGTGGGCGCCTGTAATCCCAACTATTCAAGAGGCTGCTGAAGCAGAAGAATCGCTTGAACCCAGAAGGTGGAGATTGCAGTGAGCTGAGATGGCGCCACTGCACTCCAGCCTGGGCGACAGAGCAAGACTCTGTCTCAAAAAAGGAAAAAAAATAAAACAAAAATTAGCTGGGCATAGTGGCACATGCCTGTAATCCCAGCTACTCAGGAGGCTGAGGCAGGAGAATCGCTTGAACCGGGGAGGTGGAGGTTGCAGTGAGCCAAGATCGCCCCACTGCACTCCAGACTGGGCAACAGAGCGAGACTCCATCTCAAAAATAATAATAAGGCCGGGTGCGGTGGCTCATGCCTGTAATCCCAGCACTTTGGGAGGCCAAGGCAGGTGGATCATGAGGTCAGGAGTTGAAGACCAGCCTGGCCAACATGGTGAATCCCGGTCTCTACTAAAAATACAAAAATTAGCCAGGCGTAGTGGCAGGTGCCTGTAATCCCAGCTATTCGGGAGGCTGAGGCAGGAGAATCGCTTGAACCCGGGAGGCAGAGTTGCAGTGAGCTGAGATTGCACCGCTGTACTCCAGCCTGGGTGACAGAGTGAGACTGTGTCTTAAAAAATAATAATAAATAGGCTGGGCGTGGTGGCTCACGCCTGTAATCCCAGCACTTTGGGAGGCCGAGGTGGGTGGATCACGAGGTCAGGAGATTGAGACCATCCTGGCTAACACGGTGAAACCCCGTCTCTACTAAAAAATACAAAAAAATTAGCCGGGCGTGGTGGCAGGCGCCTGTAGTCCCAGCTACTTGGGAGGCTGAGGCAGGAGAATGGCATGAAGCTGGGAGGCGGAGCCTGCAGTGAGCCAAGATTGCGCCACTGCACTCCAGCCTGGGCGACAGAGCAAGACTCCGTCTCAAAAAAATAAATAATAATAATAAAAAATAATAATTTACCTTATTTTTGACTTGGGGAAATGGATTAAATCTAAGTTTGTTGGCATAGTTGCTCAATCATTCATCCCTCTGAAGTTCAGAATTATTTTACCTTTTTTTTCTTTAATTCCTTGGATACGTTTTTATTGAAAAGCCACAGTATGCTGGCTTGTGGTCATTTAAAAAAAAAAAATTTTTAAGAGAAGGGAAAAAAAGAAACGCCACAGTACTATTTGTAAAAGGGGATAGTGGGTGGCTGCCAAGAAAAGATTTCCAAGCAAACTCCTTTTCAGTGTTTATTCATTTGAAGAGCCTCCTTGGGGCAGCTGCAAACTGTGGTATCCTTGGTGCTGTTCTCAGTCTGCGCCTGGTCATTGCAGGGCCCCGTGAAGCACGTGTACAGAGTCCTGCAGTGTCAGGAAGAAGAGCTCACGCAAATGGTGTCCACGATGTCCGACGGCTGGAAATTCGAACAGGTACATGTCTTACAGAGCAGCAATCCCAGGCCCCGTTCAAGGGGTCTGCAGCTCTTCAAACAATCAGTGTGGATGGCCAATTAATAACCATGGGAGATGGGTACAGCCAGGTGGGATCCTATTCCAAAACATGGGCAAAGAGCCATTTGGTGGGCACTGCTGTCCTAGTGGTACGTGAGGAGTTGGGGAAACAGAGGAGCATCATGTCTTAGCTTCACACCCAGAAGCCAACAAGCGGTTTAGGCTTGAAGTGCCTCAAAGCCTTTGGTTTTTGTTCCTTCACAGGGATTGTAGAATGAGTCCCTAAAGGAGACTGGGATTTGACAACAATCCTTCCATTTTTTTTCCCAGGGTCAGAACTTTTTGGTTCTGAATGTCTTATGTAATCCACCACGAAGAGCTCGGTGAACAGCTGTGCTAGGAAGGATCAGGCGCCCTGGGAAGTGTGGTGCGGCCGTTTGTTTACCCCACTTCTCTCCGCCTCGTGCTTACGATTGAGCTATCAAAACAAAGCTATGACAGTTGGAGCTTCACTGTTTTCCTCCATTAGATGGCAGACTTGTTAAATTGTCTGTTGCCTTCAAAACATAGGAAGGCCAGAGCGAATAGAGTAAATATGATTTTAAACGGATTATGCCTACTTATGTGTAGAGTTTTAAGAGGTCAACAGCTGTCTCACCAGACGCTTACCTTCTAAAAGAAAACTCACACTTTGCATTAATGCTGTTATCTCACAGATCAAGTGCAAAGCTGTCTCTGCCTTCAGAGCCGGCGGTGATTATTCCTCACACTTAGCTTCCACCACGGAATCCGCTCTGCCTGTGTCTGTCAGCCTGGTTCTTACTGGGCATGGGTTGTAAAACGTTGCCAAGGGTTTAATGCCCTCCACTCCAGAAGTATTTTTCCTAATATGAGCTCTTAAGCAAAGGATTTTTTTAATGTATTCTTTGTGAAACTAAAATGAATAATTTCTTGTTAATTTTTCATCTTATTACTGTCCTGTGGGAAGACGGAGGGTGTTCTCATTGCCTGCCTTCTGGATGAGGAAGTTAGTTTCAGGCAGGTGGAGGCACCCCCAGACCCGTCCTACCGCAGTCAGCCATGCGGCCCACGTGAGGCCTCGCCTGCTCACTGGGATGCCCTCACCCTCAGCCTGAGCTGCTCCCCTGCGTGTGTGTTTCCTCTTTAGAATTAAATTCTGAATTCTATTATCCAAAAAGGTTAAAAGTACCAGCATGCTGGGCACGGTGGTTCACACCTGTAATCTCGGCACTTTGGGAGGCCATGGTGGGAGGATTGCTTGAGTCCTGGAGTTCAGAGACCAGCCTGGGCAACATAGTGAGACCCCCCTTCTCTATCAAAAATAAAAGAATTAGCCAGGCATGGTGGCACACACCTGTAGTCCCAGCTACTCAGGAGGCTGATGTGGGAGGATCACTTGAGCCCAGGAGGTGGAGGCTACAGTGAGCTGTGATTGCACCACTGCACTCCAGCTTGGGTGACAGAGCTGGACCCTGTCTGGAAGTAAAAAGTACCAGCAGCATATGACTTCCAGTAGCTGATCAGTGATTGGCTTGGTGCTTTCCAGAGCCTCCTGTCTCCAGTCTAGGGCTTCTGCTGATAGAGGAGCCAGCTGTATGTGTGACTGAAGCAAGTGTCCATTTTGTTGGCAGATGCGTTCTGTCTTCCCTTGGTGTGCTCGAGGGGGCGTGGGCATGTTAATCCTGCCGCTGACTGTGAGGGGACTTTAGAGCTTGGGTGAGGGGACAGTGGAGCTCATACTTTTCCTCCTGGGGAGGCCTCACCAGTGATGCCCTGATGAAGGACAGGCCCATTTCTCCCCGGGGGCTTTGGTAGTCACAGAGAACTCATATAAAGAGTTAAACCTTTGAGAACTCAAACAAAAGTTCAGTCGGAAGAGGGGTGATTTGTGTAGCACTTTCGTATGTTAAGGTGGCCATGTGAATGTTCACCGTATTCTTGGTTCATCAGCTCATCAGCATCGGATCTTCCTATAACTACGGCAATGAGGATCAGGCAGAATTCCTCTGTGTTGTCTCCAGAGAACTAAATAATTCTACCAACGGCATCGTCATAGAGCCGAGCGAAAAGGCGAAGGTAAGGAGCCCCTCCCCCGGGCAGTTGCCTCTGGCTTGCTTGTTTGCACCCCCTCCGTGGGCTTTTCCTGAACTCTTGCTCCTCACTTCTTCCCTGGCCCTCTGGAGCCAGTGTTGCATTTTCCCCTCGTTTTGTTCTTTTTGACTGTTGTAATTTAAATTGGGAGTTACGGAGCACTGACAGGTGTTTTTAGTTAGGAAATATGAACCTAAAAAGGGTAGACTTTGTCCATCCTCTGCCAAATCAATGAAAAAGAAAAGCTGGTTGCTACTAATTACTACAGGGTAGGATTTCTGAATTCAGACTTGGAAAGTATTTTGCATTTATTCTTTAAAACTGTTCTTTTTTCACTGCCTCAGGAGAAAAGGGTGTTTTCTTACCTTCGTGACCTTTACCTCCCTTAAGTTCCTGGAAAATTGTTTGGCACTGTTTCTTTTCCCTCCACTGTGCACCCCCCTCACCCCCAACACACACACACACACACACACACACACAGAGCTTCTAAATCGTGGATACCAGGTAAGCTGGAACCACTTCCTTTCAGTTGGCAAAGCTTTGGTCCAACAGCACATAAGCTTTAGACCCAGCTGTGTCCAGCAAGAGAGTGTTTCGCACCAGAAGCACTGCGGGTGAGGCTGCGGCTGCACCCCTGCTTGCTTCCTGGGATGACAGGACCGTCATGCCACTCATCGGGTCCAGTGGAAAGCATCCCCCGACATCTCTGTCTCCCTCAGCAGCCTCAGCCTCTCCCCAATCTCCAACTTTCAGATTCTTCAGGAGAGAGGATCGCGGATGTAAACTAAGACCCCGAAAACTCCAGACCTTCAGGAGAGCAGTCAGCAGAGCCCCTCTGTGAAGTGAAACCTCGCTCCTGTCCAGTGACCGAGCCACTGCAAAGCACAGCTGAGCCTGGCCCCCTGTGAAGAAGTGTTCTGGTCAAAACTAAAGGAACTCGCTCCCCACCTGCAGGACTCCGAAGACAGATGCGACTTCCGGCTGCAGAATACCTTTTCAGAAACCTGCTTTCATTTGCTTAGCCAGTGTTAGATCTTTACAACAGCAGCTGGGCTGGGTTCCCAGTCGGAGCCTTTTGGGGATCTGGGGGATGAGGGCGGAAGGCCTGGCTCCTTGGAAATGGCCTGTACTTTAAGGAAGCTGAAGCAAAGAGGATTGTTCCTGTGCCGTGCCATGGTTTCACCCTATGTGTGCCACATTGGACGTTAGCAGCTGCTTCGGAACACCGTCCCTCCTATGCACCCTCCAAGACCTGCAGCAGATGCAAAGGGTTCTAGCTGCAGTTTGTCGACTTGAGGTTTTAGGTAAAGCATAGAGTTGCCAGAGTACCCCGCATTCCCATGAATAGGGCCTCCAAGGAAAGGGAGGATGGGGTGTCCTTTGTTGTGATTGGAGGTTGGTGATCATTGCTCTGGATTTGGGGCTCCCGGCTGCCACCACATGCAGCTTTGCCTCAGCTTTCTCCAGCAGCCGGGACCCTCTGGAGAGCTTGTTTTCCCTCTAAGAGGAGGTTTGAGACAGGCGGCGTCCTGCACTGAGTCAGACAGACAAGTGGGAGCTGTAGGAACTGTACCTGCGGCCTCTTCTTACTCCCCATTGACCCTGTCTTCCTTCCCTGGCTTTTTCAACTGGACCAAAGATGAAGGCACTTATGGACCCGTTGATGGCTTGGAGTGGGGAAGGCTGTTTCTTTGAAAGTTGCCAAATGTGTTATGTTGTTGTGTCTCAAAGAGAGTTATTTCCATGACTGTCTCTTGGAAATGCCTTGACTGAATGTGCAATATTTGTGTCTCTTGGTTTCTAACCTTGGTGGACCTGCTCCCCTCTGTACTGTCCCCAGTGGTGTGTATGTATGTGCTGGGCAGCCTGGGGACCCCCTGTGTCTCTGACCACCCCTCCCACCCCCGCCATTACTTTCTTTTCTGGAGTGCCATGCTGGCGAGGATCCAGATGCGGCAGCACCCTCTTTCGGGCTGCATCCACAGAGTTTGTGTCCACACTTTCTCTCCAAGTATGTGGGTCTCGCTGAGCAGTCATGGAATGCGGTGGAGCCAGGGGACCCTGTCCGCCCCCAATAACTTTCAGTAGTATGGCAGATGGCACAGAGAAAGGGAAGGGGCTCTGGGGACTGCTCCTTCTATGAAAGCCTCCTCGAGCCACGTGCTTCTGGGCACCTGCAGAAGTGATGTCCTCTGTGCTCCACAGCTCCCCTGCTTGCCAAGGTACGTCTGGGTAGTAGTTTCTGGAAATGACTGCAGACTGTGCCAAATGTCTTTTGAGCTTCTGACCTGACGATGCCCAGATGGCTTAACTTTTCCCTAGGACCCTCACTCTCCTTTTGTTTCTCTGTATCTGTAGCATAGCATAGAACCCAGTATACAGGGGTTTCTGCTGACACATCAACGTCTACACACCTATGCGCCACATTTTACAGCTGTAAAGTGTTAGATGAACTGCCATCCTCAGTAAAAGCAGCCACCCCTTCAAGAGTCACAGGCATCCATCCAGTCATATCTTCCAGAGAAAAAAAAAAGTTAGATGTAGCCAAGGAAAGTAGTGATCACGGGAAGGACTGCTCTGAGCCGGGTAGGATGGAGGACTTTGGAAGAGGCGCTCCTTGGCCAGGTCCAATGAGTAACATCAGACTGACAGAGGAAAAGCAGCTTGGTTTGCAGCCTTGTGCCCAGTCTCATTGAGGCACTTGTCTCTGTCTGCTTTCCTGGGGAATGCCTGATCAGCGTGGGCTGGGGCTCCTAGACCAACCCCAGCTTTCTCACCAGGTTCAGCAAGGAGGCCTCGGGGGCAGACACCAATGTTGAGCACCTTCTGAGGGCGCCGTTTCCTTCATTCCTCTTAGATTCCATAGTTGCCGCCATGAAAAGACTGCTCTTGAGCCCCAAGGCACAGGCACGTGCTCCGGGAAATAGACAGGAGTGGTATTTCTGCCCTCTTGGAGGGCTGGTGTTCACCAAGTTTCCCTCCTCGCTGCAACGCAATGACACCTGTATTGTTCCAGCGCTCCAGGACCCTGGTTTCTTAAGATTTCTGGGAGCGTTGTTCACCCACCCCCTTTAGGAACCAGGCTGGTGTTCTTGCTTGAAAGCCTTGTGCCCTCCGAGTGTCTGGCTGATCACATCAGAGAGGTCTGCGTGGCAGTTTGGGGCTGTCACGTGACCAGTGACCCACACTCTGCTGCCCAGTACTTCCAAGTAGGGAGGGTCCTGCCTTTTTCTCTGCCCTAGGTCTGGGACGCAGGTGATGCCAGCCAGGCCCAGGAGTGCCCAGCATCCCCCAACTGATGACACAGTAGCACTGATTCTGTCTTTTCCTCAGAATCTGGCCTTTTTCCATGGCAATGAGGTGGGGCCCAGCCTCCTCTAAAGTGGCTTTGTTTCTGCACAGTTGTAACTGCTCTTGGGGGTGTCAGTGAGGCTGGGAGCAGGGAGCCACGGGATGCTGAGAGAGGAGGCCCGAGAGGACACCCCACCCTCCAGCGTGGCCTTTGATCCGGACCTTAGGGACGAGGCTGTCACTGGTGGGCATCCTCTGTTCCTCTTTGTGTGTTTGAATAGTCTGAAATGCTGTGAGTTTTTTTTTGTGAATAAAGATATGAAACAAACTTCTGAATCTCAAGAACTCTGGTGTGTTTTCCATTACTGCAGTCTCCCAGTTCCCCCGTCACTTCCTGTCGATGGTTCTCACATGGGTTTCAGGAGATGACTTAACTACCTTTCCTACCAGGACAGCTGACCAAGTCCTTTTCTCCTGCTACTGAAACCACCAAAGGGGGTGTTGGGCCTTCTCCCTCCTCCCTTTCATTTTACTGAATCTGAAAAGACCCAGAGAATGCAGAGAAACAGAAGGTGGGACAGATGGGCTGCCCACCAGAGAGCTGGAAAGAGACAAGGGGAGGAGTGTGAGGTTTTTTTTGTTTTTTTTTTTTTCCGAGATGGAGTCTCGCTCTGTCGCCCAGGTTAGAGTGCAGTGGTGCAATCTCGGCTCACTGCAACCTCTGCCTCCCATGTTCAAGCAATTCTCCCTCGGCTTCCTGAGTAGCTGGGATTACAGGCGCCTGCCTGCGCGCCTGGCTAATTTTTGTATTTTTAGTAGAGACAGTATTTTGCCGTGTTGGCCAGGCTGGTCTCGAACTCCTGACCTCAGGTGATCCTCCCGCCTCGGCCCCCCAAAGTGCTGGGGTTACAGGCATGAGCCACCATCCCCGGCCATGAGATGGTTTTTAAGGGACAAGTCTTTCTGGAAGAGAGTGAGTGACTAGGTATAAGGAAGAGGATGAGTGAGAAACGTTTGGTGACAAGTAACCAACAAACAAGTATTGATCACTTCAGCATCAGGCGGGGCGTGGGATCCTCAGAAGGTGTTAGTCCCTTCCGGACAGCACTTTCAGTAGGGAGACAAAACGGACTCACACAGCTTAGTGAACAGGATGTGTGGGTGCATCCGTCAGGGTCCAATTGAGAGACCACAGCAGTTGTTAACTGGTAGTGGAGAAAGGAAAGGGCAGGAGTGGACACTGAGGCATCACAATGTAGGGATTGCAGGGTGCAGTCCTCACTCCTGGGACCTGAGAACAGTGGGAAGACATTGGGATTATTAAAGTGGAGATTTGGCCGGGTGCAGTGGCTCACACCTGTAATCTCAACACTTTGGGAGGCCGAGGCAGGCGGATCACCTGAGGTCGGGAGTTCGAAACCAGCCTGACTAACGTGGAGAAACCCCATCTCTACTAAAAAATACAAAATTAGCCGGACCAGCTACTCGGGAGGCTGAGGCAGGAGAATCACTTGAACCTGAGAGGTGGAGGTTGTGAGCCGAGATCGCGCCATTGCACTCCAGCCTGGGCAACAAGAGCAAAACTCCGCCTCAAAAAAATAAAAGGGCTGGGCGCAGTGGCTCACGCCTGTAATTCCAGCACTTTGGGAGACCGAGGCGAGCGGATCACGAGGTCAGGAGATCGAGACTATCCTGGCCAACACGGTGAAACCCCATCTCTACTAAAAATATAAAAATTAACTGGGCATGGTGGCGGGTGCCTGTAATCCCAGCTACTCTACTCGGGAGGCTGAGGCAGGAGAATGGCTTGAACCCAGGAGGCAGAGGTTGCAATGAGCAGAGATCACGCCACTGCACTCCAGCCTGGTGACAGAGCAAGACACAGTCTCAAAAAAAAAAAAAAAAAAAGGAGATTCACCTGCACTTTGGGAGGCCAAGCTGGGAGGATTGCTTGAGCCCAGGAGTGTGAGATCAGCCTGGGCATCGTGGTGAGACTCTGTCTCTATGTAAAATTAAATCTAAAAATAAAATAAGCCCAGGTGTGGTGGCTCACACCTGTAATCCCAGCACTTTGGGAGGCCGAGGCAGGCGGATCACTTGAGGTCAGATGTTTGAGACCAGCCTGGCCAACATGGTGAAACCCTGTTTCTACTAAAAATACAAAAATTAGCCAGGCATGGTGGCGCATGCTTGTAATCCCAGCTACTTGGGTGGCTGAGGCACGAGAATTGCTTGAACCCAGGAGGTGGAGGTTGCAGTGGGCCGAGATCACACCACTGCACTCCAGCCTGGGTGACAGAGATTGTGTCTCAAAATAAAATGGAGACTCAAAAGGAGGGGACCGATGGAGAAGGACGTGCTGGCCAGTGGCAGCTGCTGCCTCTCAGAGGGTAGAGAAACCACCAAGAAACCAGCGCCACTCCTGGAATCAGCTATGCCAGCACACAGCAGTGTTCTGTGGTTTGGCTGACAACAGGAAATACATCGTCCCTCCTTTTTCTCTCGTCTTGCAGTCTCCCTCAGCCTGTCCTACCAGGTTGAGCTAGGTGGGGGAAAATGTGGCTCGGAGCAGAGTTCAGAGGGTGGGTTTGGGGCTGAGAGATGACAATGTGGTGACTGGCTCAGTCCACCTCTTTGGTTCCCCTCACATGTACATGCTTCTGCACATACTTGAACTTGCATAGGATGGTGAAAAACGCTGGGTGTGGTGGCTCACGCCTATAATCCCAGCACTTTGGGAGGCCAAGGCAGGTGGATCACCTGAGGTCAGGAGTTTGAGACCAGCCTGGCCAACATGATGAAACCCCGTCTCTACTAAAAATACAAAGAATTAGGCTGGGCGCGGTGGCTCACGCCTGTAATCCCAGCACTTTGGGAGGCCGAGGCGGGTGGATCACGAGGTCAGGAGATCGAGACCATCCTGGCTAACACGGTGAAACCCCGTCTCTAATAAAAATAAAAAAAAATTAGCTGGGCGTGGTGGTTGGCGCCTGTAGTCCCAGCTACTCGGGAGGCTGAGGCAGGGGAATGGCGTGAACCCGGGAGGTGGAGCTTGCAGTGAGCCGAGATCACGCCACTGCACTCCAGCCTGGGCGACAGAGCAAGACTCCGTCTCAAAAAAAAAAAAAAAAAAAAAATTAGCCAGGCGTGGTGGCGGGTGCCTGTAATCCCAGCTACTCTGGAGGCTGAGGCAGGAAAATCACTTTAACTCAGGAAACAGAGGTTGCAGTAAGCCGAGATCACGCCATTGTGCTCCATCCTGGGCAACAAGAGCGAAACTCCGACTCGGAAAAAAAGAAAAAAAAAAAGGATGGTGAGAAAACAACTTCATGCCTCCACGGAACAAGATACAACTACCCTTCTACAAGCAAAAATAATCTCTCCTTCCCTCCAAAATAAACACGAAGTGCCAAGTCATTGTATCCCTGTCTCAGAGACAGTCACTATTTCTGGGCTATGTTAATTGCTCCTAATTGCCAGGCTCACACCTGGAATCCCAGTACTTTAGGAGGCTGAAGTGGGAAGACTGCTTGAGGCCAGGAGTTCAAGACCAGGATGGGCAACATAGGCCCCATCTATACAATTTTTTTTTTTAATTAGCCTGGTGTGGTGGCACGTCCCTGTAGTTCCAGCTACTCAGGAGGCTGAGGTGGGAGGATCACTTGAGCCAAGGATTTCAAAGCTGCAGTGAGCTGTGCTCTCTAGCCTGAGAGACAGAGTGAGACACTGTCTCTTTTTTTTTTTTTTTTTTTTGAGACGGAGTTTCTCTCTTGTTGCCTAGGCTGGAGTGCAATGGCATCATCTAGGCTCACTGCAACCTCCACCTCCCAGGTTCAAGCGATTCTCCTGCCTCAGCCTCCTGAGTAGCTGGGATTACAGGTGTGTGCCACCACACCCAGCTAATTTTTGTATTTTTAGTACAGACAATGTTTTACCATGTTGGCCAGGATGGTTTCATCTCCTGACCTCGTGATCCACCCGGCTCGGCCTCCCAAAGTACTGGGATTACAGGCGTGAGCCACTATGCCCAGCCAGACCCTGTCTCTTAAAAAAAAAAAAAAAAATTGGCCAGGTACCATGGCCCACACCTGTAATCCCAGCACTTTGGGAGGCTGAGGCGAGAGGATTGCTTGAGGCCAGGAGTTCAAGACCATCTTGGGCAACATAGCAAGATCTGTCTCTACAAAAGAAAAAAATTTTTGTTAATTACTCGTAATTGGGTTGGTGTAATACACAACACCTAGTTGGTGACGGGCAGCTCAGGCCACAGGATCACTTGATGTCCCATGAACTAGGTGTTCCATCTCTGCCAGGGCCCAGTAAAATAGTTACTTGCAAAAGAGGACATGGATCTGCCCAAAACCCTGGAGTTCTGCATGGCCACAGTCCAGCTGGGGCTTGCAGAAGGCTCTGATACAGCATCTGTACTGGCAGGAGATAATTTCAGTATCACTGGATCTCCTCAGCCATAAAGCCCAGGTGGCAGCACAGAGCTAAATTTTTAATAAGAGTCATACCACACAGAAAGATTTTCATCAGTAAAGCTTTCCCCTGGAGTAAACTGTTACTCCATGAAGCCAGATTAATTCCTTGATCAGTTTTCTATACAGGGCAATTAAATTGCTTCTAAGTTTTCTATTTTCATTTTAATTTTTACTTAAAAAATACTTTCATTAAGATCATGGTTTTCCTAGAATCTTTCTGAACTTACTCTGATTCAGAGGACTGCCCAATTTTAAAAAAAAAAAGATTGGGCACGGGCGTGGTGGCTCACGCCTGTAATCCCAGCACTTTGGGAAGCCAAGGTGGGCAGATCACCTGAGGTCAGGAGTTCGAGACCAGCCCAGCCAATATGGTGAAACCCCGTCTCTACTAAAATACAAACATGAGCTGGGCATGGTGGCGTGTGCCTGTAATTCCAGCTACTCAGGAGGCAGAGGCAAGAGAATCACTTGAACTCCGGAGGTGGAGGTTGTAGTGAGCCAAGATCACGCCACTTCACTCCAACCTGGGCAACAGAGTGAGACTCTGTCTCAAAAATAAATAAATAAATAAAAATAAAATATTGGCCAGGTGTGGTAGCTCATTCGTGTAATCCCAGCACTTTGGGAGGCCAGGGCAGGTGGATCGTATTCGAGACTGCAGGGAGCTATGATTGTGCCACTGTACTCCAGCCTGGGCAACAGAGCGAGAAACCCTGTCTCAAAAAAAGAAAAAATATATATGCTTGGCCAGGAGCGGTGGCTCATACCTATAGACCCCACCTTCCTTCCTTCCTTCCTTCCTTTCTTTCTTTCTTTTGAGGCTGAGGTAAAAGGATTGCTTGAGCCTGGGAGGTCAAGGCCTTCCTTCTTTCTTTCTCTCTCTTTCTTTCTTTTCTTCTCTCTCTCTCTTTTTTTTTTTGATGGAGTCTTGCTCTGTTGCCCAGGCTGGAGTGCAGTGGCACCATCTTGGCCCATTGCAACCTCCGCCTCCCAGGTTCAAGCAATTCCCCTGCCTCAGCCTCCCAAGGTAGCTGGGATTACAGGCGCCCGCCACCACACCCGGATAATTTTTGTATTTTTAGTAGAGACTGGTTTTTGCCATGTGGGCCAGGCTGGTCTCGAACTCCTGACCTCAGGTGATCCACCTGCCTCGGCTTCCCAAAGTGCTGGGATTACAGGCCTGAGCCACTGTGCCCAGCCGTGTGATGGTATTTTCAACCGTCTGTCTGTCAGCTGTTAGGACACATTCCCAGAAGAATGGAAAGACAGTTTATGTAGAAATACATGTGAAGTGTCATTAGTGGAAAAAAATATTTTTTAAACAAAGTATGTAACCATATTTAGCTGTATAAGAGAAATTTATTTGTGCACACAGTATAAAGTTAATTTTTCTTTTTTTTTTTTTTTTGAGACAGAGTTTCACACTTGCTGCCCAGGCTGGAGTACAATGGCACTATCTCGGCTCACTGCACCCTCCATATCCTGGGTTCAAGTGATTCTCCTGCCTCAGCCTCCCGAGTACCTTGGATACAGGCATGTTGCCACCATGCCTGCCTAATTTTGTATTTTTAGTAGAGACAGGGTTTTACCATGTTGGTCAGGCTGGTCTCGAACTCCTGACCTCATGCGATCCGCCCGCCTTGGCCTCCCAACGTGCTGGGATTACAGGCCTGAGCCACCGCACCCGGCCTAAAGTTAATTTTTTCAAGGATTTAAATACATCTTTTGTAAGGTTTTTAAAATAAAGGCAGATTGAGTCAAGTTTATTGAAACTTTACATGGAGGGAAAGAATATGCTAATTTGACATTTTAGAGAAGTTTAAATGCAAGCGTTTGTTGTCCCAGCTTAGAGATTGGTGGGTGAGGTCTGTGTGTGTCATTTTCATGTTCCAAAACGGTGAGCTTTATCTTATGTTATTTTTGGTGGATGTTGACTTAGTTCATGAATGTTGTCACTTCTAAATGTGGACAGTTGGGCTGGAAGATAACACAGCCTCTTCCAGAGCCTAGTAATCCCTGCCAAGCCCCCATCAGTCATATTTCTAAATGAAGACATTATTTTGTTCACATTTCCTTGGAAGAAAATTAAGCAGCTATTAAAGTCATGGTCACCCGGGTCATGTTGTGACATAAAAAGTACTAGTGAGTTAAATAAGGATTCAGAATTGTATGTATGAAACCTATATCAACATATCAAAACACAAGCGCATCACTTTAGGTTGTGTGAATCTCCCCCTTTCCTCCATTTTCCTTTCTTTTTTTTTTTGAGATGGAGTTTCTCTCTTGTCACTCAGTCTGGAGTGTAATGGCACAATCTCGACTCATTGCAACCTCTGCCTCCTGGGTTCAAGCAATTCTCCTGCCTCAACTTCCCAAGTAGCTGGGATTACAGGCATCTGCCAATTCGCCCAGCTAATTTTTGTATTTTTTGTAGAGACGGGGTTTCACCATGTTAGCCAGGCTAATCTTGAACTCCTGACCTCAGGTGATCTGCCCGCCTCAGCCTCCCAAAGTGCTGGGATTACAGGCGTGAGCACTGGCGCCAGGCGGCCTCCATTTTCAAATTGTGTTTAAGGCTGGGAGCGGTGATTCACACCCGTAATCCCAGCACTTTGGGAGGCCGAGGCAGGCAGATCATTCGAGGCCAGGAGTTCAAGACGAGTCTGGCCAACATGGTGAAACCCCGTCTCTACTAAAATATACCAAAAAAAAAAAAATTAGCCAGACATGGTGGCACACGCTTGTAATCACAGCTACTCAAGTAGCTGAGGCATGAGAATCAAGAATCGCTTGATCTGGGAGGCAGAGGTTGAAGTGAGCCAAGACTGCACCACTGCACTCCAGCCTGGGCAACAGAGTGAGACTCTGTCCCAAAAAAAAACAAATTGTTTTAATATATTGTATTATATATATATATATTTATTTATTTATTTACTTATTTTGAGACAGAGTCTCGCCCTGTTGCCCAGGCTGGAGGGCAGTAATTCAGTCTCAGCTCACTGTAACCTCCACCTCTCAGGTTCAAGCAATCCTCCTGCCTCAGCCTCCCAAGTAGCTGGGATTACAAGCATGCACCACCACGCCCGGCCTCTCTCTCTCTATATATATATATTTTTTTTTGAGATGGAGTCTTGCTCTGTTGCCCAGGCTGGTGTGCAATGGGGCGATCTCGGCTCACTGCAACCTCTGCCTCCCAGGTTCAAGCTATTCTCCTGCCTCAGCCTCCTGAGTAGCTGGGATTACAGGCGCGTGCCACCACACCCAGCTAATTTTTGTATTTTTAGTAGAGACAGGGTTTCACCGTGTTGGCCAGGATGGTCTCGATCTCCTGACCTCAAGTGATCTGCCCCCCTGGGCCTCTCAAAGTGCTGGGATTACAGGCGTGAGCCACCACGCCCGGCTGACACTTTTTTCATTGTAAGATTTTGTAGCCTCAGCTGCTCAGGAGGCTGAGGTGGGAAGATGGCTTAAGTTGGGAATATGGCTTGAGCCAGGGAGGCAGACAGAGGTTGCAGTGAGCTGAGATTGTGCCACTGTGCTCCACCCTGGGGGACAAAGCGAGACACCGCCTAAAAAAAAAAAAAAAAAAAGGCTTTGTCAAGTGAAGGAAGGACTACATTGATTTACAACCTGGCATGAGCTTCTTATGTTGCTAAGAGCCAGCAGTGGTTCATGGACAGCACTTGGAATCGCACTGTTGTGTAATATAACAATGAAAATCCCCGTTGCGGGGATAGGTGGAGACTAAAGGCTTATGTGGGACTTGGGCCTGGCAGCACTGCCCCAGGGCGCCCACATGGCTGTATACCTGCTATGCCCCTCCTGGCCCTGCCGCCTCGCCAGCTCTCCAAGGCCCCTTCCTGTGGCCTGAAACCCTATGATCATCACTGTTAGGAGCAAATAACCTGATTCCTTCGAATAGAGACAGGCTCTCAGGGAGTGGGAGCAGCCCTCCAAGCAGAGGGTTAGGCCATGGGCCATCCAGCACTGGACTCTCATTCTCATTAAGCTGAGCAGATGAATGAATGAGGGGTGTCTCTTCTGGGCTCGGACATGGGCCTGTTTGCAGAAGGGCTTCTCTGAGGCCACCTCTCTGAATCAGGGGCCCCTCCTCCTCTCCCCCAACACCTTACCCCAGGTCGAGGTTCCAAAGGTCCAGGACACTGTGGGGAACCAGATGCTGATCATCGCTGCTG
Source organism: Pongo pygmaeus (assembly GCF_028885625.2). Classification (NCBI taxonomy): domain Eukaryota; kingdom Metazoa; phylum Chordata; class Mammalia; order Primates; family Hominidae; genus Pongo; species Pongo pygmaeus. The sequence continues at coordinate 93,313,402 of NC_072392.2, forward strand.
ACAGCCAAAAGCACCAGGGCCGGGTGGCCTTTATCTCAGTAAGGTTGGCCCACCCCACCCCAGGCCCAGGCTTCCCCAGTGCCCTGCATCAGGCTGCAGGACCTCCCAGGACTTTCAGTGGATGGCATGGGACCAGGCAGTCAGGGACAGGATGCCTAGGTGGGCTCCGGGCTATGACAGTGGGGGTGCTGGAGTGGAGCTCACGGACGCCTCTCTACACACCCCACAACCTCCAGAAACTGATCCAGACAATGCAAGGTGAGGTGAACACCCACTTCTCGGAGATCATCAGGAGGTCAAACAGCTGCAGATGCAGATCTTGGATTTCGTGGAGAAAGAGGAAGCAGCCGCCCTGGGGATGCTGAGTAGCTCCATCCAGCAGAGCCACAACTGGCTCCTGAAGCTGGAGGGAGACAGCATCTGGCTCCACACCCTGCTCATCAACCAGAGTGACCAGCAATTTCTGCAGGCAAGGTCCCACCCCTCTGCCTCTGGCTCAGGCCCCATCACAGCTTCCACCCTCCCTCTACCCACAAACACATCAGATCTCGGTCAGGCGTGGTGGCTCATGCCTGTAATCCCGGCATTTTGAGAGGCCGAGGCAGGCGGATCACCTGAGGTCAGGAGTTGGAGACCAGCCTGACCAACATGGTGAAATCCCATCTCTACTAAAAATACAAAAATTAGCCAGGCTTGGTGGTAGGCACCTGTAATCCCATCTAGTCGGGAGGCTGAGGCAGGAGAATCGCTTGAACCCGAGAGACGGAGGTTGCAGTGAGCTGAGATCATGCCATTGCACTCCAGCCTGGGCAACAAGAGCGCAACTCCGTCTCAAAACACACACACACACACACACACACACATAGCTGGGCGCAGTGGCTCACGCCTATAATCCCAGCACTTTGGGAGGCCGAGGCGGGCAGATCACCTGAGGTTGGGAGTTTGAGACCACCCTGACCAACATGGAGAAACCCTGTCTCTACTAAAAATACAAAAATTAGCTGGGTGTGGTGGCACATGCCTGTAATCCCAGCTGCTCGGGAGGCTGAGGCAGGAGAATTGCTTAAACCCAGGAGGCGGAGGTTGCGGTGAGCCGGAGATCGCGCCACTGCACTCCAGCCTAGGCAACAAGAGCGAAACTCTGTCTCAAACACACACACACACACACACACACACACAAACACACACTAGATCAGCCTTTAGTGTGCATCACTGTGTTCATTCCCCCGCCTCAGGGAGCCTCCCCATTCCAGGTCTGCTGTCTTGAGCTTGCACAAACACCCTTGGCTTTCTCCACTTCAGAGCTCAGCCTTACCCTAACTTTCCTGCCTTGGCTTTCCTGGAACACATGGGATTCCAGGCATCTAACACAGTCTAAGTTTCTCCAGACTTCCCTGGATCATGGCTGAGAGTGAGACCAGAACAATCTACATAGCCTGGATTGAAATCCCTTTTCCAGCCCAGGAGGTGGAGGTTGCACTGACCCAAGACTGCACCATTGCACTCCAGCCTGGGCAACAAACTAAGACTCTGTCTCAAAAAAAGAAAAAAAAAAAAGAATCGTGAAATCCCTTTTCCTTCCCCAATCCTGGCCTGGCCCTGAAGCCTGGACTGATGCTGCTGTAAGTAGCGGGTGGGGCCAAGCAGCAGCCTTTTCTGGACGGTGCCTGGAGTTGCCCAAACCCTGTGCTTGGGAACTCCAGCTTCCTTTAAGCTGCCATCACACCCTGGGCAGACATCTAGGGCAACTGCTCACCTTGTCCCCCGTGCACAATGGGAAGCATTTGGCACTGGCTTTTACTAAGCAGTTCAAGGCGCAATAAAAATCCTCCCATCATTTTCTGAAAATCCCCTTTGCCTAATGCACCCTAGGCCACAGTGGCCAAGCCCGTGGCAAAGCCCTGACCTCTGATGTCCAAACAGCTAGGAGGAGGGAAAGGAGATGCCCAGGTTTGGAAAGGGGAAGCTTCTGCTCCACCAGCCCATGGTTCTGGAGGCCTCTGGGCCTGTAGCATCAGCCTAGGTCCTGGCTAACAGGTGGTACCTCTGACCCCTCCCTGCATCCAGGGGGATTCCTTCGACTGAAGCAGTTCTCAGCCTGCATGGAACCCCTGATGGGCATCAACTGTGAGGAAACGCAGAGCTTCCCCCAGCTGCCAGAGACCCTGGCTGAGCTCCGGATGCGGCTGCTGGACATGGGCCTCAGCTTCTTCAACCAGCTCTCAAAGTGCTGGGATTACGGGATTACAGGCGTGAGCCACCGTGCCTGGCCTTTTTTTTTTTTGAGACAGAGTCTTGCTCTGTCTCCCAGGCTGGAGTGCAATGGCACCATCTCGGCTCACTGCAACCTCCACCTCCTGGGTACAAGTGATTCTCCTGCCTCAGTCTCCCGAGTAGCTGGGACTACAGGTGCCCGCCACCATGTCTTGCCAATTGTTTTGTATTTTTATTAGAGATGGAGTTTCACCATGTTGGTCAGGCTGGTCTCAAACTCATGACCTCAAGTGACCCGTCCGCCTTGGCCTCCCAAAGTGCTGGGATTACAGGCGTGAGCCACCTCGCTGGGCCCCCACTCAGTCTTGTGTGCCTGAACAAATACAAAGGGAGATGATGTTAGGGTCTGACGGCAGGGGGAGGAGGGCGACCTTGGGCAGCACCCACTTACCCTCCAGGCTGTGTCTGAGCAGCACACTTACCCTCCAGGCTGTGTCTGAGCAGCGGGCTGAGTTTGGGGACAGGGGCGTGGGTGGAAGCATCCCCTGACTTGTATGCAAATGCCCAGCTTCCCCACCTCCACCCGCCAGGTTACTGCAACCTGAACTTTGACCCCACCACAGCCGTCGACGAGCTGTTCCAAAGCTCTAGGAGACCCGCTCGGTGCTGAACCTGGGGATCCTCCTGGAGCCCCTGACAGGGGGCGGCCACTTCCCGGGCTTCAAGCAGTGACCGCAGATGCTGTGCTCCTGCGGCCTGTCCTAGGGCCACCACTAGGACGGGAGGTGGAGGCGTCCAACTCGTGGGTGTGCCTGGGCGTCACCTACCACCGCAGCTCCCCGCTCTGCGGCCGCCCGAGCTGTAGCGTGGTCTACCTGCGGGGCCGTAACCCCTACTCGTGGTGCCTGGAGTGGGACTCGCTCAAGTTCTCGGTGTGGCACCACAACGCGCAGACCGTGCTGCACGGCGCCTACCACCGCACGCTGGGCGTGGCGCTCGACTGCGGCGCCGTTGGCTTGTCCTTCTACGGCCTGGCGGGTGGCGCCAGCCTCTTCTACCGCTTCCTGGCAGCCTTCCTCGAGCCGCTCTACCCCGCGGTCATGGTCAGCAGCGGCGCCTCGGCCACGCTCAAGCGGCGCCCGGAGCCCGCGCCGCCCGTGGCAGCACCCCATAAATAAACCTGGACTTATCTAAGCGCTGGCTGGCGCGCCAGGAGGGTTCCCGGCCCTGCGCCATCCCACCTCCCAAAACGCAGGCCACCCTTTCTCGCCACAGCCACAGGAGGGCTCTAATCCAGCTAGAGCTCCCCCAGGCACGGAGGACAGTCCCGTGGCCTTGTGGGTGGGGGATTCCTGACTGCAGTGCACAGCCCACTCCCAAACCCCATCCCAGCAGCGTCCCCTGGCCTTGGTTCTCCAGGCTGGTCTTGGCCGCTTGGCGCTGGGGCCTGTCCCAAAGGCCTTGTCGTCTGAGAGTGGGCAAGGTTTGGGCCAGGTGGTCAGACTGAGAGGTGGCGCCAGATGGATTGGGGTACGGATGGGCTGTCTGAGTGGCTTCATTGTCGCCTGAGAGGTTAAACTGGAGGAGCCCAGGCCTACCTCAGATCCAAAAATGTTGGGCTGGGGACCCAAGCCCAGGCAGCGGTGGGGCTGCTGCCCAGAGCAGAGCTGCTCACTCAGCTGGTGTTTTACAGCCCAGAGGGAGTGTGACGCTGTCGTGGGTGGGTAAACCTTAAACCCCCTCCACCCTGCTGAATGCTGCTGAAAGCTGCTCCCCCATCCCCAGCCATCACCAACCCACTCAGCTCCCAGAAGGTAGCACTGCTCACAGCAGAGGGGCTACGTCCATATCCAGGCCTCTGCCATCTGACCAGAGGCTGAATCCAGGCCGAGACCCTGCCAGGGGACCCTGGCCAGGCCATGACTGAGAACTCAGCTCCTCTGTCTGGGGAAGCCGAAGATTTGGGTGCACCATGGAGCCACCTCCACATTTCCAGCCTCAACCAGCCACTTGTTCCTGTTGCCTCTCAAGCAAGGGTTCTCAGTGAGGTTAATGATTGGCTCTGAAGAGGAACTGATACAAATCACAGAAGAAAAAAATCCCAAGGGCAACACATTCCAGAACCAGCCCACACGGTGCCCCAGGGGTGTTCCTGAATTCCGTCTCCACCTGGCCTGTTCCGGGAAAAATTAGTGACCCGGTTTTTCCTTCAAGGTGGTCATTTTGGAGCCAGGAGGGCACAGGGGGAGCAGAGTGTTCTCTGAAGGTTGGTGGGGGCGGGGGGGCTCCTCTGAGGAAGCCCTGGCTACAGCCTCGTGATGGCCTTTCTCCCTGGAGCCTTCGCTCAGCTCTGATCCCAATGACTCATTCCCCACAGGCTGCTGCCCCTGTGAAGTAAGGAATGAGCTTGAATTCTTTGCCCCTTATTGAAAGACCTTTTACCCAAAACCCACATCTTGCCTCCCCACCGCACAGTCTTCCTCCTGGCACCAGTGGCCACAGGCTTCTGCAAGGAGGGCTCAGGTCAGGAAATGCTGAAAAGGTGAATGCATGACCCAAGTGGGTAACAGCAGCTGCATACATCTCAGAGTCTTCCCACATCACGGGGCTGGCAAGGACGGGGTCTTCCTTGCCAAGTCCTCCCAGCTCTGAAAGACACTTGGTGGCAGGATGGTGCATGACACCCTCAGGCACACATCCAAATGTCCCGGGGATGATACTTGCTCTCAAACAGCTGTTCCTTATTTGGGGGAGTCCTGGGCCCCCATAGGTCCACAATGGTGTTCCTGAGGGTCCTGAAACTCTTTTCAGTATTTCCACGAGCCAGATGGCAAGCAGGCCCGCGCTTTCAAGGAGGCAGGTTAGCAAACCGAATGTCAGGGTGTCTGGTCTCTGCCTGGCCTGTTCCTGGAGAAATTAGTGACCCAGGTTTCAGCCTGTGCTTCATGGGAGAAAACATCACAGGGGGGCCAGGCGTGGTGGCGCATGCCTCTAATCTCAGCATTTTGGGAAGCTGAAGCAAGAGGATCACTTGAGCCTAGAAGTTCCAGATCAGCCTGGGCAATTAGCTGGGTGTCGTCACACATCTGTGACCAGGCCAGGCTGGTCTTGAACTCCTGACCTCGTGATCCACCCGCCTTGGCCTCCCAAAGTGCTGGGATTACAGGCGTGAGCCACTGCGCCCGGCCGGAAACGTTTTTCAAATAATCCTTGGAGGCAGACTTGTTTACAGCCTGTTTGGATTTAGCCTGAGTGCTAAAGCAGGACCGGAAGAGTGAGTGGGTGGCATTCAGGGACAGTCCCTGCCCTGGGCCCCACAGTGGGGGAAAAGGGAGGGGCAGGGTCCACTGATGTGGGTTATTCATGAGCACTGGCTGAACTTGCTGCCCCCAAAGAGCCCCTCTGTGATTTTTTTTTTTTTTTAAGCAGGCTCTCCCTCTGTCACCCAGGCTGGAGTGCAGTGGCATGATTACAGCTCACTGCAGCCTCAACCTCTTGGGCTCAAGCGATCCTCCCGCCTCAGCCTCCTGAGTAGCTAGGACCACAGGTGCAGGTCACCATGCCAGGCTAATTTTTCATTTGTTGTAAAGATGGGGTATCACTATGTTACCCAGGCTGGTCTGCATTTTCTGACTATAAAAGTAATTTTGCATTTATGTAATGTACTTCCATAGTGCCTACAATGTACCCGCCACCGTTCATAGCAAATAGAATGTTAATAAGTATGAACTTGCCAGGCAAGGTGGTTCATGCCTATAATCCCAGCACTTTGGGAGGCCAAGGTGGGCAGATCACCTGAGGTCAGGAGTTCGAGACCACCCTGGCCAACATGGTGAAACCATATCCCTACTAAAAATACAAAAATTACCCGGACGTGGTGGCATGCGCCTGTAATCCCAGCTACTCGGGAGGCTGAGATAGGAGAATCGCTTGAACCCGGGAGGTGGAGGTTGCAGTGAACTGAGATCACACCACTGCACTCCAGCCTGGGGACAGAGGGAGACTCCAGCTCAAAAAAAAAAAAAAAAAGTAGGAACTCATTCAATTCTCATAACCTTACGAATATGTATCATTAATTATCCCCATTTGTATGGATGAGGAAACTGAGAGATGAGAGGAGAAAGGACTTGCCCGACGTCATGAAGGTATGCAAGTTATAGGAAGCCAGGATTCAAACCCAGGCAGTCTGCTTTTTTAATCACTGTACTACACCACTTCTCTTATAATGCATACATTGTAGAAAATCTACACAACATAGAAACACATAAAATAAAACCTGCTGGGCATGGTGGCTCATGCCTGTAACCCCAGCACTTTGGGAGGCCGAGGCAAGTGGATCACTTGAGGCCAGGAGTTGAAGACCATCCTGGCCAACATGGCGAAACCCCGTCTCTATTAAAAATACAAAAAATTAGCTGGATGTGGTGGCGTGTGCCTGTAGTCCCAGCTACTCAGGAGGCTGAGGCAGGAGAATGGCGTCAACCCGGAAGGCACAGGTTGCAGTGAGCAGAGATTACACCACTGCACTCCAGCTTGGGCAACAGAGTGAGACTCCCGTCTCAAAAAAGAAAAAAAAAACACCCATAATCCTACCCCCAAAAGATAGCCTCTCCTGCAGTATTTCCTTCCAGTCTATAACAGACAGAGCAATGTATCAGCTGAAAATGTAGGAAGCTAGAAGACAGAGTAACAGATCATATGGTACTTTTTTTTTTTTTTTAAAGAGATGAAGTCTCACTATGTTGCCCAGGCTGGTCTCAAACTCCTGAGCTCAAGTGATCCACCTCAGTTTCCCTAAGTACTAGGATTACAGGCATGAGCCACCATACCCAGCCTGAGCTGCCACACCCAGCCACATGGTACATTTTCACCAGTATCCATACTGTGCATATTTTCCCAAATTACTGTCAAAATAGAAAAAGGGCTTGTTTATTTTACTCATGAGACAAAAACAGCTTGTTCACTGGCAGCATATTATTAATACATCCTACAAATCTGTCCAATAGCTTTGTTTTGTCCTTAATCTCTTCCCTGGGTCCCACTACAAGTGGGTGACAAGAGGCAACCCAGTCAAAGCCATATATGTTGCTTCTGGATGTTACTCCAAGTTTGACCCAGACTCGGGAGGGTCCAAGTAGAGCCAAAGAACATGGAGGCATCCCATCACTCCATTTTCACAGGTGGGAGGAAGCAGGGAGCAAGACCAGGTGGCAGGAGACTGGGGAAGGAGCCTTTAACCCTTCCCTCCCCACAAGGGCAGTGTGCTCAGGGCTGGGCCGGAAGGGAGAGGTTGTCTGTGGGAACCTCAACAGAGGCCCTGCCTGGTATACCATGGGTACCCGATGACTGTCAGGAGCATCTTTCCCACGAGAACATAAGCTTACCTCTGCACTTTTCCTGCGAGGGAAGGCAGCTGGTGGCAACCCGGACCAGGCTCCACCAGCTAAGGAGAGGTGGGCCATCTTCAGCCCGCCCTGCCAGCCCAGTCCTTCCCCCATTTCTTTCCAGCCCCTGCCATGAACACCTGTCTCCATAGCTCTCATTGTCTTCATCACCAGCCCCCTTCATCCCCACTCTTACCCCACTCCAGTCCACCCCCAAAGCATCCCACCTCCTGGCCTTTTTGCTCATGCCGTCCTCTCTGCCTGAAGCACCCTTCACACCCACACCCTGCTTGTATTATTCCCACTCATTCCCTAAGACTCAGCTAAGTGTTCCAGGAAGCCTCAGTCTCCACTCTCCAAGCCAGGCGGGTTTCCCTCCCATCTGCTCTATAATACCCTTTGCACATGTGCCCCCTGCCACCCAAGTTGTCGTGTTTCATGTGTGAATTCACCATCAGACTCAGGGGTCAGCTGGGTATGTCATGTCTATGACTCTAATGCTTCATGCGTGCCTGACACACAGCAGATGCTTAATAGTAGTGGACCCGAGAACTAAGGAACCCTTCCAGAGGTTGGAGGTTGGGTACCACTGCAGATCCCTTCCTGGGCCAGGCTGGGTGTGGATGGCCCAGGCGTGCTTGTTTCCCTCCTTCCTTGCCCTCCCGTGCCATCCCCTTCGTCCCTTCTGAAGCTGAGTCCATGTACCCACTGCATCTAGGCAGGACAAAGAAACTGCCTGTTTCCTTCTGTGTCCATTTTGACCTCCCTGTAGCCTGAAGATTCTTGAGCCTGAGGACCCTCCTGAGCAGGTGGGTCAGGGCAGAGACACATGCCTCTCTCAGCCTGTTTCCTATTGTGTAAAATGGCATGGATAGGGATGCCATTCATATTGACTGAGGCTTATATGACTCCCAGGGCTTCTCAGATGACCAGGGGGTTGGGAAACACAGGGCGTTGTGAGCGGGGCAGTGACCAGAGTGAGGGAAGTGAGACAGTCACCTGGAGTGCAACATTTAAGGGAAGGCATCAAAAACTTAGCAATCAAGATAAATTAAATAATATTGGCCAGGCGTGGTGGCTCATGCCTGTAATCCCAGAACTTTGGGAGGCCGAGGCAGGCAGATCTCCTGAGGTTAGGACTTTGAGACCAGCCTGGCCAACATGGTGAAACCCTGTCTCTACTAAAAACACAAAAATTAGGGAGGCTGAGACAGGAGACTCACTTGAACCCGGGAGGCGGAGGTTGCAGTGAGCCAAGATCACATCATTGCACTCCAGCCTGGGCAACAGGAGTGAAACTCTGTTTAAAAAAAAAAAAGAAAAGAAAATTAGCCAGATGTGGTGGCGCATGCCTGTAATTCCAGCTACTGGGGAGGTTGAGATAGGAGAATAGCTTGAATCCAGGAGGCGGAGGTTGCAGTGAGCGAAGATCGTGCCACTTTACTCCAGCCTGGGCGACAAAGCAAAACTCGGTCTCAAAAACATAAATAAATAAATAAATAAATAAAATAAAATAAGAACAGATCGCCAGGCGCAGTGGCTTATGCCTGTAATCCCAGCACTTTGGGAGGCCAAGGCGGGTGGATCATGAGGTCAGGAGATCGAGACCATCCTGGCTAACACAGTGAAACCCCGTTTCTACTAAAACATACAAAAAGTTAGCCGGGCATGGTGGTAGGCACCTGTAGTCCCAGCTACTCAGGAGGCTGAGGCAGGAGAATGGCGTGAACCCGGGAGGCAGAGCTTGCAGTGAGCAGAGATTGCGCCACTGCACTGCAGCCTGGGCGACAGAGCAAGACTCTGTCTCAAAAAAAAAAAAAAAAAGAACAGATCTGACCTGACCTGACACTTGCACTCCCTGCCAGACTCCTCTCACAGGAATTCTCTCGCTGGTTCCAATGAAATTTTATTCACAAAGCCAGGTAACTGCCCCAAGGCCCGTGGATTGCTGATGGGATTTTCTAACAATATTGCATTAACTTTTTGTCTTAATTACTGAGCTTTTTTGGTGTCCCCTAATATTCTGAGCCGGAGGTGAGTGGCTTAGTCACCTCATCCTAGCGGGGGATGACACAGACAAGGAGGGGGTGTCAGGGATGCCAAATGTTCTGCAATGCTCAAGTCCTGCCCCCAACACAGATAGCGCCCCTGTTGTTGGTAATGTGTAGGCATAGCAACACTGCGTGAAAAGTGTTGAAAAGTGAAATAACATTCCTGGAGCCAGTCGCTCACTCTTGCCAAAGTAAATTAGAATCAAAGCGTTAGAAGTCAGTGTCAGGGGCACTGGTTAAAAGGTTTTGGGTCCTTGCCAAGGGTTTCTGGAAGCTGCATCTTTCTCGTTGACATTTCCTGTCTGGAGGTCAAAGGCCTTGTTGCCTTTGTGTTTCACACAGTGAACCACACAGCTGGAGATGGTTCAATTTCTGCCCGATTTGCTTCAGTGCTCCATAAGTGTCCCATGAGTGGCTCCTGTGGGCCAGGCACAAGGCTCCGCAGGGTGGGTGCAGTGGGGAGCAACGTAGATCCAGTCCCTGCCCCCACCACAGCTCAGCGGTTTGGGGGAACAGACCCTAAGGTTAGTCACAGTGGTGCCCACACTAAGCTACACACTGAGATAAAGGCTTTTCAGGGCTGGGCGTGGTGGCTCACACCTGCAACCTCAGCACTTTGGGAGGCCGAGGCAGGCGGATCACTTGAGGCCAGGAGTTCGAGACCAGACTGACCAACATGGTGAAACCCTGTCTCTACTAAAAATACAAAAATTAGCCAGGTGTGGAGGCGGGCACCTGTAATTCCAGCTACTTGGGAGGCTAAGGCAGGAGAATTGCTTGAACCTGGGAGGTAGAGGTTGCAGGGAGCTGAGATCGTGTGGTTCCACTCCAGCCTGGGCGACTGACCGAGACTCCGTCTCAAAAAAAAAAAAAAAAAAATCTTTCCAACCTTAAAGTAAACAAAGATAGGACACAAAAAGAACGAACTGTAGGAAAAAATATATAAACTGGACTTCATCAAAACTAAAAACTTTTGCTCTTCAAAAGATACTGTTAAGAAAATTGTGCTGGTGTGGTGACTGACACCTGTAATCCCAGCACTCTGGGAGGCCGAGGCAGGCGGATCATGAGGTCAAGAGATCGAGACCATCCTGGCCAACGTGGTGAAACCCTGTCTCTACTAAAAATACAAAAATTAGCTGGGCATGGTGGCACACACCTGTAGTCCCAGCTACTCAGCAGGCTGAGGTAGGAGAATCGCTTGAACCTTGGAGGCAGAGGTTGCAGTGAGCCGAGATTGTGCCACTGCACTCCAGCCTGGTGATGGAGCAAGACTCCATCTCAAAAAAAAAAAAAAAAAAAAAAATTGGTTGGGCGCGGTGGCTCACACCTGTAATCCCAGCACTTTGGGAGGCTGAGGTGGGTGGATCACTTGAAGTCAGGAGTTCAAGATCAGCCTAGCCAATACGGTGAAAACCTGTCTCTACTAAAAATACAAAAATTAGCGGGGCGTGGTGGCATGAGCCTGTAATCCCAGCTACTCAGGAGGCTGAGGCAGAAGAATCGCTTGAACCTGGGACACGAAGGTTGCAGTGAGCTGAGATTGTGCCACTGCACTCCAGCCTGGGTGACAGAGTGAGATTTTGTCTCCAAAAAAAAAAAGAAAGAAAGAAAGAAATTGCGGATTAGGGGTCATGCAGCCCCTGGCTGCAGGAGTCTGAATCTTCCCAGATTGCTCCTGGGGATAACATCACTATTGCAAAATCTAAGATCAGTGCTTGAGATATTTTGTAGACTCTGAACTCCATGGATTAGCTCACACCACCCAGACTGGTAATCTGGCTCAGCCACTTCTGCCATCCAACCCAGGAACAGAGGACAGCAAGAAAACCTCACTTCAACCCCTTATGATTCCATCTCCAACCTGACCAATCAGCACTCCCCACTTCCCCAGCCCCTACCCACCAAATTATCTTTAAAAACTCTGATCCCCAAATACTCAGGGAGACTGATTTGAGTAGTAATAAAACTCCGGTCTTCCACGCAGCCAGCTCTGCGTGGATTAGTCTTTCTCTATTGCAATCCCCCAGTTTTGATAAATCGGGTCTGTCTAGGCAGCGGGCAAGGTGAACCCACTGGGTGGTTACAGTGGCTGAGGTCAGTGAGTGAGGGGGAATGATTTGAGGCCAGAAAGGTGGGTAAGTAAGCGCCAGGCTTGGAAGGGCCCTGTAGCCACCCCAGGGGCTCACCTTCATCTCCAAGGCCTGCAGGGTTTCAGTTTTTTTTTTTTTTTTGAGACCAAGTTTCGCTCTCGTCACCCATGCTGGAGTGCAATGGCTCGATCTCAGCTCACTACAACCTCCACCTCCTGGGTTCAAGCGATTCGCTTGCCTCAGCCTCCCGAGTAGCTGGGATTACAGGCATGCGCCACCACGCCCAACTAATTTTTGTATTTTTGGTAGAGACTGGGTTTCACCATGTTAGCCAGGCTGGTCTCGAACTTCTGACCTCAGGTGCTCCTCCTGCCTCAGCCTCCCAAAGTGCTGGGATTACAGGCATGAGCCACCGCACCTGGCCAAGGCCTGCAGGGTTTTAAGCAGGGTTGGCAGTAGGGCAAGATCAGACTTAATGGATCCGAAAGATCAGTCACCTACAGTGTTGAAAAGGAATCTGAGGTCTGAGCTGGACAACAGGTGGCAGTGGATGGTGCAGGGATGGAGATGAGGGTAAATGGTCAGGTTTGAGAAACAGTAAGAGGGTAAAGTGAGTGGGACTTGGTTGTGGATTGGTTGTGAAAGAGGCGAAGGTCAAAGAGACTCACGGGATTTGGCTCAGGCACCTAAGTAGATGTGGTGCTGTAATTTGCTCAAGCATGGAGCACATAAGGTATCCCAGATTTAGCAGGAGGCGGCAGAGGACAGTGTCAATGGCGAGTTCTGGTCAGTGTTGAGTTTTAAGGGTCTTTGAGGCACACAAGGATAGGTTCCAGGTTGAATATCTGGACTGGACATGAAAGGCACCGGATGGTGAGGATACGGGGTGTCGCTGGAGTCACCATGTGGAGTGAAAAGAGGGAGGGTGTAGGTCAGAGGCTGTGAAACTCCACCGTCCACAGATAAAAAATAAACAACAAGGCTGGGTGCGGTGCTCATGCCTGTAATCCCAGCACTTTGAGAAGCCGAGGCGGGTGGATCACCTGAGGTCAGGAGTTGAAGACCAGCCTGGCCAACATGGTGAAACCCCATCTCTACTAAAAATAAAAATTAACCGGGTGCCGTGGCGTGCACCTGCAATCCTAGCTACTCAGGAGGCTGAGGCAGGAGAATTGCTTGAACCCAGAAGGCGGAGGTTGCAGTGAGCTGAGATCGCGCCGCTGCACTCCAGCCTAGGCAACAGAGCGAGACTCCCGGCCAACTGAGTACATTTTAACTAATGCACATCAAAGGCTACCCAGGTAGGGGAAGAGGGAAAAACCTGAAAAGGGCCTGTAGTTCTGAGGGCCACATGCAGAAGTGGTGGGTGTCCTCTCACCTGCTCCCAGGGCTGAGGGGTCTGCCTGCTCCCCTACAAGGGACTGCCTGGACTCCCACCGGCAGGCGCAGCCCTCAAAGCTCGAGGCTTTCATTGGAAGGGCTCCTGGGCAGGAAAAGCGCAGAAAGAAGGGATCCTCAACCTCGGGCTCTGCGCCTTCCCCACCCCACTTCCTGGGAGGTGTGGTCTCTTTATGGCATGTTATCTCCGCCCCAAGCCCGGGGCCCTAGACCCTGAGCCGGGAAAACCAGAAGCTAGAAAGAGGGCATCCGGGTTGAGCAAATTTCAGACACACGGATATCCCGCGGCGCCTGCGTCCGGAGCCCGGCCCTGCTGCTGGACTGTCCCCGGCCACGCCCGCCGCCCCTCCCGCGTCCTGGCCCCTTCCCCACCCGACGGAATCCCGGGGAGGCTGGAAGGTGGGTCCCCGCCCACGCCGCCCTGGGCCCGCCCTGCCTGGCCGCGGCGCTTGGCCCAGTCCCGCGGTCCTCGTCGCGACCGGCCCGGGCCGCAGGACGCCGCGCTCGGGGGAGCTGAGCCACCTCTCCGCCAGGCCCGTGAGAGCGGGTGAGCGGGCTCCCCGGGCCCCACTGCCTCGGACGCGTCCCCTCCTCGCCCAGTCTCCTCTAGCGCTGTCGCAGACCTCCTGCCAGGGCCCCAGGTCTCTTCCCGCCTGGGCGGGCTCAGTGGCGGTGAGGATCTAGAAGAGTCTTCCTGTCTTGGTTCTGGGCTGCCCCGGGGCCTGGGGTGATGACCCGCAAGCCCGAGGGCGCTCGGACTCCTGGCCCGAAATTCCAGGGCGGACACAGCCCGGGATCCCAGCAGCCCCACTCGGAGGAGCTCTGCCCTGGGGAGGGAGGGACAGCGGAGTGGAAATCAGATTCCGGGGCAGGACTGCGGGGATGGGCAGGGCGAGAGTACGGCATGAGGTCCCAGTTGCCTGTCCCAAACGCTTGCTGGTTCTGCAGTGAATATGGGGGGACAAGAGGAAGGGAGAGAATGATTTGCCCCAGCCACCCCACCTCTGGGGCTGCCTCCCTCCTCCCTAGGCCAACCACAGGGTTGAGGGTTCCTCAGCCCCAAGCTCAAGCCTGCCCTTGCTGCTCTCTGCTGGGCCCTAGCCCTTCTGCTGCCTGCCTGGGTCCCAGGCCCCAGCCCAGGAGCCTACTTGATATGGGAAGGAGGGAGGGGTCCCCAGGGCCTGCCTCATTTCCAGCCCGGGGCTCTCCTACCGTGGGAGGAGAGCTGGGAAGAAGAAGAGGAGGCCCCCTCGACTCTGGACACCAGGTCCCTAACCTGAGACCCCTGGATGAGAGCATCCGCTCTCCCGTGACCAGGTGTTCGAGCTCCAGGGGCAGGGAAAGGATTCCCAGGGCCTAGTGAGGCCCCTGTTATCAGATGAGGCACCCTGAAAACATAGGCGGGGCTTGTGTGAGATGGGAGAAAGACAAGAAGTATCATCTAAACTTCTGCCTGCCCACACATCCAGCTTCATGGCACTGGGCTCTGAAGCTGGTCTCACTGGGCCTAGGGGTCTTTGAGAGCTGAGCTTGGCAGCCCCTGGGGCCCAACCTCACCCCTAGTCCCAGCAAGTGAGAGCGAAGCATCTTTCCCTGTCTACCTCCTTGCCCAAAGCACACACCAGGCAGTGACCATGACTCATGGTTCCCAGTACAAAGACCACTTCCCTGCTGGGGCAGAGGCCAAGCCAGAGCCCTGGCCCCATCACCTCTCTGCCCTGCTTGAGTCCGGAATGGACCTCCCTGCCTGGAAGCTGCATTGCCCTTGGTCCTGGGCCTGCCTGCCCCCTGGGGAACACAGGTGGGTCACATTCATCTCCTCTTTTGTGCTCAGCCAGAGGCTGGGTAGGGGTTCATGAACAGGTTCTTGCTCATAGTGTGGAAGGGGGTAGCAGGGTGGGGGTGACAATAAAGAAGGGGGTGTTCTTGGTCATAGTGTGGAAGGGGGTAGCAGGGTGGGGGTGACAATAAAGAAGGGGGTGATCCACTCCAGTGTGGTGTGAAGACCACTATTAAGGTGAGAAAACAGGCCGGGTGCTGTGTCTCACATCTGTAATCCCAGCACTTTGGGAGGCTGAGGCAGGCGGATCACTTGAGGTCAGGAGTTTGAGACCACCTGGCTGACATGGTGAAACCCCGTCTCTACTAAAAATACAAAAATTAGCCAGGCACAGTGGCGTGTGCCTGTAATCCCAGCTACTTCGGAGGCTGAGGCAGGAGAATTGCTTGAACCCGGGAGGTGGAGGTTGTAATGAGCCGAGATCGTACCACTGCACTCCAGCCTGGGAGACAGAGAGAGACTCTGTCTCAGAAAAAAAAAAAAAAAAAAAAAGGCGAGAAAACAGGAAGGAGGTGCAGCCCAGCCTGGGGTGGGAGTCAGGTTAGCTCCCAGGGATGCTGCTAGGGCTGAATCTTCTTTTAAGACTACTCAGGAGCGGTAGTAAGAAGGAGGGAAAGACTAGAACAAGGAGTTCGATCTGTACCTGCCTGTGAACAATTAACTGAAATTACTCACTACCTTTGCACCAGCCTAAGGGCTGAATTTTTTCTTTTTTTTTTTGAGACAGAGTCTCACCGTCACCCAGGCTGGAGTGCAGTGACGTGATCTCAGCTCAGTGCAAACTCCGCCTCCTGGATTCAAGTGATTCTTCTGCCTCAGCCTAGTTTTTTATTTGTAGTAAAGACAGGGTTTCACCATGTTGGCCAGGCTAGTCTCGAACTCCTGACCCCAGGTGAGCCGCCTGCCTCGGCCTCCCAAAATGCTGGGATTACAGGTGTGAGCCACCGTGCCTGGTAGGGCTGAATTTTGAAAGACCAGTTGACTGGAGAAACCGCTCAATAGGCGGGGAGGCTGGAGAGCCGACTGGGCATCCACACCATGTATGTCACCTGGGACTTGCTGGGAGTGGGAGAGGAGACAGGGAAGGCCACGTCCGCAGTGGGGGCCCCAGAGAGGCGGGGGAAGGGGGTCCTCAGACCTTGGTGGCAGGGTTTTTTTTTTTTTTTTTTTTTTTTGAGACGGGATCTCACTCTGTTGCCCAGGCTGGAGTGCAGTGACGCGATCTCGGCTTACCACAACGTCCACCTCCCGGGTTCAAGTGGTTCTCCTGCCTCAGCCTCCTGAGTAACTGCGACTACAGGCAAGCCCCACCATGCCTGGCTAATTATTGTATTTTTAGTAGCGATGGGGTTTCACTATGTTGGCCAGGCTGGTCTTGAACTCCTGACCTCGTGATCCGCCTGCCTCAGTCTCCCAAAGTGCTGGGATTACAGGTGTGATCCACCGCACCCAGCCTGGCAGCAGGGCTTCTAGTGTGCAAAGGTGCGTAAGGGTTCCTGGGCTCGGATTGGCCTGGGGCCTGGAGAGAGGAGATGCTCAGGAACAGCCAGATCCACTGAAAGGTTCCGGAGGGAAGGTGGGATCCAGATGAAGGTCACAGGAGCCTGGGCAAAGTCCCCAAAAACACTGCCCCAAAAAGTGGATGCTGAGAAGAGCTCTTCTCATAGAAAGAGACTTCTCCATAGACTTCTTCCTGGCAGAGCAAGAAGGGACCAGAGCCAGGCAGTGGGGAGAGGGAGCGGGGCTGGGGTCCAGCCTCCAGGCCTCCCAAATGCCACCAGGGCCTCGGGGCCTGGGAGTGCCAGGGCTGGGTGGCAGGGAACAGGGAAAGGCAGGAGGAAGCCAGGAAGGCTGTGGCCTTTCCGGGAGGAAGAGGTGAGAGTGGTGAGAGGGAGAGCGGAAGAGCTGGGGAGGAGAGGCGAGCTATGGAGCAGGGCTGGAACCTTGACATCGGGGCCACACAGAGGATCAGGTGGCGCCTGTGGCCTTTCTGTTTGCTGAGGGAACAGAAATCCTGGGAGAGGCGAGGGCTAGTTTGCTGGAGAAGCCCCATCTGCGACATTGCCTGGCTTAGAGTTGGGCCAGGAGGAGGGCCAGGCTGGGAGGATCTCTAGCCAGAGGTCGCATGCAGAGGGCAGGAGGGCAGGCAGTGCTCCGCCCTGCACATGGGTCACACACGCTCACACCCTGAGGCTGTGATGAATGGGACGGTCACCTTGGTGGGGCTCCCAGGGTCCTCTGGGAGGGCGGAGGATTGGAGACAGCAAAGGAGGCAGTTCAGGGTGGAGCTGGCTTAGGTGCTGCTTTAAAAAACTCCTAGGCCTGGGGGGAAGCAGTGGGGTGCTGGGCTTGGCAGGAAGAGGGGGTTTCATATTTCTGGTAGTTTTCTGAGTTTCCCCAGAGCTTCCCAGGACCTGGGGTGAAAGGGAGGGAGGCTGTGGGAACAGCAGCTCCGGGATGCGTGGGCTTCACTGAGGTGGAGGCTGCTCCCTCGCGGTGCCTGCTGCAGCCTAGAGCCCCCAGGCGGTGAGGTCTGAGGGGGTTGGGGGGCCAGGGCGCAGGAGGCAGGACAGGAGGGGGTTGAAAAAGGGGTCCAAACTTGGGGAGGGGACCTTGGGACTTTGGAGGCCTGGTTATGGCAGCTTCTGTGATGAGGGGAGTGGCCTGGGTGGTGTTGAACTAAGACAGGACTGGCTGCACCTTGCTAAGCCAAAGATGTGAGGTGTGTGTGTGTGTGTGTGCACGCACACGTGCATGTCTGCACTGTTTGTGTGTGTCCGTATGTTTGTGTAGCATGTGTAACTCTGGGCATGTATGCATGCGTGTACATATATGCGTGTGTCTCTCTGTGTTTGTAACTGTGTGTGTCTGCTAGTGTGTCTTGTGTCCCTGCTTGTATGCCTCTGTGTGTGTTTGTATGTTTGCATTGTGTGTGACGGTACATATCTCTGTGTTTGTGTGTCTATGCATCTGTGTAGTATGTGTCTGTCAGTGTCTCTTCGTGTCTCTAGACTTTTTTGAGTGTTTAAGTGTGTGTCTTTTTTTTTTTTTTGAGACGGAGTCTTGCTATGTCACTAGGCTGGAGAGCAGTGACGCGATCTCGGCTCACTGCAACCTCCACCTCCTGGGTTCAAGCGATTCTCCTGCCTCAGCCTCCCGAGTAGCTGGGATTTTTGTATGTTTAGTAGAGACGGGGTTTCACCACGTTGGCCAGGATGGTCTCGATCTTCTGACCTCGTGACCTGCCTGCCTCGGCCTCCCAAAGTGCTGGGATTACAGGCATGAGCCATCGTGCCCGGCCAAGTGTGTGTCTTTATATGAGTTTGTGTGCCTGTGTGGTCTTTGTGTGGGTCAGTGGATCTCTGTGTGTGTGACTATCCAAGTGTGTGTCTCTGTGTGTGCGTGTGTCTGTATGTTTCTGTGCTTGTCTGTGTGAGTGTGCGCTGTGACTGTGTTCGTGTGTGACTGGGTATGTGTCTGTGTCTGTGTGCCACTGCGTGTGTGTGTGTGTGTGTGTGTTTATTATTCAGTGTGATTGCGGAACTTGAGTCTTGGCCTTGAGCTCTGTTTGAAAGGAGTGTTGCAGGGTGACTGCAAAGGGGCCGATGGGAAAGGCCTGGGGGTGTGAGGGTGGATGAGGCCCATGCTTTCTCCAAAGCTGCTGGTTGGGTGCTTGTTAAACTCTTTTGTGTATGCTCCGTGGCTGCGCCTAGCACCAGCCTGCTCACTCGGGCCTTCACAACAGCACCAATAGTAACTTCGCTGCTTCTGAGGCATTGCGAAAGTCTGTGTTCATATGCAGGAACCCTGGGCAGGAGCGTCTGAAATGTATCCTTGTGTGCATTTTGGGGGGCGTTGGGACCACACTGACCCCAGAGGTCTGCTGCATTCTACAAGCAGTGACTGAGTGGGCTAGGAGGTTCCCCTGCTGACTTCTAAGTGATGTAACAATTAGAAACAATTGTACCCCATTGCCTGGTGCCACCTGCCCTGCCCCGTCCTGTCCCTCCTATCCCTCCTGTCCTTCCTGCCACCTCCTGCCAGGCTGGCTCTGGGAAGTGGGTGAAAGGAGATGCCAAGGCCAACGCGTGGGCCTCTGGCCACCTCCCAGGGGCGGTGCCCCTCTGTGACACCTGGTACTTGGGTGTGAGGAAGGGACAGCTTAGTTGCCCAGAGAAGGTGGCAGGTGGGCCAGGAGAGACGGACAGCCTGCTGACCACCAGGCTCCATTCTGTCCCCTCCCCAGGCAGCAGCCACATTGGCAGTGAGGCTGTGGCAGCGTCGGCAGCAGAGGATGCCCCAGGCCCTGGAGCATGCAGATGGCAGCTGGGCCTGGGTGGTGCTGCTGGCTACCATGGTGACCCAGGGCCTCACCCTGGGCTTCCCGACATGTATCGGCATCTTCTTCACTGAACTGCAATGGGAGTTCCAGGCCAGCAACAGCGAGACCTCTTGGTTCCCCTCCATCCTCACGGCTGTGCTCCACATGGCAGGTGAGCGGCCTAGGGAGGGGCCGATGAGAAAGGCCTGGGGCTTGCGGGGAAGCCACAACCTCCCTGGCCTTCTGATTCTCTCTCTCTGAGGCCACAGGCTTTGCCTCCTGGGTGAATTCCTAAGGTTTCACCAGATTTCACCAGGGGCCCCTGGCTGGAATCCAGCTGGACTGGGCTGGAGCCGGGGAGAGAGTGGGGAGGTGCCTAGGTTGCAAAGCCAGGCGGAGCCTTGTGTCCTTTCTGTGGGATCCATTCAGACACAGGCGTAGGTGTGCTGGGGCGCTCAGTGCCAGGCTGGGAAGAGGGCTAGGGCCAGCCCACCAAGACTCTCCTGCTTTCCAGCTGGCCGGTCTCTCTGAACCTCGGTTACTTCCTCTGCAATCTGAGGGTGATGCCCGGCATCCTGCCCAGCTCCCACATGGAATAGCAGGGAGGACCACTGTCTTCCCTGGAGGTGCTGGGAGCTGGGAAATGTATGCGGCTGTGAATTATTAATATTTTGGAGACCCTCACTAGGGCAGGGAGTGGCTTCAGGATGGGAAAGGGGATGAAAGGAAGACACCAGGAATGGCCGGGTGCGAAGGCTCACCCCTGTAATCCCAGCACTTTGGGAGGCCGAGGCGGGCAGATCACCTGAGGTCGGGAGTTTGAGACCAGCCTGACCAACATGGAGAAACCCTGTCTTTACTAAAAATACAAAATTAGCCGGGCGTGGTGGCGGGTGCCTGTAATCCCAGCTACTTGGGAGGCTGAGGCAGGAGAATCACTTGAACCCGGGAGGCAGAGGTTGCGGCGAGCCAAGATGGTGCCATTGCACTCCAACCTGGGCAACAAGAGTGAAGCTGTCTCAAAAAAAAAAAAAAAAAAAAAGAAGACACCAGGAACAAGATGGGGACAAGGCAGGAGCCCCAGCTCTCCCAGGACTCCCTGCAGAGAGGAGGTTGCTAAGTTGGGGTGAGGGAGGAAGGCAGCCCCTGTCTGCCCCTTCTCCTGGCTCTGTCACCGTAGGCCTCAGAGGCCCTGTTCCTGGCTGGCTTTTCCAGGAGTGTGACTGCCTCACCCTGACCCCAGCGTTGGGAGCAGGGCAGAGGGAGGGTTCTCCGCAGTAGCCCTGGACACAGGGACCTGCCCTCGGCTCCTGGGAGCTCTCCAGGGAGACTGCATAGACCCCGGCCTCGGAGGGGCCCGGTGGACAGGAGCCCAAGCTGATGGCCCACAGGCCTCTGCAAGCGTGTATCTGTTGGCCGCAGCTGCCCATCTCCCCGGCTACCTCGTGGCTACTCCCTCCACTTGCCACCAGCAGCCTGCCTATTATTCCAGGTCCTGCCCTCAAACTGGGAAGGAGATCAGGCTCGGAGAAAGCACCACCCTCCTGGGTGAGCTCTGAATCTGCCACATGGCCTCTGGCCTGCAGGGTTGGGGCAGGGAGTGGGAATCCCAGAGGGCTTCTCACACAGGCAGAGCAGCGTTCCTGGGCCAGGGGCTAGGAACCAGGCACCCGGTGGGGAACCTACTCCCCAGCCGACTTGGGGCTCACCACCCCCAGCAGGCATCTCAGCATCTCCATCAGCATGGGATTCCTGGCTGGCCGTCTCTCTCACGTACACACACACATGTATGAGCCCGTGCTCATTCAGAGTACTGTAGACATTTTATTTTATTTATGTTTATTTATTTATTTGCTTATTTTTGAGACAGAGTCTCACTCTGTCACCTGGGCTGGAGCGCAGTGGCATGATCACAGCCTATTGCAGCCTTGACCTCTCAAGCTCAAGCGATCCTCCCACCTCAGCCTCCTGAGTAGCTGGGACCACAGGTGTGCACCACCACACCCAGCTAATTTTTTTTTTTTGAGATGGAGTCTCGCTCTGTTGCCCAGGCTGGAGTGCAGTGGCGCAATCTCGGCTCACTGCAACCTCTGCCTCCCAGGTTCAAGCGATTCTCCTGCCTCAGCCTCCTGAGTAGCTAGGACTACAGGTGTGCACCACCACGCCTGGCTAATTTTTTGTATTTTTAGTAGAGATGGGGTTTCACCGTGTTAGCCAGGATGGTCTCGATCTCCTGACCTCATGATCTGCCAGCCTTGGCCTCCCAAAGTGCTGGGATTACAGGTGTGAGCCACCGTGCCCAGCCCGTACCCAACTAATTTTTTTACTTTTTGTAGAGACGGAGTCTCACATGTTGCTCAGGCTGGTCTCAAACTCCTGGGCTCAAGTGATCTACCTGCCTGGGCCTCTCAAAGTGCTAGGATTACAGACATGAGCCACGGCACCTGACCACTGTATTGCAGAAATTTTTAAATACGATGAATCATGGATACTTTCACTGATCCTTTCAAGTACCCCTGCCCCTACCTACGCCTTTTAGAGGTAAGGAAAGCAAGCAGGCACAGAACACAAGACCTGCCCAAGGCTGAAGAGTGAGTTCATGGCAGAGGAAACACCCTACGTCCCTCCCGGCCACACCACCCTCAGCTATGCAGCTCTGGCCTACAGCCCAGTCCCCACCCCCAACCCTGTGACTCAGGGCTTTCCCCAATGTCACCTTCCCTAAGTCAGGCCAGAGTCTCTGGCGTGAGGAAGATCTGTGGGTCAGTCCTCTCCAGAGCCACCTCCCCCTCTACAGGGGCAGAGACGCCGGGCCACCAGCCTCTGCTTGATTATGTCTGCGGACGGGCTGCTCACTTAGTCTGTCACTTTCTTTTTTCTTTTTTTTTTTTTTTCGGAGACAGATCCTCCCTCTCTCACCCAGGCTGGAGTGTAGTGGCACAATCTCAGCTCACTGTAACCTCCACCTCCTGGGTTCAAGAGATTCTCCTGCCTCGGTCCCCCTAGTAGCTGGGAATTACAGGCATGCGCCACCACACCCGGCTAATTTTTGTATTTTTAGTAGAGACGGGGTTTCACCATGTTAGCCAGGCTGGTCTCGAACTCCTGACTTCAGGCGATCCACCTGCCTCAGCCTCCCAAAGTGCTGGGATTACAGGCGTGAGCCACCACACATGGCCACTCTATCACTTTTTTTTTTTGGGATGTAGTTTCACTCTGTCGCCCAGGATAGAGCGCACCGGGTTCTGCCTCCCAGGTTCAAGCAATTCTCCTGCCTCAGCCTCCCAAGTAGCTGAGATTACAGGCACGCACCACCATGCCTGGCTAATTTTTGTATTTTTAGTAGAGATGGGGTTTCACTATGTTGGCCAGGCTGGTCTCGAACTCCTGACCTTAAGTGATCCACCCACCTTGGCCGCCTAAAGTACTGGATTACAGGCGTGAGCCACCACTTCCGGCCTACTCTGTCACTTTTATACTCACACGGGCTCACACCACACATCCCCCCTCCACCGCAGACACACACAAGCACCTCATGTGCACACATTTCCCTGTCCCTTTGGTTGCACTCTCGGAGAGTAAGTTAGAGAAGCTCCACATGTGCTTGGGTGAATGGGGCCCCTGTGAGGTGCCAAGGAGCAGTCTGCAGCTCTTTTCTATTTTTTGGGGTGTGGATTGGTGAGAAAGCAGCTGGGAGCCAGGCAAGGAACAGGCCCCTCTCCACATTGAGCCAAACCTCTAGGTGCAGACTTTGGTGGTGCTGGAGGTGGTGTGGGAGGGGAGAACCTACCCTGCCTGATTTTCTGCAGAACACTCTAGAGGCCAGTGCAAGGAGGCGCAGAGGGGCCCAGGGTTCCCCTCAGCTATAGGGCTGGGAAGGTGGTGGGAGGGTGGGAGGGATCTAGCCAGTCTTCCTGAGGATGTTGGGGGTGGGGGTGGGGCAGGTAAAACAGGATCTGAAGGTGCACACTGTAGTCTAGATGTCCTGGAACACTGCCCCGACTCCTCCCACCAACAGACCCCCAGCGAAGTGAGGGAGGTAAACTCAGGAACCAATCCTGTTTCACCCGGATAGAATGAGCAGCCTCAGGTCTGTGCAGTGCAGGGTCTTGCTCCACCTTTCTGGGAATCCTCATCAGGGTCAAACATCGCCCAGTCTGAATCCTCACTTTGTAGGGGAAAAAATTGAGGCACGGAGAGGGATCAGGCTTTGCTCAGGCCACATGGCCAGTCCGTGGCAGGTGGGTATCAGAATCCAGGCCTGCTCGTGCCCTTGAAACCACCTGGCTAGTTCCAGCTGGAACTGCCCTCTCCCAGCCACTCTCCTCCTCTCCTGCCACCTCCTCATTCAGCTGCTACCTGCTGGCTGTCTTCTCCCACAGGGCCCCTGTGCAGCATCCTGGTGGGACGCTTCGGCTGCCGACTGACCGTGATGCTGGGGGGCGTGCTGGCCAGCCTGGGCATGGTAGCCAGCTCCTTCTCTCGCAACCTCAGCCAGCTCTACTTCACAGCAGGATTCATCACAGGTGACTATCACTTCATCTCCAGAATTTATAGGCACCTGCTAGACAGCGCCAGGCACACGTGGACAGGGCAGGCAGGCCTCTTAATCTTCTGGAACTGCTGGCTGGGTGCGGTGGCTCACACCTGTTATCCCAGCACTTTGGGAGGCTGAGGTGGGCAGATCACCTGAGGTCAGGGGTTCAAGACCAGCCCGGCCAATGTGGTGAAACCCTGTCTCTACTAAAAAAAATACAAAAATTAGCCAGGCTTGGTGGCAGGCTCCTGTAGTCCCAGCTACTCAAGGCTGAGGCAGGAGAATGGCTTGAACCCGGGAAGTGGAGGTTGCAGTGAGCCAAGATCGCACCACTGTACTCCAGCCTGGGCAATAGAGCAAGACCCCATCTCAAAAACACAAAAAAGCAAAGTGCTGGGATTACAGGTGTGAGCCCACCACGTCCAGCCCTTCCACGGCATTTTGTTTCAAGGGGACTGGAGGAACAGACTATGAGGTCAAGAGAGGTTTTTTTTTTGGTTTTTTTTGTTTTTTTAATGGGAGAAATAACGAAGGAGAATGATCTAGGAAAGAAGAGAAAAAAGATGACGCAGGAGACGGGGGACTAGCTAGAGGGGTGCCTCTAAGTAGAGAGGATGCAGGGCAGAAGGGAGGGACAGCCACTGGGGCAATGGGCAAGCCATTGTCACCGGCTGGCAGGCATGTGGGCAGCTGAGCATGAGGATGGGGAGGAGGTGTTGGGGTGCACAGAGGAAGAGACCCGGTAGTCACCTAGCAGGGCAGGCAAGGCATGATTGAGGGAGCTGTAGTGGCGTCACAGGCAGCCTGAGGGCCCGCCTGAGACCATGGTCACACATGATTGAGAACTTTCTCTCCAGCATGCTCAGGTGTGCAGGTGCAGACACTGAGTGGGTGGGGAGCTGGGAAGGCCCCTCTGGAGAGGTGGCGTCTGAACTGAGAGGAGAGTGGAAAGTCTGGAGGAAGCAGATTCCAAGCAGAAGGAACAGCAGCTACAAATAACCTGAGGTAGGGGCAGCTTCATGTCCAGAGGCAGAGAAAGAAGCTCCTGTGGCTTGATCCTAGTGAGTGACGGGGAGTGGCCTGAGATGGCATCTGAGAGGTGGGCTGGAGCCAGACCACAGAGAGCCTTCCAGGGCATTGTGGAGACTGTGGATTTTTTGTCAAGTGTGATGGGAAGTCTTTGGAAGGTGTTGAGCCAAGAGAGACTTAATCCAATTTGGGGTTTGTCTGTTTTTGAGACAGAGTCTCACTCTGTTGCCCAGGCTGGAGTGCAGTGGCACAATGTCAGCTCACTGCAGCCTCCACTTCCCAGGTTCAAGTGATTGTCCTGACTCAGCCTCCTAAGTAGCTATTACAGACTACAGGCGCCTACCACTAAGCCTGGCTAATTTTTTGTATTTTTAGTAGAGATGGGGTTTCACCATGTTGGTCTCGAACTCCTGACCTCAAGTGATCCGCCAACCTTGGCCTCCCAAAGTGCTGGGATTACAGGCGTGAGCCACCGCGCCCGGCCCAATTTGGGTTCTTAAAAGATAACTCTCGTGCTACACCTAGGGGAACAGGGATGCCCTGGCAGCCTTGGGAGGGCAGATCTGGGGTGGGGTGCCTACAGGGAGGTGGCGAGGCCAGCTGATTCCATTGTCAGTCCCTGGGGACTTGGAGCTGGGTGTGGACTAGAACCAGAGGAGAGCAGGTGTGTGAAATGACCCCTGACCCCACCCCCAGGTGCAGGTGGAAGGCCCCACTGCGCCTCCAGGCTGGTTTCCCCTCTTGCCCCGCAGGCCTGGGCATGTGCTTCAGCTTCCAGTCAAGCATCACGGTGCTGGGCTTCTACTTTGTCCGCCGGCGGGTGCTGGCCAACGCGCTGGCCTCTATGGGCGTCTCCCTGGGCATCACGCTCTGGCCGCTGCTCTCCCGCTACCTTCTGGAGAAACTGGGCTGGAGGGGTACCTTCCTTGTCTTCGGCGGGGTCTTTCTCCACTGCTGCATCTGCGGGGCCATCATGAGGCCTGTGGCCACCAGTGTGGCCCTTGAGACCAAAGAATGTCCTCTGCCACCTCCCGAGACAGCTGCACTTGGCTGCCTGGCCGCATGCGGCCGGACCATCCAGCGCCACCTGGCCTTCGACATCCTGCGGCACAACACAGGCTACTGCGTGTACGTACTGGGTGTGATGTGGTCTGTCCTGGGCTTCCCACTGCCACAAGTCTTCCTGGTGCCATATGCCATGTGGCACAGTGTGAACGAGCAGCAGGCAGCCCTCCTCATCTCCATCATCGGCTTCAGCAACATCTTCCTGAGGCCCCTAGCCGGGCTGATGGCAGGACGGCCGGCCTTTGCTAGACACCGCAAGTACCTGTTCAGCCTGGCACTCCTGCTCAATGGGCTCACTAACCTGGTGTGTGCGGCATCAGGTGACTTCTGGGTGCTCGTGGGCTACTGCCTGGCGTACAGCGTGTCCATGAGTGGCATCGGCGCCCTCATCTTCCAGGTTCTCATGGACATCGTCCCCATGGATCAGTTCCCCAGAGCTCTGGGACTCTTCACTGTCCTGGACGGCCTTGCTTTCCTCATCTCCCCGCCACTGGCCGGTGAGGAGCTGGGAGGGAGGGCAGCCAGATAGTGTGGTAAAAAAGGAACAGTTTAGACAGATCTGGGCCCAGTCCAGCATCTCCAGAGGTTTGTGCTACAGCTGGTTTCCAACCTGGCACTCAGAGTATGAACAATTAAAAGCATGGGTTTGGCCGGGTGCGGTGGCTCATGCCTGTAATCCCAGCACTTTGGGAGGCCGGGGCGGGCAGATCACGAGGTCAGGAGATCGAGACCATCCTGGCCAACATGGTGAAACCCCGTCTCTACTAAAAAGACAAAAAAATTAGTTGGGCGTGGTGGCGGGCGCCTGTAGTCCCAGCTACTCGGAAGGCTGAGGCAGGAGAATGGCATGAACACAGGAGGCAGAGCTTGCAGTGAGCTGAGATTGCGCCACTGCACTCCAGGCTGGGCGACAAAGCGAGACTCTGCCTCAAAAAAAAAAAAAAAACATGGGTTTGTGACCGGGTGCGGTGGCTCACGCCTGTAATCCCAGCACTTTGGGAGGCTGAGGCGGGTGGATCACAAGGTCAGGATACCGAGACGAACACGGCTAATGTGGTGAAACCCCATCTCTACTAAAAATACAAAAAAAATTAGCTGGGTGTGGTGGCAGGCACCTGTAAGTCCCAGTTACTCGGGAGGCTGACACCAGAGAATCGTTTGAACCCAGTAGGCAGAGGTTGCAGTGAGTTGAGATCACGCCACTGCACTCCAGCCTGGGCGACAGAGTGAGGCTCCATCTGAAAAAAAAAAAGCATGGGTTTGTGTACCAAACCTCAGTCCTCCATCATCCTCCCTGTACCTCCTTTTTCCTTTTTGTTGAGACAAGGTCTTGCTCTGTCACCCAGGCTGGAGTGCAGTGGTGCAGTCACAGCTCACTGCAGCCTCAACCTGCCAGACTCAAGCGATCTTCCCACCTCAGCCCCCCAAGCAGCTGGGACTGCAGGCACATGCCACCACACCCAGCTAATTTTTATATTTTTTATAGAAATGGGGTCTCACCGTGTTGCTCAGGCTGGTCTCAAACTCCTAGGCTCAAGTGATCTGCCTCCCTCAGCCTCCCAAAGTGCTGGGATTACAGGTGTGAGCCATTGTGCCTGGCCACCTCATTTTTCCTATCAATAAAGTGGGGATAAATAGAATCTACCTCCAAGGAAAGAGCTTAGGAGAGAGTCTGGTGTGCAGTCAGCATCCTGCAGAGTTTCCTGTAATGATCATCCCGGTTCTCCTGCTTCCTGCCTGTGGGACCCGGGCAAGTCTTTTTCCTTTTTTGAGCCACAGTGCCATCTGCAAAATGCGGAAGAGAACACCTGCCCTAACCATTTATTCACCTCTGCCAGCCTCTGGGTGTGCATGGGGATCAAAAGGTCTCCATTCCCAGCCTGACCAACATGGTGAAACCCCATCTCTACTAAAAATACAAAAAATTAGCCGGGCATGGTGGTGTGCGTCTATAATCCCAGTTACTTGGGAGGCTGAGGCAGGAGAATTGTTTAAACCCGGGAGGTGGAGGTTACAGTGAGCCAAGATCACACCACTGCACTCCAGCCCGGGCGACAGAGTGAAACTCCAACTCAAAAAAAAAAAAAGGTCCCCATCCTCTGGGGGATTACCTTCTAGGGCAGGAGTCAGGAGTGAAAACAAAGAGACACATCCGAAACCATAGTGGTGATTTATGATGCGAGGGAAACTGAATAGGGAAGTAGAGGTGCACGTGAGAGGCAGCTGAGAGTGTGAGATTCTGAGCAAATGAGGGCAGGTTTGTAAAGCCCTTGGTACTGGGGAGCAGTCAGACAACACAAGGCGGCAGTTATTAGAGTAGATCCAGGAGGTTGAGTTCAGCCCAATGGGGACTCTGTCCAAGTGTGGCGTTGGAAGGCCCAGTTTCCAAGGGAATTCTTTTTTCTTTTTTTTGAGGCAGACTCTCACTCTGTCATCCAGGCTGGAGTGCAATGGTGTGATCTCAGCTCACTACAACCTCTGCCTCCCAGGTTCAAGCAATTTTCCTGCCTCCGCCTCCCTAGTAGCTGGGATTACAGGCATGTGCCACCACGCCCGGCTAATTTTTTTTTTTTGAGACAGAGTCTCGCTCTGTTGCCAGGCTGGAGTGCAGTGGCGTGATCTCAGCTCACTGCAACCTCTACCTCCTGGGTTCAAGCAATCCTCCTGCCTCAGCCTCCCGAGTAGCTGGGACTACAGGTGTGTGCCACCACACTCGGCTAATTTTTGTATTTTTAGTAGAGATGGGGTTTCACTGTATTGGCCAGGCTGGTCTCGAACTCCTGACCTTGTGATCTGCTGCCCTCAGCCTCCCAGAGTGCTGGGATTACAGGTGTGAGCCACTGCTCCCTGCCTTAGTTTTTGTATTTTTAGTGGAGACAGGGTTTCACCATGTTGGCCAGGCTGGTCTCGAACTCCTGACCTCGTGATCCACCTGCCTCAAACTCCCAAAGTGCTGGGATTACAGGCGTGAGCCACTGTGCCCATCCAAGGGAATTCTTTTTTTTTTTTTTTTTAAATGGAGTCTCACTCTGTTGCCCAGACTGGAGTGCAGTGGTACCATCTTGGTTCACTGCAACCTCTGCTGTCCAGGTTCAAGTGATTCTCCTGCCTCAGCCTCTCAAGTAGCTGGGATTACAGGCACCTGCCCCTGCGCCTGGCTAATTTTTGTAGTTTTGGTAGGAACAGGGTTTCACCATCTTGGCCAGGCTGGTCTTGAACTCCTGACCTCGTGATCTACCCACCTCAGGCTCCCAAAGTGCTGGGATTACAGGCATGAGCCACCGTGTCAGGCCCCAAGGGAATTCTTTAAGCAAACAAGTCGGGAGAGCTCTTCAGAAGGAGGCATAGGTGAGACCTGGAGGGTGGGTGAGCAAATATCCCAGACTCCACTAGTTCCCTGCCACCACATGCCCCTAAGTTCTCTTGCAGCCTGAGGACTCTTCCTGCCCAGGCCAGAGGAGGTTTAGTGTTTCTTCCCTTCCTTTCATTCAACAAGTATCTGTTGAGTGTCTACTGGGTGTCAGCCACAATTCCTAGTACAGCAGAGACAAAAATAAAATACCTGCTGTCAGGGAACACACAGTTGAGTTGTGGGGAGGCCTGGTAGCACTGGCCTAACTTGATCTCTGTTCCCCAGGGTTGCTCCTGGACGCCACCAACAACTTTAGCTATGTTTTCTACATGTCCAGCTTCTTCCTCATCTCAGCTGCCCTCTTCATGGGTGGCAGCTTCTACGCCCTGCAGAAGAAGGAGCAAGGCAAGCAGGCTGTCGTGGCGGATGCCCTGCAGCGGGATCTTTTCTTGGAAGCCAAAGACGGTTCTGGGAAGCAACGGTCCCCTGAGATCATGTATGTAACCAGTGTCTAAGACCCAGGGGTCCCCTGTGTGAACAGTGTCTGAGTCCTGGGATCACTGAGTGAACACTGTCTCAGCCCAGCCCAGGAGGGGGACCTCCAGCTCCTTCACCAGGGGCTTGGGTGAAGAGCAGCCCAGGAAGCCCGGGCTGTCCAGGCTCTGCAAGCTGGGACTCTGCCAGGAGCTGGGACTTTGGAGGCTGGCCTCTGAAGATGCCCTGAGAAACTTTTTTTTTTTTTTTGAGGCAGAGTTTTGCTCTTGTTGCCCAGGCTGGAGTGCAGTGACACCATCTCGGCTCACTGCAACCTCTGCCTCCCGAGTTCAAGCAATTCTCCTACCTCTGCCCCCAAGTAGCTGGGATAACAGGCATGCGCCACCACGCCCGGCTAATTTTGTCTTTTAGTAGAGACGGGGTTTCTCCATGTTGGTCAGGCTGGTCTCGAACTTCCGACCTCAGGTGATCCACCCACCTCGGCCTTCCAAAGTGCTGGGATTACAGGCGTGAGCCACCGCGCCCAGCCAGAGGAACCCTTTTCTAACAACTGGCGGAATCCAGGAGCAGGCCCTCCGGACTTTTTTCCTTGGGTACCAGGGTACTCGGGGCCCAGGAAGCTGGGTCTGAGCCCTGCTCAGGTTTGTCCTAGCCGGCTCAGCGCAGCTGGCTGTGTGTTGCTGCTCCTATAGCTCAATGCACTGGACCTTCTCGTCCAGCCTGGATGCCTCCATCATTTCTCTTTGTCTTTCTCTGGCCTCCAGACAGTTCTGAAGAGCTCACCTTCCTCCAGGTTCCTCCTGCCCTGCTCTTCCCAAGTGACCCAGCCCTCACCTGTAGGGCAGCCAAGGCTGGTGGTGCAGCTGCCCCCAACGAAGGTCACTGGGCCTCGCACTGGGCAGTGCAGAGGTCCAGGCTGAGGAGTTGAGTGGCGCGCCCATCCTGGCGCCTGTGCAGAGAACGGGAGGGGGGCCCCTGGCTTGGATCCTAGAATCGGTGAAGTCTGAGGGCCCCCCTGCAGTCTCAGCAGGACCTGCTCTATCTAGGGGCTTCCTCCTTCCTTTCCCCACCCTGTCTCCTTGGCGGGGAGGATTAGTGCCGGATGGGGGAAGCCAGACATTTGACTAACGGGAGAGGAAGGCTTGCCAGGCAGCCCGAAGACTGTTGTGAAAATGGGGCTGCTTTTGCAAGAGAAGCTCTTTTACTCCCCATTCCTGTCCTCCGGAGGCCCCCCTTTTCCCTGCTGTGTTATTGGTGTCGACCCTGGAGTAAGTGGCTGGCTGGACTCACCCCTGCTCCCCGTACACCTGTGCCTGTGACCTGGAGGTCCGAGCTCCCCCCACACACATTTTGCTGGTGACTTTCCCTGAAGTCACCACCCAGGGGCTGGCTGTCATCAGCCCATTCTTGTCCCAGCAGGGTACCGAGGGAATGAGAAAACAGAATGTGTTTGAATTACACACAAAAATGTTCCCTGCAGCAGGTCATAAACTCTGTGAACTAATGAAGCTGAAAAACAGAGCTGGAGTACGTTTCCCCTCACCCTTCCTTTCCTCCCAGCTCAGCAAGGGGTGCTCAGGTTCAGGATGTTGTTTGTTGATTCAGGCTCAGCCAGGCTCCGGCAAGAAAACCTTATCAGGAGATTTTATTTTCATGAACGGGTGCCAGTCTTCCCGCCGCTGGCGTCAATAAGCATCTTTGGGGATGTCCTGCCTCCTCCAGGACCAGCCATGAGTGCCTCTCATGGCCAAAGGCGGTACTGCAGGCCAAGCCTCTGGGCTGGAATAGCCCTACCTGAGTGCCTGTTTGACTCCGCCACTATCTGCCATATGAGTTTGGGCAAAATGTTGACCACCTCTGAGCCTTGAAAAAGTAGGACGTTACTTTGTTAGAGCAAAATAATAAAATTTAATTTTAAAAAATAAAACGTAGGAGGTTCGTTTGGATGAGCTAGTCTCTTCCGGTTGAAAAGTGACTCGGTGAGCATCCTGACGACCCCATTTCCTTCTGGCTCCCCACCGGGTCTTACACTTGGCTGCCGTCAATAGCACATGCTCTGAAGGGATAGTGCTTGCATGTACTTTGCCAAATCCTGTCTGCTCCATCTCAGTTGAATGGAAAAGGAGGGAGGTGGGGCTGGTAGATAGGTGCTTTTGGTGCTAGTATCCACCAGGTTTTGTGTGCATCCCGTAATGAGCCCACTTCCTGAAAACATTTAAAGAAAAAAGATATCAGCTGGAGATGGTAGTGCGCACATGTAATCCCAGCTACTCGGGAGGTTGAGGTGGGAGGATCACTTGAACCTGGGAGTTTGAGGCCAGCCTGGGCAACACAGCAAGACCCTGTCTCTTTAAAAAAAAAAAAAAAAAAAAAAAAAAAAAAAAGGCTGGGCATGGTGGCTCACGCCTGTAATCCCAGCACTTTGAGAGGCCAAGACGGGTGGGTCACTAGAGGTCAGGAGTTCAAGACCAGCCTGGCAAACATGGCAAAAGCCCATCTCTACTAAAAATACAAAAAATTAGCCAGGCGTGGTAGCAGGCGTCTGTAATCCCAGCTACTTGGGAGGCTGAGGCAGGAAATTTGCTTGAACTGGAGAGGAAGAGGTTGTGGTGAGCTGGGATCACGCCACTGCACTCCAGCCTGGGTGATGGAATGAGACTCTGTCTCCAAAAAAAAACCAAAAAAACAAAACACTTTGGGAGGTCAGAGCAGGAGGATCACTTGAGACCAGGACTTCAAGACCAGCCTGGGCAACATAGAGACCCCGTCTCTATAGAAAAATTAAGGAAAGGGAAAAAAAAAAAAAGCCAAGTGTGGTGGATCATGCCTGTAATCCCAACACTTTGGAAGGCCAAGATGGGAGAATCACTTGAGAGGCCACCCTGGGCCACATAAGGAGACCTCCATCTCTGCAAAAAATTTCAAAGTTAGCTGGACATGGTGGAACAGGCCTGTAGTCCAAGCCACTCAGGAGGCAGAGGTGTGAGGATCCCTTGAACCAAGAAGTTCAAGGTTGCAGTGAGCTGTGATCACACCACTGCACTCCAGCCTGGGTGACAGAGACCTTGTCCCCCCCTACCAAAAAAAAAAAAAGGTATCAATGAATGTTCTGCATAGGAAACTTTCATCTCACCTGCTCCTAGGCAAGAATAGCAATCATCTCTGGGCAGAATTCCTTCAATAAATATTTACTGAGTATCTACTGTGTGCCAGAGACTGGGTAGAGGTAAGACCTACCAAGGGCTGAGAATTCCGCCCCAAGGAGGGCACCTCCCTGAGGCCTTAAGAAGAGAGAAGACTGGCCGGGCGCGGTGGCTCATGCCTGTAATCCCAGCACTTTGGGAGGCTGAGACAGACGGATCACAAGGTCAAGATATCCAGACCATCCTGGCCAACATGGTGAAACCCCGTCTCTGCTAAAAATACAAAAATTAGATTGGGAGCGGTGGCTCATGCCTGTAATCCCAGCACTTTGGGAGGCCAAGGCGGGTGGATCACGAGGTCAGGAGATTGAGACCATCCTGGCTAACACAGTGAAACCTCGTCTCTATTAAAAATACAAAACATTAGCCGGGTGTCGTGGCGGGCGCCTGTAGTCCCAGCTATTCAGGAGGCTGAGGCAGGAGAAGGGCGTGAACCTGGGAGACGGAGCTTTCAGTGAGCCCAGATCGCACCACTGCACTCCAACCTGGGTGACAAAGTTAGACACTGTCTCAGAAAAAAAAAAAAAAAAAAAATTAGCTGGGTGCAGTGGCGCGTGCCTGTAATCCCAGCTACTCGGGAGGCTGAGGCAGGAGAATCACTTGAATCTGGGAGGCGGAGGTTGTAGTGAGCCAAGATAGCACCACTGTACTCCAGCCTGGCGACACAGCGAGACTCCATCTCAAAAAAAAAAGAAAAAGAAAAAAAGGGAGAAGACCAATGAGGGAAGATGGGGTGGCCCATCTGATTCTGCAATCCCCATCTAGCTGATTGCCTGCAAACCTCTAGAGGTCTGGGGCAGTTCCTGGGCAGGGAGGGATGGAGCTTACTTCCATCCTCCGTTTCTGGGCTCCTATTTGCTGCTCTGTCCAGCAAGAGGCAGAGAAACCCCTTGGGCACCTCGGGGTAAGATGCACTTCCCAGGCTGCAGAGGCTCCCAACAGAAGCCAAAGGGCTTTGGTGAGGGTCCTGGGGCCTAGGCACCCAGACTAAGTTAGAAACTCCTGCGTCAGAGGGTGTACATAAGGCAGGGGCTGACCACAAGGACCTGAAACCTCAGAGGTGAGGCCTGCTTCTTCCAATAGGGCTGCAGCTGGCTGGAGTGTGACGGCCACTCTGCCTTCACCCAGGCCCAGGGCTTAAGATAATGGTCCTTGCCTTTGTCAACCTAAATAACAGAGAGGCTCTCTCAAAGAAAATGATATCTATTTGGGCACAGGGCATTGCAATGGTAGTATCCATGCCATAGTAAACTATATGGGTATTCAAGGAGGTAAAAGAAGATAGGCTTTAAGGGAAAAAATAGGATTACATAATTGTTTTGAAATAATTATCCTTAGGTAGAAGGATTAATAACAAGGGTGACCGCTCAAGGTTGGACAAGCAGTTGCTGGGCAGATGGCCATTCAGAAGTATGTTTTGTGCAAGGTTGTGACAGCCTTTGTGCAAGGTTGTGGTTTTTGCAGAGTCTTTGTGATAGTTTTCATTATCAGATATTTATGCACGAGAACCCTCTTGTCATGGGTTTCTTGGGCTGTGTGCGGGTTTTTTTGTTGTTTTTTTTAACACAAGTGACTCCATTTAGATTAACAACTTTTGCACTCTCAGGACACTCACAGCCTAAGCCACCTCTACCCCTACATTGTCAAATGCGATGGGAGTGTGGCTAGGCCACCTCCTTCCCTGGTGCTTTGTTCCCTGTAACCACGAGTAATCTATCACACACCCGCTTCCTGACACTCTCCGAGAAGGAATCGGCCGAAGAGCTTCAGCATCCAGAAAGCCCCGAAAGCGCCACAATCAAGGCTCCTCCTCGGGCTCCCCGGTGCTGCCCCGGGCGCGCGCCATCCACCCGGCTGACAAAAAGCACCAGGACATGACCCAGTCCCCTTTGATTTCTGTCCAGAGGTGGCGGACCCACCTCGGGGCTGGGATGGAGGGCGGGTCGGGGTCGCTAGGCTTTTTGCAAAAGGGGCAAAGGACTGATGGGGGCGTAAGGAGCTGACGCCCGCGCTCCAAAGGGGCGTCCAGGTCAAGGAGGATGGGCCGCGCCCCCGCCAGCCGTGGGGACCCTAGAGGTGCTTCTGCCTCGACGTCCTCCAACATGGGTGCTGCCAGACTCCGTTGCGCTCCTGAGTTGCTCCTCGCGGAATTCCAGCCGCCCGACATGGGTGTCTCACTTTCGGCTTCTGGGCCATGTCGGGGCGGCGGAGGACCCCGGGGGACCGGCGGGAGAATGGGAAAGGTGGGGCGGGAAAGCCGAGCGAGGCCCTCACCCGCCCAGCTGTTGGCGGGGGCGGCAAGTGGGTTTCTTTCTTGCGTTCAGATTTTGCAGTAATTTGCAGCTGGACATGGGATATGGGAGACCAGGCTGCTCTTCACAGTACACCCACCCACGCCCGCACCTGCCTCAGCTAAGCCGCTCGTTGCTGGTTCCAGCACAGGCTAAAGAGCTTCCGCATCCAGAAAACCGAAAGCGCGCCGCGCACGCGCGCCAAGGAGTTCGGCGACGGCCCCCCCCCTCGCCTGCCTCGTCCCGCCCCTTTGGGGGTAGGGACACCGCGGCTTCCGCCCGGAGCCCGGAACCGAGCCCGGGAGCCGAGGGCGGGGAGCCAGTGTCCCGTCCGCCAGCCCCAACCCGCAGACGGTTCCCTGTCTCCCGCGCCCCAGTTTCGATTTTCAAACGCAACTCCTACAGGATTCTGAGACCCTGCCCCATCTCCTATATCCCATTTCCAGCTGCAAATTACTGCAGAATCTGAACCCAGGAAAGAAACCCATTTGCCGCCCCCCGTCTTCCCTCTCTAGACAGGTGGAGGGCGGGTGAGGGTCGCGCTCTGCATTCCCCCTGCACCTTTCCCACTCTTCCGCCAGTCCCTGGGGGTCCTCCGTCACCGCGGCCATGGCCCAGAAGCCTAAGGTGGACCCCCACGTCGGGCGGCTGGGATACCTGCAGGCGCTGGTCACGGAATTCCAGGAGACCCAAAGCCAAGGTGAGAGCCACGGTGGGATCAGGTGGCAAGGTCCGCTGTGACCGCCGCCCGGACCTGGCTTCAGTGCCGCTTTCCCGTTGCAGACGCCAAGGAGCAAGTCCTCGCCAACCTCGCCAACTTCGCTTATGACCCCAGCAACTACGAGTATCTGCGGCAGCTGCAGGTTCTGGATTTATTTCTGGATTCGCTGTCGGAGGAGAGTGAGACCCTGGTGGAGTTTGCTATTGGTAAGGGCGGGGCCCTTTCCCTAGATGCCTAAATGGGCCAGGGTGAGATAAGTGAGTTAGAAGTGAGTCCTTGGGGCCGGGCGTGGTGGCTCACACCTGTAATCCCAGCAGTTTGGGAAGCTAAGGCGGGCGGATCACCTGAGGTCAGGAGTTCGAGACCAGCCTGGCCAACATGGCGAAACCCCGTCTCGTACAAAAATTAGCTGGATGTGGTGGCGAGTGCCTGTAATCCCAGCTACTAGCGAGCCTGAGGCAGGAGAAGCTTGAACCCAGGAGGCGAATGTTGCAGTGAGCTGAGATCGCGCCACTGTACTACAGCCTAGGTGACAAGAGTGAGACTCCATCTCAAAAAAAAAAAAAAATTAGCCTCACACAGTGGTGTGCACCTGTAGGCCCAGCTACTCTGGAGGCTGAAGCAGGAGGTATTGCTTCAGTCTGGGAGGCAGAGGCCGGAAGTGAGCTGAGATTGTGTCACTGCACTCCAGCCTGGGCAACAGAGTGAGACCATGTCTCAGAAAAATATGTTTTAAAAAGAGCAGTTTTGTAGCCGGGCGTGGTGGCACACACCTGTAATACCAGCACCAGCTCTTTGGGAGGCTGAGGCAGGCGGATCACCTGAGGTCAGGAGTTCGAGGCCAGCCTGGCCAACATGGTGAAACCCCATCTCTAACTAAAAATACAAAAATTAGCCGGGCGTGGTGGCGGGCACCTGCAATCCCAGCTACTTGGGAGGCTGAGGCAGGAGAATCGCTTGAACCCGGTAGGCGGACGTTGCAGTGAGCCGAGATGACACCACTGCATCCCAGCCTGGGCAATAGCGAGACTGTCTCAAAAAAAAAGCAATTTCAGGCGGGTGAGGTGGCTCACACCTGTAATCTCAGCACTTTGGGAGGCCGAAGCAGGCAGATCACTTGAGTTCCGGAGTTCAAGACCAGCCTGGGCAACATGGCAAAACCCCATCTCTGCTGAAACAAACAAACAAACAAAAAATTAGTCTGGCGTGGTGTCCCAGCTACTCAGGAGGCTGAGGTGGGAGGATTGCTTAAGCCTGGGAGGTCGAGGCTGCAGTGAGCTGGGATTGGGCCACTGTACTCCAGCCTGGGTGACAAAACGAGAATCTGTCTCAAAAACAAAAATAACTCATATTTAGTGTTTTCATTTCAAGAGAAACAGAGATGGCTTGCAGTCTGTAACTTATGGTTTCTGTAGTTGTTATGATCTTAAAAAATAACCTATTGAGTTATTCATTGGGTAGATATTTATTGCGCATGTACCATGTATGCAAGCTACTGCTCTAAATGCTGGAGTATGGTGAACAACTTAGAGAAAGGTCTTTGCCCTTCAGGAGCTTTCATTCTAGTAGGGGGGACAGGTGGTTAGCAAACAAAAAAGATGATGCTCAGAAGGAAATAAATGGGGTAATGAGAGACAGCAGTAGAAGATGGGGGTTACTTCAGTTTTGGCCATCATGAGAAAAGCATTTTAGCAGGGACACAGCATGGGCAAAGGCCTTAAAACAGGAAGGAGCCAGACGGAAGGCCAATGTGGCAGGATCGTTGTAGTGAAGTGGAGAATGGCACAAAAAGAGTTTAGAGAGTTCAGCAGCACCAGAGCTTGCAGGAGCTTAGATCTAGGCCATGGGAAATAGTTTGAAACAAACAAAATTTTGAGAACAAACAAAAATTCCTTTTTCAAGCCATGCACAGTGCCCAGCTGTAGTCCCAGATACTCAGGAGGATCGCTTGAGCCCAGGAATTTGAGGCTGTAGTGTGCTGCAATTGCACGATTGCACCTGTGAATAGCCACTGCACTCCAGCCTGGGCAACACACGCGTAGTCACCTGGCTGAAGTCTTGTCAGGCTTCTCCACTGTAAAATTACTCTTTCTTTCCCCTCTTTACGTATTATACCCATTGGAAGGAAGTCACTACATAAATTATCTTAAATCTCTCTTTTTATTCTCTTTTTCTTTTTTTTTTTTTTTTTTTTTTGAGAGTGCCATGGTGTGATCATAGCTCACCATAAACTTGAACTCCTGGGCTCAAGCAGTCTTCCTGCCTTAGCCTCCCGAGTAGCTGTGACTACAGGTGTGCACCACCATGCCCAGCTAATTTTTTTTTTTTTTTTAATTTTTTGTTGAGACAGGATCTCACTGTGTTGCCCAGACTGGTCTCAAACTCCTGGCCTCAAGAAATAAATCCCTTGTAACCCTAAACAGACCCTCATTTCATAACACTGATTCTCGAAGGCCCCAACCAGGAATGCAAATGTTCCCCCTTCCGGTTTGTCTCATTGCCTGTTTGTGGTAGCTTTATCCCCTTTATTTCCTATAATCCAGAAATTGGGTTGAAGGTCTTGATATGATCAAATAACACATTTTTTATTTTATTTTATTTTATTTTTTGAGATGAAGTCTGCTCTGTCACCCAGGCTGGAATGCGGTGGTGCAATCTCAGCTCACTGCAACCTCTGCCTCCTGGGTTCAAGCAATTCTCCTGCTTCAGCCTCCCAGGTATGGGATTATAGTCGCCCGCCACCATGCCTGGCTGATTTTTGTGTTTTTAGTAGAGACGGAGTTTCACCATGTTGGCCAGGCTGGTCTCAAACTCCTGACCTCAGGTGATCCGCCCGCCTCAGCCTCCCAAGGTGCTGGGGTTACAGTTGTGAGCCACCACACCTGGCCCAAGTAACACATTTTAAAAAATACGTTATTTTTTATTTATTTATTTATTTATTTTTTTGAGATGGAGTCTTGCTTTGTTGCCCAGGCTGGAGTGCAGTGGCGCGATCTCGGCTCACTGCAAGCTCCGCCTCCCGGCTTCACACCATTCTCCTGCCTCAGCCTCCCAAGTAGCTGGGATTACAGGCGCCCACCACCATGCCTGGCTAATTTTTTGTACTTTTAGTAGAGACGGGGTTTCACCATGTTAGTCAGGATGGGCTCGATCTCCTGACCTCGTGATCCACCTGCCTCGGCCTCCCAAAGTGCTGGGATTACAGGCGTGAGCCACCGCGCCCGGCAAAAATACATTATTACAAGTGTGATTCAAATTTTTCAAAGACCATCCAAGTCTCCTCTAAAGAGGAGAGGAGGTTCCTGGGGCTAGACTACAAATGAGGGTCTTCTCTCCCTGAGGGGGCTCCAGCACATGAGTGCACAGATTCACACCCCCACAGACAGCTGCCCCTTGGCCACTCCCTGGGTTTGGAAGTGCACACACCAACAGTGGCATTCACCCCTGGAAGTCAGGGTCCAGGAGAGAGGCCCATGCGGCTGCGGGAGCAGGTTTAGGGCCTGGAGCTCCAGGTGCAGCGGAAGGACGGCCGTGGGCTTTGGGTGAGCTCCCTGGACTTACTGACCAGAGTGGGGCCTGCTAAAGCCAAGCCAAGGCAGGAGCCCTAGTTGCCCAGGTCCCCGAGTGATGCCAGCTCCTCTAGAAGATTATTATGCCAAGCAAATATTCTAAAAAGTTGGTCTCTAAAACGTCCTGCGTCCCGTCCCTTTTCGTGCCTGTGCCCCATGGCTGCTGCAGCCTGAATGGTGACGGTGGCCCCTGCAGAAGCATGTGGCTAAACGTCCACCAGGGGGCGATAGAGCTCCTCCAAATCAAGGGGCTGACCCTGGAGAAAAATTGGCGGAAGTCACAGAGCAGTCCCCACAAAAAGTGTTTACCAAGTGGAGTCTTTCCTGCTGGCGTTTCCTCAGGGTCAGGAAGCAACTTTCCCAGGACAGGGGCACCCTGAGGTCCGGGTCCACTGAGCTATGGGGGCGGCGTGGGCCTGGGCTGGGTTCTTGCCATCCTGGGCAGCTTCCCCGCGTGGGTGACTGAGCCCCGGTCCTGGAGTCCGCGGTCCCAGCGTCTCCACTTCTCAGCTGATTCCTAGAAGCTGAGTCCCGTCCCTTCTCCGAGCGTGGTTTCCTCACCCGCCTTGCCTGCCTCGCAGGCAGTTGTGGGAGCAGAAGTGTGGATGGATGTGTATGTCTGTGCGTCTGTGTCTCTGTGCAGGTATTTTAGAATTGTTAGGATCATTATCACCAGCTTTACTTTTCCCAACCATTTTTTCCTCCTTTTTTTCTCTTCCTTCTTCTGCCACAGCAAGAACCCCCCGCCCCAAGCACAGTAGCTTTCTCAGCGTCGAATCCCTCCGTGGGACCCTCTGCAGATGAAATTTCTCGAAATTTCTCTTGTATTTATTATGCATGACTGAGAAGGAGAGCCCCCGCGTATTTTCTTCCTGCCGTCGTTTCCCTTTCTCTTAGTGACTCTGCTTGGGGATCCCCGACAGGCACTTATTCTGCTGTTTCTGGAGAAGGCGCTGTGCTGTGCTTTGGAGCTTTGAGTCTTTTATCCGATGTGGCAGCCCTGAGATTGTGATCTCCCTGAGCCGGAGCCAGCCTTGCTTCTGACTGCATGGTTTGAGTGCTTAGGCCTTTTGGCCTAGGGAGGAGGAAAGAAGGGGGAGAAAAGGCAGGAGATCTTCACTTAATAGTTGTGGAGTCCTGACCATGACTTGGTGCAGCACCCCTGAGCAGGGTTGGTTCTGGAAGGACTGGCAGAGTGGAGAGCTGGGTGAGATTGCCCATGGCTGTGGCTCACAGAACCAAAACCAAGCTGGGTGTGGTGCTTACACCTGTAATCCCATTTGGGAGGCCGAGGCGGGTGGATCACTTGAGGTCAGGAGTTCGAGACCAGCCTAGCCAACATGGCAAAACCCCGTCTCTACTAAAAATACCAAAATTAGTTGGGTGTGGTGGCGTGCACCTGTAGTCCCAGCTACTCGGAGGGTGAGGCAGAAGAATTGCTTGAACCAGGAGACAGAGGTTGCAGTGAGCCGAAATCATGCCACTGCACTCCAGCCTGGGTGACAGAGCGAGACTCTGTCTCCAAAAAAAAAAAAGGAACCAAAACCATTGTCTGCTTGGTTGAGCAGGGTGGTTCATACCTGTAATCCCAGCATTCTGGGAGGCTGAAGCAAGAGGATCCCTTGAGCCCCCAGGAGGTTGAGAGCAGCCTGGGCAACAGAGCAAAACCCTGTCCTTACAAAAACAAACGAAACGAGTATCTGCTTGTTGGCAGGCAGCACAGTGAGTTGGATGAGAGCTGGGCCTTGGGGTCAGACAGGTATCTGGGTGTGGGCTCTCTCTTCTCCAGTCATCTGTCAGATAGGGACAGTGCCAGTAGCTGCTTCACTCAGTTGAGAGAATTAAATGAAACACCACAGTGCTCTTCTAGGGTTAGTGTCTGCAGCCGTAGATAGGCTCCCCTTGGTCGCCATCCAAAGACAAATACCCAAAACCCTTTGAGGGTGAGCTGTCGTCCCTTGTCCCAGAGAGGTGAGGTGGGGGATGGGATAACGTCCTATCAAGGGAACCACTCATCTGCTCCAGGAATTCTTACCTTCTGGAAAAACATCACGGAATGACAGGAACACCGATCCTCAGCCTCCCAGAGGGTGCCTAGGCAATGTCAGGTGGGGAGAGCCTGGCTGCAGGCCCGGTGCTGTTGTGCCCCCATCACGGATGGCATTAGCTCACACTTGGGGAGCACCCACTGCGTGCCAGGCGCTTGCTTCTTGTGCATTGGGCATAGTACTGAAGTAGATGTGCTTACACCGCCTTCTTTCCAATCAGGACTCTGAGGCTTAGGGAGGTTCCGTGGGCTGGCCAAAGGTTTAAAGAGTACCAGACCTAGGCCGGGCATGGTGGCTGACGCTTGTAATCCCAGCACTTTGGGAGGCTGAGGCAGGTGGATCACTGGAGGTCGGGAGTTCGAGACCAGCCTGACCAACATGGAGAAACCCCATCTCTACTAAAAATACAATTAGCTGGGTATGGTGGCGCGTGCCTGTAATCCCAGCTACTCGGGAGGCTGAGGCAGGAGAATCGCTTGAACCCAGGAGGTGGAGGTTGAGGTGAGCCAAGATCACGCCATTGCACTCCAGCCTGGGCAACAAGAGTGAAACTCCGTCTCAAAAAAAGTAAATAAATAAAGAGTACCAGACCTGAGACTTAAACCCAAAGCAGTCAGAGTCTACAAGCTATTCCCTTGGCCCTTTTCTTGCCCTTAGAGGAGTTCCAATTCCTAGGATTGTGGAGTGAAAGCTAGAAAGGAGTTTACTCCAAATTGCTCATTTTATCAATAAGGAAGCTGTGGCGCAGACAGCTGCCCCGCGTCTGGCTGTCACAGGCCAGGGTGAGAATGCAGGCTTCCTTCCGTGTGTCCCTGCAGCCACCACACTCACAGGTACCCTTCCATGCTGGCTTTGCTGTGGCAGCTTCTGCCTCCTCTCTGAGGGCTGGAAGCCGGATGCTATCCAAACAAATGGATTCGCTCACACTGCACACTAAGGCCAATTACTGGCAGTGAGAAAGTGAGGCTTTTTTTTTTTTTTTTTTTTTTTTTTTTTTTTTTTTTTTTTGAGACAGAGTCTCACTCCGTTGCCCAGGCTGGAGTACAATGGTGCAATCTTGTCTCACTGCAACCTCCGCCTACCTGGTTCAAGCAGTTCTCCTGCCTTCAGCCTCCTGAGTAGCTGGGATTACAAGCACCCACCACCACGCCTGGCTAATTTTTGTGTGTTTAGTAGAGACTGGGTTTCGACATGTTGGCCAGGCTGGTCTCGAACTCCTCACCTCAGGTGATCCGCCCGCCTCAGCCTCCCAAAGTACTGGGATTACAGGCGTGAGCCACTGTGCCCAGCCAAAAGTGAGGCCTTTATTGTGGGGCGACAGGCAAGAAGAATCCCGCAGCCCATGCTTAAGACCCAAACTCCCAGATGGCTTATGGGTAAAGGTGTTCAAAGGCAGGAGGCAGAGATTACAGACAAAGTTTTAAATCAACACCGGGAGGCTATATATTGGTTTGGCCTAAGAAGGCAGGATGTCTCCAAGGGATGGGGCACAGATCATAGGTGGCTTCAAAGATTTTCTGATTTGTGATTGGTTAAGGAGGTGAAGCTTTGTCTACAAATTTGGCATCAGCAAAAAAGAATGTTAGCTATGACCTGTGGGCATGTCCTCCAGGCCCCTCGGAGTCTAAAGAGTGGTCAGAGTGCAGTTTTCAGTTCCCCTTATCTGAGGTCTCAGTGCCAGGGGAACTGTTTGTTGGGGGTCCAGGTTTCTGAAAAGCAACTCAAGGACAGATATTAAGATGTTATCTTTAGGCCGGGCGTGGTGGCTCACACCTGTAATCCTAGCACTTTGGGAGGCTGAGGCGGGTGGATCACTTGAGCTCAGGAGTTCAAGACCAGCCTGGCCAACATGGTGAAACCCTGTCTCTACGAAAAATACAAAATCTAGGTGTGGTGGCAGGAGCCTGTAATCCTAGCTACTCTGGAAGCTGAGGCAGGAGAATTGCTTGAACCCACGAGGCAGGCAGAGGTTACAGTGAGCCAAGATCGTGCCACTGCACTCCAGCATGGGCGACAGAACAAGACTGTCTCAAAAAAAAAAAAAAAAGTTATCTTTAGTTTCTATGGGGAAACCAGACATCCCCTGATTCTGACTTCCTTGGCTATTGTTTTAAGCTAACTGTTACCTTCTTGCTTATCAAGTTGCTCGTTTGCTTCTCAGGGCTAGCTAGGTGCCTGGAATTTCATGAAGGGACTCAAGGTTTTCCTTTATTTCCATGCTTGGGGGCCTGCAGGCCCCCAGAGAAGCCCCTGCTCTCTCTCCATGTCAGCCAGGGCTTCAGTCTGGCCTCAAGTGTTCCCATCAGCGGTGGCAGTGGAACTGCAGTGGCAGCAACCACTCGCCAACAGGAGCCTGGCCTCACTCACTGTCATCTCTGTGTGGCAGTCTCTTTCTCCTGTGATTTCCTCTCAGTTGCCCGCCGTCGGCACCGCCACAGCCGTGAGGAAGGATCTGGCTACAGCGACCGCGGAGAACATGCACGGGTTTTCAATTCTCTAGCCTCTTTTGTGGCCTCTTGTGGATTTGCCCATTTAGAGCAATTGTAGAACTAGTTTATTGACCCTTTCCTGTGCTTCTGGCTGCCTTTTCTCCCCGGGGTCCAGGGCTCCTGTTTGGGTGCTGTTGGGATAAAAGCTGCCTCTCCTGGATGCCCGCCCAGTGCACACCATGTGCTCACCACACGCCCACCTGAACCAGCCCTGTCCACAAGGCCTCTGAATCTGTCATTAACGGCAAGGCAGATGGTTCTAACCCCTTTTTACATATCAGGAACCCCCACCACCAAGTGAGGGCAAGTCCACTGCCTGGGGCTCCCGCTGTTAGTGATAACTGGAGCCAGGACTTCACCCCTGTCATCCAGGATCCAAATTCCGTGCCCCGGGAACCCAGCTGGCACCAGGCTCAGACTCTAGTCCCTTGTTCTGGCCTCAAACTCCTGGGCTCAAGTGATCCTCCCACCCCAGCCTCCCAAAGTGCTAGGATTACAGGCATGAGCCACTGCACCCAGCCCCAGTGGCAGTTCCTCTATGACATTGGTACAATGTGGCCCCAGACTGTGGGCACTACCAGTCGCAGCAGAAATTACTTCCCACCAGAACTCACTCAGGGATGTGGCAGAGACAGCAAGGTGCGGTAGAGACAAAGAACAAA
Source organism: Pongo pygmaeus (assembly GCF_028885625.2). Lineage (NCBI taxonomy): Eukaryota > Metazoa > Chordata > Mammalia > Primates > Hominidae > Pongo > Pongo pygmaeus. The sequence continues at coordinate 93,358,164 of NC_072392.2, forward strand.
GGAAGAGGCCGGGCAGGATGGCTCATGCCTGTAATCCCAGCACTTTGGGAGGCTGAGGTGGGTGGATCACCTGAGGTCAGGAGCTCTAGACCAGCCTGGCCAAGATGGTGAAACCCCGTCTCTACTAAAAATACAAAAAACTAGCCGGGCATGGTGGCGGGCGTCTGTAATCTCAGCTACTTGGGGGGCTGTGGCAGGAGAATCGCTTGAACCCGGGAGGCAGAGGTTGCAGTGAGCCGAGATTGCACCATCGCACTCCAGCCTGGTGGCACAAGAGTGAAACTTCATCTCAAAAAAAAAAAAAAAAATATATATATATATATATATATATATATATATATATATATTCACGGGGATTATTTGTTCTTGGGTTTTCCTTTAGTGTCTTGAAAATGGCTCCTTCAATTTCAAGTCTGAAGGACAGACAGTACATAGAGTAAGCTACCCTTTGTGTGAGAAGGCAGGGTGGAGATGAAAACACCTCTGTGTATGCACTTACGCTGGCAAGACACCAAAGTGTAATAAGGAAATGGATTAGTACGAGGCAGGGAACAAGGTAGAAGGGACCAGAATGGAGGTGAGACTTCTGAAAATACCCCGTAATACAGGTTTTTTGTTTGTTTGTTTTGTTTTTGAGACAGAGCCTCACTATGTCACCCAGGCCGGAGTGCAGTGGTGCGATCTTGGCTCACTGCAAGCTCTGCCTCCCAGGTTCATGCCATTCTCCTGCCTCAGCCTCCCCAGCAGCTGGGACTACAGGTGCCTGCCACCACGCCCGGTTAATTTTTTTTTGTATTTTTTTTTTAGTAGAGACAGGGTTTCACCGTGTTAGCCAGGATGGTCTCGATCTTCTGACCTTGTGATCCGCCTGCCTCGGCCTCTCAAAGTGCTAGGATTACAGGCATGAGCCACCACGCCCAGCCTGCTGTGAAGACTTTGACCCTGGGCTGCCTCAGCTCAGCATGGGCAAGTCCCCAGATGTAGCTGCATCTTGAGCTGCCCTCGCCGAGGGCCTGTCCAGCCACCAGGTGCCAGGTGCCAGCTAAGCACTTGTCAGAAGCATCACCTCGTTTTGCTGTTTTGTTTTGTTTTTGAGATGGAGTCTTGCCCTGTTGACCAGGCTGGAGTGCAGTGGCATGATCTGGGCTCACTCCACCCTCCGCCTCCCAAGTTCAAGCCATTCTCCTGCCTCAGCCTCCCAAGTAGCTGGGACTACAGGTGAGTGCCACCATGCCCAACTAATTTTTGTATTTTTAGTAGAGATGGAGTTTTGCCATGTTGGCCAGGGTGGTCTTGAACTCCTGACCTCAGGTGATCCACCCTCAGCCTCCCAAAGTGCTGGGATTACAGGCATGAGCCCCCATGCCTGGCCAGCATCACCTCATTTAATCCCTGGGACCATCCTTTGACCTTCCCCTCATGGTCCAGGTTGTCCCTCTCTGCACGAGTGCCCGACATGGCGTGTGAGCTGAGGTCACCCACCTGACCTCCCTGAGTCTCCGGCTTTCTCATCTTGCTTTCATGTGGGGTTTCCTCTTTTGCCTCCCCCAGGGTTCTCGTATAGAGTTCCTGTGTTTCCTGATGTCTAGAAGGCCCTGCCCTTGCTTCTTGTTTTCTCTCGGTCTTGTGCAGAGCATGTTCATCAGGCAGTCAGAACTTGTTCTCCTTTCTGTTTTATAACAATTTTTTTTAAGACTGCAGTATGGTGGCTGGGCGTGGTGGCTCAGGCCTGTAATCCCAGCACTTTGGGAGGCCGAGGCAGGCGGATCACGAGGTCAGGAGATCAAGACCATCCTGGCTAATACGGTGAAACCCCATCCCTACTAAAAATACAAAAATTAGCCGGGCATGGTGGTGGGCACCTGTAGTCCCAGCTACTCAGGAGGCTGAGACAGGAGAATCACTTGAACCTGGGAGGCGGAGATTACAGTGAGCCGAGATCACACCACTGCACTCCAGCCTGGGCGACAGAGCGAGACTCGGTCTCAAAAAAAAAAAAAAAAAGATTGCAGTATGATCAATAGAATAAAATGCACATATCTTAAGTGCCAGTTTGGTGAATTTTGAAATTCATTGAGCTATGTGTACATCTATGTAAGCAGCTCCTAAACCAAGACATAGAAACTCCCTTCACACCCATGCTGGGTCAGTATCTCCCACTCCAAGGCAACCACTATTCTAACCTCTATCCGTGGATTTGTTTTGCCTGTTCTTGAACTTCATACAAATAGAATCATGCAGGATCTACTCTCGTATCTGATTTCTTTCACTCAACATTATGTTTTTCAGATTCATCCAAATTGTTGCAGTATCATCGTCCATTCCTTTGGATGTGCCACAATTTGTTTATGCATCTGCCTGTAGACGGAGATTTGAGTTGTTTCTAGTTTAGAAGCTTTATGAATGAAGCTGTTAGGATCATGTTCATACAAATATGTCCTCATTTCTCTCACCTAGGAGTGGAGTTGCTCAGTCCTAGGGTAGATGTGCATTTAACGTCATGAGAAGCTGCCAAATCACTTTCCACGTAGTTACACCAGGTTATGCTATATGCTCCACTTCCTTGCCAACACTTAGTATTGGCCATTTTTTTTTGTTTTTGAGATGGAGTCTCGCTCTGTCACCTACGCTGGAGCACAGTTGGCACGATCTCGTCTCGCTGCAACCTCCGCCTCCTGGGTTCAAGCAATTCTCCCACCTCAGCCTCCGGAGTAGCTGAGGTTGCATGTGTACGCCACCATGCCTGGCTAATTTTTGTATTTTTAGTAGAGACAGGTTTTCGCCATGTTGGCCAGGCTGGTCTGGAACTCCTGACCTCAAGTGATCCACCCTCCTCAGCCTCCCAAAGTGCCGGGATTACAGGTGTGAGCCACCGCGTCCAGCAGCAGTTTTTTATTTTTGCTATTATGTTGAGTGTGTGGTGGCATGTTCTTGTGGTTGTAATTTTTATTTCTCTGATACATAATGAGCACATTTCCATATGTTTTGGTCCTTTTGCAAAGAAGACTTTGTTTAAGTCTTTTTGCTCATTTTCAAAATTGGGTTGTTCATCTTTTATTGATATGCAGGAGTTCTTGATGTGTTCTGGATACCAGCGTTCTGTCAGATGGATAGTCAGTGAATGTTTTCTCCTTTTGCCTTTTTACTGTGTTAATGGTGTCATTTGATGAGTTATTCTCCTATCTCAGTGAAATTCAGCTTTTAAAAAAGAATAACATCTGGCCGGGCGTGGTGGCTCACGCCTGTAATCCCAGCACTTTGGGAGGGCGAGGCAGGTGGATCACAAGGTCAGGAGTTCAAGATCAGCCTGGCCAAGATGGTGAAACCCCGTCTCTACTAAAAATACAAAAGGAAATTAGGCATGTTGACGGGCGCCTGTAATCCCAGCTACTCGGGAGACTGAGGCAGAGAACTCTGGAGGTGGAGGATGCAGTGAGCCAAGATTGCGCCACTGCACTCCAGTCTGGGCGACAGAGTAAAACTCCGTCTCAAAACAAAAACAAAAAGGAATAATATTTTTCAAAATTATTATTATTATTATTATTTTTGACGGGGTTTCACTCTTGTTACCCAGGCTGGAGTGCAGTGGGGTGATCTCGGCTCACCGCAACCTCCGCCTCCCGGGTTCAAGAGATTCTCCTGCCTCAGCTTCTCGAGTAGCTGGGACTAGTGCCACCACGCCCAGCTGGTTTTTTGTATTTTTAGTAGAGATGGGGTTTCACCATGTTGGCCAGGCTAGTCTCGAACTCCTGACCTCAGGTGATCCTCCTGCCTCACCTCTCAAAGTGCTGGGATTACAGGAGTGAGCCACTGCGCCTGGCCCCGGCTTTTTTAATTTTTAAAAGAATATCTGTAGAGATAACATTTTCCTATTTATTAAACACCTGCTAATGCGAGGCTGCTGATAGAGAATGAGACAGGGCAGAGTCCCCATTCTCACGGAGTTTATAGTTTAGTGGAGCAACAGCCAATAAACATTTTGACAAATAACTACTGTAATGTCAGTAAGTGTGAAGGAAAGAAGCAAAGCCTGGTGAGGGGGGCGTGGTGGGGGGGCAGGTTAGGTGCTCACAGAAAGCTCTTAGAGGAGGTGGCGTCTTAGCGGGCCTATCTTACTGTATGTACAATCTGGTGTCCTTCTTCCCTCCTTCATCTTAAATTACAGGCATTTTCTAACATGAATTATTCTTTGGAGACTTTTTTTTTTTTTTTTTTTTTGAGGCGAAGTCTCACTCTGTCGCCCAAGCTGGAGTGCAGTCGCACGATTTCGGCTCACTGCAACCTCCACCTCCCAAGTTCAAGCAATTCTCTTGCCTCAGCCTCCCAAGTAGCTGGGACTACAGGGGCACACCATTAGGCCCAGCTAATTTTTTTTTTTCCTTAGTAGAGACGGGGTTTCACTATGTTGGCTAGGCTGGTCTCGAACTCCTGACCTTGTGATCCACTCGCCTCGGCCTCCCAAAGTGCTGGGATGACAGGCATGAGCCACCACACCTGGCCTTTGAAGACCCTTTTTTTTTTTTTTTTTTTTTGAGACAGAGTTTCGCTCTGTCGCCCAGGCTAGAGTGCAGTGGTGCGATCTCTGCTCACTGCAAGCTCCACCTCCCGGGTTCAGGCCATTCTTCTGCCTCAGCCTCCCGAGTAGCTGGGACTACAGGCGCCCACCACCGTGCCCGGCTAATTTTTTGTATTTTTAGTAGAGAGGGAGTTTCACCGTGTTAGCCAGGATGGTCTCGATCTCCTAATCTCGTGATCCACCGCGCCCAGCCTGAAGACATTATTTTTAAGAATGTAAATATTGCTGGACACAGTGGCTCACGCCTGTCGTCCCAGCACTTCGGGAGGCCAAGGCACGAGATCAGGAGTTGGAGATTAGCCTGGCCAACATGGTGAAACCCCCCGTCTCTACTAAAAATACAAAATTAGCTGGGCGTGGTGCTGCATGCCTGTAATCCCAGCTACTTGGGAGGCTAAGGCAGGAGAATCGCTTGAACCCGGGAGGCGGAGGTTGCAGTGAGCTGAGATCGTGCCACTGCACTCCAGCATAGGCGACAAGAGCGAGGCTCCTACTCAAAAAAAAAAAAAGTACTGTATGCTGTTTCTTCATATACATGTACCATAATTTAGCCATCTGGCTATTACCAAGCATTCTAGGAAGCTCCCAGTTTCCACGCTGCTCTTTTTCCATGGCCCTCCTCAGTTCTTCAGGGCAGGTTCACACAGGTAGACCCAGGGAGAAGCTCAAAGCAGCTGTGGCTGTGGCCTCTTGTGGGTCCTCTGGTGCCATCTTGGCTCATCTTTCTGCTCCAACTCAGACTTCCTGCCCTGAAACTCTCTGCCCTTTTCTTTTCTGGCCCTCACCCCCTTCTTCATCTCTAAGGGACACGACCCGCCAGGCAGAGGAGCTTCAGGAGTTCCCTGCCACTGCAGAGAGGGTCCAAGCAGCTGGTGAGCTCTGGCAGGCACCCGGTCCATCCTTGGAGACTCTTAGGCCTCTGCGTGGGGAGGGAGAGGGTGGCTCTCCTGAGGCCTCCTCCTGCCCCCACCCTCTGGTTTTCCGCAGTCTGGGTGGCAGTGCCATGCCCAGGCGCACCTGGGTGTGGTGATGACTCAGCTGCCAGGCAGTGACTCAGGCTTCATCTTATCACACTTTACACAGAGAGAAATCCCATCACCCCACCCGCAGTCCAGTGTGCACAGGAGGGCGCTCCCCTGTCAGCTCGGGAGACATGCCGCAGGTGTGTCTGAGCAGCCGAGTCCAACCATAGCACTTCCACTGCCCCTGCTCCAGACTGAGCCTGGCATCTGCCCAAGGCTGGATTTGCTGTCCTTACTGCTTCCAGAGGGGCGCCATTTTCCATGAGAGGGGCGCCATTTTCCATGAGAGGGGTGCCATTTCCCATGGGAGGGGCAGAAGGCTGCCATCTCTTTAGTGTTTTGGGCAGCTCAGTCAGTCTCTCCTAGCCTCGACTTCTCCCACGGAAATGGGGGTGATGTTAGCACTTGTTTCTAGGGTTCAGTCATGTGTCCAGTGCGTGCTCAGTGAAGTGTCCACAGTTCCAGGAGCTTGAGCCCTGCCTTATAGCTCCTGGTGGAAGAGACAGAGCAAGGACAGAAGGCAGCCCACAGAACGCCACAGCCATGTTAGGGGCCACCCTGTGCTTTAGCAAGTGCTGAAGTGGGACTGGCAAGGGAGGCTCCAAGGGCCCCATGGGGAGAGGCGCTCGGTCAGGGCCTGCTTGCCCTCTGCTGCTGCTCCTCTTTCTCAGGACTCCAGAGAGGCCAAAGAGCTCCTTCCCTCCCTCAGATGTGTCCTGCCTGTGAGCTGCAGCCCAGATCTAAGAACTACAGAAGTCCAGGGTGGGCAGGATGTTAGGGAGCCACACTGTCCAGCCCCCTGACCATCTGCGGTTCTTTCAACCCTTTCCCCCCCGGGTCAGTGCTTAAAGGACCAGGTGATGAAGGGCTGCCCTGACATGGCAGAGCGCCTAGTCGGGTATCCCAGCAAGACACCGCTCGCAAGGAGAGCAGTGGAGGGCTTGTTACCAGCAAGAGGGTGTCAGCGTGTGACAACTGGGGGCTGAAAGGTCTCAGGGATGGACTGAGGTTGGCGACTGCAATGAGTGCCAGGGAGAGGGAAGAACAGACAGGATGGCTCAGGGGTAAGGAGCACACGGACGTCTGGAATTTACTCCACATGCAGTGGGATCCTTTAATAATGTTCCCCCAGCCGGGCACAGTGGCTCACGCCCGTAATCCTAGCACTTTGGGAGGCCAAGATGGGTGGATCACCTGAGGTCAAGAGTTTAAGACCAGCCTGGCTAACATGGCAAAACCCTGTCTCTACTAAAAATACAAAAAAAAAAATTAGCCAGGCGTGGTGGCATGTACCTGTAATCCCAGCTACTTGGGAGGCTGAGGCAGGAGAATCACTTGAACCTGGGGGGCGAAGGTTGCAGTGAGCCGAGATTGCGCCACTTCACTCCAGCGTGAGCCGAGATTGCGCCACTTCACTCCAGCCTGGGTGAAAGAGTGAAACTCCATCTCAAAAAAAAAAAAAAAGGTTCCCCCAAAGGAGGACCAGCCTGACCCAGGTGCTGCTCGGGAGTAGGCAGCAGAGTGAAACCTTGGCAGACTCCTGCCCCAGTCGAGGAGGGTCCTTGGCAGGGGCACCATGGGCACCTGTCCCTCTGGCTGGGGAAGATGTCTTAGTTGGGTTTCAGGTTCAGGTAAGTCTTCTCTTTGTTAGTTTCCAGAAAAACAGGGGAAGTGGGTGGAGCTGTGGCATTCACTGATTGGTCACTCAGGACACTGGGCATGTTTTGCAAATGAGCTGAGAGGTGGCTTCCTCCACTGAGCAGGAACCAAAGGGAGGGGTACCGTGATGACAGGAAGCTCAGGATGCACAGGAAGTCATCTTCCCGCAGTGAGCAGCCGGTGCTGAGCAGAGTGACCTCCAAAACAAGGTAGCATCTGTCCCCAAGGCTAAGAGGTCATTACATTGAGGAGGCCTGACCTGAGGGAATGGGAGTGGGATTCCAGCCACACTACCTGAGCACATGAGTTCTTTGATCCAGAACCACTGATCTCTCACTATTGCCTTTTCTGTTTTCCCCCAGAATCCTACTAACGGTGACATGGAAATAACATTAAAATGCTCTAATCTCTTAATTACACTACATCTGTCAAATGGTATACGCCTTACCATTAATCTACAATCACTGCGTAGCCATGAATGTGGATTTATTGGCATGGAAAGATGTTCACAATACGTTGTTTTGTTGTTGTTGTTGTTTTTTGAGATGGAGTTTCACTCGTTTGCTCAGGCTGGAGTGCAATGGCGCAATCTCAGCTCATTGCAACCTCAGCCTCCTGGGTTCAAGCGACTCTCCTGCTTAAGCCTCCCTAGTAGCTGGGACTATAGGTGTGCTCGACCAATGCCCTGCTAATCACAATATATTGGTAAGTGAAAAAGGCTGGGCCGGGCACAGTGGCTCACGCCTGTAATCCCAGCACTTTGGGAGGCCGAGGCGGGTGGAACATCTGAGGTCAGGAGTTCAAGACCAGCCTGGCCAACATGGTGAAACCCCGTCTCTACTAAAAATACAAAAATTTAGCCGGCCATGGTGGCACATGCCGGTTATCCCAGCTACTTGGGAGGCTGAGGCAGGAGAATCACTTGAACCTGGGAGGTGGAGGTTGCAGTGAACCGCGATCACGCCACTGCACTCTAGCCTGGGCAACAGGGCAAAACTCTGTCTCAAAAAAAAAAAAAAGAAAAAAAAGCTGGGGTAAGCCATGCACAGTGGTGAATGCCTGGAGTCAGTCTTAACTCCCAGGGAGGCTGAGGCAGAAGGATGGCTTAAAGCCGGAAGTTCAAGACCAGACTGGACAACATAGGGAGACCCCACCCCATCTCAGAAAACTGACCAAGCAGCAAGCAGAGTATCCCATTTTTACTAAATGCTTACATGTATTCACATATTTCAAATTGTAGAATGAAAAACAAACGTTAGGTCAGCCGCCTAACATTTGAGACATAGTATTTGCTCTGTTGCCCAGGCTGGAATGCAGTGGTGCCATCTCGGCAACCTCCACCTACCGGGTTCAAGCTATTCTGCCTCAGCCTCCCAAGTAGCTGGGATTACAAGCATGTGCCACAGGCCCAGCTAATTTTTGTATTTTTAGTAGAGACGGGGTTTCACCATGTTGGCCAGGCTGGTCTGGAACTCCTGACCTCAGGGTGATCCACCCAACTCGGCCTCCCAAAGTGCTGGGATTATAGGCGTGAGCCACTGCTCCCAGCCATTTGTTTGTTTTTGAGACAGGGTCTCACTCTGTCGCCCAGGCTGGAGTGCAGTGGTGCGATCATGGCTTACTGCAGCTCCACTTCTTGGGCCCAAGCAGTCCTCCCACCTCAGCCCATCAAGTAGCTGGGACTACAGGCGTGTACCACCATGCCTGGCTAATTTTGTGTGTTTTGGTAGAGACAGAGTTTTGCCATGTCGCCAAGGCTGGTCTCGAATTCCTGAGCTCAAGGGATCCTCCTGCCTTGGCCTGCCAAAGCATTGGAATTACAGGTGTGAGCCACTGTGCCCAGCCCATTCTAGTATTTTAACAGTTTTATTGCTATATGATGGACATAATAAAGTGTACATATTTAAAGGGTACAATTTGATAAATGTTGGCATAAGTATATACCCATGAAACCATCATCTTATATTTTTATAATTTTTATAAATTGTTCTAAGGTGATGATACATTATAGGGTTTTATTTATTTATTTATTTATTTATTTATTTATTTATTTTTTGAGACAGAGTCTAGCTCTGTTGCCCAGGCTGGAGTGCAGTGGTGCAGTCTCGGCTCACTGCACCCTCCGAGTCCCAGGTTCAAGCAATTTTCCTGCCTCCGCCTCACAAGTAGCTGGGATTACAAGCACCTGCCACCACGCCCGGCTAATTTTTGTATTTTTAGTAGAGACAGTTTCACCATGTTGGCCAGGCTGGTCTCGAACTCCTGACCTCAGGTGATCCACCCACTTCAGCCTTCCAAAGTGCTGGGATTACAGGCGTGAACCACCGTGCCTGGGCCGGCCTTGTTTTAGGTTTTTACATTTAAGAAAGGGGGGAAAAAAAAAGCATATCAGCCATTGAACTTGCTGACCGAGAGGGAAAGGGATTTGTGGTCACTTCTGGAAGGCTGGGCTGTGGCAGGCTGGAGCAGGCAGGCAGGCCTTTCTGGAACCTTGAGAAGGCAGGAGCCGGAATGGGCTTTGGATCCCTTGTGCTGGGGCCAGCTTCTCAACAGCCTGGGCCCCTCCCTGGGGCTCACGGGCAGGGGAGCTGGGAGGAGGCCCGGGGCTACAGCATCCAGACTCTTCCTTGCTCTCCCACAGGAGGCCTGTGCAACCTGTGCCCAGACAGGGCCAACAAGGAGCACATCCTGCAGGCAGGAGGTGTCCCACTCATCATCAACTGCCTGTCCAGCCCCAACGAGGAGACGGTGCTGTCCGCCATCACTACGCTCATGCACCTGAGCCCGCCGGGCCGCAGCTTTCTCCCAGAGCTGACCGCCACACCCGTGGTGCAGTGCATGCTTCGCTTCTCCCTCTCGGCCAGCGCCAGGCTCCGGAACCTGGCGCAGATCTTCCTGGAGGACTTCTGCTCCCCTCGCCAGGTGGCCGAGGCCCGCGGCCGGCAGGCGCACTCTGCCCTGGGTATCCCACTGCCGAGGAGCGTGGCCTCACGGCAGCGCTGATCCATGGAGACCGCGAGACCGTAGCACCCCTACTGCTGGAGACCACCGTCCTGATGTGGACGCAGGGAACAGGGGGAGCACATGCTGCCCCACTGGTGCCTTTTCAGCCATTTGAAAGGCGAGTTCTTTCAGCAGGACAGGCATTTACACTGTGATGAAACGCCACTGGGAGTGAGGAAGCCAGACTCCAGAGACATATGGAGAAGATCAAACTGAGCTGCTTTCATAGGCTGGCACTCTCAACCTTACATCTGGTGCCATCACCACCAGGCTCAGGCCCTGGTGTAAGAAGCGGCCAAGTGCCTGGACCCAGAGGCTTTGCAGGACAATGTTCTCAGGAGCTGGGCCTGAGGCTTAGGAGAGCTGCCTTCGCTGCAGGAAATCAGGGATTATCCCTTAACAGAAGTGTCGGGTAGTTTTCAGGGATAGGAATGAGATGCCTCGTGGTAAAAGGATCTCACCCTGGGAAGATGTGGTGCCCCTTCCAGGGCTCTGGAGGATGGATACCTCCCCCAGGGGCTCTCCAAGCTGGGCATTTGGGCCTGGTGGATGCCAACCTGGATAACCTGTGGCCCAGCATTGACTGTCCACCCAGCCCTGCTATCTGTTAGGCACCATGACTCCAAGATGAAGATGTGGTCCCTGCCCTTGAGTGACAGCCCAGGGACTTAATGTGGCCATCGGGCATCAAGCACAAGGCCATGCAGGTGATAATACGTCGGAATAGAGGCACCAGCCCTGGGAACTGCATCTTCTCCCCTTGCCACCCCATGGCCCCAACTGAAAGCTTCGGCCCTCCTCCCCCACTCGCCACCCATGGCCCCGGCTGAAAGCTTTGGCCCTCCTCTGCTGTCACACTCAGTGATGGGGAGCCCTACCCCAGAAGTGTATCTCACGAGGGCATCAGGGACGCAGTGAGAGTGGTGCTCAAGGGACTCAGGAAGAGACAGCAACATAAAGGATGTGGCTCCATGTCCATGGTGCCCCCTGGTCAACACAAGGAGTGTGGGATCCGATGGAAAGGTGGGGATCAGGGAAAATGGGGGGTCCTTGCCTCTGTGTACCCCTTCAAGGCTGACCCCTTAGATGGCCCAGGAATGGCAGGTGCTACAAGAATGGTACCCACGTGGGCATGGAAATGGGGCGGATTAGGGGACCACTGGACTCAGAGGGGAGGGAAGGGCTCATCAGCACCCACTCAGGGAGCCTGTCCCTTTATGTTCCCAAATAAAGGGTCCTAGAAGACTAGAAAGCCAAGGTCTTTTATTAAAGGTCCCGACTGGTTTTCCCACTGTATTTCCATGCCAGCCAGGGTCCAGGGACAGCCTCTCGGAGGTACCGGGTGGCTGGGCCTGGGGCCCGGCAGCACAGCGCTTAATGGTATCTGCCTGCTCCACCCCACGGGGCCAGAGGCACCAGCACGATGCCGCCCCGACTCGGCTCTGCGGTGGCCCCTGTGGGGCTGTCGTTCCTTCAGCTCCAGCTGCTGCCCGCCGCATCCCCGCTCATTCCCGCTGCGCAGCTCCTCGCTTGCTGTCTAAGATCTCCCTCCAGTTGTCACTCCAGGAGAGCAGCCGTCTCCTTGTCGGGGGCAGGACCAGGTGCCGATTGTGGCAGCAGGTGAACAAGATGTGCTCCCAGCTTGGGGTCTCCTCCTGGCCTAGGACGGGAAAGGCAGCGCGTTGCCATCTGTCATGGGTATTATTACTCCCTCTCCCTAATCCGGCTGGCCAGAGGCCTGGAGGCTGCCAAGGATAACGGGTCCAACCTCGAATTGTGTCCTTGTCGTCAATGAGCAGGTCCCCCAAGACCACCGTCTTGTCCCTTGTCAGGATAATTCGTTCTACGAACTGGGGCCCCAGGTGCTGCTCCACCCAGCGGTACTGTGTAGAAGACACAGTCTGAGTAGGGCCTGATGGAAGCCGGAATTCAGGGACAGGGAGTTGGGTCTAAGCCCTTGAGAGCCCCCACCCCCACCTTCTGGGTTTCTGGTGGTTTCTTTTTAAAATCAGGATTTAGGCAGCTCCAAATGCGGAGTAGGGGCGGGGCAGCCACACCTTCTCACCCACACAGTGGTCGTACTTCAGCAGGGGGCTGGTGCAGATGAAGACCTCCGTGCTGCGGAGAAGGACGTGGTTACCGCCGGGAGCCAGGAGCCCGCCCAGGACTCCGCCTGCCCCCACTCTCCTTACTCCGGTAGGTCGTTCATCTCCCGCACAGCGTCCAAGGCTCCCGGGATGGGCTCCAGGTCCAGGAAAAAGCCCGGGGCTTCGTACACACTGGCCACTTTATCCTGAAAGACAAGAGTTCTGGGTCCCGGCTTCCCGTTCCCGCGAGGACTCGCAGGCAGGCTCCCGGGGGCTCCGGGCCCGAGCTCAGAGGGGCGGAGGGGGCTTCGGTCAGGGGCACGCGCCCAAAGGCTCCTCCCCAGGGTGCGCTGCTCGCGGGTTCCAGGGTGAGAGCTCTGCGCACTTCACAGAGAAGGGGGAGACCCGCGGAACGGAGCGAATGGGCCCTGCCCGAGTGGGGACCCCGCGTCCCCTACTGCCAGGTCGGGCCGCAGGGCGCGGTACTGCTCGCGGGCCAGGAAGCCGCGGCGCTGCTCCAGCGGCACGTGCGGCTCCTCAGGGAAGCGGCGGCGGAAGCCCCGCAGAAGGCCGGCCTCGAAGTCGGTGAGGACGCCGTCCATGTCCACGAGCACGCGCACGCTCCGCGCCATCGCCGCCGGGCTGGAGCTGCGGGCTCTCGGGGTCTGGGGGGCGCGGGCCCGGCCGGAAGTGCGGGGAGCGGGGAGGGGAGCGCTGCTTCCGGAGCCCAGGCGGCGGACGGGGTCCGCCGGGCTGATTTGCATAGAGCCTCCGAGCTGCCCCGCCCAGGTCGTAAACCAGTGCCGACGGCCCTGCGGTTGCGCCAGGCCTTCCTGGGGTTCGGGGACGGGGACGGCTTTGGGGGGCACTTTCCTGACCCTGCGCTTCCTTGGGACCCAGCCTTGTCCCCATCAGCCGCCTCCCACTTTACGGCAGACGTACCCCCGTTCACCCCACGTTACTAGTAGGGGACCGACCTTCCGGGGGCCCAACAAAGGGATGCTCCGAAATACTGGGAAGCATCTAACGAGGAGTCAAGGGTCCTAAACCTGTGGGGCTAGCTCCACATTTTTTTTCGTTTTTTTGGTTTTTTGAGACGGAGTCTCGCCCTGTTGCCCAGGCTGCGGTGCAATGGCGGCGCGATCTCGGCTCAGTGCAGCCTCCGCTTCCCGGGTTCAACCGATTCTCTTGCTTCAGCCTCCCGAGTAGCTGGGATTACAGGCACCCGCCACCACGCCTGGCTAATTTTTGTATTTTTAGTAGAGACGGGGTTTCGCCGTGTTCGTCAGGCTGGTCTCAAACTCCAGACCTCAAGTGATCTGCCTGCCTTGGCCTCCCAAAGTGTTGGGATTATAGGCTTGAGCCACCGCACCTGGCCGAACTCTTTTACCGCAGTACCGTGGTCTCAGTGGATTGATTTCGTCTGTGCAGTCGAGCAGGAACAATCTCTCCAGAACTACAAAGTGAAATGAATCTGTTAACTGGTTTGTGTAAGTCTAGCTCGTTAAGAGACTAATTCACACTAGAGCTGGCTTGAAACATGGGAGCTTCAAGCGTGGTTTCCCCCGGAAAGATGATTTTGATCAAGCACTGGTAATCAGGACTGCCCCCAGGACTTTATGTGGAACTGACATCGCTTACCTACTCCCGTCTAGAAAATGCTGAACAGGGCCAGGTGCGGTGGCTCACGCCTGTAATCCCAGCACTTCGGGAGGCCGAGGCGGGCGGATCATCTGAGGTCGGGGGTTCGAGACCAGCCTGACCAACATGGAGAAATCCCGTCGCTACTAAAAATACAAAATTAGTGTGGTGGCACATGCTTGTAATCCCAGCTACCCAGGAGGCTGAGGCAGGAGAATCTCTTGAACCCAGGAGGCAGAGGTTGCTGTGAGCCGAGATCATGCCATTGTCCTCTAGCCTGGGCAGCAAGAACAAAACTCCTTCTCAAAAAAAAAAAAAAGAAAAGAAAAGAACATGCTGAACTGTGATAAATTTTGTTGATTCTCCTTTTTGTGGATTTCATGAAACTTCCTGACTTCACCCAAATCTATTTACCTACAAACTATAAAGCCAGGTGCCGTGGCTCAGGCTGGTAATCCCAGCACTTTGGGAGGCCCAGGTGGGAGACAGCTTGAGCCCAGGAGTTCAAGACCAGCCTGAGCAACATAGGGAGACCCTGTCTCTACAATAAACAAATCAATAAGCTGGGTATGGTGACACATGCCTGTGGTCCTAGCTACTCATGAGCCTCAGGTGGGAGGAACACTTGAGCCCAGGAAATTGAGGCTACACAGTCTTCATCCTGCCACTGCACTCCAGCCTGGGTGACAGAGGGAGTCCCTGTGGGGGGAGGGGAGAGCCAAAATTATAAACACATTTAAGTGGCCCATCTCGCTGTTGTTCCCCATATGACGAACCCACTGCTTCCAAATATATGTAACAGGCTGGGCACTGTGGCTCACTCCTGTAATCCCAGCACTTTGGGAGACCAAGGCGGGCGGATCACGAGGTCAGGAGATCGGGACCATCCTGACTAACACGGTGAAACCCCGTCTCTACTAAAAATACAAAAAAAAATTAGCTGGGTGTGGTGGCGGGCGACTGTAGTCCCAGCTACTCGGGAGGCTGAGGTAGGAGAATGGCATGAACCCGGGAGGCAGAGATTGCAGTGAGCTGAGACCGCGCCACTGCACTCCAGCCTGGGCCACAGCGAGACTCCGTCTCAAAAAACAAACAAAAAAAACATGTAATAGAAGCATCACACACACAAACCTGACAGGGCTGGGTGCGGTGGCTCACGCCTGTAATCCCAGCATTTTTGGAGGCTGAGGCAGGTGGATCACAAAGTCAGGAGTTCGAGACCAGCCTGACCAACGTGATGAATGAAACCCCATCTCTACTAAAAATACAAAAATTAGCGGGGCATGGTGGGGCGTGCCTACAAATCCCAGCTACTCAGGAGGCCGAGGCAG
Source organism: Pongo pygmaeus (assembly GCF_028885625.2). Lineage (NCBI taxonomy): Eukaryota > Metazoa > Chordata > Mammalia > Primates > Hominidae > Pongo > Pongo pygmaeus. The sequence continues at coordinate 93,373,483 of NC_072392.2, forward strand.
GAGAATCGCTTGAACTCGGGAGACAGAGGTTGCAGTGAGCCGAGATCATGCCACTGCAGTCCAGCCTGGGTGACAGAGCGAGACTCCATCTCAGGAAAAAAAAAAAAAAAAAAGCCTGACAAACCAGTCTAAGAGGGGCTCAAGTCAACATGCATATGACTCATAGATAGGCAGACATTTTGGAGGCCCAGACTTGCCAGTTATCTCAAGGGGAAGCAGTCTTGGGGACTGAGCCCTCAACTTGTGGAATCGAAGCTATCTCCAGGTAACTGACTGTCAGAATTGAATTGGAGGGCCAGGTGCAGTGGCTCATGCCTATAATCCCAGCAGTTTGGGAAGTCGAGGTGGGCAGATCACTTGAGGTCAGGAGTTGGACACCAGCCTGGGCAACATGGCAAAACCCTGTCTCTACTAAAAATACAAAAATTAGCTGCGTGTGGTGGCACGTGCCTGTAGTCCCAGCTACTCGGGAGGGTGAGGCAGGAGAATCGCTGGAACCCAGAAGGCAGAGGTTGCAGTGAGCAGATTGTGCCACTGCATTTCAGCCTGGGCGACAGACTGAGACACTGTCTTAAAAAATAAAAAAAAAAAAATCGGAGGACACCTAGCTGGTATCCACTGCAGAACTGCTTGCTTGCTTGCTGGTGGGGAGAAATCCCCACATATTTAAAGTTGGAGAACTTTTTTTGAGACAGGGTCTTGCTGTCACCCAGGCTGGAGTGCAGTGGTGCGATCGTGGCTCACTGCGGCCTGGATCTCACAGGGTCAAGCAATCCTCCTGCCTCAGCCTCCCGACTACAGGCGTGTGCCATCACACCCGGCTATTTTTGGTAGAGACGAGGTTTCACCATGTTGCCCAGTCTTGGAGAACACGTTAAAATGTTACTGCCCAGAACAAAGTGGAGGTAGAAGAGTCTAACCTGCTTATCTTCAGAGACTTCTTCAGAAAGAAACCCACTTCTCTCTGGGTCTTCATCTGTTTTAACTATTTTTGTTTGTTTTTTAAGGAGGTCTCGCTGTGTTGCCCAGGATAGTCTCAAACTCCTGGGCTCAAGCATCCTCTTGCCTTGGCTTCCCAAGTAGCTAATTACAGGCACGTCTGGCTATTTAACTTCAAATGACTCATCCAATCAGTAGGCAGGATTTATAGTGACAAAGAGAAAAGCATCTAACCAGGGAGAACACTGAAACCATCTCAAAAAGAAGACACAGTACACAATGTTTCAAAATGTGGATATTGTTTACTTGAAGCAACAGTCCAGGATTGTGAAGTACAACACACATTTTAAGGATGAGACTTTCCTTTCATGGTCAAGCACCAGCATCATGCACACAGCATCAGGTTATTTAGAACAACACCCTTGTGGGACCCCGTTCCTGGAGGAAGACCCACTTCAGTGTGATTGCCTCCCTTGCTTCATTCACTGCTTTTACTTCCAGTCAGTTTCATTGTACATCCAAGCCTTCCTCTGCGTGAGAGCAAAGGCTTTTGCTCATCAGCCAGCCAGTCTTGTTAGTATCTGGCTACTTTTTAAGGTTAAAAAATAAAAGGCAGTTTCTTTGCTTTGCAGGCGGCAAGGCATGAGGCGCAGGCCTCTTCATTGTTCACATGGCACAGGAGGAGGCTCTGAGCAAAGGCCACTGGCAAGTTAGGGCAACACCAAGAAGGCTCTGCAGAGAGACTCCCTGTGGGTTGGGGCCTGGCAGGAACGGTGCCTGTGGACTGTTTATGGTCTGTCCAGTTGAGGCTTGGTAAACCCAAGTAAAGTGTTAAAAACCTCAGTACAAAAGATCCTCAAACACATTTGGAACCAAATTATTTCTTCTTAAAAACACAGTACTAAGTGTCACAAAGCTTTCCCTCCAATCTACTACTAGAAAACACTCATGCCACGGCCCACAGACCCAAGAGTCAAGGACAGAGAGAAACCTGTTCTTCAAAAGAAAAAAAAAAAAAAAAGACAGCAGTACATAAAGTGCTTCTTTTTAATGAAACAAATCCAAGAGATGTACAGTCAGGCTCAAGTTGTGCAGTTCACAAGCATGGAGGAAACAGACAAAACGACAGCGTTCAGGACAGTCAGAGCTAACCCAAGACAAGGCTGGACTTGCCGCCAGGGGGATTTCTTCTGGATGGCACTGGGGCTGGGGCCACCGGGCTGGGCACAGGTGCAGCAGGCACAGGCTTCTCTTCACTCTGCCCCAGGCTGCCTGGCAAGTCTGTGTCCACATTTTCTATGAAAACAGGGAATAGAAATAACACTCATAATGACAGTCATTTCCTGTTAAGATCAAGGGTCTGTTTTTCTTTTCTTTTGGTTTGACGGTTGGAAACATACCTAAAAGTATAAACAAAATAACAATCACCCGCCATGCTCCCACTCCACAGAATTAACCATTGTTCATCTTTTCCCGTATTTGTTGTTTATGTTCTTTTCTAAATTACACAAATATATGAGGACATGAAGATTTTTTTTTTTTTTTTTTTTTTGACAGAGTCTTGCTCTGTTGCCCAGGCTGGAGTGCAATGGTGCAGTCTCAGCTCACTGCAACCTCCACTTCCCAGGTTCAAGCAATTCTCCTGCCTCAGCCTCTCAAGTAGCTGGGATTACAGGCGCCTGCCACCATGCCCGGCTAATTCTTGTATTTTTAGTACAGATGGGGTTTCAACATCCTGGCCAAGATGGTTTTGAATTTATGACCTTGTGATCCACCCGCCTCGGCCTCCCAAAGTGCTGGGATTACAGGCGTGAGCCACCGCGCCTGGCCCGAGGACATGAAGATTTTTAAATAAGAACAGGGAACTCTAGCTCTACGGCCCCTTCCAGCTCCGGGTGGGTCCTGCTCCCACTATTCCCAGAGGTCCCACTGCAAGTCCTGTGCAGCCTTCTAGTCCACTTGTTTTATGTATATTTATTTACATGTAACATGTTTTGGTTACATTTAACATAAATGGTATCAACTTCTTTTTTTCACTCTTGGAAATGTATCCATATTTACAAACAGGGTAGTAATTCGTCTTGCTTATTAACTGTATGTTTTCAAATCCCTCACTTCACTGTCAAGCTTCATTGCTTTATAGTAATTATCACATGATATAGGCTATTTATCCAATTCTGACAGCAAAAAAACTGGAACCCATCCAACTTTCCAAATGAATTGTCTCTCATTAGGGTTGTTTCTAAACCGAGAAAAAACTGATTCAAAGTGAAAAGTGAATGCAAAAATTCTATATTTTCTATGAAAGGAAACTTTTACTGAGAGCTTTATAGTATACATATTTTTAGTTGTTTTTTTTTTTCTTTTTTTTTGTGGGGTGGAGGGGGCGGTGGCGGGTGGAGGATATTGAGACAGGGTCTCACTCTGTGGCCCAGGCTGGAGTGCAGTGCCTCAATCACAGCCTACTGTAGCCTCAAACTCCTGGGCTCAAGCAGTCCTCCTATATCAGTCTCCCAAATAGCTGGGACTACAGGTGCAAACCACCACAACAGACTATTTTTGTATTTTTTTTTATTTTTAAAAGACGGGGTCTCCTTATGTTACCCAGCCTGGTCTCAGATTCCTGGGCTCAAGTGATCCTCCCATCTCACCCTCCCTAAGTGCTGGGATTACAGGCATGAGCTACCTTCCCCCTTCACACAGCCTAGTTTTCTTTTTCTTTTTTTGAGACAGGGTCTTTAACCTCTGCCTCCTGGGTTCAAGCAATTCTCCTGCCTCAAGCTCCCAAGTAGCTGGAATTACAGGCACGCACCACCATGCCTGATTAATTTTTGTATTTTTAGTAGAGACGGGGTTTCACGATGTTGGCCAGGCTGGTCTCAAACTCCTGGCCTCAAGTGAGCTGCCTACCTTGGCCTCCCAAAGTGCTGGGATTACAGGCATTAAGCCACTGCACCTGGCCTAGTTTTCCTTTTTTTTCTTTATTTGAGATGGAGTTTCACTCATGTTGTCCAGGCTGGAGTGCAAAAGTGCAATTTTGGCTCACTGCGACCTGCGCCTCCTGGGTTCAAGCAATTCTCCTGCCTCAGCCTCCCAAGTAGCTGGGATTATAGGTGCACGCATGCTACAACGCCCGATTAATTTTTTGTATTTTTAGTAGAGACAGGGTTTCACCATGTTGGCCGGGCTGGTCTTAAACTCCTGACTTCAGGTGATCCAACCTGCCTTGGCCTCCCAAGGTGCTGGGATTACAGGCGTGAGCCTCCATACTGGGCCCTAGTTTTCTTTTTAATAGCAAGTTTATTTCAGTGTTAACCAATCAAATTCAGTTGCATATTCTAAGATATTTGTAAAAATATTTCATAGAAGCCCTTTCGCCTGAAAAGGCAGTAAGGTCAGTTAATAATACTCCTATATTAATGGATTTATTTTTTTGAGACTGCGCCTCTTTCCATTGCCCAGACTGGCGTAAAGTAGCGTGATCCTGGCTCACTGCAACCTCCGCCTCCCAGGCTCAAGCGATTCTCCTGCCTCAGCCTCCCAATAGCTGGGGTTATAGGCGCCCGCCACCACGCCCAGCTAATTTTTTGTATTTTTGTAGAGACCAGGTTTCACCATGTTGGCCAGGCTGGTCTCAACCTCCTGACCTCAAGTAATCCACCCGCCTCAGCTGCCCAAAGTACTGAGATTACAGGTGTGAGCCACCATGCCCGGCCAAGAAGAGGTCTTTAACACTTACTCTCAATTCATGTACTTATCTCATGATAGGCTAGAAACAAACCAACCTCCCTCTTCTGTGGCTGCAGTATTTCTGACTGGACAGACATTTATTTTATTTATTTATTTTTGATGCTTTGTTAATGTTAACATGCTACTGCTGCTTTTAACATTTCATGAATTTCTGGAACATTCTATGGAAGTAACATATAAAATGTTCTATACTATTTAACTACAAGCAAAAATCGAGTATGAAGCTTTTCAGAATGACAGCTGTCACAATTATGAACTAAAACTCAGAGAGGGTCACTCATTAGTTTCCTTGGTTACATCCACTGTAAAAGCAGCAAGATCAAATGCACTGGATCAGATACACAAGTCCTACAATAAGTGTCCCTGAAATAACCTAAATATAATTGTAAATATAAAAGAAAAAACTCCACATTTACAATATTCAAGATAAAGAGAATTCGGACTGAGACAGCTTGTTAGTTCAAGCAGTTTCATTTCTGCTGGTGGGACATGTCCTCCTGCTATACATACAGGATCTACTGAAGTCTTCATTCTCTGTCTGAATCAAGCAGTTAATGAACATTCTGAAGAACAAAAAATTATCTTGCAGTCCTGCCATGGTGATTTATTTTCATAAAATCCTCTTCAGATGAATCAAGCTCAATACTACTAATCTTGTATTTGTCTTACATTATTACTAGAACTGTTTTGTTTTTCCCAAATACATAACATACTAATAAAGAAGAAGAAAAAAATAAAAAAGCACCTATGGAGACTAAACAAGCAGCAGTAGGCCTTACTTTAAATGTCTGTCCAGGCCAGGTGCAGTGGCTCACGCCCGTAATCCCAGCACTTTGGGAGGCCAAGGCAGCTGAATAACCTGAGGTCAGGAGTTTGAGAACAGCCTGGCCAACATGGTAAAACCCCGTCTCTACAAAAGTACAAAAATTAGCTGGGCATGTGTGCGCGCCTGTATTCACAGATACTCGGGAGGCTGAGGCAGAAGAATCGCTTGAACCTGGGAGGCGGAGTATGAAGTGAGCCAAGATCGTGCCACTGCACTCCAGCCTGGGCGACAGAGTGAGACTCCGTCTCAAAAAAAAATTAAACGTTCTGTCCAGTCAGAAGTACTCCAGCCACAGAGGAGGGAGGTTTGTTTGTTTCCAGCCCATAATGAGATAAGCACAGGAATTGAGAGTAAGTGTTCAGAAACTTTTATTTTTTCAGATGGAGTCTCTCTCTCTTGCCAGGCTGGAGTGCAGTGGCGCAATCTCGGCTCACTGCAACCTCCACCTCCCAGGTTCAAGCGATTCTCCTGCCTCAGCCTCCCAAGTAGCTGGGATTACAGGCACGCGCCACCACGCCTGGCTAATTTTTGTATTTTTAGTAGAGACGGGGTTTCACCATGTTGGCCAGGATGGTCTTGATCTCTTGACCTCATGATCCGCACACCTCAGCCTCCCGAAGTGCTGGGATTACAGACATGAGCCACCACGCCCAGCCAAATGTTTAGAAACTTTTATACCAATTTGACACAGAAAGCCTTTGTCTGAAGATAATTTTTAAAAAAAGGGGGGGGGGCTTTAAATGAAATTATTTCTACCAAAATATACATTTTAGACACTCCTGACTTGTCTCTTTTCTTTGGCACATCAATAAGATAACTGAACAAAGACATCTCTATCTGAATAGAAGAAAATCATTCATTGTAAGCTTCAAAGAATCAGAACTGGAAAAAATGTAGCCGACCATCTAACTTGCCCGCAGTCAGGGAGACTTCTCTGCCTGAACTTCCTGGACCTTCTCCCTCTTAGATTTCTCAAGATGGAAACTCCAAAGTCATTCCTGTAGCCATTCCTGCGTTTAATTGCCCAAGAGGTAAAATAAATTTCCCGTATATCCAAAGGGAATCTATCTTATTTAAACTGAATTGGGGTTGACCTTTAATCCTCCAGATATATCTTATTACTGTACCCCAGCCAGGCACAGCAGCTCACACCTGTATTCCCAGAATTTTGGGAGGCCAAGGCAGGAAGATCAACATGAACCCAGGACCAGCCAGGGAAACATGGCAAAACCCTGTCTCTACAAAAACTACAAAAATTGGCCAAGCATGGTGGCTCACGCCTATAATCTCGACACTTTGGGAGGCCAAGGCAGGTGGATCACGAGGTAAGGAGTTCGAGACCAGCCTGGGCAAGATGGTGAAACCCTGTCTCTACTGAAAACACAAAAATTAGCCGGACACAGTGGCGGGCACCTGTAATCCCAGCTACTCGGGAGGCTGAGGCAGGAGAATTGCTTGGACCAAGGAGGTGGAGGCTGCAGTGAGCCAAGATCATGCCACTGCATTCTAGCCTGGGCAACAGAGCAAGACTCCGTCTCAAAAACAAAACCACAAAAATTAGCCAGGCATGGTGGCATGCAACTGTAGTCCCAGCTACTCAGGAAACTGAGGTGAGAGGATGGCTTGAACCCGCAAGTCAAGGCTGCAGTGAATGGTGATTGTGCCACTGCACTCGTGCTTCAGGCAACAGTGAGAACCTGTCTCAGTAAAGAAAAAATTATTATTGTGCCCCTTGTCATTTTAAGACAGATGAACTAAAGTTGCAGCAGTCAGCCACACAGAACATATCAGATCAAAAACTTAAAGGAAAAAGGCCGGGCACAGTAGCTTACACCTGTAATCCCAGCACTTTGGGAGGCCAAGGCAGGGGGATCACCTGAGGTCAGGAGTTCAAGACCAGCCTGGCCAACATGGTGAAATACTGTCTCTACTAAAAATACAAAAATTAGCCAGGCATGGTGGTGCATGCCTGTAGTCCCAGCTACTCGGGAGGCTGAGGCAGGACAATCACTTGAACCCGGGAGGCGGAGGTTGCAGTGAGCCGAGATTGTGCCACTGCACTCCAACCTGGCGACAGAGTGAGACTCCGTCTCAAAAAAAAAAAAAGGAAAAAACAACAGGTAACCAGGTAACCACTGGGGGGAAAAAGAAAGGACTTAGGAGTTTGCGACCAGCCTGGCCAACATGGCGAAAACCCCGTGTCTGCTAAAAATAAAAAAAATTAGTTGAGCGAGGCTGGGAACAGTGGCTCATGCCTCCCAGCACTTTGGGAGGCCAAGGCGGGTGGATTGCTTAAGGTCAGGAGTTCGAGACCAGCCTGGTGAATATGGTGAAACTCCGTCTCTACTAAAAATAAAAAAAATAGCCGGCTGTGGTGGCACACACCTGTAGTCCCAGATACTCGGGAGGCTAAGGCCGGAGAATCGCTTGAACCTGGGAGGTGGAGGTTGCCTTGAGCCGAGATCACACCACTGCACTCCAGCCTGGGCGACAGAGCAAGACTCTGTCTCAAAAAAACAAAACAAAACAAAAAAACTGTGAAGGGGACTGAACAGGGAACAGAATTATTAATTATGTGGTAGGACTAATGACACATTGTTGACATACTTCTCCAAGTTCCCCTAACTTCTAGTTGTATTAACTGGCCAAAATAATTGAATAAAGATTGGCTGATTCTTGTTAAATAAGGTCTGACAGTGAAAGTATTCAGAATATAGGAAGCAGTAGAACCGGCTGGGCCTGGTGGCTCATGCCTGTAATCCTAGCATTTTGGGAGGCCAAGGCAGGTGGATCACCTGAGGTCAGGAGTTCAAGACCAGTCTGGCCAACATGTTGAAACTGTCTCTACTAATAATAAAAAAAAAAAATTAGCTGGGCGTGGTGGCAGGCCTTGTAGTCCCAGCTACTCAGGGAGGCTGAGGCAGGAGAATTGCTTGAACCCGGTAGGTGGAGTTGCAGTGAGTCGTGATTGTGCCACTACACTCCAGCCTGGACAACAAGAGCTAAAGTCTGTCAAGGGGGGAGGGGAGGGGAAGGGAAGGGAGAGGGAGGGAGGGGAAGGGAAGGGAGAAGGAGGGAGGGGAGGGAGGGGAAGGGAGGGAGGGGAAGGGAGGGAGGGGAGGGAGGGGAAGGAAGGGAGGGGAAGGGGAGGGGAGGGAGCAGAATGGGGGGAGAGGGGAGGGGAGGGAGGGGGGAGAGGGGAGGGGAAGGGAGGGGAGGGAAGAAGGAAGGAAGCAAGAAGTGGAATCAAAAAACCTAGATTTTACCTCCAGAAGTCTTTCCAGAACGGTACAAATAGAACACAAACAGTAATTAATACATACATCTTCGGTCCAATGCAAAGGTAACTGGTCCTGTGATATTATGACATACATACTTATATGAAAACACACACACACAATCTGGTTTTGTCCACAGCTACTGGCCGGCGGCTCCCCTAGCCCTTACAAGTCTTGAATGGGGTGCGTGAAGCTTCAGGAGCAGCCCTCAGGAAACAGAATCTCTGTGACCTCCTGTCCTCCTTTTACCTGCCCAGGGCAGGACTGTAATCTGATGGCAGGTCCAAAGACCCTTAATCCAGAGGGTCCTGCTCCATACCCTGGAGGAGGGAATGCTACACAGAGAGGCCAAGAAGAATCTAACAGACGGGCCTTCTGAGTTTCCTTGTTCGGTCCGTTGGTATGAAATCAAACCTTTTTCATCTAATCATATTTCTGTACAGTTGTCAATCATGCTTATGTAATGAAGCCTCCATAAAAAACCAAAAGGGGCCAGGCGTAGTGGCTCGTACCTGTAATCTCAGCACTTTGGAAAGCCAAAGCAGGTGGATTACTGGAGGTCAGGAGTTCAATATCAGCCTAGCCAACATGGTGAAACCTCATCTCTACTAAAAATACAAAATTAGCCAGGTATAGTGGCGTGCACCTGTAATCTCAGCTACTCAGGAGGCGGAGGCAGGAGAATTGCTTGAACCCAGGAGGCGGAGGTTGTAGTGAGCCAAGATCATGCCATTTCACTCCAGCCTGGGCAAAAAGTGTGAAACTTGGCCAGGCACGGTGGCTCACACCCGTAATCCTAGCACTTTGGGAGGCCAAGGAGGGTGGATCACCTGAGGTCAGGAGTTCAAGACCAGCCTGGCCAACATGGCGAAACCCCGTCTCTGCTAAAAATAAAAAAATTACCTGGGCGTGGTGGTGCATGCCTGTAGTCCCAGCTACTCAGGAGGCTGAGGAAGGAGAATCGCTTGAACCCGGGAGGCAGAGGATGCAGTGAGCTGAGATTGTACCACTGCACTCCAGCCTGGGTGACAGAAAGTGAGACTTCATCTCAGAAAAAAAAAAAAAAAAGAGCGAATCTCCATCTCAAGAAAAAAAAGAAAAACCCAAAAGGGGCTGGGCATGGTGGCTCACTTTGGGAGGCGAAGGTAGGAAGACTGCGTGAGTCCAGGAGGTTGAGGCTATAGTGAGCAATGATGCAATGATCGTGCCACTGCACTCTAGCCTGGTTGAGAGCAAAACCCAGTCTTAAAACTCAAAAAAATACCCAGAAGGATGGATTCTGAGGACTTCTGGATAACTGAACATATGGAAGCTGACAGGAAGGTGCAACAACTCATCCATGTGCCAGGAGGGTGGCACACCCCAACTCCAAGGTACAGGAGCTCCTATACTTGGGACCTTTCCATACCGGGCCCCAAGTATCTCCTCACTGGGCTGTTTATTTGTATCCTTTCAAATATCCTTCGTTACAACCCAGGTACAGTGGCTCATGCCTGTAATCTCAATACTTTTGGAGGCTGAGGTGGGAGGATCACATGACTGGCCTGTGTAACAACATAGTGAGACCACATCTCTACAAAAAAGAAAAAAAATTAGCCAGGCATGGTGACATACACCTGTATCCCAGCTACTGGGGAGGCTGAGGCAGGAGGATTGCTTCGGCTCAGGAGTTTGAAGTTGCAGGGAGCTGTGAGGGTGACACTGCACTCCAGTCTGGGCAACAGAGCAGGATTCAGTTTAGAAAAAAAAAAATATATATATATGTATCATATATTCATAATGAACCTGTAAACATAAGTGTTTCCCTGAGTTCTTTCTGTGAACCTCTCTAGCAAATTAATCAAAACCATAGAAGGGGTCACAGGAACCCCAATTTGAAGCCAGTCGGTCAGAAGTTCCAGAGGCCCAGACTTACAACTGGTGGGAAGGAAGGGGCAGTCTTTCGGGACTGACCCTCAACCTTTTGAATCTGAAGTTATCTTCAGGTAGAGGGTATGGAAACTGGATTGGAGGACTCCCAACTGGTGTCCACTGATTGGTGTGTGGGGAGAAACCCCCCCATATTTGGTCACAGGTGCTGTCTTCTGTGTTGATGATTGTCGTTGTGGTGTGAAAAAAAGAGGAAAAACACGTTTGAGTGTTTTCCCCCTAAACAGGTCCTATAAGGAAGAACCCAGGCAATGCTCCCAAAGGCTCAGGAGCTTCTCCTCTAAGCCCACCAAGAAACACTGTGAGGCCAGGCACAGTGGCTCATGCCGGGCATGGTGCTGCGTGCCTGTAATCCCAGCTATTCAGGAGGCTGAGCCAGGAGAATTGCTTGAACCCGCAAGGCAGAGGTTGAAGTGAGCTGAGATCCTGCCACTGCACTCCAGCCTGGGTGACAGAGCCAGACTCCATCTCAAAAAAAAAAAAACACAACCAAAAAAACAAAACACTGTGTGAGAAGGCAGGAGAGGAATCTGCTTCTTCAACCTTTCCGTGTGTCCTTGTAAGCACACCACAAAACATAAGGGTAGGAAAAGGCCTTAAGAGGAAGCTGCTGCTTCTGTCTAGACCAGAGGGCCTTGTGACTGCTGCACTTCACTGATTGCTACTGCCTGACACTTATAAACCTTGCAGTCATCGGCAATTCTTTAGCACTTGTTACAGAAATGCCAATAAATACATCCAAGATTTAAGATAATTAATTCAATGATTACAGCTCATTTCCACCTGTAATTGGTAATATGGTTGGTTAGCTGAAAATTTACATCTGCCCCCTAAATCATCATTTACAAAATCACCAAGCAGGTAACCAATGTCTTGCTGAATAAGCACCTCCCTATAAAAACAAATGAACTTTGTAAAGTGGATGCTGTGAGCTGAGCTTGAAATGGTTATATTAAAAAGCTCTCTCTGGCTGGTAGTGCGTTATCTCATTCATAGTTACAGATCAACCTCCTTGTTTTACTCTTTCCCCTCTTCTCAATACTGCACTGGGCTAGTCTGTGACAAATAACTACATAAATACAAAAAGCTCTCAGCTGGGCGCTGTGGCTCTTGCCAGTAATACCAACACTTGGGGAGGCTGAGGTGGGAGGATCACTTAAGCTCAGGAGTTCGAGACCAGCCTGGGCAACATAGTGAGATCTCATCTCTACTAAAAAAAAGAAATTAGCGAGGTGTGGTGTTATACCCCTGTAGTCCCAGTTACTCGGGAGGCTGAGGTGGGAGGATCACCTAAGCCCAAGGAGGTCGAGGCCACAGTAAGCTGTGACTGCCTACTGCACTCCAGCCTTGGCAACAGAGAGAGAGCTGGTCTCAAAAAAAAAAAGCTCTCATTAAGTGTAACAAATACTGACCTGATTAATATGTATGTGTGTGTGTGTATAGATATATTTTGGTTTAGTTTATTTTTTCAGGCAAGGTCTCACTCTGTCACCCAGACTGGCGTGTAATGGTGTGATCTCTGCTCACTGCAACCTCCACGTCCTGGGCTCAAGCAATCCTCCCACCTGAGCCTCCCGAGTAGCTGGACTACAGGCATGTGCCACCATGCTAGGCTAATTTTTGTACTTTTTTATAGAGACAGGGTTTCGCCATGTTTCCAGGCTGGTCTTGAACTCCCGGGCTCAAGCAATCCGCCTGCCTCAGCCTCCCAAAGTGTTGAGATTACAGGCGTGAGCCACCATGCCCAGCCAATATATGTAATTTTAAAGGATTCTCTATTTTTTCCCTTCTATTACGTTTCTAGCATCGATCTCATTACTGGCAGATTAGAGTATGGCGGCACTTGGGGCATGGCCAGGTTTCACTCCCCAGTCTTTTTCCCCAAGACATGATTTAAATCAAGATTCAGATCTGTCCAAAAACCATGGACAGAGCCAGAAATTCGGTCTTCAGAAGTACTTACCATGAATATCACCTTCTCCCTAGAAAAGAAAAAAATTCAAAAATTTACTTCCTATTTTAATTTTGGAACAGGCAAACAGTCATAGTTCATAGCAGCTAACATCTACTTGAAACCAAATGTGACATTTCATTGTGTTGCAATCAAGCACGGGGTCAGTCTGCTACCTCTATCCAACTTAGGACAATGCTATGCAAAAATTCTGCATGATAAATTGCTCTAGTGCCAGTACCACATCTAAAACAAAAAACCCCCAACATTTCCTCTGAGGACCTAACACCAATTAGCATTTCAGAGATCTTTTATTAGAATGGAAAACTGGTAAATCTATCCTTTCATTTCTCTCTCCTTTCCTCAATAAGGGGAAACTAGATAATAGTTGTGGAAGGACCCCTATCAGTTCCAAAGCCCTTCTCCAGTTCTCTCCCCACTCAGACAGGTGATGCCTCACTGTGCTCTGAGGGCTTTAGTGCTTAGTCGGGCGGGGTCTTTCCACTTTGCAGCACACACCCTGGGGGGCTTGGTGGCAGTACTCAACTGCAGACACAACTAATGGTAATGCCAGCACTAGTCTCCTGGAGTTCAACGCAAAGCAGTATCTGCAAAAAAACAGCCCCTGAACTCAGAAATGCTTCTATATATGAGACACACAGGAAGTGAGAAAGATCCACAAGTTCCAAAAATAATAGGGGAGATAAAACAAAGGGGAGATAAAACAAATCCTAATGGTAAAAGAGATACAGAAACAGACTGAGACCATGTTAACACACTTCTATGATTTTACTATCAATCTTCCATTATCAATATGGCCCATTCCCTTTCCTAACTACCTCAATGTAAAATTCCAGTGGGAGAACTGAAACTCTTAGTGCAAATTTCAGAATCATATTGACCTCAAAGCCTTTCTGGCCTCATGCTGTCACACTGACCTTCAGATCTAAGAAGTCTCCAGAGCTTGCTTCAGAGGAGTTCCTTCTCTGCAGTCCAGATGACTCCAAGTCTTCCCTGCCACCACTAGACTTGGCACCTAAAAATCAAAATATACTTTCATCAGAAATACAATAGAAAAAATCTAAAGCAAAACACTTCAGGCTGGGCACGGTGGCTCATGCCTGTAATCCCAGAGCTTTGGGAGGCCGAGGCGGGCAGATCACCTGAGGTCAGGAGTTCAAGACCAGCCTGGCCAACATGGTAAAACCTGTCTCTACTAAAAATATAAAAATTGGCTGGACGTCGTGGTGCATGCTTGTAATCCTAGCTACTCGGGAGGCTGAGGCAGAAGAATCACTTGAACTCGGGAGGTGGAGCCAAGATGGCACCACTGCACTCTGTACTCCAGCCTGGGCAACAGAGTGAGACTCTATCTCAAAAAAAAAAAAAAAAAACTTCAGCAATTGACATTATGTGTTAGTCTCACATTATGAAATGAGGAAACAGTCTTAAGGAAGTTAAGCTGATCACTTAAACATTAACCCAGTCTGACTTCAGTTCTTACTCTGATCCATCACACAGCCTCTCAGTATTTCCCATTTCTTTCCTTTCGGGCTAAGTCTAAACTGTTGTTTATTACCATTAAGCTAGATTTTGTTATTAGTTCAAAACCAGCTGTAGTTGGGTTTTTCTTTTGTTTGTTTTTGACACAGGGTTTCACTCTGTCACCTAGGCTGGAGGGCAGTGTCTCAATCACAGCTCACTGCAGCCTCCGCCTCCCAGGCTCAGCAATCCTCCCACCTCGGCCTCCGGAGTATCAGGGACTAAATGCACACTGCCACTACCACCAGCTAATTTTTGTTTTGTTTTGTATTTTAGACACGGGGGCACACGCTGGTGCCCAAGCTGCATCTGTGGCTGTTGATGCTGGGCCCATCCCTTTGAACAGTGAGCACAGATAACAAGAGTACCTGCCGACTTGGCCCAAGAAGCTTGATTTTCTTCAGGTGTCCCAAAGATATTAGACGCCATTTTGTTCTTCCTCACAGGTTGTTCTGTTGGTTCATCAAAACCTAATGAAAAATTGGATCCACCACCTGGAGGCCGCAAAACCCTACAAATAATGGCAAAACATCAACTTCAGATCATACTGAAACATTTCTTGGCATAAATCTTTTCAGACAACTTTCATTTCACTTTCCTCACCCATTCATCTCCCTCACCCCTACAACAGATAGCTGCTAACAGGAAAAAGAAATCAACTCCATCAGCGTCTACATTCAATGCTGGATGTTAAGATACTAAGTACTGCTTTATAATACTTGTAATAAGGTCACTGATCACACAAGGCAGCTGAAACAGCGTGGAACTCATCATAAATAACAGCCTGGTTGGTGTCCCCTTTTCAGAAATGGCAAAAGATCTAATGGACCTTACTCTACTGGGCTTGGCTGAATATATTTTCAAAGAAGTTTAGAAGCATTTCTTGTTATTATTCATTTAAAAATCATTTCCAGGCACAGTGGCACACACCTGTAATCCCAGTACCCTAGGAGGCCAAGGCAGGATCATCACTTGAGCCTAGGAGTTCAAGACCAGCCTGGGCAACATGGCAAGACCCCGTGTCTCTATAAAAAAAAATTAAAAATTAGCCAAGCGTAGTGGCGCATGCCTGTGGTCCCAGCTACACTGGACTCTGAGACAAAAGGATCGTTTCGGCCTGGGAGGTCAAGGCTGCAGTGAGCTGTGTTCACACCACTGAACTCCAGCCTGTGTGACAGAGCAAGACTCTGTCTCAAAATGTAAAAAGTAAATAAATTTTTTTCTCTGTCGCCCAGGCTGGAGTGCAGTGGCGGGATCTCAGCTCACTGCAAGCTCCACCTCCCGGGTTCACGCCATTCACCTGCCTCAGCCTCCCAGATAGCTGGGACTACAGGCGCCCGCCACCACACCCAGCTAATTTTTTGTATTTTTAATAGAGACGGGGTTTCACCATGTTAGCCAGGATGCTCTTCATCTCCTGACCTCATGATCCACCTACCTCGGCCTCCCAAAGTGCTAGGATTACAGGCATGAGCCACCACGCCCAGCCAAAAAAAGTAAATAAATTTTTAAAAATCACTTCCTTCTTATTTTCAGCTAGATAAATAACTTGGGCACGATCAGTAGCAGGCCCCTATAGTCCCAGCCATTCTGGAAGCTGAAGCAGGATTGCTTGAGCCCAGGAGTTCAAGGCCAGCCTAGGCAACATAGTGAGATCCCCATCTCTAATCACTTACACACTTACACACACACACATACTTAAGTCAGCTTGACCAATTTAGAAGCCCAAGAAGAGCTGATAATAGTCTCTTCTATCTCAACCTCACTAAAAAGCCATTTACATACTTGTACCAAAGTCAGTATGAGAAATTAAGTATAAGATTCCATGACATTGTCTATGTCAGTGTTCCTTTTAACATCTGTTGCTTTCTGTTCAACACGGTAATATATTTTTTAACATTTCCAAATCTTTCTGCCATATTTGTTGACCAATTTGTCTCCTCCTTGGAAAAACTCAGTTTAACTCCTCTTGCCACCTCTCAAAACAGAAAATGCAAGTGGTTTTATAGAAATACTTTTTTTTCTTTTCTTTTTTTTTTTTTTGAGGCACAATCTCGCTCTTGTCGCCCAGGCTAGAGGGCAGTGGTGCGATCTCAGCTCACTGCAACCTCCGCCTCCCAAGTTCAAGCGATTCTCCTGCCTCAGCCCCTGAGTAGCTGGGATTACAGGTGCCCACCACCACAAACAGCTAATTTTTGTACTTTCAGTAGAGACAGGGTTTCGCCATGTTGGCCAGGCTGGTCTCGAACTCCTGACCTCAAGAGATCCACCCGCCTGGCCTCCCAAAGTGCTGGGATTACAGGCATGAGCCACTGCACCTGGCCTAATTGTTGTATTTTTAGTAAAGACAGGGTTTCACCATGTTGGTCAGGCTGGTCTTGAACTCCTGACCTCAGGTGATCCGCCTGCCTCAGCCTCCCAAAGTGGTGGGATTATAGGCATGAGCTACCGAGCCCGGCCAACTTTTTTTTTTTAACTTCTTTTTTTTGTTTTCTTACTGCCTGTGTAATTGCAGAATATGGAAAGACTTTCTAACTACTGATTCAATTCCTTTACTGGTGATATGAGTGGTCTGGTCTTGTTTCTTCATAAGGCAGTTTGAATAAGCAACATTTTTCTTTTTGGTTTTTTTTTTTGTTGTTGTTGTTTTTTTGAGACGGACTCCTGCTCTGTTGCCCAGGCTGGACTGCAATAGTGCGATCTCCGCTCACTGCACTGCAAGCTCCGCCTCCCAGGTTTACACCTTTCTCCTGCCTTAGCCTGTGGAGTAGCTGGAACTACAGGCGCCCACCGCCACGCCCGGCTAACTTTTGTATTTTTAGTAGAGACGGGGTTTCACCGTGTTAGCCAGGATGGTCTCAATCTCCTGACCTCATGATCTGCCAGCCTCGGCCTCCCAAAGTGCTGGGATTACAGGCGTGAGCCACCGCGCCAGGCCAAGAAACATTTTTCTAAGAATATTTAGTACTTCTAGCTGGGCGTGGTGATGCGAACCTGTAATCCCAGCTACTCGGGAGGCTGAGGTAGGAGAATCGCTTGAACCCTGTAGGAGGCGGAGCCTACAGTAAGCTAAGATCGCGCCACTGCACTCCAGCCTGGGCAAAAGAGCGAGACTCCGTCTCAAAATAATAATGATGATAATAATAATAATAAAATTAAGATCAGGAGCGGTGGCTCATGCCTGTAATCTTAGCACTTTTGAGAGGCCGAGGCAGGCGGATCACGAGGTCAAGAGATCAAGCCCATCCTGGCCAACATGGTGAAACTGTCTGTACTACAAATGTGCGAAAATTAGCTGGGCGTGGTGGCGCGTGCCTGTAGTCCTGGCTACTCAGGAGGCTGAGGCAGAGGCAGAGGAATCGCTTGAACCTGGGAGGCAGAGGTTGCAGTGAGCCAGAGATCATGCCACTGCACTCCAGCTAGGCAACAGAGTGAGACTCTGTCTGAAAAAGATAAATTAATTAAAAAAAATAAGGCAGGGCGCAGTGGCTCACGCCTGTAATCCCAGCACTTTGGGAGGCCGATCACCTGAGGCGGATCACCTGAGGTCAGGAGTTCGAGACCAGCTGGACCAACATAAAGAAACCCCGTCTCTACTAAAAATATAAAATTAGCTGGGCGTGGTGGCACATGCCTGTAATCTCAGCTAGTCGGGAGGCTGAGGCAGGAGAATCGCCTGAACCTGGAAAGCAGAGGTTGCAGTGAGCAGGGATTGTGCCATTGCACTCCAGTCCAGGCAAAAAGAGCAAAACTCCGTCTCAAAAAAAAAAAAAAATCAAGAAAAGACACTAGTACCCAAACACCAGCTTAAGAGCAAGTCAAAACTCTAACCAGTCCAACTTTTTAAAGGTCTCTGTTCCTCCTGCAATAGCAGGTAGTAACCAACTCGGATGACGTCAGTGTTGTAGAGACCATTTGTAATAGTGAGATATCCCCAAACAAAGGATGTAGATCATAAGGCAGAAAGTATCTCAATGTTTTAGGATCCTACTATTCTTTCAGAATCATACACGACAACTAAATCAGGATTATATATTTAAGACTGAACAAAAATGTGTCCATGTACTGTAGATAGCAATTTTTTAAAAATTACTCTTTTTCTTTCTTCTCTCTTTAAATCCCAAAGTTTCTGTATATCTTTGCAGATCATTCCGTACCAAACTAAATTTATAACGAGTTTATGGGGCCAGGAGAACATTACTGGACAAAATTAAGTTTATCAGAATTAGTTGAGAATACAGAAAAAGGAAAGGTAGAGAGACAATAAAATGACAATGCTACTACAGTCCCCAGAGCATAATATTGGAGGGAAATTGATGACGAAAGGTGAATTAAACATTCATTTCACAGGATCAAAACTCATTTGTCTCACATTTCAAATGTACATATGAAAAAACTAAGTGTGAGGATTCATTTGACCTGATTACTGAAATTCTTTACAAAACACTAATATCAACTCAACCCCAAAGAATAAAACCCCAGATTACACATTATCATTCCGACGACTGAAGTCTAACCGGCAGAAAGTTGACCTTATAACACAAAATGAAAAACCAAGGCTCAATCTGTTCCTGTCCTCTGAAAAAATCATCTCATTGGAAAGAAAACAGAAAGGGAGCGACCAGTTTCCTAGGTCTGTGCTACTCAAGTACCCCATCCTCCCAGTAATCACCAATTTATTTTTTTTGAATCTTACCTAGTCTTTTCGACCTTGTAAACCTGAAAGAATTGAGTTGTAAAGGAATGTCATTTCCCATGCTTTCCTCCTAAGCCTCAGTTGCTGAGTGAGGCGTGCTTTTTGTTCCCAAGTTCTCTAACCCCTGTGAGATATTGCTATTTCACGTGTCTTCTTAGCCCCACAAAATGGCTCCCTTTGTGCCACTTGGCCAGGACCCGGAGGCTAGCCACACATGAATGCAGGTCATAATCGATGTAAAATACATGCTCAAAAAAGTGATTTAAGCTTCTTCCAAGCCTTGAGGAGAATCCCAGACATAACTGTAAACCACCTTAAAGAACAGTGTGCAATTAGCCGAGACAATGTGGACACCTTCCACAGAATCCAAACCCTTCCACCAAGTTAAGCAAGGACTTGGAAAAGGGTTCCTGTCTAAACACTGTACCCAGTGCCCCAAGCCCAAAAAGCAGTGGGAAGAAGGGAAAGAAAAATCCCCCGCTTCCCAGGTAGAGCTATCACGTTAGAGACAATGGATGTCTCCGGCCCCGCCCAAGAACAAGAAACCTCCTCCTGCAAGGGAACCAGAGCCAGGGATGAACTCACTGGGCAAACGTCAAAGGAGGAAGCGAAGGTAAGATGCAAAGGCGATGATCCGAAGGTTTAAGTGCAGAAAACCCACTCGGGTTGGCTCGTTCCCCGCCCCCCCCCCCTTAGAAATGAGCGCAGGGATGGGGAGAAGGGGTCTTTCCTTTGTTAGGAAGGGGAGACACTTGGAAGAGGGGAGGCACTTCGAAGAGGGGAAGAACGGTTGGGTCCTGAATGGGGGGGGGGGTGAAGGGTCGCGATGACCAGCCCCTCTCGACCACAAATGCACCTGCCAGGTAGGTCCGAATAAGGAGTGGGGGCACGGCGAGGGTAAGGAGCCCGCCGGACCTGATCGATCCGGTCTCCGGATCCAATGGCTGTGCGCGAGAGCGAGACCAACCGCATGCCACGGGTCAGAGGCAGGAGCGCGTGGCCCAGCAATGGGACAATAGGACCTGACCATGCATGGGGCCCTAAAGGCTCCCCGGGCACCTGGGCGGCCAAGCCCACCACCCTGGGGATGGACTAGCCCGGATGCACACAGGAGAAAGCGAAGCCCTCCTCGAAGGTTCCGATTAACTAAAACCGGCCGTGCTCCGAGGGGCGACCAGCCCCGGCCTCCTCAGCCCCTGACTCTGTGGAAGGAATGAATGGAGACCAGCAGGGACCCGGGTGGGGCCGGCGCGCAGGGCTCGCCAGGAGGCACAAAGGCGGCGACGAGGGGGGAACCCCGCCACCCGCCACGGCGCGAGCACAGCGCACGGGGCTCGTTACCCGCAACGACCGGCGCGAGGCCCCGCCGGCAGCGGCCCTCCCGGCCCCTCAGCCCCGCGCGGCTGGGGCGCGACCCGGTCGCCTCACCGGGAGCTATTCCTGCTGTTGGGGTCGACTCCCTTGAAGGTGGTGGTTGTGGTCATGGCGCCGAGGAGCGAGGTAGGCTGGCGCGGGAGCAGAATGCTCAAAGGGTCGGACCCGAGGGGGCGCAGGGAAACTCCACACCCAAAAGCCGACCAGCGCTGCAGGAGCCGCCGCCGCCGCCGCCGCTTGGCCGACCGATCGACGCCTTTATAGGGTTTTCAACCCCCGCCCTCTAACCCGCCGGTATTGGCCGATTCAAATGAATTATTTCGTTCCTATTGGCTCTCTGGAGTGCCAAGCACCATGCGGCATTACGATGGGCTGTGGCGGCCACGGCTCAGCCTAAGCCCGCCCCCTTCCTGGACTGGGAAGGCCTTGGGACTCTCTCCCCTCCCCCACCCCAAAATCTCGGCGATGATTGGACGGAAGGCGAATCTACCTCGCGCTGGGTGGAAGTCGTGCTGGCTGTCACTTTAAAACGTTACCTGACGGAGGGGGAAGCTCTTTCTTGGGGAGTTACAACCTCGGCAAGCAGAAGGGAGATTTGTCACTGTTACTGTTCTCTCATTTGCTTTACTGATGGTGGGATAGTAAGGGCATCCTCCTTATAGGACGAAAAGTACTGCAACAAGTTGACATTTATTTATTGAATACCTACTGTGTGTCCCATTTAGAAACTTAATACTCTCAAAGCAGCAGCACTATGAGTCAGCAACAGAGAGCGCACCAAGATGATCCCTTTTAAAAGGACTGGAAATTCTTTACATTTTAATGTTACTGTTTAGTTGTAATGGGTGGTGCATGTACTGGACCAAAATTACAGTCGCTCCTATTTGGGGGCCTATTCTAAGGCTGGTTAATGCCTGGCACCAGGAATGGACTCATTCCCTGCTACCAAGACTATGGGAGCATCTCAGGCCTCTGCAGCTGTTTATAACCCTTAAGTCATGACTCTTCCACCTGTCTGGGTAAATCTATCCATGCGACAAATGCAGACACACTTGGAGGATTCAGGAATGATGGTTTACAAGATCATAATAGGAAAGCCTTGGGCAAAAGAGGGCAGGCAGTTGATAGATAAGCCCTTCTCATGTCTTGCATATTTCCTCAAGGCAGATGTCTTTGCTTGTCTCTATATTTCCATAACAATTGAACCACATTCCTCTTTGCAAAGCCACCTTTCAGGTAGTTCGAAGTTTGTATTCTGGGCAGTCTAGGTTAACCACCCTCCCCCGGGGCTTTCATGAAAAGCCAGTGAGAAGTTCTCTTCTAGAAAGCATGGATGATGCATTTATGTGCTTACCACAACAGCACGAAGCACACCACTTGTTTGTGTTAGAATCTTCCCTTTTTTTTTCCTTTCTTTCTTCCTTTTTTTTTTTTTTGAAGAGGAGTTTCGCTCTTGTCACCCAGGCTAGAGTGCAATGGTGCTCAATGCAACCTCCACCTCCCAGGTTCAAGTGATTCTCCTGCCTCAGCCTCCGTAGTAGCTGGAACTACAGGCGTGCACCACCACCCCTGGCTAATTTTTGTATTTTTAGTAGAGACGGCGTTTCACCATATTGGCCAGGCTGGTCTCAAACTGCTGACCTCAGGTGATCCATGCTCCTTGGCCTCCCAAAGTGCTGGGATTACAGGTGTAAGCCACCACGTCTGGCCAAAATCTTACCTTTTTTTTTTTTTTTTTTTTGAGACAGAGTCTTGCTCTGTCGCCCAGGCTGGAGTGCAGTGGTGGCGTGATCTCTGCTCACTGCAACCTCCACCTCCCGGGTTCAAGTGATTCTCCTGCCTCAGCCTCCCGAGTAAGCTGGGACTACAGGTGCGTGCCATCATGCCCGGCTAATTTTTTGTAGTTTATTAGTAGAGATGGAGTTTCACCATGATAGCCAGCATGGTCTCAATCTCCTGACCTTGTGATCCGCCCACCTTGGCTTCCCAAAGTGCTGGGATTACAGGTGTGAACTACCGCACGCCCGGCCAATCTTCCCATTCTCCCATTCTTTCTTTTTTTTTTTTTTTTTTTGGTTCTTTTTGTTTTTTTGAGACAGAGTCTCGCTCTGTCACCCAGGCTGGAGTGCAGTGGCATGATCTCGGCTCACTGCAAGCTCCGCCTCCCGGGTTCACGCCATTCTCCTGCCTCAGCCTCCCAAGTAGCTGGGACTACAGGTGCCCACAACCACACCTGACTAATTTTTCTATTTTTAGTAGAGACGGGGTTTCACCGTGTTAGCCAGGATGGTCTTGATCTCCTGACCTTGTGATCCGCCCGCCTCGGCCTCCCAAAGTGCTGGGATTACAGCAGGAGCCACCGCACCTGGCCAATCTTCCCATTCTTTTTTTTTTTTTTTTTTTTTGAGATGGAGTCTCGCTCTGTCGCCCAGGCTGGAGTGCAGTGGCACAATCTTAGCTCACTACAAGCTCCACCTCCCACGTTCACGCCATTCCCATGCCTCAGCCTCCCGAGTAGCTGGGACTACAGGCACCTGCCACCACGCCCGGCTAATTTTTTTGTATTTTTTTAGTAAAGACGGGGTTTCACCATGTTAGCCAGGATGGTCTCGATCTCCTGACCTCGTGATTCGCCCGCCTCGGCCTCCCAAAGTGCTAGGATTACAGGCATGAGCCACTGCACCCGGCCCAATCTTCCCACTCTTAAAGGCTGAGCCTACATTTCCAAAACCTTAAAAGAAAAAAAAAATCAGACCAATCTAGCCAGTGAGCATGCCCTCCTCAGAAACCATATAATTATCAACTAGGAGGTAGTGGAGTGTAGTGGTTGCTATCTCAGACTCTCATGGGAGAAATTTGGATTGGAATCTCGACCCTTACCTTTTCTGAGCACTAGTTTTCACTTTTCTGAAATAAACACACGATAGTACCTGGGGGTCTGTGGAGTTTTGAGGACTAAGTGATCTCATGGATGTAAACTGCTTGGCTCAATATACAAGTCACCAAAGTGATAGTCCATTTTATTATCAGACTTATTTAGAAAGCAATCACATACTTGTATGTTAGATGAGGGGTTTGGACTTGACTCGCATGGTCTTTTGGCTTACATCTTCAGGTTGTACTTATTTCCTTGCAGTCTAGTAGAAGATAGCTTGGTGAGGCAATGCTACAATAGACTAGCAGTCAAAAGACCTAAGTTCTGGTTTTGCCTTTTCCCAATATAAGACACTGGTACATCATTTATGCCCTTGAGTCTCAATTTTCTTATCTATAAAATGGGATTGCAGGCTGGCACGGTGGCTCACGCCTGTAATCCCAGCACTTTGGGAGGCAGAGGTGGGCAGATCAGAAGGTCAGGAGTTCGACACCAGCCTCACTAACATGGGGAAACCCTTCTCTACTAAAAATATAAAAATTAGCTGGGCGTGGTGATGCGCCTGTAATCCCAGCTACTCACAAGGCTGAGGCAGGAGAATTGCTTGAACCCAGAAGGCAGAGGTTGCAGTAAACTGAGATCGCACCATTGCACTCCAGCCTGGGCAAAACGAGTGAAACTGCTTCTCAAAAAAACAAAAAAGGGATTAATAGCACTTGTGTTACTGAAAGGTGTCCCAGTCCAGACCCAAGAGAGGTTTCTTGGATATTACGAAGAAGAGTTCAGAGCAAGTCCATAAAGTGAAAGCAAGTTTATTGAGAAACTAAAAAACACGCTGGGCACGGTGGCTCCCGCCTGTAATCCCAGCACTTTGGGAGGCCGAGGTGGGCGGATCACCAGGTCAGGAGATTGAGACCATCCTGGCTAACACGGTGAAACCCCATCTCTACTAAAAATACAAAAAATTAGTCGGGCGTGGTGGTGGGTGCCTGTAGTCCCAGCTACTCAGGAGGCTGAGGCAGGAGAATGGCGTGACCCCGGGAGGCGGAGCTAGCAGTGAGTTGAGATTTCGCCACTGCACTCTAGCCTGGGTGACAGAGCAAGACTCCATCTCAAAAAAAAAAAAAAAAAACAAGAAAGTAAAGAAACAAAAGAATGGTTACTCCCACAGGTAGAACAGCCAGGAAGGCTGCTGGTTGTCCATTTTTATGGTTCTTTTTTTTTTTTTTGAAACAGAGTCTTGCTCTGTCGCCCAGGATGGAGTGCAGTGGTGTGATCTCAGCTCACTGCAACCTCCGCCTCCCAGGTTCATGCCATTCTCCTGCCTCAGCCTCCCGAGGTAGCTGGGACTACAGGTGTCTGCCACCACGCCCAGATAATTTTTTATATTTTTAGTAGAGACGGGGTTTCACCGTGTTAGCCAGGATGGTCTTGATCTCCTGACCTCGTGATCCACCAGCCTCAGCCTCCCAAAGTGTGGGATTACAGGCATGAGCCACCGCGCCTGGCCGGTTATTTCTTGATTATATGCTAAATAAGGGCTGGGCAATACCCAGAACTGAGGGTTTCTCCCATTTTTAGACCACATAGGGTAACTTCCTGACGTTGCCATGGCATGGTGCTGGAGAGGCTGTAGTAGTGAGGATGAATCTTTTTTTTTTTTTTTGAGACGGAGTCTTGCTCTGTCACCCAGGCTGGAGTGCAGTGGTGCAATCTCAGCTCACTGCAAGCTCTGCCTCCCAGGTTCACACCATTCTCCTGCCTCAGCCTCCCAAGTAGCTGGGACTACAGGCACCCACAACCACGCCCGGCTAATTTTTAGGATGACTCTCATTGCCATCTTGGTATTGGTGAGTTTTGGCCAACTTCTTTACTGAAAACTCTTTTATCAGCAAGGTCTTTATGACCTGTATCTTGTGCTGACTTCCTATCTCATCCTGTGACTTAGAATGCCTAATCGTCTGGGAATGCAGCCCATTAGGTCTCAGCCTTATTTTACCCAGAACTTATTCAAGATGGAGTTGCTCTGGTTCAAACGCCTCTGACACCTGTTCTGAGTTGTGAGGGCTGGAATGAGATAAATATAAGAATGTACATGCTGGCCAGGCAAGGTGGCTCACGCCTGTAATCCCAGCACTTTGGGAGGCCGAGGCAAGTGGATCACCAAGTCAGGAGTTCGAGACCAGCCTGGCCAATATGGTGAAACCCCGTCTCTACTAAAAATACAAAAATTAGCTGGGCGTGGTGGCACGCCCCTGTAGTCCCAGCTGCTCGGGAGGCTGAGGCATGAGAATCACTTGAACCTGGGTGGCAGAGGTTGCAGTGAGCCCAGATCATGCCACTGCACTCTAGCCTGGTCGACAGGGCAAGACTCCATCTCAAAAAATCCAGAAAACTTTCTATTAGAAGTGCCCCATCCTGGCTGCACATCAGAATCACCTATGAGATTTTTGAAGAATATAAATGAATGTCAGGTCTCCACCCAAGATCTACTAAATTGCAATTTCTGAGGTGAGGGTTTAGTCATGGATATCTTTAAAATGTTAAACAGGTAATTCTCATTTACAGCTTGAGCTGAGAACCTTTGCTACAAAGGTAAGGAATCAGTCCCAGGAGAACCCTTTTAATCTAATCTGATTTATGAATCAGAACAAATGTATGTAAAACAAACAAGTGAGTAAGGCTGTTGGCCTGTTTGGCATATTTGTTTAAGTTCTCAAGTTAACCAAAAAATCAAAGGAAACAGAAGAAAGATTAACCCTGATGACAAGGAATGGTCTAACAGCTTCTTTGTGACCTATAGCAGTGTTTCTTAAACTTCATTTTTTTTAACAGAGTCTTGCTCTAAATAACCCAGGTTAGAGTGCAATGGCACAATCTCAGCTCTCTGCAGCCTCCACTTTCTGGACTCAAGGAATCCTCCCACATCGGCCTCCTGAGTAGCTGGGCCTACAGGCACATGCCACCACACCTGGCTTTTTTTGTTGTTGAGACAGAGGCTTGCTATGTTACTCAGGCTGCTCTCGAACTGCCTCCAAAGGATTTTCCCACCTCTGCCTCCCAATGTGCTGAGATTACAGACATGAGTCACTGTGCCCAGCCTCTTGAACTTCTATGAAAGCAAAACCCATATATATAAAATAGATTAACAGCAAAGCAGCTGTGATTACAACTGGGCAGAGGGTCCCAGATCCTGGCCCTCTCTCCCTATGTCCTTTGTCACCTTTTTATTGACTGTCCTCCTAAAACAATACCACGTTTCCATAAGATTTCATTTTAAAACCACTGCTGGCCAGGCGCGTGTTGGCTCACACCTGTAATCCCAACATTTTGGGAGGCTGAGGCAGATGGATCACCTGAGGTCAAGAGTTTGAGACCAGCCTGACCAACATGGAGAAACACTGTCTCTACTAAAAATACAAAATTACCTGTGCGTGGTGGCACATGCCTATAATCCCAGCTACTTGGAAGGCTGAGACAGGAGAATTGCTTGAACCCAGGAGGTGGAGGTTGCGGTGAGCCAAGATCATGCCATTGCACTCTAGCCTGGAAAACAAGAGCAAAAACTCTGTCTCAAAAAAAAGAAAGAAAAAAAATACTAGTGATGTGCTTTTGAACTTGGTTACGTGATTGAACTAACAAAATCGTCCAGGGACAAGTATTTCCCCCAAACTTTACTTCTCAATCCCAACATCTCAGGGCGTCCCTTAAGTGTATCACTTGTGACTTAACCACATCTTCACAGACACATTCTGCGTCCATTACTCCGAAGGCCAAATTTAGTATGCATCTGTCCATTCTTTTCTTAGCTGTATCCTCACAAAAAAAGACAGATCAATGTACTGGAGAAGACAGCTCAAGGAGTTTATTTCCTTTTAAAACTCATTTGCCATTAAACAAATAAGCTGAGAGTTCTCAAATGTGGAAAATGGCTTTGTCAAGTTTATGTGCTCCCTTTATTTCAAGTTAAGGTTAACAGAATGGCACACACACTCTGCTAAGGTCTGACATGCCCCTCTTGGGCCCTTTTTAACTGCTCTAAAGTATAGAGATGGAGAGCATGATTCCTAAATTGTCCTCCTCAAGAGGAAATTCATATTTCCTTCTCCTCAGAGTAAGGACTGAATAAAATTATGTGGTTTAAGTTTGTCCTGTTTACCCCAATACTATACTGCTATTTCTCTATTTAAAAACAAGCAGAATCCCAGCACTTTGGAAAGTGAAAGCAAAAGAACTGCTTTAGCCCAGGAGTTCAAGACCAGCCTGGCCAATGTGGCAAGATCCCATCACTACAAAAAATACAAAAACTGGTTTTTTTTTTTTTAGACAGAGTCTCGCTCTGTCTCCCAGGCTGGAGTGCAGTGGCGTGATCTTGGCTCACTGCAACCTCCGCCTCCCAGGTTCAAGCGATTCTTCTGCCTCAGCCTCCCGAGTAGCTGGGACTACAGGCGCATACCAACATGCCTGGCTAATTTTTGTATTTTTAGTAGAGACGGGTTTCACCACATTGGCCAGGCTGGTCTCGAACTCCTGACCTCGTGATCCACCCACCTCGGCCTCCCCAAGTGCTGGGATTACTGGCGTGAGCCACCACTCCCAGACAAACTTTCTATTTTTTTTGAGATGGAATCTCCCTCTGTCGCCCAGGCTGGAGTTCAATGCCCGAATCTCGGCTCATTGCAGCCTCTGCCTCTCGGGTTCATGCGATTCTCTTGCCTCAGCCTCCCAAGTAGCTGAGCTTACATGCGCCCACCACCAGTGCCTGGCTAATTTTTGTAGTTTTAGTAGAGATGGGGTTTCGCCACGTTGGCTAGGCTTGTCTCAAACTTCCAACCTCAGGTGATCTGCCCGCCTCAGCCTCCCAAAGTACTGGGGTTACAGGTGTGAGCTACCGTGCCCGGCCAATTTTTTGTTTGTTTATTTATTTTGAGACATGGTCTTGCTCTGTCGCCCAGGCTGGAGTGCAGTGCGTGATCTCCGTTCACTGAAACCTTCACCTCCCAGGTTCAAGCAATTGTCTTGCCTCAACCTCCCAAGTAGCTGGGATTACAGGCACCCGCCAACACACCTGGATAATTTTTGTATTTTTAGTAGAGACGGAGTTTAACCATGTTAGCCAGGCTGGCCTTGAACTCCTGACCTCAAGTGATCCACCTGCCTCAGCCTCCCAAAGTGCTGGGATTACAGGTGTGAGCCACTGCACCCGGCCTACAATTTTTTGTATTTTTGTATGTATGGTGGTGTGTGCCTGTGGTCCAAACTACTCAAGAGGCTGAGGCAGGAGGATTGCTTGAGCCCAAAGGTTTAGGCTGCAGTGAGCCATGATCATGCCACTGCACTCCAGCCTGGGTGACAGAGCAAGACCCTGTTTGAAAAAAATAGAAAAACCAAAAAAAACCCCATTACCCATCTGTCCTGTTCTCCTAGAGAAGAATTTAGCCTCCTTTGCAAAGATATTTGTTAAAATTACAAATACATAACTTCAAAGGGTATCCCCAGAAAAAATGTGGAAAAATTCTTCCCTTAACATTCTAAATTCTGTAACTTGTGGCAAATTTAGCCACATAATATGCCTTTAAAATATGAATGGTAAAAATACATATATATATATAATGCATATAGTTTTTGAGACGGAGTCTCACTCTGTCACCCAGGCTGGAGTGCAGCAGCGAAATCTCAGCTCACTGCAAGCTCCGCCTCCCTGGTTCACGCCATTCTCCTGCCTCAGCCTCCCGAGTAGCTGGGACTACAGGCACCCGCCACTACACCCAGATAATTTTTTTTATTTTTAGTAGAGACGGGGTTTCACCGTGTTAGCCAGGATGGTCTCGATCTCCTGACCTCGTGATCCACCTGCCTCAGCCTCCCAAAGTGCTGGGATTACAGGCGTGAGCCACTGCGCCCGGCCAAGAAAACAAATATTAGGTGATAATTCTTGGACTTTAAAGTGTTTCACAAAGCTCTCAGGGTACAAGAAATCCTAAAAGTGAGGCCGAACGTGGTGGCTCACGCCTGTAATCCCAGCACTTTGGGAGGCGGATCTTGAGGTCAGGAGATCGAGACCATCCTGGCTAACACGGTGAAACCCCATCTCTACTAAAAATACAAAAAATTAGCTGGGAGGCCGGGCGCGGTGGCTCACGCCTGTAATCTCAGCACTTTGGGAGGCCAAGGCGGGCGGATCACGAGGTCAGGAGATCGAGACCATCCTGGCTAACACGGTGAAACAGGGTCTCTACTAAACTGAAACAGGGTCTCTACTAAAAATATAAAAAATTAGCCAGGCGAGGTGGTGGGCGCCTGTAGTCCCAGCTACTTAGGAGGCTGAGGCAGGAGAATGGTGTGAACCCAGGAGGTGGAGCTTGCAGTGAGCCGAGATCACGCCACTGTATTCCAGCCTGGGCAACAGAGCGGGACTCCATCTCAAAAAAAAAAAAAAAAAAGAAATCCTATAAGTGCCTCATATAGTCACAGCACTGCTTACAGGGAAATAACAATCTATAATCCAAACAACAGATTAATTTCAAACTAGTTTATATACTCTGTTCTAATTATGTTTTACCTCCAGGAACTTTTTAAATTAGCTAACCACTATAAAAACCAAAGTCTCATTATAAAACATGCATACAGGCATGCCTCATTTTATTGCACTTTGCAGATACTGTGTTGTTTTATTTGAGATGGAGTCTCACTCTGTTGCCCAGGCTGGAGTGCAGCAGCACAATCTCAGTTCGCTGCAGCCTCGGCCTCCTGAGTTCAAGCAATTCTCTGCCTGAGCCTCCCAACTAGCTGGGATTACAGGCGTCCGGGATGTCTATGCTGCACTGAACTGTGATTACACCCCTGCACTCCAGGCTGGGTGGACAAAGCAAGATCCTGTCTCCAAAACAAACAAAAAAGTACTTTAAGGTACAGGCCAGGCACAGTGGCTCATTATTCCCAACACCTTGGGAGGCTGAGATGGGAGTATTGCTCGAGTCCAGGAGTTCGAGGCTGCAGTAGGCTATAACTGCACCACTGCACTCTAGCCTGGGCAACACAGAAAATAAGATCCTGTCACCCCCTCCCAAAAAATAAAAATTAAAGTATGTACTTTTTTTAAAGACATAATGCTACTGAATACCTGACTACAATATAAACTTTTTTTTTTTTTCCCCAAGACAGGGTCTTACCCTGTCAACGTAGCTGGACTGCTGTGGCGCAATCACAGCTCATTGCAGCCTCATTGCTCAGGCAATCTTCTCACCTCAGCCTTCAGAGTAGCTGGAACTACAAGCATGCACCACTGCACCTGGCTTTTATTTTTTGTAGAAACAGGGTCTCACTATATTGCCAGGGCTGAACATAACTTTTATATGCACTGAAAAACCAAAAAATTTGTGTGACTCGTTTTATTGAGATGATCTTCTTTATTGTAGTGCTGCAGTCTGGGACCAAGCCTGTAGTCCCTTTGAGGTATGCCTCTATTTCCTATCACAACCAGCAGTAACTTTCAAGTCACCATTCAGATAATCAGAACTCTAACGCATCCTGTAGATGGATGCTTTGCTTCTTAGGGTACCAAAGAGACAGTGAGACTCTGTCTCAGAAAAAGAAAAAAAAAAAAAAAAGATAAAAACAAAAAACAACTTACATGTGGGAGACACCATGCTAGGCATCTCAAACACACATTGCCTGGGCACGGTGGCTCATTCCTGTAATCCCAGCACTTTGAGTGGCTGAGGCGGGTGGGTCACTTGAGGTCAGGAGTTTGAGACCAGCCTGGCCAACATAATAAAACCCCATCTCTACTAAAATACAAAAAATTAGCCAGGTGGTAGTGGCCCACTCCTGTAATCCAAGCTACTCCAGAGGCTGAGGCACAAGAATCGTTTGAGCCTGGGAGGCAAAGGTTGCAGTGAGCTGAGATCGCGCCACTACACTCCAGTCTGGGCAACAGAGTGAGACCCTGCCTCAAAAAAAAAAAAAGATAAAACACACATTAATATTTTCATAGCAGTGTTAAAAAAAAAACACACATTATCTCATTTAATCTTCACCATAAGGTGATTAACTTGTTAGGATGCCTGCCAGAGGTGGTTTTCAATTACATATTGCTTTGAAAACACATTTCTGGGGGTAGGGTACAGGCTTTTGGTATTTTTAAAAAACTTGCCAGAGGATTCTAATTCAAAACCACAATCCAGAATCAATTCATCATATATGCAATCAGCATCTTCCTAACTCAAAAATAACCCTCATGGCCATGCATGGTGGCTAGGATTACAGGCGTGAGCCACTGCGCCCAGCCAAAATAAAGTTCTATAGCTTGAATCTGAAACTTCATTTTTTTAGGACACCACAAAATTCCAGTAAATATTACCTAAAGCAACAAGAGCAATATCCTTACCTGATCCCTTCACACCGAGGATTCTTGAAGGCAAACTTCCTATTGTTTCAAAATGCAATTTTTTTGCCGGGCATGGTGGCTCACGCCTATAATCTCACCACTTTGGGAGGCTGAGGCAGGTGGATCATTTGAGGTCAGGAGTTTGAGACCAGCCTGGTCAACATGGTAAAACCCCATCTCTACCAAAAATATAAAAAATTAGCAAGGTGTGATGGCGCACGCCTGTAATCCCATCTACTCGGGAGGCTGAGGCAGGAGAATCACTTGAACCCGGGAGGCGAAGTTGCAGTGAGCTGAGATCCTGCCATGGCACTCCAGCCCGGGTGACAGAACGAGACTCCATTAAAAAAAAAAAAAAAAAAAAAAGTAGGCCAGGCACAGTGGCTCACGCCTGTAATCCCAGCACCTTGGGAGGCCGAGGCAGGCGGATCACGAGGTCAGGAGATCAAGACCATCCTGGCTAACACGGTGAAACCCCGTCTCTACTAAAAATACAAAAAATTAGCTGGGCATGGTGGTGGGTGCCTGTAGTCCCAGCTACTGGGGAGGTTGAGGCAGGAGAATGGTGTGAACTCGGGAGGCGGAGCTTGCAGTGAGCCAAGATCGCGCTACTGCACTTCAGCCTGGGCAACAGAGCAAGACTCCATCTCAAAAAAAACAAAACAAAACAAAGGTACAGCAGATTAAGTGAAATAACACATAATACTACATGGTGACTTGATGGTAGATTATATTGGTAGGTTGACAATCAGTATGGAAAAGAACAATCAACAAGTATTAGGATACTATCTCTAGTCCCAGTTTTATAGTTTTGTCACTGTCTATTTCACAACTTTTCTGGAACTTGGCTTTCTCATCTATAAGATGGCAGTGAGGCCGGGCGCAGTGGATCATACCTGTAATCCCAGCACTTTGGAAGGCCAAGGCGGGTGGATTAACTGAGGTCAGGAGTTTGAGACCAGCCTGGCCAACATGGTAAAGCCCTGTCTCTACTAAATATACCAAAAAACTAGCCAGGCGTGGTGGTGGGTGACTGTAATCCCAGCTACTCAGGAGGTTCAATTAAACCTGGCGGAGGTTGCAGTGAACTAACATCGTGCCACTGAGCAACAAAGCCAGACACTGTCTCAAAACAAAAATGGCAATGAGATAATCTGTGATTATAAAATTGCCATCTTTTTTTTTTTTTTGAGACAGTCTCGCTCTGCCCCCAGGCTGGAGTGCAGTGGCGCCATCTCGGCTCACTGCAAGCTCCGCCTCCCGGGTTCACGCCATTCTCCTGCCTCAGCCTCCCGAGTAGCTGGGACTACAGGCGTCCGACACCACATCCGACTAATTTTTTTGTGCTTTTAGTACAGACGGGGTTTCACCATGTTAGCCAGGATGGTCTCGATCTCCTGACCTCGTAATCCGCCCGCCTCGGCCTCCCAAAGTGCTAGGATTACAGGCTTGAGCCACCGCACCCAGCCTAAAACTGCCATCTTTCCCTAAATATTTGAATTTAAAAACTGTAGTGGTTGGCTGGGCGCAGTGGCTCACGCCTGTAATTCCAGCACTTTGGGAAGCCAAGGCAGGCGGATCACCAGGTCAGATTGAAACCATCCTGGCTAACACAGTGAAATCCTGCCTCTACTAAAAATATAAAAAAAGTAGCCGGGCGTGGTGGCGGGCGCCTGTAGTCCCAGCTACTGGGGAGGCTGAGGCAGGAGAATGGCATGAACCCGGGAGGTGGAGCTTGCCGTGAGCCAAGATCGCGCCACTGCACTCCAGCCTGGGCGACAGAGTAAGACTCCGTCTCAAAAAAAACCAAAAAACAAAAACTGTAGTGGTTGGGCATGGGGTCTAACACCTGAAACCCCAACACTTTGGGAGGCCAAGACAAGGGATTGAGGCCAGAAGTTCAAGACCAAACTGGTCAACATGGTGAGACCCCACCTCTAATTTAAAAATAATAAAAATTTGGCCGGGCACAGTGGCTCAAGCCTGTAATCCCAGCACTTTGGGAGGCCAAGGCAGGCAGATCACCTGAGATCGGGAGGTGGAGACCAGCCTGACCAACATAGAGAAACTCCTTCTCTACTAAAACTACAGAATTAGCCAGGCATGGTGGTACATGCCTGCAATCCCAGCTTTTCCGGAGGTTGAGGCAGGAAAATCAGTTGAATCCGGGAGGCGGAGGTTGCAGTGAGCTGAGATCATGCCATTGGTCTCCAGCCGGGGCAACAAGAGCAAAGCTCCGTCTCAAAAATAAACATTTTTAAAAAATTAAAAAGGGGCTGGGCATAGTGGCTCACGCCTGTAAACCCGGCACACTGGGAGGCTAAGGCAGATAGATCACTTAAGATCAGGGGTTTGAGCCCGGCCTGGACAATATGGCGAAACACTCTCTGTAAAAAATACAAAAATTAGTCGGCTGTGGTGGCATGCACCTGTGGCTCTAGCTACTCACAAGGCTGAGCAGGGAGGATCTCTTAAGACCTGGAAGTGGAGGTTGCAGTGAGCCGAGATCACACCACTGCACCACTCCAGACTAGGCAACAGAGGCATAACCTCTTTCAAAAAGACCTAAGACAGGAGGCTGAGGCAGGAGAATGGCGTGAACCCAGGAGGCGGAGCTTGCAGTGAGCCGAGATTGCACCACTGCACTACAGCCTGGGCAACGGAGTGATGCTCCGTCTCAAAAAACCACCACCAAAAAAAACCCCCTAAGAAACAAAAATTAAAATAATAAACACTGTAGTGACCTGTATATTTAAGGTTCTGAGGATGGATATATATAGATATTTTCTGTCCCTCAATATTCTTGAATAGGCCAGGCGTGGTGGCTCACGTCGTAATCCCTGCACTTTCGGAGGCTGAGATGGGTGGATCACCTGAGGTCAGGAGTTCGAGACCAGCCTGGCGTACATGATAAAACCCTGTCTCTACTAAAAATAGAAAAAAAAAATTAGCTGGGCATGGTGGCATGCACCTATGACCCCCCCAGCTACTCAGGAGGCTGAGGCAGGAGAATCGCTTGAACCCGGGAGGCGGAGGTTGCAGTGAGCTGAAATTGCACCACTACACTCCAGCCTGGGCAACAAGAGGCTGTCTCAAAAAAAAAAATCCTTGAATAAGAAACGAAAACTTTATTTTAGGTTAGGGAGTATTTACTTATTATAAGTGCAGGCTAGAATGGTTCAGTGTTTTATCAGCAACAAAGGCAAAATCAGAACTTTCTCCTTGCCACATGTGCTACCCTATACCCTACGCTCTGTGCCTCACTTAATATACAGAAAATACCTGGAAATCCACAATACTATGGCCCAATTTTTCTGCTAGTATACTTGCATATTAACATGGGACCTAGAGAAACTTTTGGAACAAGGTGATATTTATAAAACTGTTATTCTTTGTTTGGCATCAGTATCAGTCTGTCAAAAACACCAAGTAGCTTTATTTCCTTCTTGAAATGTTACTTCTAAGCGGCCTATTTATGTGTTTTTTCTAAGCCTCAATTTTCTATTTAATATTTCTCAGAATAAAGAAAACAGCTCATTTTAAACAAGAAGTTTATTTAAACAACAAGACGCTTGACTTAAAGGGAAAACTATCTAGGATTCTTTTTTGTTTTAGAGTAATTTATCCCTACTTAAAGACAGATTGCCCTACATGTAACAGCTACGTACAAAAAAGTTATAAAATTGTCCTTGGTTTTACAATGATAAATGAAAAACATTAAAATTCTCCAATTGAACAAGGTATGCAAGGATTTTTATGTTGTTGTTTTTTTTTTTTTGTTAAAACAGTGAGAGCAAAATAACTTACTGGAATATAAAGATAAGAGCTGAATGAGCATGCCACTAATGGAGAAAGGGGGTATTTTCACAGAACCAGTATTTTTCCCCATCCCGTCTCCACTTGATGTCAATCAAAACATACCATTGGCTGTTTAGTTAAAAAAAAAAAAATGCAATATGCTTGTGCACATATACCAGTTACTTTATGTACAATAAAGGAATGGGGAAGGGGGAAATGAAAGAATAGAGAAAACTATACGGTAGTAGTCAGGATGTGGTGGAACCAAATTGCAGTTTTCTAATTGAGAATGTAATCTTGGTCTTTAAAGAACAGAGTTCTGGAGTAAAGAAGCAGGTTCCCTTTTCAGTAGACACCTCCCGTCTGCTGTTGGAACACATCAATTGTATCTTCATCCTCCATTTCCAACTAGCATAAAAGAAAAAACAAATGTAAAAGCACTGATTAAGTTCTGAAAATTAATGATTTTCGGGTTTAAGTATGCTGAAAACATGTACATGTTCCACTAAGTTCCAAGTTTCATTATTTTAGATGTCTTATAGCTTAATGTATCAACACACTTGGTTTAAGTAATTCTTCACTTGGCTTCCTTTTTTATGATTATTAGATAAAACTTACTTGTTGTGGGTTTTTTTTTTTGAGACAGGATTTCTGTCACCCAGGCTGGAGTGCAGTGGCATGATCTCAGTTCACTGCAACGTCCACCCCTCAGGTTCAAGCAATTCTCCTGCCTCAGCCTCCCAAGTAGCTGAGATTACAGGCATCCGCCACCACACCCAGCTAATTTTTTTGTATTTTTAGTAGAGATGGGGTTTCGTCATGTTGCCCAGGCTGGTCTCAAACTCCTGAACTCAAGTGATCTGCCTGCCTCGGCCTCCCAAAGTGCTGGGATTATAGGCATGAGCCACTGCACCCAGCCAAAACTTAGTTTTTGAGTAAAAAGCAGAATATTAGCCAGGTGCGGTGGCTCATGCCTGTAATCCCAGTACTACTGGAGGCCAACAATGGAGGATTGTTTGAGCCCAGGAGACCTAGACCAGCCTGGGCAACATAGGGAGACAACATCTCTACAAAAAACAAAACAAACAAACAAAAAAAATTAGCCAGCCATGGTGACACATGTCCATACTCCCAGCTACTCAGGAAGCCGAGGTGGGAGGATCAATTGAGCCCATAAGATCAAGGCTGCAGTGAACCGGGACCACACCAGCTCACTCCAGCCTGAGTGACAAAGCAAAAGATCCTTTATCAAAAAAAGAGAAAAAAAGCTGGGGCCACGCACAATGGCTCACTCCTGTAATCTGAACACTTTGGGAGGCTGAGGTGGGCGGATCACCTGAGGTCAGGAGTTCAAGACCAGCCTGGTCAACCTGGTGAAACCTCATCCCTATTAAAAAAAAAATTTTTTTTTTTTTTTGAGATGGAGTCTCACTGTGTTGCCCAGGCTGGAGTCCAGTGGCAGGATCTCAGCTCACTGCAAGCTCCGCCTCCTGGGTTCACGCCATTCTCCTGCCTCAGCCTCCCGAGTAGCTGGGACTACAGGCGCCAGCAACACCTGGCTAATTTTTTGTATTTTTAGTAGAGACGGGGTTTCACCGTGTTAGCCAGGATAGTCTAGATCTCCTGACCTCGTGATCCACCCTCCTCGGCCTCCCAAAGTGCTGGGATTACAGGTGTGAGCCACTGCGCCCGGCCTAAAAATATTTTTAACATTAGCCAGGCATGGTGGCATGTGCCTGTAATCCCAGCTATTCGGGAGGCTGAGGCAGGAGAATCGCTTGAACCCAGGAAGCAGAGGTTGTGGTGAGCCAAGATTGTGCCACTGGACTCCAATATGGGTGGCAGAGCGAGATTTGGTCTCAAAAAAAAAAAGGGGGGGGGGGGCCGGGTGTGGCAGCTCACACCTGTAATCCCAACACTTTGGGAGGCCGAGGCAGGCAGATCACCTGAGGTCAGGAATTTGAGACCAGCCTGGCCAAAATGGTGAAACCCAGTCTCTACTAAAAATACAAAAAACAAAACAAAAAAAATTAGCTGGGCGTGGTGGCACACGCCTGCACGCCTGTAATCCCAGCTACTTGGGAGGCTGAGGCAGGATAATCACTTGAGCCCAGGAGGTGGAGGTTGCAGTGAGCCAAGATCGTGCCATTGCATGTGACAAGAAACTGTCTCAAAAAAAATTAAATAAATGAAAGCTGAATATGTCTGTGTCGAGGGCCCACAGAAGGGTGATATGTTTAAAGAACCTCGCTGCACTGTTTAGCAAAGACTGAAAACAAATCTCAATAAAAACCCAAATGAGGCTGGGTGCCGGGGCTCAAGCCTATAATCCCAACACTTTGGGAGGCCAAGGTGGGCGGATCACCAGGTCAACAGGTCAAACCCATCCTGGCCAACATGGTGAAACCCCGTTTCTACCAAAAATACAAAAATTAGCTGGGTGTGGTTGCGCACGCCTGTAGTCCCAGCTACTCAGGAGGCTGAGGCAGGAGAACCACTTGAACCCGTGAAGTGGAGGTTACAGTGAGCTGTGATTGCCCCATAGCACTCCAGCCTGGCAACAGAGCAAGACTCTGTCTCCAAAAAAAAAAAAAAAACACAAACAAAAAAAACCCAGGCCAGGCGTGGTGGCTCACAAGTCAGTCATTCGAGACCAGCCTGACCAACATAGTGAAACCCCGTCTCTACTAAAAATACAAAAAATTAGCTGGGCATGGGTGGCAGGCACCTGTAATCCCAGACACTCTGGAGGCTGAGGCAGGAGAATCGCTTGAACCTGGGAGGTGGAGGTTATAGTGAGCTGAGATCGTGCCACTGCACTCCAGCCTGGGTGACAGTGTAAGACTCCGTTTCTCAAAAAACAAAACAAAACAAAACAAAAACCCAAATTAATAAAACATAGTATGCTCAGATATTAAATACCATATAGCCGTTAAAAAAATAAGATTTTCATGTACAGAAATGAAAATATCTTTAAGATACAGTAGATACAATGTTAGGCTAAAAACACAATTTTAAAACTAAGCAGCAGTCAACTCTGGGTACACTGACTATATAAGTTAGCCATGCTCTGTAAGGGGCAGTTAAAAAAAAAAAAAAGTACACCCCAAGGAGCAAAGCAGCTTATTGTATGACTACATTTGTGTTTTTCTATTTTTTCTTGCGATGGAGTTTCGCTGTTGTTGCCCAGGGTGAAGCGCAATGGCGCGATCTCGGCTCACTGCAACCTCTGCCTCCCGGGTCAAGCAATTCTCCTGCCTCAGCCTCTGAAGTAGCTGGGAGTACAGGCATGCGCCACCATGCCCAGCTAATTTTGTATTGACTCTGTCAATACAGAAAATAAATAAAAACAAGATAAACAAATAAAATAAAAACAAAATTAGCCAGGCATCGTGGTGGGCGCCTATAATGCCAGCTACTCAGGAAGCTGAGGCAGGAGAATCGCTTGAACCCAGGAAGCGGAGGTTGTAGTGAGCTGAGATCAAGCCACTGCACTCCAGTCTGGGAAACAGAGCAAAACTCCGTCTCGAAAAATAAAAAAATAAAAAAAAGCTGAGGAGGCGGGGGCAGGCAGGAGGCCTGCTAAGATGTTTTAATTTATCACTATCCTGCTATCTAACAAATATTGGGAGAATAATTCTAAAACGAATCAATTCCAAATTCTTCAAAATGAAGTAAAATGAATTGCAAATTCAACCTGAAGATTTTAAAATGCCTCAAGGTCACAGATCCAAACAAATAACTCCTTGTTTAATATTTGTAACTACTATAGCAGATAATCCCATTTTAGTGGTGGGTAAGGAGGGCTTAAAGACAGGAAATACATTCTAATAACTGAGAGTATAGCACAATGGATACTTTTTACTATTTCTTTTAAAACCAAACAAGCCTGTCATCTATCTACTAAAACAAAATAATCCAAATGTGAAGTTTTACAGTGAAACTGTAAATGCCTTTAAAAAATGAGGTTCCTGTCCCAGCCTCATTTATCAATAGAATTTAGCTCCTCCTTGTGGCTACATATCATAATTGCGTTTTTTGTTTTGTTTTGTTTTGTTTTTTGACAGGGTTTCACTCTTTCACCCAGGCTAGAGTGAAGTGGCATGACCTCCGGCTCACTGCAACCTCGACTGTCTGTCTCCGACACCTTTCCCTGCCCAGATTCCCCTGGCTCAACCTCCTGAGTAGCTGGGATGGGACTACAGGTGAGCATCACCATGCGCGGCTAATTTCTGTATTTTTAGTAGAGATGGGGTAGTTTCGCCACATTGGCCAGGCTGGTCTTGAACTGCTGACCTCAGGTGATCAACTCGCCTCGGCCTCCCAAAGTGCTAGGATTACAGTCGTGAGCTACTGTACCCAGACTTTTTTTTTTTTTTTTTTGAGACAGGGGCTGTTACCCAGGCTGGAGTGCAGTGGCACCATCTCTGCTGACTTCAATCTCCACCTCTCGGGTTCAGGTGATTCTCCCGCCTCAGCCTCCTGAGTAGCTGGGACTACAGGCGTGCACCATCATGCCTGGCTAATTTTTTTTTCTTTTTTTGAGTTTTGCTCGTTATCCATGCTGGAGTGCAATGGCATGATCTCCGGCTCATTGCAACCTCTGCCTCCTGGGTTCAAGCGATTCTCCTGCCTCAGCCTCCCGAGCAGCTGGGATTACAGGCCACCACATCCAGCTAATTTTGTATTTTTAGTAGAGACGGGGTTTCTCCATGTTGGTCAGGGTGGTCTCAAACTCCCAACCTCAGATGATCCGCCCACCTCGGCCTCCCAAAGTGCTGGGATCACAGGCGTGAGCCACCGCGCCCCGTGATGCCTGGCTACTTTTTGTACTTTTTGGCAGACACAGGGTTTCACCATATTGTCCAGGCTGGTCTCAAACTCCTGACCTCAAGCGATCTGCCTGCCTCAGCCTCCCAAAGTGCTAGGATGACAGGTGTGAGCAAGTGCACCCGGCCCGTAATTCCTTTTGAGAGACTGTCACCAGTTGAAATGTCTTCAAAATATTCTTCTTTTCAGTACAACTCAGGGGCTTTTCCAATTTTCAAAGATTATCAACAAAACTACAATCTGGATCTGCTGCTTCATGCCACATTTATCACTTTCTAGTTTTTACTGGGTGATAAAGTTGAAATTCAAAAGTACATGGGATCCAATTTAAATTTCTACTATCACAACATTGTAAAATATGTTTCAGAAAGTGTAAGTCTTCTATTTTTGAGACAGTTTTGCTCTATCGCCCAGGCTGGAGTGCAGTAGTATGATCATAACTCACTGCGGCCTGAAACTCCTGGCCTCAAGCACCCCTCCCACTAAACTTCCCAAGTAGCTGGGACTACAGACACATACTACCATGCCCAGCTCTTTTTCTTTCCTGTAGAGACCAGGTCTTGCTATGTTGCCCGGACTGGTCTTAAACTCCTGGCCTCAAGCAACCCTCCTGTCTGTGTCAGTTTCCTAAAGTGCTAGGACTACAGGTGTGAGCCGCCAAGTCAGGACAAGACTGGAAGTCTTTTTTTTTTTTTTTTTTGAGAGAGGGCCTCACTTTGTCACCCAGGCTGGAGTGCAGTGGCGCCATCTTGGTTGACTACAGCCTCCACTTCCTGGGCTCAAGCAATCCTTCCACCTCACCCTAAGAAGTAGCTGGTACTACAGGCACATACCACTACTCCCTGGCTAATTTTTGTATTTTTTTGTAAAGAGAGAGTTTTGCCATGTTGCCCAGGCTGGTTTTGAAATCCTGGACTCAAGCGCTCCACCCGCCTTGGCGTCACAGTGCTGGCATTACAAGCACTTTGTAATCTTGAAAATGGCTCTCATGAGCCACCTTGCTAGACCAAAACTGGAAGTATTTAATGGAACTTTGAGAGGGTAAAAAGAAACAGAGCTTCTGCCACAGAAGACAATCAAGCTGATCCTACAGAAAGTGACAGACAAAATGAAGTGGTACGTAAAGAGCTAAAGGATCAGAGAGCATCACGTTTTGTAGTAAGGGTTTGGAAAATCTCCTATTATCAGGGGCTTTCCCTGTCAAACAAAGCTATGGGACGTGGCAGTTACAGCCATTAGTTCCTTTTCGTTCATGAAGACACGTAAAAGAGAATTTCAATTCAGCATGTAGAACTAAAATGGTGAGGATCTGGCTGGGTGTGGTGGCTCACACCTGTCAATCCCAACACTTTGGGAGGCCAAGGCGGGCGCGGATCACTTGTGGTCAGCAGTTCAAGACCAGCCTGGCCAACATGGTGAAACCCCATCCCTACCAAAAATACAAAAATTAGCCAGGCATGGTGGTGCATGCCTGTAATCCCAGCTATTCTGGGAGGCTGAGGCAGGAGAATTGCTTAAGCATGGCAGGCGAGGGCTGCAGTGACCCAAGATCGTGCCACTGTACTCAAGCCTGGGCGATGGAGTGAGATTCCGTCACAAAAAACAAACACAAACCACTGGTGGGGTTGGGCACATTGATTCATGCCTATAATCCCATCACTTTGGGAGGCCAAGACTGCAGTGAGCTATAATGAGGCCACTACACTTCAACCCAGGCAACAGAGAGGCCCTGTCCCTAAAAAAATAATTAAAATGAAAATTAAAAATAAATGAGTAAAAACCATTGGCATTTCCTGAGCCTATTCCTATTTTCCTTTCTGTTCCCCTTTGGTCATACTTCCCAAAGCTCTGAACTCTACAAGAACTATACTCCAGTGTCTAAACGTTCAAATTCATAAACATAGCTGTTCAAAAAATTACAAATAGTAATTTTTCTAATTAGGAGAGTTTTTTTACCTGTGCAGGTGTGTCTGTTTCATTGATTGGTTGCCCGTCGAATCGGAATCTGATCTGCCTCATTGACAATCCCTGAACGAGAATTTAAAAGCAATAAACAGCATTAAGAGAAACAGAATTCGATTTAGATAAAACTACATGCATATTTAGCCATGAATATATTAAAGAAATACCTAAATAAACAATTGCCAACATGTTAACATACCCTATAGGTAAAAAGATTGATTCTCATTTTCTTTTGAGACAGTTTTGCTCTGTTGTCAAGGCTGAAGTGCAGTGGCGTGATCTCAGCTCAAGGAAACCTACACCTCCTGGTTCAACCGATTCTTCTGCCTTAGCCTCCCAAGAGTAGCTGGGACTACGGTCCCCCACCACAACAACCGGCTAATTTTTGTAGTTTTAGTAGAGACTGGGTTTCATCATGTTGGCCAGGTTGGTCTCGAACTCCTAATCTCAGGTGCTCCATCCGCCTCAGCCTCCCAAAGTGCTGGGATTATAGAAGTGGGTCACGGTGCCCAGCCTCTCATTTTCAGTGAACAGTAAGATGTAGTATTTTTTTTCTTTTTTGAGACAAGAGTCTCGCTCTGTCACTCAGGCTGGAGGGCAGTGGTGCGATCTCGGCTCACTGCAACCTCCGCCTTTTGGGTTCAAGCAATTTTCCTGCCTCAGCCTCCTGATTAGCTGGGACTAGGCAGGCGCCACCACGCCTGGCTAATTTTTGTATTTTTTAGTAGAAACAGGGTTTCGCCATGTTGGCCAGGCTGGTCTCGAACTCCTGACCTCAGGTGATCTGACCACCTCAGCCTCCCAAAGTGCTGGGATTACAGGCATAACGCACTGTGCCCGGCCTGTTTGTTGTTGTTTTTGTTTGTTTTTTAAGACAGTTTTGCTATGTCGCCCAGGCTGGAGTGCAGTGGTGCGATCTTGGCTCGCTGCAACCTCCGCCTCCTGGGTTCAAGTGATTCTCCTGCCTCAGCCTCCCGAGTAGCTGGGATTACCGGCGCTCGCCAACATGCCCAGCTAATTTTTGTGTTTTTAGTAGACACGGGGTTTCACCATGTTGGCCAGACTGATCTCGAACTCCTGACCTCAAATGATCCACTCACCTCAGCCTCCCAAAATGCTGGGATTACAGATGTGAGCCACTCCGCCCAGCCAGTAAGTCATTCTTTTAAAAAGCTTTACTGCTTTTCAGACACAGCTACTATA
Source organism: Pongo pygmaeus (assembly GCF_028885625.2). Classification (NCBI taxonomy): domain Eukaryota; kingdom Metazoa; phylum Chordata; class Mammalia; order Primates; family Hominidae; genus Pongo; species Pongo pygmaeus. The sequence goes on from NC_072392.2 coordinate 93,416,825, forward strand.
ATGTTAAATAGAACATACCTTGAGACAAATATGCATTTAAATAAGTTAGACAAGGAAATGAAATTTTTTTTTTTAAATGGAGTCTCGCTCTGTCGCCCAGGCTGGAGTGAGTGGCACGATCTCTGCTCAACGCAACCTCCACCACCGGAGTTCAAGTGACTTTCCTGCCTCAGCCTCCTGAGTAGCTGGGACTACAGGTTCATGCCACCATGCTGGGCTAATTTTTTGTATTTTAGTAGAGATGGGGTTTCACCGTGTTAGCCAGGATGGTCTCAATTTCCTGACCTCGTGATCCGCCCGGCCAGCCGCTGACAAGAAATTTAAAGGAAAAAAAATGCCCATTTAAAGACTCCAGTCTGAGCTCGGGGGCTCACGCTGTAATTCCAACACTTTAGGAGGCCAAGGCAGATCATCTGAGGTCTGAAGTTCAAGACCAGCCTGGCCAACATGGTGAAACCCCGCCTCTACTAAAAATACAAAAATTAGCCGGGTGTGGTGGCATGCGCCTGTAATCCCAGCTATTGGGGAGGCTGAGGCAGGAGGATCGCTTGAACCTGGGAGGTGGAGTTTGCAGTGAGCCGAGATCGTGCCCTAGCACTCCAGCCTGGGCAACAGACCAGATTCAGTCTCAAAAACAACAACAACAAAACCGACCTAAAATGCCCCAACCTACACCCTTGAACTTCCTGGAATAGCTTTAAAAAAGCACCTGCTTTTTAATTTCTTTTAATACTTACCCAAATCTGTAATTACTTACCGTCTTACTAAAAAACACACTTCAGGAGGTATAGGAACCTAGACTGTTTTAGTTACACAGTCTATCCCTTGCACATAGTAGGTGCTGCTCAGTAAGTATCAGTGGAATAAAAGGGATGAAAAACAGTATATAACCATCATCTACCTAAAAACGAAGGCCAAGTGTTGTGGCTCACGCCTGTAATCCTAGCACCTTGGGAGACTGAGGTGGAAGATCACCTGAGGTCAGGAGTTCGAGACCAGCCTGTCCAACATGGTGAAACCCCGTCTCTACTAAAAATACAAAAATTGGCTGAGCACAATAGCACACGCCTGTAGTCCCAGCTACTCCAGCCGGAGGTTGAGGGGGGAAAATTGCATGAACCCGGGAGGTGGAGGTTGCAATGAGCCGAGATCGTGCCATTGCCTGGGTGACAGAGCGAGACTCTGTCTCAATAAATAAATAAATAAATAAATAAATAAATAAATAAATAAAAATACAAAAAATTAGCTGGGCAAGGTGGCAGGCTGTAATCCCAGTTATTCAAGAGGCTGAGGCAGGAGAATTGCTTGAATCCAGGAGCAGAGATTGCAGTGAGCTGAGGTCATGCCACTGCACTCCAGCCTGGCCAACAGAGCAAGACTCCATCTCAAAAAAAAGAAATTAAAAAATTTGCATGGTGGCCAGGTGCAGTAGCTCCACCTATAATCCCAACATTTTGGAAGGCCAAAGCAGGTGGATCACCTGAGGTCAGGAGTTTGAGACCAGCCAACCTGATCAACATGGTGAAGCCCCGTCTCTACTAAAAATACAAAATTAGCCAGGCGTGGTGGTGCATGCCTGTAATCCCAGCTACTTGTGAGGCTGAGGCAGGAGAATCACTGGAACCTGGGAGGCGGAGGTTCCAGTAAGCCTAGATTGCGCCATTGCATTCAGCCTCAGCAACAAGAGGGAAACTCCATCTTTAAAAAAAAAAAAAAAGAAAGAAAGAAAAGAAAAGCCAGGTGTAGTGCGTCATGCCTGTAATCCCAGCACTTTGGGAGGCCGAGGCGGCGAGGTGGGTGGGTCACCTGAGCTCAGGAGTTCGAGATCAGCCTGGCCAACATGGTAAAACCCCGTTTCTACGAAAAATACAAAAATTAGCCGAGTGTGGTGGTAGGTGCCTATAATCCCACCTACTCAGGAGGCTGAGGCAGGAGACTTGCTTGAACCCGGGAGGTGGAGGTTGCAGTGAGCTGAGATTGTCACTACACTCCAGTCTGACTGACAGAGTGAGACTCCGTCTCAAAAAAAAAAAAAAAAAGAATCGCCCAGTGGCACAAGCCTATAGTCCCAACTACCTGGGAGCCTGAGGTGGGAGGATTGCTTGAGCCTGGGAGGCAGAAGATGCAGTGAGCCATGATCATAATCCTGCCACTGCACTTCAGCATGGGCAACAGGGCAAAACCCTGTCTCAAAAAAAAAAAAAAAAAAAAGGCAAAATTTTGCAATTGCAGAAAGTTAAATAAGATATGCATAAGAATAGTGTTCAAGGCCAGGCACTGGTGGCTCACGCCTATAATCCCAGCACTTTGGGAGGCCGAAGCAGGCGGATCATGAGGTCAAGAGATCGAGATCATCCTGGCCAATACTGTGAAACTCCGTCTCTACAAAAAATACAAAAATTAGCTGGGCGCGGTGGCACGCACCTGTAGTCCCAGCTACTCGAGAGGCTGAGGCAGGAGAATCGCTTGAACCCAGGAGGCAGAGGTTGCAGTGAGCCGAGATGGTGCCACTGCACTCCAGCCTGGGCAACAGTGCGAGACTCTCTCAAAAAAAAAAAAAGAATACTGTTCAAAACCACCAAACTGAAGTATGATTCTGTTTGTTTGTGGTTTTGAGACAGGGTCTCATTCTGTCACCCATACTGGAGTGCAGCAATGAGATCATGGCTCATTGTAGCCTAGACCTGCCAAGCTCAAGCGATCCTCCCACGTCTGTCACTGAAATAGCCTGGACTACAGGTATGTGCCACCACAACCACCTAATTTTTTTTTAAGAGATGAGGTCTGGGCCAGGCGCAGTGGCTCATGCCTGTAATCCCAGCACTTTGGGAGGCTGAGGCGGGTGGATCACGAGGTCAGCAGTTCAAGACCAGCCTGACCAACATGGTGAAACACCATCTCTACTAAAAATACAAAAAAAAAAAAAAAGAATAGCTGGACACAGTGGCGGGTGCCTGTAATCCCAGCGACTTGGGAGGTTAAGGCAGGACAATCGCTTAAAACTGAAGGCGGAGGATGCAGTCAGCCGAGATTGCGCCACCGCACTCTAGCCTGGGCAATAAGAGCAAAACTCCACCTCAAAACAAAACAAAACAAAGAGATGAGGTCTTACTAAGTTGTCCAGACTGGTCTTCCAGCCTTGGCCTCCCAAAGTACTGGATTACCACGCCCAGCCTATGATTTTCTATTTTGTATGCAGTTTTGCTAAAGAAGTTCTCCAAAAGGATTACCTTTTAAAATTCCCCTGTATCCTGAAGGGGCACTAGTGTTCAAATAGAGAAGATGCCAGTGTATAAATTATTTAACACAATTCATAAGTTCATGTAGGGTGATTTCAGCAAAATTCTTCAAATAAGAGTATATGGTTATCTTGCCGGGCACAGTGGCTCACGCCTGTAATCCCAGCACTTTGGGAGGCCGAGGCAGGTAGATCACCTGAGATCAGGAGTTCAAGACCAGTCTGACCAACATGGTGAAACCCCATCTCACTGACAATACAAAAATTAGCCGGGTGTGGTGGCTGGATTTTTAGTAGAAATGGGATTTTGCCACGGTGGCCAGGCTGATCTCAAGTGCCACCTGCCTCAGTCTCCCAAAGTGCTGGGATTACAGATATGAGCCACTGCACCAGGCCTAAAGGAAGTTTTTATCTTCACTGATCTTTCAAGTATAAACTCAAACTCAATTTCCCAACTTACACAGGTTTAAGCCTTATTCTATTTTGAGCCTATTTAGAACAATCTGAAGGGGCCAGGCACGGTGGCCCACGCCTGTAATCCCAGCACTCTAAGAGGCCAAGGTGGGCGGATCACTTGAGGTCAGGAGTTGAGGTCAGGTCTACTAAAAATACAAAATTAGCCGGGCGTGGTGGCGCACGCCTGAAATCCCAGCTACTCAGGAGGCTGAGGCATAAGAATAGCCTCAACTCAGGAGGCAGAGGTTGCAGCGAGCCGAGATTGCACCACTGCACTCCAGCCTGGGCAACAGAGCAAGACTCCGTCAAAAACAAAAACAAACAAAAATAAAACACAATTTACAAGGTAGATAAGTTCTAGCTTAAAAAAAACTAGAGTGAGACTCCCATCTCAAAAAAAAAAAAAAAAAAGACTTCTTGGTTTGGCGCAGTGGCTCATGCTTGTAATCCCAGCACTTTGGAAGGCTGAGGCGGGCGGATCACCTGAGGTCAGGAGTTTGAGACCAGCCTAGCCAATATGGTGAAACCCCATCTCTACTAAAAATACAAAAAAAATTGGCCAGGCCTGGTAGCGGGCACCTGTAATCCCAGCTACTCGAGAGACTGAGGCAGGAAAATCGCTTGAAGTGGAGGTTGCAGTGAGCTGAGCTCACGCCACTGTACTTCAGCTTGGGCAACAAGAATGGAACTCCATCTCAAAAAAATAAAATAAAATAATAAAAGACTGATAAGTAATTTTACCAAGCTCACTCTTATTTTCTTATAAACATAAAAGTACATTTCCCTGGTAAAAAAAAAAAAAAATTATTGTAAATATAATTTGATGGATTTCTGGCACAGGACTGGAACCACATATACTACTAACCAAATCATCCTAAGGGTTTTCATGAGCTATCAATATACTAAGTGCACGATAAAACTGACGTGCCAAGTGCATATTCATCCCATCAAAAAGTCATTGTAATATGCTAGTCTAGTTTTTGTTCCCATGAAAATAAGATTTTTAAAAATAGTTTTATTCAGTGGAAGTACACATATGAATTCCTCACCTGTCGTTCACAATAGGCTTTCATTAGTTTACTAAGTGGTGTATGCCTCTTAATCTTAAACTGCACCACAGAACCATCCTGCCCCGCCACCTTCAAATTAATATGATCGTTGTTCTCAGTCTTGACTCCTTCCTGTTAAAAGAAAAATAAAAGTATAATTCGGGAAATGTGATCAACAAACACGTTTTATAAAGCAGCAGCAGCCCTAGTTGCTTCAAAAATCAACAGGTTTCTCATACTGTATGCTAAAACGGCATACGGCTGCTTTCAGCTGCTGAAATCAATGTGAAAGAGGAGAAATCCTGCAGCAACAGTATTAGATAGCTGTCAGATACGGAAAAGCCTACATGCAATACTATCAGTAGCAACAATATATGTTTAAAGTTGGGTCCTATTCAGTGTATTGCAACGTTCTCTTGAAGCTAAACTTTCTAAAATGGCATATATCACTCCCAAAATACTTTACCCCCCAAAAAAGTTAAAAATAGAGTCCCTTCTCTTTTCTAAGCACTTTAAGTACAACTGCAAGAAACAAAACAATAAATCTACAGCCTGCCATTCAAAACTCATTACCGTTGTCGTTAAAAAGTTACCAAACTCAGTTTAATAACCTAAATCCAATCTCCATTAAAGGAAATACACAAACAAAAAAAAAAAACAATCGAAGAATATCCCGATTCCCTCCGGAACAGCGCTAATACTCAAGACCACAGTTAACGTTCTCCTCTATTAGCAGCTTCATTTTTATTTTCGGTTAAGAGCACTTATTCTCCCCTCCCCTTTGTTGTCATGGGTCAAATACACAGTTTTATCCTAAGTGTTTCTTGTAGATTTCGATCCAACCTAAAGTTGTCCAAAATCGAGTGTAGAAGCAATTCTGTAGCCCTAAAACGCTCCAGAAAGTAAAGGCGCGGGAGGCGGGGGGTGTCACCAAACTAAAAGCAGCAAGTCCCGTGTGCCCCGATGATGGGTGTCCCCAAGTCCTCCCGGGAAGTCTCCGGGTGCCTCAAAAGCCGCGTTCAAAAGTTAAGCCGCACAAAGTCTCTCTGCTCGTACCTGTGCCTCCAACTTCATGAAACCACATGGTGTTCGCGGATTAGGGGTTCGTTGGCACCCAGGGAAAAGCCACTGCCCCTCCCCCTTCGGGCCCCTGAGGCCATTAAAGTGGGAAATACTCCACGGGAATCCCCCTACCCCCAGGCCCAGGACGGCGGCCCGCGGGCATCCAGGTTCCTGCCCATCAAGCAGCCCATTGATTCGCCCAGAACCCTCGCCCCGCCGCCGCGGCCCCAGGTAGGGGTCCCCAGATGCCCGCGGTTCCTACCCCTGAGAGGTGAAGCCCGAGCCCAGAGGACTCCCCGCCGCCTCGGAGACTGCAACACCCGACGCGGGGTCGACGGAGGGTGGAGACCCCGCGCGCCCTAACGCCCCTCCTCACGCGCGCCGGCCGGCTGGGCCAAGAATCCCCGTTCGGGGCTGGTGGGTCCGCGGGCGTCCGCGATCTGCCCGCCCAACTCGCGCCCGGCGCGCACTCGGAGGCCGCCGGGGGCGGGAGAGAGCGGCGGGGCCTCCTTCGGCGCGGGAGGGAGGAAGAGAGGGAGGGAGGAAAATGGCGCGGAGCGCCCGGGCCTGAGCCGCGGCCGGCCCCGTGGGGGGCCCGGGAAAGCGCTGGGAGCCAGCGGCGGGCTCTGGCCGGACCCCGGCCCGCGCCATGACCCCGACCGCGCGGCGAGGCGAAGGGGCCGGAGGCGAGCTCACCTTGGGCTTTTCGTCGGCCATGGCGAGCGCCGGAGTCTCCTCAGCTGCCGCTTCACAAAAGAGGTACCAGGTCCGCACCAAACGAGCACACAAGCAGCACCAGGAGCGGCAGAAGAAGGAGGCGGCAGCGGTGGACGAGGGGAGAGGGTGCGCGCACGTCGTGCGCTCCCTCCCCCTACCCTGCGTGCGCGAGCACGAGCAGCCGAGGCCTCCCATTGGCTGGCGCCTCGCGGGAGCGCGCAACGCTTACATAACCACCCCCACCCCCCGCCCCGCGCCACCACGTCCTGGGCCAGGCGCCCGCCCGGCCGGCGGGAAGAGGCGCGGACACGCGCACCCGGCCCTCCGCGGGGGCGCGCCTGGCTCTGGGCGGGGCTGTATTGTCCTCCTTCGTGGTGGAGCATAATCAAAATGGCTTCCAGCTGGTCCTCGGTGGGAACGATGAGGCTCGAGGCTTTAGACGTAAGCCATAGGCCAGGGAAGGCAGACTGACTAGAGGAGGAAGGGGATTCCTAAATCAAAGCCCCAGCATGAGGTTCTGGAAAAATCTCTCATTCAGTGGACCAGCAGCCCTCCCATGGTTACTTCCTCTCAGTCAGTCTCAACCTGCTTCCCACCGGACTCTTGCCTAAAATGCAGTGTCTTCTTTTTTTTTTTTTTTTTTGTTTGAGACGGAGTCTCGCTCAGTCGCCCAGGCTGGAGTGCAGTGGCACGATCTCGGCTCACAGCAACCTCTGCCTCCCGGGTTCAAGCGATTCTCCTGCCTGAGCCTCCCCAGTAGCTGGGACTACAGGTGCCCGCCACAACGCCCGGCTAATTTTTTGTATTTTTCGTAGAGACAGGGTTTCACCCTGTTAGCCAGGATGGTCTCGATCTCCTGACCTCGTGATCCGCCCGCCTCGGCCTCCCAAAGTGCTGGGATTACAGGCGTGAGCCACCGCGCCCGGCCTGCAGTGTCTTCTTCTGTCCTGCTGGTAACCCTAGACTTTGACTAGCTACGGGAAAATATTCATGTATTCATTCAACGAACTCCTTACTCATCGCCTATCTTCCAAGAGGAAACAGTATCCATAAGCGAGAACTACCCAACAATCAAGCTTCCAGCCAAATTAATCCTTTCCTCGTTGCATCCGGTGAAAACATACACATGCGTCCCTCCTGTCTGAAGAACAATCCGATGTGTGTGCACTGGATTCCATCTCGCTCCTCCCCCTGGGCTTTATTATTTCCTTTTGTCCCTGAATTTTCTTCCTCTCCTTCGTTAGTATAGAAAAAAAAAAGCTCCCAATTCTATGAAGTTACCATCCTCTCTCTCTCCATTCTTGGCCAAACAGCTTGAAAAAATGTCCCCGCCAGCTGTCTCCAACCCCTCCCCTCCCACTCACTCCTCAACCCACTGCAATCTGGTGCTGTCCCCAAAGTTCCACTAAAACTGCTCTCCACAAGGTCACCGCAGACTTCTTTGCTGAATCCAGTATGCTTCTCAGTTTGTCACTCCTTCTTTTGAACTTTGCAGGAGGTAGGTTTTCCTCTCATCTCTAGCCTGTCCTTTGTTCTCTCTGCAATTTTTTTTCTTACTCACTCCTTCCCTTAACTGTTCCTTAGGGTTTTCTTCAAGATCCTTTTATCACTCCATTCCCTCTCCGAGGATGATTTCACCGACTTTCATTACCATCTCTTTGCTAATGATCCTCAAATCCATTATTTCTAGTCCACATCTTTCTTCTGAGTTTCCAGTTGATTTCTGAATATCTCCACTTGGATGTCCCAGAGGCACCTCAAACCCAGCAACTCTCAACTAAAACTCACTTTACCTTCCACATGGGTCCTTCTTCCTGACCTACCACTCTTAAACTGAGTGACACACCACTACAACAGCTGCCCCAAGCTGGAAAGGCCAGCAACATTCCTGACTTCTTCTCCTTCACACACTCCTCATCCAATCAACCTTGGCCAGATCTTGTCCATTCCACCTTCTTACCAAATCTAATTTCTTCGGCCTCTGGATGGAGCTGCATTTGTTGGCTTTATGTAGGTCCTCTTTGGGGAGGAAGAGGCTTAAGACCTTAGATGTGTGATAGGCCAAAGCAGGAAGACTATCTAGTTCAGATCAACACTCCCAAAAGATACTGCAATATCAGCTGGGCACGGTGGCTCACACCTGTAATCCCAACACTTTGGGAGGCCGAGGCGGGCAGATCACCTGAGGTCAGGAGTTTGAGACCGGACTAGCCAACATGGTGAAACCCTCTGGTGGCTCACGCCAGTAATCCCAACACTTTGGGAGGCCAAGGCGGGCAGATCACCTGAGGTCAGGAGTTTGAGACCAGACTAGCCAACATGGTGAAACCCTCTGGTGGCTCACGCCAGTAATCCCAGCACTTTGGGAGGCCGAGGCGGATGGATTGCCTGAGGTCAGGAGTTTGAGACCAGCCTGGCTAACATGGTGAAACCTTGTGTCTACTAAAAATACAAAAATTAGCCAAGCATGGTGGCAGGTGCCTGTAATCCCAGCTACTCAGGGGGCTGAGGCAGGAGAATCGCTTGAACCCAGTAAGTAGAGGTTGCAGTGAGCCAAGATCACACCACTCACTGCACTCCAGCCTGGGCAACAGAGCAAGACTTTGTCTCAAAAACAAAAAAACACAAAGATACTGCAATATGGAAATACCCTCCTAACTCATCTATTTTTTTTTGTTGTTGTTGTTTGTTTTGTTTTAGACGGAGTCACGCTCTGTCGCCCAGGCTGGAGTGCAGTGGCACAATCTCGGCTCACTGCAACTTCTGCCCCCCGGGTTCAAGCGATTCTCCTGCCTCAGCCTCCCGAGTAGCTGGAACTACAGGCATGTGCCATCACGCCCGGCTAACTTTTTGTATTTCTAGTATAGATGGGGTTTCACCGTGTTAGCCAGGATGGTCTCGATCTCCTGACCTCGTGATCTGCCTGTCTCGGCCCCCCAAAGTGCTGGGATTACAGGCGTGAGCCACCACGCCCAGCCGTTTATTTGTTTGTTTGTTTTTTTGAGACAGAATTTTGCTCTTGTGGCCCAGGCTGGAGTGCAATGGCAAGATCTCAGCTCACTGCAAACTCCGCCTGCCGGGTTCAAGTGATTCTCCTGCCTTAGCCTCCTGAGTAGCTGAGATTACAGGCATGCCATGCACCACCATGCCTGGATAATTTTGTATTTTTAATAGAGACAGGGTTTCTCCACATTGTCAGGCTGGTCTCAAACTCCCGACCTCAGGTGATCTGCCCAATTTGGCCTCCCAAAGTGCGGGGATTACAGACGTGAGCCACTGCGCCCGGCCTAACCCATCTGTTTTAAAGTACCTCCAGGCCAGGTGCTGTGGCTCATGCCTATAATCCCAGCACTTTGGGAGGCCGAGGCGGGCGGATCACGAGGTCAGGAGATCGAGACCATCCTGGCTAACACGGTGAAACCTCATCTCTACTAAAAACACCAAAAACTAGCTGGGCGCCTGTAGTCCCAGCTACTCAGGAGGTTGAGGCAGGAGAATGGCATGAACCTGGGAGGCGGAGCTTGCAGTGAGCCGAGATCATGCCACTGCACTCCAACCTGGGCGACAGAGCAAGACTCCATCTCAAAAAAAAATTAATAAATAAAGTACCTCCATTATGCATGGATATTTAAGTGAGTCAGAATCATCTAAAGGGCTGGTTTAAATACAAATTTTTGGGCCCCTTGGAAGGCTGGCTCTGGAATTCACCTAATTTTTTTTTCTTTTTTAAGAAAGGTCTGCTTTCCACCCAGGATAGAGTGCAGTACCGCAAACCACAGCTCACTGCAGCCTCGAACTCCTGGGCTTAAACCATCCTCTCGCCTCAGCCTCTGAGTAGCTAGGACTACAGACAGGCACCACCACGCCCACCTAATTTATTATTTTTTTTATAGACATAGCATCTCCTGGCTGGGCGTGGTGGCTCATGCCTGTAATCCCAGCAAGAATCACTTGAATCCCGGGAGACAGAAATTGCAGTGAGCCAAGATTGCGCCACTGCACTCCAGCCTGGGCGACAAGAGTGAAACTCCATCTCAAAAAAAAAAAAGAAAGAAAGAAATGGTGTCTCCTGGGCTCAAGTGATCCTCCAGCCTTAGCCTCAGCCTCTCAAAATGCTGGGATTACAGGCATGAGCCACTATACCCTGCCAAATCTGCCTTTTTTTTTTGGCAGGTCTCACTCTGTTGCCCAGGCTAGAGTGCATTGGCGTGATCTCAGCTCACTGCAACCTCTGCCTCCTGGGCTCAAGGGATCCTCCTGCCTCAGCCTCCCAAGTAGCTTCAACTACAGGTGCATGCCACCACACCAGGCTAATTTTTTTTTAATTTTTTGTACAGATGGGGCTCTCACTATGTTCCTCAGACTGGTCTCAAACCCCTGAGCTCAAGAGATCCTCTCACCTCAGCTTCCCAAAGTGATAGAATTATAGGTGGGAGCCACTATGCCCAGCCCTGGTGATTCTTAAACACACTAAAGTTTGGGGCCGGGCATGGTAGCTCATACCTGTAGTCCCAGCACTTTGGGAGGCCAAGGTGAGGGGATCACCTGAACTCAGGAGTTCAAGACCAGCCTGGACAACATGGTAAAATCCCGTCTCTACTAAAAATACAAAAATTAGCCGGGCATGGTGGCATACCCAGCTACTCCAGAGGCTGAGGCAGGAGAATTGCTAGAAAGCAGGAGGCAGAGGTTGCCATGAGCTGAGATTGCACCATTGCATTCCAGCCTGGGTGACAGAGTGTGACTCTGCCTCAAAAAAAAAAAAATAAATAAATAAATAATAAAGTTTGAGAAACACAAGCCATTATAAAATAAATATAAATCAAAAGGGTCGGGCACTGTGGCTCAAGCCTGGAATCCCAGCCTTTTGGGAGACCAAGGCAGGCAGATCACCTGAGGTCAGGATTTCAAGACCAACCTGGCCAACATGGTGAAATCCCGTCTCTACTAAAAAGATAAAAATTAGCCGGGCATGGTAGCAGGTTCCTGTAATCCCGGCTACTCGGGAGGCTGAGGCAGGGGAATCACTTGAACCCAGGAGGCAGAGGTTGCAGTGAGCCGAGATGGCGCCACTGAACTCCAGCCTGGGTGACAACACAGCGAGACTCTGTCTCAGAATAAATAAGAAAGTAAATAAATAAATAAAAATACAAAAATTAGCTGGGCATCGTGGCGGCTACCTGTAGTCCCGGCTACTCAGGAGGCTAAGGCAGGAAAATCGCTTGAACCTGGGAGGCAGAGGTTGCAATGAGCCAAGATGGTGCCATTGCACTCCAGCCTGGGTGACAGTGCAAGACTCTGTCTCAAAAAATAGAAAATAAAATAAAAAATAAACCAAAAGAAGTTTCTGACACTCCCTGGTTCCTCACTAATCATCTGCTTCACAGGATACGACCTACGCACCCTTTGAGAACTAATCCAAATTAACCACTCTATAGCCTTGTTTCTCATCCTGAAGCCTCTGCTTTGGTCATATTCAATCACTTGGGATTCCTAAATGTTCTCTCTCAACTCCAGGCTTTTGTACGTTGTAGGCGTTTGAGGATTCACTGAATGAATGAATGAATGAATGAATGAATTGAAACTATCAGCTGGACGCAGTGGCTCATGTCTGTAATTCCAGCAGTTTGGGAGGACAAGGTAAGAGGATTGCTTGAGCCCAGGAGATTATGGCTGCAATAAGCTATCATTGTGCCCCTGCACTCCAGCCTGGGTGACAGAGTGAGACCCTACCTCAAAAAACAACAACAAAAATAACCTATTACTGGGCCAGGTGCGATGGCTCACGCCTGTAATCCCAGCACTTTGGGAGGGCGAGGCGGGTGGATCACCTGAGGCCAGGAGTTCCAAGACCAGTCTGGCCAACAGGCAAAACCCTGTCTCTACTAAAAATACAAAAATTAGCTGGGCATGGCGGTGCATGCCTGTAATTCCAGCTACTTGGGAGGCTGAGACAGGAGAATCGCTTGAACTCGGGAGGTGGAGGTTGCAGTGAGCCGAGATTGTGCCACTGCACTCCAGCCTAGGTGACAGAGCAAGACCCTGTCTCAAAAAAACAAAACAAAACAAAAACAAAAACGAAAACAAAAAAAAACCCATTACTATATGTAAGATACTATGACACTGGAGATACCAAGAAGAGGAGACAAAATCTCTGACTCATATAACTTATGATTGGGGGAGGAGGAAATATACAAGAAGTGAAAGAGAAAGAGAACCAACAATTGTTGAATACCTGCCACCTATCAGGCACTAAGTGGGACATTACTAATGTTAGCTCATTTTCGTCTTACACAAACGATTGCAAGCAGGTGTAGTAGTTATTTGCTACTCACTCTCAAAGGGGTTAAGTAACGTGCTATCACATAGCTAGAAAGTAGTGTTAACTAAGCTCCTGCTGTGTGCTAGGGAAAAGACAAAGAGATACTGGCTGGGCACAGTGGTCATACCTGTAATCCCAGCACTTTGGGAGGCTGAGACAGGCGGATCACCTGAGGTCAGGAGTTCAAGACCAGCCTGGCCAACATGGTTAAACCCCGTCTCTACTAAAAATACAAAAAACTTAGCTGAGTGTGGCAGCTATAATCCCAGCTACTCAGGAGGCTGAGGCAGGAGAATCACTTGAACCTGGGAGGCAGAGGTTGCTGTGAGCCAAGATTGCGCCACTGCACTCCAGCCTGGGCAAGAGGAGCAAGACTCTGTCTCAAAAGAAAAAAAAAAAAAACTACCTGACAACCTATTACACTAAATTACAAAATCACCTTCAGGCAAAGGAGGAATTTGTATAAGATGCATGTTTGGCCAGGGGCGGTGGCTCACGCCTGTAATCCCAGCACTTTGGGAGGCCAAGGCGAGAGAATCACGAGGTCAGGAGTTCGAGACCAGCCTGGCCAACATGGTGAAACCCCATCTCTACCAAAAATACAAAAATTAGGTGGGCGCAGTGGCAGGAGCCTGTAATCCCTGCTACTCAGGAGGCTGAGGCAGGAGAATCACTTGAACCCAGGAGGTGGAGGCTGCGGTGAGCCGTGATCCTGGCCACTGCACTCCAGCCTGGGTGAGAGAGTGAGACTCCATCTCCAAATAATAATAATTAATAATAATAATAATAATAATGCATGTTCAAGGCTGGGCTCAGTGACTCACTTCTGTAATCCCAGCACTTTGGGAGGCTGAGGTGGGTGGATCACCTGAGGTCAGGAGTTCGAGACCAGCCTGGCCAACATAGTGAAACCCCATCTCTACTAAAAATACAAAAATTATCTGGGCGTGGTGGCGCACGCCTATAATCCCAGCTACTCAGGAGGCTGAGGCAGGAGAATTGCTTGAACCTGGGAGGCAAAGGATGCAGTGAGCTGAGATCACACCATTGCACTCCTGCCTGGGCAACAAGAGCGAAACTTCATCTAAAAAAATAAGAAAAAAAATAGCTGGGCACAGTGGCTCACACCTGTAATCCCAGAACTTTGGGAGGCCGAGGCAGGTGGGTCACCTGAGGTAAGGACTTTAAGACCAACCTTGTCAACATGGTGAAACCCCGTCTCTATTAAATATGCAAAAATTAGCTGGGCGTGGTGGTGGGCGCCTGTGATCCCAGCTACTCGGAAGGCTGAGGCAGGAGAATCACTTGAACTTGGGAGGCAGAGGTTGCAGTGAGCTGGGATCACTCCACTGCCCTCCAGCCTGGGCAACAAGAGAAAAACTTCATCTCAAAAAAAACAAACAAACATGTTCAAATGTCTGAGCAATATATATTCCAAGGGCACATTGAAATTCTGGGAGCTGGGCCTAGGGAATGTACTGAAATTATATTCTGAAAATCCTTTTGTAATTTCCAGGAAAAAATTGTGATGAGATAGAAATTTCCTATTAATTTTCTCCCTCCATTTTTTTTTTTTTTTTTTTTTTTTTGAGACGGAGTCTTGCTCTGTAGCCAGGCTGGAGTGCAGTGGTGTGATCTTGTCTCACTGCAACCTCCACCTCCTGGGTTCAAGCGATTCTCCTGCCTCAGCCTCCCGAGTAGCTGGGACCACAGGCGCGTGCCACCACGCTCAGCTAATTTTTTATTTTTAGTAGAGATGGGGTTTCACCGTGTTGGCCAGTGTGGTCTCGATCTCTTGACTCTGTGATCCGCCCACCTCGGCCACGCAAAGTGCTGGGATTACAGGCTTCAGCCACTGCACCTCTCCCTCCATCATTTTTATAGGGGTGGGAGGAAAGCGATAGCTGTGCACTGAAAAAGGATGCTTTAGAAAAAGAAAGTGGGTCTGGGCACGGTGGCTCACCCTTGGAATCCCAGCACTTTGGCAGGCCTGGCAGTCCGAGTTGGGCGGTTCGAGGCCAGCCTAGGCAACATGGTGAAACCTCGTCTCTATCAAAAATACAAAAAATCAGCCAGGCATAGTGGCGCTTGCCTGTGGTCTGAGCTACTCAAGAAGCTGAGATGGGAGGATCACTTGAGCCCAGGAAGCAAAGGCTGCAGTGAGCTGTGAGCTGTGATCGCACTACTGCTCTCCAGCCTGGATGCATAATGAGGGCCCATCTCAAAAAAAAAAGAAAAGGAAAAGATAAAGAAAGTGGGCTAGGAGATGGTGGCTCATATGCTCATATCAGTAATCCCAGCACCTTGGGAGGCCAAGGCATGAGGATCACTTGAGCACTTGAGGACAAGAGTTCAAGACCAGCCTGGGCAACATAGCAAGACTTCTGTCTCTAATAAATAAAAAATAAAATCAATAAAAATAAGAATAAAAAAAATTTTTTTTGACACGGAGTCTCGCTTTGTCACCCAGGCTGGAGTGCAATGGTGGGATCTTGGCTCACTGCCACCTCCACTTCTGGTTTCAGGTGATTCTCTCACCTCAGCCTCCTGAGTAGCTGGGATTACAGGCTATGCCACCATGACTGGTTAATTTTTGTATTATTATTTTTAGAGACAGAGTCTTGCACTGTCACCCAGGCTGGACAATCTCGGCTCACTGCAATCTCTCAGGTTCAAGCAATTCTCCTGCCTCAGACTCCTGGGTAGCTGGGATTGCAGGCGTGTGTCACCACGCCCGAATAATTTTATTTATTTATTTATTTTTGAGACAGAGTCTTGCTCTGTCGCCCAGGCTGGAGTGCAGTGGTGCAATCTTGGCTTACTGCAAGCTCCGCCTCCCGGGTTCACGGCATTCTCCTGCCTCAGCCTCCCCGAGTAGCTGGGACTACAGGCACGCGCCACCACGCCCAGCTAATTTTTTATTTTATTTTATTTTTAGTAGAGATGGGGTTTCACCGTGTTAGCCAGGATGGTCTCCATCTCCTGACCTCGTGATCCACCCACCTCGGCCTCCCAAAGTGCTGGGGTTACAGGTGTGAGCCACAGCACCTGGCCCATGCCTGGATAATTTTTGTATTTTTAGTAGAGATGGGGTTTTACCATGTTGGCCGGGCTGGTCTCGAACTCCTGACCTCGCGATCTCCCCACCTCAGCCTCCCAAAGTGTTGGTATTACAGGCGTGAGTCACTGTGCCCGGCCTTTTTTTTTTTTTTTTCTTTTTAGACAGAGTTTCGCTCTGTCGCCCAGGCTGGAGTCCAGTGGCACCATCTCGGCTCACTGCAAGCTCCGCCTCCCAGGTTCACGCCATTCTCCTGCCTCAGCCTCCCAAGTAGCTGGGACTGCAGGCGCCCACCACCACGCCCGACTAATTTTGTTTTTGCATTTTTAGTAGAGACAGGGTTTCACCATGTTAGCCAGGATGGTCTTAATCTCCTGACCTCGTGATCCGCCCGCCTCGGCCTCCCAAAGTGCTGGGATTACAGGTGTGAGCCACCACGCCTGGCCTTTTTTTTTAGACAGAGTTTCACTCTTGTTGCCCAGGCTGGAGTGCAATGGTGCGATCTCAACTCACTGCAACGTCCGCTTCCTGGGTTCAAGCAATTCCCTAGCCTCAGCCTCCAAGTAGCTGGGATTACAGATGCACGCCACCACACCTGGCTAATTTTTTGTATTTTTAGTAGAGATGGGGTTGCACCATGTTGTCTGGGCTGGTCTCAAACTCCCAACCTCAGGTGATCCACCCGCCTTGGCCTCCAAAAGTGCTGAGATTACAGATGTGTGCCACCGTGCCTGGCTAATTTTCGTATTTTTAGTAGAGACAGGGCTTCACCATGTCGGCCAGGCTGGTCTTGAACTCCTCACCTTAAATGATCTGCCCACCTTGGCCTCCCAAAGTGCTGGGATTACAGGCGTGAGCAACTGTGCATGGCCAAAAAAAAAAATTTTTTTTTTTTTTAAGGAAAATAAAGTACAAGGAAGATAGCTTACACCTGTAATCCCAAAAGTTTGAGAGGCTGAGGCAGGAGGATTACTTCAGGCCAGGAGTTCAAGACCAGGTTGGGCAAGGAGAGGTATACATGGAAAAAAATAACAATGGCAGATATTAATTGAGTAATTTTATTTTTATTTTTTGAGACGGAGTCTCGCTATGTCCCCCAGGCTGGAGTGCAGTGGCGCGATCTCGGCTCACTGCAAGCTCCGCCTCCCGGGTTCGCACCATTCTCCTGCCTCAGCCTCCCGAGTAGCTGGGACTACAGGCGCCCGCTACTGCGCCCGGCTAATTTTTTGTATTTTCAGTAGAGATGGGGTTTCACCGTGTTAGCCAGGATGCTTTCGATCTCCTGACCTCGTGATCCTCCCGCCTCAGCCTCCCAAAGTGCTGGGATTACAGGTGTGAGCCATCGCGCCCTGCCCAAAACATCTGTTATAATTATCCCCATTTTACAGATGAAAAAAGTGAGATAGAGAGAGGATGGTTAAATTGGTCACCTCGCTTGAAGTGGCAGAGCCAGTATGGAACTTAGATCTTCTGACTCAGAGCCCAGTGCTTAATTATTGTAGAACTGCTGCTGTGGAAAGCCACAGAGAGAAAACATACCGAAGGAAGGAAAAAAAAATTCCTAGAATAGTACCAGGAGCACCAGTCAAGTTGTTGTGACCTAAATTTGTCTGGGTGTGTGTGTGTGTGTGTGTGTGTGTGTGTGTGTTTTGTCTCCTCCAGTAGAACAGAAGTTGCACAGAAGCAGAGGTCTGTCTGTGTTACCACACTTTTATTTCCAGCAGCAAGCATAGTTTCTGGGTCCTACTAGGTAAATAAAAGAATTAATGGGGAGAGAGTTGTGCAGTGAGCAGTTTGTACCATTAACAGTTAACTAGAAACTCTGGTAAGAGGCCCAGTGCAGTGGCTCACGCGTGTAATCCCAGCACTTTGGGAGGCCAAGGTGGGCGGATCATGTGAGGTTGGGGGTTCAAGACCAGCCTGACCAACATGGAGAAACCCCCATCTCTACTAAATATACAAAATTAGCCAAGCGTGGTGGCGGATGCCTGTAATCCCAGCTACGCGGGGTGCTGAGGCAGGAGAATCACTTGAACCCAGGAGGCGGAGGTTGTGGTGAGCCGAGATCGGGCCATTGTACTCCAGCCTGGGCAACAAGAGCAAAACTCTGTCTCAGAAAAAAAAAAAGAACTACAGAGTAAGGGCCTGGTGTGGTGGCTCACGCTTGTAATCCGAGCACTTTGCAAGGCTGAGGCAGGCAGATCACTTGAGGTCAGGAGTTCAAGACCAGCCTGGGCAACATGATGAAACCCTGTCTCTACTAAAAATACAAAAATTAGCCTGGCATGTTGGCATATGTCTGTAATTCCAGTTACTTGGGAGGCTGAGGCAGGAAAATCACTTGAACCTGGGAGGCAGAGGATATAGTGAGCCGAGATGGCACCACTGCACTCCAGCTTGGGCAACAGAGCGAGACTCTGTCTCAGAAAAAAAAAAAAAAAGAAAAGGAAAAAGAAATACAGAGTAAGAATAGAATGAACTGTCAGGGTGCAGTGGCTCATGCCTGTAATCCCAGCATTTTGAGAGACCAAGGCAGGAGAATCTCTTGAGCTAAGGAGTTCAAAACAAGCCTGGGCAACATAGCAAAACCCCATGTATGTTACAAAAAAAAAAAAAAAAATGAGCAGTGAGCCAAGATTGCACCACTGCACTCCAGCCTGGGTGACAGAGTGAAACCCCATCACACACACACACACACACACACACACACACACACACACACACACAAAGGGGGGGTGAACTAGCTAGAATTCCGCAGGGTCAGCTGCCAAAGAAAAATACATCATTCTTGGGGGGAGGGGGGAGGGATAGCATTAGGAGATATACCTAATGCTAAATGATGAGTTAATGGGTGCAGCACACCAACATGGCACATGTATACATATGTAACAAACCTGCACGTTGTGCACATGTACCCTAAAACTTAAAGTATAATAATAATAATAAAATTAAAAAAAAAAAGAAAAATACATCATTCCTAAAAGGGGTAAGAGGGCTGGGCATGGTGACACATGCCTGTAATCCCAGCACTTTGGGAGGCCAAGGGAGGAGAATCACAAGGTCAGGAGTTTGAGACCAGTCTCACCAACATGGTGAAACCCCATCTCTATTAAAAATACAAAAATTAGCCGGGTGTGGTGGCCCATGCCTGTAATCCCAGCCACTCAGGAGGCTGAGGCAGGAGACTCGCTTGAACCCGGGAGGCGGAGGTTGCAGTGAGCCGAGATCGTGCCATTGCACTCTGGCCTGGGCGACAGAGCGAGACTCCATATCAAAAAAAAAAAAAAAAACATTAGCCAGGCATGGTGGCACACACCTGTAGTCCCAGCTACTGGAAAGGCTGAGCCAAGAGAACTGCTTGAAGCCAGGAGGTGGAGGTTGCATTGAGCCGAGATCATGCCACTGTACTCCAGCCCGGGTGAGAGCGTGAAACTCTGTGTCAAAGAAAAGAAAATAAAAATAAACAAAATAAAACCTAAAAGGGGTAGGAGAACAAGAATCACAGCGTTCGTTCAGAGCTTTAAGTCCTTGCCAGAACCCCTAAACACATACCAAATTCGTAATACAGGTGACTAAACTTGTGTACTTTATACCATCAAATTTCCTTCATTCTATAACATAGTTTAGTTGAGTACTTCAGCTGTTTGTGAATGCTGTATGAATGTAAATACTGAATTCCGGCCGGGTGCGGTGGCTCACGCCTGTAATCCCAGCACTTTGGGAGGCCGAGACAGGCAGATCACTTGAGGTCAAGAGTTCGAAACCAGGCCAGGTGTGGTGGCTCACACCTGTAATCCCAGCACTCTGGGAGGCCAAGGCGAGCGGATCACGAGGTCAGGAGATCGAGACCATCCCGGCTCACACAGTGAAACCCCGTCTCTACTAAAATTACAAAAAAATTAGCCGGGCGTGGTGGTGGGTACCTGTAGTCCCAGCTACTCAGGAGGCTGAGGCAGGAGAGTGGCGTGAACCCGGGAGACGGAGCTTGCAGTGAGCGGAGATGGCACCACTGCACTCCAGCCTGGGTGACAGAGCGAGACTCCCTCTCAAAAAAAAAAAAAAAAAAAAAAAAAGAGTTCGAAACCATCCTAGCCAACATGATCAAATGCCATCTCTACTAAAAATACAAAAATTAGCTAGGTGATAGCGACGCGTGCCTGTAATCTCAGTTACTCAGGAGGCTGAGGCAGGAGAATCGTTTGAGCCTAGGAGGCAGCAGTTGTGGTGAGCCGAGATCCTGCCACTGCACTCCAGTCTGGGTGACAGAGAGAGACCCTGTCTCGAAAACAAAAAAAAAATCATGAATTTCTCAATACTGCAGGAAGCCTGGAGGCAGAATGGTGATGATATTGTAGAAACCCTATCGGCTGGGCTTCGGGGCTCACGCCTGTAATCCCAACACCGGGAGGCTGAAGCGGGCAGATCACTTGAAGTCAGGAGTTCGAGATCAGCCTGGCCAACATGGTGAAATCTTGTCTCTACTAAAAACACAAACATTAGCTGGGCATGGTGGTGTGTGCCTGTATTCCCAGCTACTCAGGAGGCTGAGGCAGGAGAATAGCTTGAAAATGGGAAGAAGAGGCTGCAGTGAGCTGAGATCCTGCCACTGCATTCCAGCCTGGGCGACAGTGCCAGATTCCATCTCAAAAAATAAATAAAGTAATTAAAAAAAAAAAAAGGAAAGAAACCCTTTCTACCTGTGTCATGGCAAAAATGATGGGACCCAAGATTGTACTCACAGTGAATGTGAAGAACCTAGTACAGGCTGAGTATCTCTAATATGAAAATCTGAAATGGGAAATATTCCAAATTCCAAAACTTCTTGAGTACCAACATGATGCCACAAGTGGAAAATTCCACACTTGATACCTTGGCTTTCTTTCTTTCTTTCTTTCTGAGACAGAGTTTTGCTCTTGTAGCCTAGGCTAGAGTACAATGCCACGATCTCACCTCACTGCAACCTCCACCTCCTGGGTTCAAGAGATTCTCCTGCTTCAGCCTCCTGAGTAGCTGGGATTATAGGCGCCTGCCACCACTCCCGGCTAATTTTTTGTATTTTTAGTAGAGACAGGGTTTCACCATGTTGGTCAGGCTGCTCTCAAACTCCTGACCTCAGATGATCCACCCGCCTCGGCCTCCCAAAGTGCTGGGATTACAGGCATGAGCCACCGCACCTGGCCTCTTTCTTTCTTTCTTTTTTTTTTTTTTTGAGATGGAGTCTCGCTCTGTCGCCTAGGCTGGAGTGCAGTGGCGTGATCTCAACTCACTGCAACCTCTGCCTCCTGGGTTCAAATGATTCTCCTGCCTCAGCCTCCCAAGTAGCTGGGACTACAGGCGCGTGCCACCACGCTCAGCTAATTTTCGTATTTTTAGTAGAGACGGGGTTTCACCATATTGGCCAGGTTGGACTCGAACTCTTGGCCTCCCAAAGTACTGGGATTATAGGTGTGAGCCACTGTGCCCGGCCTTTTTTTTTTTTTAATTAAATTTTATTTTATTTTGTATTGAGACAGAGTCTCGCTCTTTGGCCCAGGCTGGAATGTAGTGACACCATCATGGCTCACTGCAGCCTCAACCTCCTGGGCTCAAGCGATTCTCCCACCTCAGCCTCCCAAGTAGCTGGGACCACAAGCATGTGCCACCATGCTCGGCTAATTTTTAAATTTTTTAAATTTTTTTTACTTTTTATTTTTTATTTTTTTTTGAGACAGAGTCTCGCTCTGTCGCCCAGGCTGGAGTGCAGTGGCGAGATCTCGGCTCACTGCAAGCTCCGCCTCCTGGGTGCACACCATTCTCCTGCCTCAGCCTCCTGAGTAGCTGGGACTACATGCGCCTGCCACCACGCCCGGCTAATTTTTTTTTTTTTGTATTTTTAGTAGAGACGGAGTTTCACCGTGTTAGCCAGGATGGTCTCGATCTCCTGACCTCGTGATCCACCCGCCTCGGCCTCCCAAAGTGCTGGGATTACAGGCATGAGCCACCGCTCCTGGCCTTTTTTTTTTTTTTTTTTCTCTTAATTTTGTTGTTTTTGGTAGAGACAGTCTCACTATGTTGCCTAGACTGGTCTCACACTCCTGGGCTCAAGCGATCCTCCCACCTCAGTCTCCCAGTGTTGGGATTACAGGTATGAGCCACAGCACCCAGTCCACCTTTGCTTTCTTTCTCTTTCCTTCCCTCCCTCCCTCCCTCCTTCCTTTCTTGCTTTCTTTTCTTTCTCTCTCTCTCTTCTTTTTTTTTGTTTTCTGAAACAGGGTCTCACTTTGTCACCGGAGTGCCAGGATCTCGGCTGACTGCAACCTCTGCCTCTTGAGCTCAAGCGATCACCCCAACCTCAGCCTCCTGAGTAGTTGGAACTATAGCACGTGCCACCACACCTGGATAATTTTGCTGTTTTCTATAGTGATGAGGTCTCATTATATATATACAGTCCTTCTAATGTGTCAGTTGGGATATCAAATGCAGGGAAATAGTGTCACATTTCACAATATTATACATTCACTGAATACTGACATACACAATACTTTATATTCACTGCCTATTGACATACATATTGTACAAACATAACTTAGAGAACAGTCCTGTAAGCTTTTTGTGTGTAGGTATCATTGCCTTTCACCTTTGTAGTCTCAGCAAATAGCAAAGTCCTGAGAGCCAGTAATCAATAAGTGTTCGTTGACTAATTGATGCAGCAATAACTTTGTGTAGTACTTTTTTTTTTTGAGACAAGAGTCTCACTCTGTCACCCAGGCTAGAGTGCAGTGGCACCATCTTGTCTCACTGCAACCTCCACCTCCCAGGTTCAAGTGATTCTCCTGCCTCAGCCTCTCTAGTAGCTGAGATTACAGGCACCTGCCACCACATCAAGCTAATTTTTTGTATTTTTAGTAGAGACAGGATTTTACCACGTAGGCCAGCTGGTCTCAAACTCCTAACCTCAAGTGATCTGCCCGCCTTGGCCTCCCAAAGTTCTGGCATTACAGGCATGAGCCACCGCACCCAGCAAGTACTTTTTATGAGAAGGCCAAAAATGCTTAAACAGGGGCTCCCAAATGCCTGTCAGTTACGCAGCTTCAACATTGATATGACAATTTCAAGTTTTAGGCCGATTAATGCTCAAATCCTACCTCTCTGTACATTAGTGGATTCATATAGGGCACTGAAATGAGGCCCAATGACTTGAAGCTGTTTGTTTCATAAAATGAACACAAACAATATGAATAAAGCTATATTTTGCAGACTTGTGTGAATATAGATATTATCTGTACTCTTCTATCTTCTCTCAATAATTGATTACACACACTCTATCCAGGAGTATGAGGCTGCAGTGAACTATAATTGAGCCACTGAATTCCATCCTGGGCAGCAAAGCAAGCCTCTGTCTCTAAATAGGCCAGGCGAGGGTTCTTGACTGTAACCCTAGCACTTTGGGAGGCCAAGGTTGGAGGATCGATTGAGGGCAGGTGTTAGAGACCACCCTGGGCAACATAATGAGATCTTGTCTCTACAGCATTTTTTGTTGTTGTTGTTTGTTTTTTGAGACAGAGTCTCCCTCTGTCGCCTAGGCTGGAGTGCAGTGGCATGACCTTGGCTCATTGCAACCTCCTCCTCCCAGGTTCAAGTGATTCTCTTGCCTCAGCCTCCTGAGTAGCTGGGACTATAGGTGTGCGCCACCACGCCTGGCTAATTTTTGTAGTTTTCGTAGAGACTGGGTTTCTCCATGTTGGTCAGGCTGGTCTTGAACTCCCGATCTCAGGTGATCTGCCCGCCTCAGCCTCCCAAAGTGCTGGGATTACAGGTGTGAGCCACCATGCCTGGCCTTTTTTTTTTTTTGAAACGGAGTCTCGCTCCACCGCCCAGGCTGGAGTGCAGTGGCATGATCTCAGCTCACTGTAACCTCTGCGTCCCGGGTTCAAGCGATTCTCCTGCCTCAGCCTCCTGAGTAGCTGGGACTACAGGCATGGGCCACCACAGCCGGCTGTTTTTTGTATTTTTAGTAGAGACAGTGTTTCGCCATATTGGTCATGCTGGTCTTGAACTCCTTACCTCAGGTGATCTGCCAGCCTCAGCTTCCCAAAGTGCTGGGATTACGAGCATGAGCCACCGTGCCCAGCCCCAAATAACCTTTTAATAAGAATTCTGCATAAAAATTCTTTGTGAGACACTTCTTTTATTCATTTAAATCTCCTTTTTGGTGCTTATATAAAACACATCTCTCTTGACTATTTCTTGGAAGTGTAATTATGAGGACAAAAGATGAACATTTTCAAATCTCTTGAAAGAATTTTTCATGTCCCGTCAGTCTTCATAGTTATTTTAAACAGGTGAGTAAAGTAACATCTCACTGATATATTTATTTAGCTACCTTCTACGGTTGAACATATATACCAGCAGCTCTTAACAGAGGTGATTTTGCCCCCTAGAGGACACTGGGAATATATGGAGATATTTTCAGTTTTCACAGTTGTGTGATGTTATTGGCATCTAGTAGGTAAAGGTCAGAGGTTGGAGTTCTTGTTCTTGGTGGGGTGTTTTTTTTTTTTTTTGAGACGGAGTTTTGCTCTTGTTGCCCAGGCTGGAGTGCAATGACGTGATCTTGTCTCACCACAACCTCTGCCTCCTGGGTTCAAGCGGTTCTCTTGCCTCAGTCTCCCTAGTAACTGGGATTACAGGCGGATGCCACGACGCCCAGCTGATTTTTGTATTTTTAGTAGAGACTGTGTTTCACCATGTTGGTCCAGGCTGGTTTTGAACTCTTGACCTCAGGTGATCCGCCCGCCTCAGCCTCCCAAACTGCTGGGATTACAGGTGTGAGCCACTGCACCCAGCCTGTTTTTCGTTTTTGTTTTTTTTTTGTTTCTGAGACGGAGTCTCCCTCTGTCACCCAGGCTGGAGTGCAATGGCGTGGTCTTGGCTCACTGCAATCTCCGCCTCCCGGGTTCAAGTGATTCTTCTGCCTCAGCCTCCGGAGTAGCTGGGATTACAGGTGCCCGCCACCATGCCTGACTAATTTTTGTAGTTTTAGTAGAGACGGGGTTTCGCCATGTTGGCCAGTCTGGTCTTGAACTGCTGACCTCGTGATCTGCCCACCTCGGCCTCCCAAAGTGCTGGGATTACAGGCGTGAGCCACTGCGCCTGGCCATGTTGTTGCTTTTGAAACAGGGTCTTGCTGGAGTACAGTGCTATAACAATCGTAGTTCACTGCAGCCTTGACTTGAATTCTCAGGCTCAAGAAATCCTCTGGCCTCAGTCTCCTTCCTCTTGCTGTAGCTAGGGCTACAGGCATATGCCACTAGTCCCAGCTAGAGTTTTTTTTTTTTTTTTTGAGAGGGAGTCTCACACTGCTGTGCGGGCTGCGGGCTGGAGTGCAGTGGTATGATCTTGGCTCACTGCAACCTCCGCCTCCAGGGTTCAAACGATTCTCCTGCCTCAGCCTCAGTAGCCGGGACTACAGGCGCACAGCCGCCATGCCCAGCTAATTTTTTGTATTTTAGGGAGATGGGGTTTCATCGTGTTGCCCAGGCTGGTCTTGAACTCCTGAGCTCAGACAATCCGTCCGCCTCGGCCTCACGAAGTGCTGGGATTACAGGCGTGAGCCACCGCGCCCGGCCTTTCTTTATTTTTTATTTTTTGAGACAGCATCTTGCTCTTGCCCTGTTGCCCAGGCTGAGGCCAGAGATTTTGTTAAATAATGTACACTGCGCCCGGTTCAGGAGCATTAGTTTTATTAGGCTGCATGAAATGTATCCACTTAAGACTTTACCAGGCTGGGTGCGGTGGCTCATGCCTGTAACCTTAGCACTTTGGGAGGCTGAGGCGGGTGGATCACCTGAGGTCAGGAGTTCGAATCCAGCCTGACCAATATGGCGAAACCCCGTCTCTACTAAAAAATAAAAAATTAGCCTGGCATAGTGGCGTGCGCCTGTAGTCCCAGCTACTCAGGAGGCTTAGGCAGCAGAATCGCTTGAACCCGGGAAACGGAGGTTGCAGTGAGCCGAGATCATGCCACTCCACTGCAGCCTGGCGACAGAGCAAGACTCTGTCTCAAAAAGACAAAAAAAAAAAAAAAAAAAAAAAAAGGAGAGAGAGCTTGTTAGATCTTAGTGCTGTATTTCCTTGATTATTTTTAAGGCTGACAAAATGCCATTTAAGATAATAAAAGTAGTTAAATTGCCTGACCAAGAGCTAGATAACATTGAGGAAAAAGTATTGGCAATATTCTTTGGTCTAAGACTGCTATATACCAACCATTTTACCCAATTATTCGAATAGGCTTAGTAATACAAGGGCGAAAAAGGAAAACTACAGCTAATAGAGCTATCCTTGTTCTTTTTTTTTTGAGACGGAGTCTCGGTCTGTCGCCCAGGCTGGAGTGCAGTGGTGCAATCTCGGCTCACTGCAAGCCCCGCCTCCCCGGTTCACGCCATTCTCCTGTCTCAGCCTCCCGAGGAGCTGGGACTACAGGCACCCGCCACCACGCCCGGCTAATTTTTTTTTTTTTTTGTATTTTTAGTAGAGATGGGGTTTCACCGTGTTAGCCAGGATGGTCTCTATCTCCTGACCTCGTGATCCACCCGCCTCGGCCTCCCAAAGTGCTGAGATTACAGGCGTGAACCACCGCGCCCGGCCTATCCTTGTTCTGTATACTGACTACGCATACTATATATGGACCTTTTCCCTCCTCAACCTTTCTATAGATTTCTAAGAATAAGGTTTTGATGAAGTAGTTTATGTATCCTTTTTCAGTTAATCCTAATGGAAAACCTTTGGAAAAATGAAACAATTATCTTACAAATTATTTTTCTCTTTCCTCTCCTCCACCAGTGGCTCCTTCCCCTCTCTTTTCCCCTTCCTCTCTCTAGAGCGGTTGATTTAACTCTCAAACTGTATTTAACTCTGGAAAAGTTTTCAATTACACAGGCGATAACTCCAACTTGAGGTATAACAGAAACTTATTAACAGAAAAAGAGCAAAATAATTTTTTTTTGAGACTCAGCAAAATAATTCTTTTTTTTTTTTTAGAGACGGAGTCTCAGTCTGTCTCCCAGGCATTACATGTGTCCGCCACCACTTCCGGCTAATTTTTGTATTTTTAGTAGAGACGGGGTTTCGCCATGTTGGCCAGGCTGGTCTTGAACTCCTGACCTCAGGTGATCCGCCCACCTCGGCTTCCTGGAGTGCTGGCATTACAGGTGCGCGCTACCAAGCCCGGCTAATTTTTTTTTTCTTTTTTTTGAGACGGAGTCTCGCTCTGTCTCCCAGGCTGGAGTGCAGTGGTGCGATCTTGGCTCAATGCAACCTCCACCTCCCGGATTAGAACAATTCTCCTGCCTCAGCCTTCGAGTAGCTGGGATTACAGGTGTCCGCCACCACGCCCGTCTAATTTTTTATATTTTTAGTAGAGACGAGGTTTCACCATATTGGCCAGACTGGTCTTGAACTCCTGACCTCCAGTGATCCGCCCACCTCGGGCTGCCAAAATGCCGGGATTAGAGGCTTGAGCCACAGCGCCCGGCCTTCAGGGGTATCGATTTTGTTCCCGTGCCTCTTGTGTGTGTTCTAGTGTGGAAGTGGAGGCGATTGCTTTCCAGCACAAGCCCGTTTGACTGTCGGGGTTTGGACAAGTGGCTGCGACGACACTAAGGTGGAGACCGGGATGGAGCGAGGACTCCCAGAGTTGGGAGAGGTTGCAGGCTTCCTGGGACCTAAGTCCCGCACGAGTTCCCACCCAAGTGCCGCCCCCGCCCCCCCCCTCCCCCCCGGCCACGCACGCGCAGTCCCACCTTCTCTGGCCTCGGGGTCCTCCTGCCCCACCCGCCGTCTCCGGGGGCCTTTTCTCCGCTCGGCACCAGGGTGTCCGCGGCGCCGCCTGATCCTGTTAGCGCGGTACTGTGAGTGCAGTCAGTCCTCGACGCTGTTTTCCCTGATTTGCTGTGGACGCCAGGAAGGAAGAACGCGGGCAGAGGACCGCAGCGGGGTGGCCGTGGCTGAGAGGAGACAGCGCCGCAGCACTGAGGGTTTGGGCTTGCAGGCGCTGCAGGAGACGCCCAGGCGGGGTCTCGTCTCACAGCCAGCTCTGAGCGGGAGGACTGCGCGGGAAGCATTGGTGTCCCGGCGACTTCTAGAAGGCTGGGGTTCGGCGCTATGGAGGAGCTCGATGGCGAGCCAACAGTCACTGTAAGGGCACCCCGAACAGGCTTGCTCGTCCTTGCGGGTTGAGAACTGTGTCTGCTTAGTTACTTCAGGCTTGTCTGCTTCCCTAGTGGTCGCGAGGCCCTCGTCCCCTTCCCTCGACTCAGTTGCCGCTTTCCGGAGGTCGCAGTGTTAACGAGGTGCCCGTCCTAGGGTCGCAGTGGTCGCGGGGTTTCTGCCACCAGTCACAAACCCCGGCCTCGAAGGTTCCACTCCGTCCCTTTCCTTCCTTTGTCTTCCTGGCCTTTTTACTTCCCTCGCTTTTCCTCTTGGGCATTAGAGTGGGTTCAGCCCAAGCAGAGGAATTTATATTTTTCTTCCAGCCGTATTAAGCTCTGCATCGCGGCACGTTGAGCTTCTGCCTGTGTGGCCTAAGGTTTATTCAACGTATTCTCTCAGGAGACTATTCCTATTTTATCGCTGTGCATTCAATTCCATTTGAACTTTGAAGATAGTATGTCAACTGTGGATGATCTGTGATGTGTATTAAAAAATTCCCGCGCTTTGTGTACGAGATACCTACCGTTTCTGCTACTTGGACTGATCTTGTTTTCCCTCTTTCTCTTGTTAACCAAAAGTGACTGAGGCAGGCCTCAACCGATAAAGGTTTAATTAGCTAAGGTTGAGGATCCAACCGGGAAAAAGCACAGGTCACAGGAGGATCTGAGACCTGTGCTTTTTCCAAAGATGGTTTTGGGAACATCCCTAGTTAAAGAGGAAGGAGCTAGCAGGAGGGGCAAAAACGGGAGGTTAGGCAGTGAGGAGGCAAATGATTACATTCTTGTGAGTCGGTGACTAGCCTCAGTAAATCTGCATTTTACCTGTGAAAAGAGGGAGCAGAGGAAAAATTTATGTATGCATTCATCTCAGGGTAGGTAGAGGGATTATTATTGTTATTATTATTATTATTATTTTTAGACGGAGTCTCGCTCTGTCTCCCAGGCTGGAGTGCAGTAGCGCGATCTCGGCTCACTGCAACCTCCGCCTCCCGGGTGCATGCCATTCTCCTGTCTCAGCCTCCTGAGTAGCTGGGACTACAGGTGCCCGCCACCACGTCTGGCTATTTTTTTGTATTTTTAGTAGAAACGGGGTTTCACCGTGTTGGCCAGGATGGTCTCGATCTCCTGACCTCGTGATCCCCCCACCTCGGCCTCCCAAAGTGCTGGGATTACAGGCGTGAGCCACCGCGCCTGGCCTCTTTCTTTTCTTTTCTTTTCTTTTCTTTCTTTTTTTGAGATGGAGTCTCGCTCTGTCGCCTAGGCTGGAGTGCAGTGGCTTGATCTCAGCTTACTGCCACCTCCGCCACCCGGGTTCAAGCGATTCTCCTGCCTCAGTGTCCTGTGTAGCTGGGTTTACAGGCGTGTGCCACCACGCCCGGCTAATTTTTTTTTTTTTTGTATTTTTAGTAGAGATGAGGTTTCACCATGTTGGCCAGGCTGGTCTTGAACTGACTTTGTGATCCACCCAGCTCGGCCTCCCACAGTGTTGGGATTACAGGTGTGAGCCACCACGCCTGGCCGATTTCTGGTCTTTTTGTTGTTGTTGTTGAGACAGCCTTGCTCTGTTGCCCAGGCTGGAGTACAGTGGCGCAGTCTCGGCTCACTGCAAGCCCCGCCTCCCGGGTTCACGCCATTCTCCTGCCTCAGCCTCCCGAGTAGCTGGGACTACAGGTACCCGCCACCAAGCCCAGCTAATTTTGTTTTGTATTTTTAGTAGAGACGGGGTTTCACCATGTTAGCCAGGATGGTCTTTATCTCCTGACCTCGTGATCCGCCCGCCTCGGCCTCCCAAAGTGCTGGGATTACAGGCGTGAGCCACCGTGCCCGGCTGATTTCTGGTCTTTTGCTTGTGAAGATAAGCTGGTAGTTGACATTGTCAGAATCAACAGATCTTGATTTTAGGACTAGTTTATAGGGGCGATGTGTATCCTGAAAATTTTAGAGGCTCACAAGGAATTTCCTTGTGAGCAATTTGTGAGGGAAGCTGTCTGGGGAGATATGTTTCCTTCTTTTTTTTTCTCTTGAGGCGGAGTTTCCCTCTTGTCGCCCAGGCTAGAGTGCAGTGGTGTGATCTCGGCTCTCTGCAACCTCCGCCTCCCAGGTTCAAGCAATTCTCCTGCCTCAGCCTCCTGAGTAGCTGGGATTACAGGCATGTGCCACCATGACTGGTTAATTTTGTATTTTTTTTAGTAGAGATGAGGTTTCTCCATGTTGGTCAGGCTGGTCTGGAACTCCCGACCTCAGGTGATCTGCCGGCCTCAGTCTCCCAAAGTGCTGGGATTACAAGTGTGAGCCACTGCGCCTGGCCTCTTTCTTTTTTTGAGACGGATTCTCACTCTGTCACCCAGAGTGGAGTGCAGTGGTGCGATCTCAGCTCACTGCAACCTCTGGCTCCCGGGTTCAAGCGATTCTTCTGCCTCAATCTCCTGAGTAGCTGAGATTACAGGTGCGTGCCACCACACCCAGCTAATTTTTGTATTTTTGTTAGAGATGGGGTTTCACCATCTTGGTCAGGCTGGTCTCGAATGCCTGACCTCGTGATCCGCCTGCCTCGGCCTCCCAAAGTGCTGGGATTACAGGCGTGAGCCACCGCGCCTGGCTAGGAGTTCAAGATCAACCTGGCCAACATGGTGAAACCCCGTCTCTACTAAAAAAATACAAAAATTAACCTGATGTGGTGGCGCGTGCCTGTAATCCCACCTACTCAAGAAGCTGAGGCAGGAGAATCACTTGAACCCAGCAGGCAGAGGTTGCAGTGAGCCGAGATCGCGTCACTGCAGTCCAGCCTGGGCAACAAGAGTTCGAACTACTGACCTCAGATGATCTGCCCGCCTTAGCCTCCCAAAGTGCTGGCAGGAGCCACCCTGCCGCCAGCCCAAAATGAATTTTTCTTACCAGTGTTATAAAGAAATGTTATTGAAGGATACAGTGTTATTAGAGGACCGGCTGTGCTCTTCACTTAAAGTGTTTTTCAGCAGGGCGGGCACGGTGGCTCACGCCTGTAGTCCTAGCACTTTGGGAGGCTGAGGCGAATGGATCGCCTGAGCTCAGGAGTTTGTGACCAGCCTGGGCAATATGGTGAAACTCCATCTCTACTAAAAATGAAAAAAAATAGCCGGGTGTGGTTGCACACACCTGTAGTCCCAGCTACTCAGGAGGTTGAGGCAGGAGAAGCCCTTGAACCCAGGAGGCGGCGACTGGAGCAAGCTGAGATTGCGCCACTGTACACCAGCCTGTTAGAGTGAGGAGTCGTTGTCTCGGAAAAAAAAAAAAAAAAAAGGATGGAACGACTTCAGTAAGAAGAACATTTTTCATTTAGATTTCTATGCCTTATTTTACTAGTTGATTCCAGGCGTAAATTCCAAGAAGAACCAAATGTGTTTTGACTGGGGTCCAGGGGAGATGCTGGTATGTGAAACCTCCTTCAACAAAAAAGGTAGGGTTTTTTTCCTTCCAAATTATCCATCTTGGCACATTTGGTTGTTTTTCTGTTTATTACCTCAGATTTTACTAGTTGTGGACTGAAACAGTTGAATTTATTTTGTACTATTTTAATTTTCTCTATTTTGTTTTCAAGATACAACAGAGTTTTGTTGTGTCACCCGTGTGCGATCATGGCTCACTGCAGCCTCTACCTCCTGGGCTCAAGTGATCCTCCGCCTCAGTCTTCCTAGTAGCTGAGACTACAGGTCACCCATGCCACCACGCCCAGCTAATTTTTTTTTCTTTGTAGAGATGGGAGTCTCGTTTTGTTGCCTAGGCTGGTCTCACACTCCTGGCCTCAAGCGATCCTGTTGCATTTCGGCATTTTTATTTTTGAAATGTTAGCTATTTTAGATTTTCATTGATTTTTGAGATCTTGAAGATGTTGAATCCCGGAAAAAAAATTAAATAGTTTTCATGAAAAATTTTCTTCATATTTAAAATGTCAAGCTTTTTATCCCTTTTTCTTTGTCCAAAGTGACCAAATTCCTATCAGTAGCTCCCTTATTGTGAACCTTGCAGATGCTTGGCCGTCACTTTTGTGTCCACAGCATGGATTCAGCTGAATAATAGTTCTGTAGGCTGAGCTGAGCCGTAGCATCCAAGGCACAGATGGAGCTGGAGAGTGACATAGCTTGTCCTTGGCTTGATTTTCCTAAGTTCCATCAGCTATTGGATAGGATGTGAATCTTTTTCTTTTCCTGATACAGTGATACGGTCTCCCTCCAGTAGAAGGATAAAACTGGAATCTTGACATTTGATTTGCTTTTTTTTTTTTGAGATGGAGTCTCGCTCTGTCCAGGCTGGAATGCAGCGGTGCGATCTTGGCTCACTGCCACCTCCGCCTCCCGGTTTGAAGCAATTCTCCTGCCTCAGCCTCCTGAGTAGCTGGGAATGAAGGCATGCGCCACCACGCCCAGCTAATTTTTGTATTTTTGGTAGAGACAGGGTTTTGCTATGTTGGCCAGCCTGGTCTCGAATTCCTGACCTCGTGATCTGCCTGCCTGGGCCTCCCAAAGTGCTGGGATTGTAGGCACGAGCCACGATGCCCGGCCACAAAAAATTTCTTTAGAGTAGATTCACTTTTGGAGATGATCATAATAGATGTTAAATTTTTTTTTTCTGTTTGGTTTCAGAAAAATCAGAGATGGTGCCAAGTTGCCCCTTTATCTATATCATCCGTAAGGACGTAGATGTTTACTCTCAAATCTTGAGAAAACTCTTCAATGAATCCCATGGAATCTTTCTGGGCCTCCAGAGAATTGACGAAGAGTTGACTGGAAAATCCAGAAAATCTCAGTAAGTTGGTTGCTGTTTGGTGTTGAAGCCCACACTACACTGTGGAAAGCCAAATGAAGTACATTGTTGTCTTTTTGTGTGTTTTACCGGTTGCGTAAAGAAATAAGAGACTCCTGGTTCTAGTTGAGGCATGAGTACTGGACAGTGTACATTAGCAGTGATGGGAAGACTTAGCGGCAATATGCAAATGCTATTGATTGGCTGGCTTGACAAGCTTTATTTATATTCATATTTTACTTACCCTCTAAAGAAGAAAATTTAGGCCACACAAGCATGTGAGAGTTGTTGAATGAGGTCACATTGTTGGGAGATTTGAAAATTAATATAAACCTAACAGTTTTGTCTCTAAAAAATTACGGTTCAGACGTTATTTGACGACAGACCAGAAAACTCTTGTACTATTTATAGATTAGGATTTTCTTGAATTGTAGTTCATAACTTCATCATTATCAGAGTGGTACTTGTTAATTGTAGACTTTTGGGACCCACCTCAGATCATCAAAATCAAAATCTCTGTGGTTGGATCTTAAAATCTCCAGCACACTGGAGTTTAAGAACTCCTGTGTTAGATGTTTGTCAGCGTCCCTTCACATGGATGGCTACGGCGTGGGCAGTGTTGGTATATTACTTCCTTGATAAGCTTTTCACAAATGAGTCATTCTGGACAAGACCCAGGTCAGCTTCTGTGTGAGTGTGTGTGAGAGTGATTATTGGTTGTTTTTCTGTTTTTTTTCGAGGCAGAGTTTCGCTCTGTCGCCCAGGCTGGAGTGCAGTGACGCGATCTCCGCTCACTGCAAGCTCCGCCTCCTGGGTTCACGCCATTCTCCTGCCTCAGCCTCCCAAGTAGCTGGGACTACAGGCGCCTGCCACCATGTCCAGCTAATTTTTTGTATTTTTAGTAGAGACGGGGTTTCACCATGTTAGCCAGGATGGTCTCGATCTCATGACCTCATGATCCACCTGCTTCGGCCTCCCAAAGTGCTGGGATTACAGGTGTAAGCCACCATGCCTGGACCTGTTTTTTTTTTGTTTTTTTTTTTTTTTGAGACAGAGTTTCACTCTGTCACCTAGGCTGGAGTGCAGTGGTGCAATCTCGGCCCACTGCAGCCTCTGCCTCCTGGGTTCAAGCCATTCTCCTGCCTCAGCCTCCTGAGTAGCTGGGATTACAGGTGGGTGCCACCATGCCTGGCTAATTTTTGCATTTTTAGTAGAGATAGGGTTTTGTCATTTTGGCCGGGCTGGTCTTGAACTCCTGACCTCAAGTGATCTGCCCACCTCAGCCTCCCAAAGTGCTGGGATTATAGGAGTGAGCCACTGCACCTGGCCTGATTATTGGCTTTAAGGGACTCTGGTGGAGAATATTGGTGAGTTTGAGAAATCTATTGTCACTTCTAGGAAAAAAACATGTCAAAAGTCCTGTAATTCCTTGATGCCAGGGGACCCTGTCTTATTCTTTTTTTTTTTTTTTAGATGGAGTCTCACTCTGTTGCCCAGGCTGGAGTGCAATGGCATGATCTTGGCTCACTGCAACCTCTGCCTGCCGGGTTCAAGAGATTCTCCTGCCTCAGCCTCCCGAGTAGCTGGGATTTTTGTATTTTTAGTAGAGACAGGGTTTCACCAGGTTGGCCAGGCTGGTCTCAAACACCTGACCTCTGGTGATCCACCCACTTTCACCTCCCGAAGTGCTGGGATTACACGCCTGAGCCACCGGGCCTGGCCAGTAAATATCTTTATGTATCTTTTTTATTTTTTTGAGACAAGGTCTGACCAGTAGATTTCATCTGCAACAATTAATGTCAGTATGGGTTTGTGGATATTAACTTTAGCCCATGGGTTGTTTTGTGGCATTTTATTTTGTTGTCCAAGTTGTTCCAGCTTCAGAAGGTTAGGAGCTCCTTCACAACAGCTCTCCTCTTTCTTTCAGCAAATTTCTACATTTATTTGAGTGTTTCCTTCCTTTGTGGCACTACAAGATGTTCCAGGCTCATCTTGTGTGTTATTTCATTTTTTGTAGATTGGTTCGAGTGAGTAAAAACTACCGATCAGTCATCAGAGCATGTATGGAGGAAATGCACCAGGTTGCAAGTAAGGACTGTGTGTGCGTGTGTGTGTGCATGTGTGTGTGTGCGTGCATGTGCGTGCGTGTGTGTACGTGTGTGTGTGTGCGTGCATGTTGGTATTTTGAGTATGTAATCTATGCATAAATACTGTGAGGTAAAGTTTGATTGATATTCCAATCCAAAACTTACGTTTCCATCTTTCATAATCCTTACTTTTTTGGTAATCATTTAGAGTATTTTTTTTCTTTTGAGACTGAGTGTTGCTCTGTCGCCCAGGCTGAGGTGCTGTGGCGTGAACTCAGGTCACTGCAACCTCCACCTCCCAGGTTCAAGCGATTCTCTAGCCTCAGCCTCCTGAGTAGCTGGGACTACAGTTGTACACCACCAAGCCCAGAGTTCTGGGATTACAGGAGTCAGCCACTGTGCCTGGACTTTTTTTTTTTTTTTTTTTTGAGACAAGGTTGCCCAGGCTGGAGTGCAAAGACACATTATGGCTCACTGCAGTCATGATCTCACCTCCTGGGCTCAAGTGATCTTCCTACCTCATCCTTCCAAGTAGTTGGGACTGCAGGTGTGTACTACCATGCCCAGCTAATTTAAACAATTTTTGTCCCCTCTTTTCCTCAGAGACCTTTGTTCTGATAATTTTTTAATTATTTGTAGAGACGAGGTCTCCCTAATTTTTTCAGGCTGTTCTTGAACTCCTGGGCTCAAGAAGTCCTTTGATATCAGCCTCCCAAAGTGTTGGGATGACAGGTGTGAGCCACTGTGCTTGGCATGTCAGAGACCTTTATGGTAGCTGTGTTGCAGTTGAAAGTGCCATTTTGTAACTTGAGGGCCTTTGGTTTGAGAATTGAAGGGATATGAAGCATTAACAACAACAAAAAAATCCATAATTAAAAGAGATTATAATGTCTTTTAATTTTTGTCATTAAAAGAAATAAAGGCTCAAGCCATAGACCCTGGAATATTCAACTATGACAATAAGCCTAAGAGTTCCATTGCTCACTTAAAATGTTTTGTGTTTTGCTAGTTGCTGCTAAAGATCCAGCCAATGGCCGCCAGTTCAGCAGCCAGGTAAGGGGAGTCACCTTTATTGTTTTAGCACGACTGTGTTCTGTGTCCTGGGCACCCACCTGGGTGGCTTTGCAGTTCCTGTTATGACAGAAGTCTCTTCTTTTCAGGTAGATAGACAGCTCCTTTGGGTGACAGTGATTGTCTTGCCCCCTTCAAGGTGTAGCTCACAAGGAAGTGCTTGTTAAATACTTGAATGAATGTTCGGTTCCTTTTCTTTTTTTTCTTTCTTTTTTTTTTTTTTTTTTGAGATGGAGTCTCGCTGTGTCACCCAGGCTGGAGTGCCCTGGGTTCAAGCATTTCTCCTGTCTCAGCCTCCCGAGTAGCTGGGATTATAGGTGCGTGCCACACCAAGCCCAGCTACTTTTTGCATTTTTAGTAGAGCTGTGGTTTCACCATGTTGGCCAGGCTGGTCTTGAACTCTTGACCTCAAGTGATCCACCCGCCTTGACCTCCCAAAGTGGCGGGATTACAGGTGTGAGCCACTGTGCTGGCCCTGAATTTTCCGTTCTTATGGAACATATATATCCTGACCAAATTGTGTTGAGGGGTTGTCACCTGAAATGGAGGACTAATCTTGTGAGATCACTGCTCGGTCTCATAAACACTACTCACTTCTTGAACTCAACATTTTTTTTTTTTTTTTTTTTTTTTTTTTTTGAAAGACAGGGTCTCTCTATGTTGTCAAAGCTGGTCTCGAACTCTTGGGCTCAAGTGATCCTCCTGCCTTGGCCTCCCAAAGTGCTGGGATTATAGGTGTGAGCTGCCACACCTGGCGAAACTCAATTTTTTTAATTTAATTTTATTTTTTTTGAGACAGAGTCTCGCTCTGTCACCCAGGCTGGAATGCAGTGGCGCGATCTCGGCTCACTGCAAGCTCCGCCTCCCGGGTTCACGCCATTCTCCTGCCTCAGCCTCCCGAGTAGCTGGGACTACAGGCGCCCGCCACCATGTCTGGCTAATTTTTTGTATTTTTAGTAGAGACGGGGTTTCCCCGTGTTAGCCAGGATGCTCTCGATCTCCTGACCTCGTGATCTGCCTGCCTCGGCCTCCCAAAGTGTTGGGATTACAAGTGTGAGCCACCGCGCCCAGCCAAACTCAACATTTTTACTGAGTTGCAAGTGGCTCTACTTTACTTGGAGCTGGAAGATGACTTACAGTATCTTTTTCCTTAGTAGATGCTTCATATTAGATACTTTTCAAAGTCAGTAGTGACTAGGCAGTAATTCACTGTCTCTGAAGTACCCTTATGTCAAGTCATCAAGGTGTCTGTGGACTGAAGGATGGTGAGGAAGGGAAGCCCGCGTATTCCTAAGGGCAAGGTCCATGTCTGATTTATTTCAGGGTCTTATATTGGGCTTTCACATTAATAGACTGTTTCCTAAACTTCAGTCCTTGGAATACCAACTTCACAATTCTTGCTCTGTCTACGTGTTTTGTGTCATCTACTGAATATTTTTCTAAATATTGTCTCTTCCTTTTACTCAAATGAAGCACCTTGCTAAAGCATCAGTTCATCGAGATAGGCTGGGCGCAGTGGCTCACGCCTGTAATCCCAGCACTTTGAGAGGGCAAGGTGGGTGGATCTCTTGAGGTTAGGAGTTCGAAACCAGCCTGGCCAACATGGAAACCCCATCTCTACTAAAAATACAATATTTAGCTAGGCGTGGTGGTGTGCACCTGTAATCCCAGCCACCCGGGAGGCTGAGGCGGGAGAATTGCTTGAACCCTGGAGGCAGAGGTTGCAGTGAGCCGAGATCATGCCACTGCACTCCAGCCTGGCTGACAGAGTGAGACTCTATCTCAAAAAAAAAAATGCTGGGTGTTGGCCAGGCACGGTGGCTCAAGCCTGTAATCCCAGCACTTTGGGAGGCTGAGGCGGGTGGATCACGAGGTCAGGAGATCGAGACCATCCTGGCTAACGAGGTGAAACCCCGTCTCTACTAAAAATACAAAAAATTAGCTGGGCATGGTGGCAGGCGCCTGTAATCCCAGCTACTGGGGAGGCTGAGGCAGGAGAATCACTTGAACCCGGGAGGCAGAAGTTGCAGTGAGCCGAAATTATGCCACTGTGCTCTAGCTTGGGCAACAAGAGCCAAACTCCATCTCAAAAAATGAATAAATAATAATTGATGACATGCAAGTTATATTTTTTTCTTTTTTTAAATTTTGAGACAGGGTCTCACTCTTGCCCAGGCTGGAATAGTGGCACGATTATGGCTCACTCAGACTCAACTTCCTGGGCTCAAGTGATCCTCCCAACTCAGCCTCCTGAGTAGCTGAGACTACAGGGATGTGTCACCACACTTGGCCAATTTTTATATTTTTTGTTGAGATAGGATCTTGCCATGTTGCTCAAGCTGGTCTCAAACTCCTAGACTCAAGCATTCCACCTGCCTTGGCCTCCCAAAGTGCTGTGATTACAGGCATGAGCTACTGCACTTGGCCAAGTTATTTTTGTAATGCACAGTAAAATAAAATCACAACCACTAAAATAAAATAATGTTGGTCTCCATCCCACCACCTAACGTCCTCACGCTGGCTCCCCTGTGGGAAATCCTCCAGTAGGATTTCAGTAACCTTTGGGTTAAGGAATAACTGTCATGTGAGTCAAGGTCTGCTTTATCCCTTGGCTCTGAGAGCAAAACTCAGGAATCATTTCGGGTGAAACCTGTCCCCATGTCTTCCTTAGGTCTCCATTTTGTCAGCAATGGAGCTCATCTGGAACCTGTGTGAGATTCTTTTTATTGAAGTGGCCCCAGGTAAGCATGGAATATCTTACCATAATGTCATAGGTGTCCCCTTCCATCTTCTGCTCTTTCCTCATCTTTCCTGTGCGTGGTGATGAGTGTTTTATTCCTGAGAATGTTCTTTCCATCATTATAACCACGGGAAATGGTTAGAAAACACCCAAAGAAACCTGACCATTTTGTCAGGTGCTGCAAAAAGAATCATGCAGAGTGCCTCCAAGAAACCTAAACCCTGACAAGTACTGAGAAATATTAAACTAGTGTGTGAAAGGGGGTGTCAGTGTCAGTCCATCATGGACTGGCCAAGCTTAAGAAAGTTTTGTGAATGTGGGGTGGGATTAGGTGGTGAGAGGCAAAGTCACGTTGGGAATTCTGTCACAAATCATTGGGACAGGGCAACTCTGTGTGTTAACTCTGCCAATGGGTATTAACTCTGCCAATGGGAATTTTTCTGTTGATCTTTTTTTTTTTTTTTGAGACAGAGTTTCGCTCTTGTTGCCCAGGCTGGAGTGCAATGGCGTGATCTCGTCTCACCGCAGCCTCCACCTCCCAGGTTCAAGCGATTCTCCTGCCTCAGCCTCCTGAGTAGCTGGGATTACAGACATGTGCTGCCACGTCTGGCTAATTTTGTATTTTTAGTGGAGACGAGGTTTCTCCATGTTGGTCAGGCTGGTCTCGAACTCCCAACCTCAGGTGATCTGCCCGCCTCGGTCTCCCAAAGTGCAGGGATTCCACGTGTGAGCCACTGTGCCCAGCTTTCTGTTGATCTTGAATTAAACTGTGGTCAGTATAGTGTCATGGCCTGTATGAGCTCTCTGTGGATCTGCTGCAGCTTTTTTGCATTTCTTTTAAGGATTTATGTTTGCTATTTTCCATAAATGAGTAGTAACCTCTGTGTAGCCCTAGCATTTTATTCATACTCTTGCTAAAGAAGTGAGAAACTTGAAATTAGAGTTGGTTGTTCAGGGGCCTCCCTTCTCCAGTGGATTTTTGAGGAGGTTACAGTTGGCCCTTTGTATCTGCAGGTTCTACATCATGGATACAGAGTGCTGGCTTTACTCTGTCATTTTATTTCATTTTATTTTTATTGATTAATTGAGACAAGTTCTCACTCTGTCACTTAGGCTGGAGTGTGGTGGTACAATCATGGCTATTGCAGTCTGGACCTCCCAGGCTCAAGCGATCCTCCTGTCTCAGCCTCCTGAGTAGCTGGGACTACAGGCACCTGCCACCATGCTAGGCTAATTTTTTGTGTGTATATGCTGGGGGAGGGGAGACAGGGTCTTGCTCTGTCACCCAGGCTGGAGTACAATGGTGTGATCACAGCTTAGCAGCCTTGACTTCCTGGGCTCAAGCAATCCTCCTGCCCAGCCTCCCAAGTAGCTGGGACCACAGGCATGCACCACCACACCCAGCTAATTTTTGTATTTTTTTTGGAGAGGAAATTTCGCTATGTTGCCCAGACTGTTCTTGAACTCTTGGGCTCAAGCAGTCTGCCCATCTTGGCCTCGCAAAATGCTGGGATTATAGGCGTGAGCCACCATTCCTGCGTCGGCTAATTTTTTATTTTTTTTTGTAGAGATGGGGTCTCCCTATGTTGTCCAGCCTAGTGTCAAACTTCTGGGTTCAAGGGATCTGCCTGCCTCAGCCTCCCAAAGTGCTGGGATTACAGACATGAACTACCATGCCCGGCCATATGTTTTGTTTTGTTTTGTTTTTTGAGACAGTCTCACTCTGTCACCCAGGCTGGAGTGCAGTTGTGCGATCTTGGCTCACTGCAACCTCTGCCTCCTGGGTTCAAGCAATTCTGCCTTAGCCACCTGAGTAGCTGGAATTACAGGCATGAGCCACCACGCCCGGCTAATTTTTGTATTTTTAGTAGAGACAGGGTTTCACCATGTTGTCCAGGCTGGTCTTGAACTCCTGAGCTTAGATGATCCACCTGCCTTAGCCTCTGAAAGTGCTGGGATTCCAGGTGTGCGCCACCAGCCCCCTGGTCATATGTTTTTATCATCATTGCATACCTGGCTGCTTGCTAGCTAGTCATTGTGGGTTCCTAAACGGCCATTACTTATGTAGCTATTAAGTATTTGTGAAGAATCTGGAGTGTGGGGTGGTGAGGTCTGCATTCCATGTTCACCCCTTTCTGGGGTCAGTTAAAGATGGAGCTGCTTCGCACAGAGGTAATATTTGGTGAAAGTGCATTTGCTTTTTCCTAGCACAGTCCTTCATTCAGGACCATGTGTGTGACTGCTTAAAAGGGATAAACCTATGTAGTCAGCTTGTCTGCCTTAAAGTTCTCTGTTCCTTGGATAAAGGAACTTGCTGCAGATGAAGCTGAGGCTTTTGTGTGTGATGAGAGTCTCTCCTCCCAGCTGGCCCTCTCCTTCTCCATCTCCTTGACTGGGTCCGGCTCCATGTGTGCGAGGTGGACAGTTTGTCGGCAGATGTTCTGGGCAGTGAGAATCCGAGCAAACATGACAGCTTCTGGAACTTGGTAAGACAGGCCGGGCCCCCACCTCCCACCATGTGTTCTACTGTCCCTGGTGCTGCCGGGTGGGTCCGAGGACACCCACTGAGCCTCCAGCAGTAGGCTGGCTTTTGGAGTCTGTTACTATGGAGACTCTTTTGGATCTTTTTTTCCCTGCTCTATGGGAAAGTCTAAAACCGAGGTACCATGTAAGAAAAATAATGCTTTGAAGACTTTCCAGGGTAAAAGGAAATTTGATTTCTTTGTGGATCTAAGGAAGAGAAGACACAAAAAGGAATACAAAACCGTTTTTTTTTTTTTTTTTTTTGGAGACAGGGTCTCAGCTGGGTGTGGTGGCTCATGCCTGTAATTCCAGCCAGCACTTTGGGAGGCCAAGTCAGGAATCTCTTGAGCCCAGGAGTTTGAGATTAGCCTGGGCAACAAAGTGAGACCCTCCATCTCAAAATAAATTAATAAATAAAAATATAAAAGAGAAAAGATAGTCTGACTGTGTTCCCCAGGCTGTTGTGCAGTGGCCTTATCTTGCTCACTGCAACCTCCGCCTCCTGTGTGGTCCTACCACCTCAGCCTCTCAAGTAGCTGGGACCACAGGTGCCAACCACCATGCCTGGCTAATGATATAAAACCAATTGACAGGGGCTGGGGTGCATACGGGTTTGGATATAAATGAGCTTGCACGTTACTTGGGATTATCAATTTCGAAGTCAGCATGTCGTATGTGTGTATATGGATGTATTTTCTATGTGTTAGGTAGTTCCATTCACCTCTGCTGACTGACCCAATTGGGAGGTGGCAGGGAGGAGATGGCTAGTTGACTGGGCTAATGGAAAGTCGATTAAACTTATAAAACCTGAAATTGGGAACAGATTGTGAGGACAAAAAAAAAAAGAAAAGAAAAGAAAACCTGGAATTCGGCCCAGCATGGTGGCTCACAGGAAGTAGTGGGCCAAATGTTTGAGTCTCTGATTGATTCGCTAAGGTTTGTTGTTGTCATTTAGAGACAGGGTTTCGCTTTGCGGCCTGGGCTGGAGTGCAGTGATGCGATCATGGCACAATGCACCTTTGATTTCCTGGGCTCAAGCAATCC
Organism: Pongo pygmaeus; assembly: GCF_028885625.2. Taxonomy (NCBI): domain Eukaryota; kingdom Metazoa; phylum Chordata; class Mammalia; order Primates; family Hominidae; genus Pongo; species Pongo pygmaeus. The sequence continues at coordinate 93,459,159 of NC_072392.2, forward strand.
TCCTACCTCAGCCTCCTGAGTGGCTGGGACTACAGGCGCACACCACTACGCCTGGCTAGTTTGATTTTTTGTAGAGGTGAGGTTTCACTGTATTACCCAGGCTGGTCTTGAACTCCTGGGCTCAAGCAATCTTCCCACCTTGGCCTCCCAAAGTGCTGGGATTGCAAGTGTGAGCCGCCATGCCTGGTCATTCACTGAGGATTTATTGAGTCCCTACTGTTTGCAAGGCACCAAGGAGACACCATGACTAAAACAGGCAAAGATTCCTGCCTTTATGGAGTTTATATCCTGTGTGTGGAGACAGAACAGCAACGCATAGGCTAGTACCATGTATCCTGGCACATAGTGAAATGCTCTGGCAAGGTGCCAAGAAGGGAGGGGAGGCTGCAAGTGCTGGAGGGGCATCAAAGAAGGCCTCCCTCATGAGAGATTGGAGGTGAGACCTGAAGGAGGTGAGGAGAGCTAGGCTGAAGAAAGCATTCTAGATAGCAGGGCCTGTAGATGCTGTGTTCTAGAGCCAGGGTGGGCAGGAGGGGCTGTGCTGTGTAGGGGTAGGTGGGAGGGATTAGCTGGGGAGATAAAGACAGAGAGATACCAGGCCAGGTCTGAGATGGGCCCCTGGGCTGTCACTGAGACTTTAGCTTTTTGCAGCCTACATAGCAGGGTGACTAACAGCATGGTCTGTGGTGCTACACTGCCTGGGTTAGCATTCCAGCTTTGCCTTTTACTAGCTGTGAGGTGGGTTTTTTCTTTTTTGAGACAGAGTCTCTCTCTGTCACCTAGGCTGGAGTGCAGTGGTGTGATCTCAGCTCACTGCAACCTCTGCCTCCGGGGTTCAAGTGATTCTTCTGCCTCAGCCTCCTGAGTAGCTGGGACTACAGGCGCGTGTCACCATACCCAGCTAATTTTTGTATTTTTAGTAGGGATGGGGTTTTACCATGTTGGCCAGGCTGATCTCAAACTCCTGACCTCGTGATTCACCCACCTTGGCCTCCCAAAGTCCTGGGATTACCAGCATGAGCCACCATGCCTGGCCTTTTTTTTTTTTTTTTTTTTTTTAAATACGGTTTCACTGTGTTCCCCAGGCTGCAGTGCACAATCAATACTCACTGTAGCCTTGGCCTCCAGGTCTCCAGTGGTCCTCCTACTTCAGCCTCCCAAGTAGCTGGGACCACAGACATGTGCTACCACCACCAGCTAAAGTTATTTATTTATTTATTTATTGAGATGGCGTCTTGCTCTGTTGCCCAGGCTGGAGTGCAGTGGCGCTATCTCAGCTCACTGCAACCTCCGCCTCCCTGGTTCAAGCAGTTCTCCTGTCTCAGCCTACCAAGTAGCTAGGATTATAGGCATACGCCATGATGCCCAGCTGGGTTTTTTTTGTTTTGTTTTGTTTTTTGTATTTTTAGTAGAGATGGGGTTTCATCATGTTGGTCAGGCTGGTCTTGAACTCCTGACCTCAAGTGATTTGCCTGCCTCCCTCCATCCCAGCATCCCAATTTTTTTTTTTTTTTTTTAGCCGGAGTCTCGCTCTGTTGCCCAGGCTGGAGCGCAGTGACACGATCTCCGCTTGCTGCAAGCTCTCCCTCCCGGGTTCACGCCATTCTCCTGCCTCAGCCTCCTGAGTAGTTGGGACCACGGGCGCCCGCCACCACACCTGGCTAATTTTTTAATTTTGTTTAGTAGAGACGGGGTTTCACCATGTTAGTCAGGATGGTCTCGATCTCCTGACCTCATAATCTGCTTGCCTCGGCCTCCCAAAGTGCTGGGATTACAGGCGTGAGCCGCCCTGCCTGGCTAACCCAATTATTTTTTATTTTTATTTATTTTTTGAGGCAGAGTCTCACTCTGTTGCCCAGGCTGGAGTGCAGTGGGGCGATCTCAGCTGGGATTATAGGCTCTCGCCATCTTGCCTGGCTCTTTTTTTATTTTTAGTAGAGATGGGGTTTCACTGTTTTGGCCAGGCTGGTCTCGAGCTCCTGACCTCAAGTGATCCGCCTGCCTCAGCCTCTCAAAGTGCTGGGATTACAGGCTTGAGCCACCACATCCAGCCAGATTTTTTTATTTTTTGAACTCCTGGCCTCAAGCAGTCCTCTTGCCTTGGCCTCCCAAAGTATTGGGATTACAGGTGTGAGCCACTGTGCCCGGCCACTAGCTGTGAGATCTTGAGTGAGCTACTTAACGGCCTTAAGGGTCCTCATCTGTCCAGTGGAGATAATAATACCTGTCCCATGGGGCTGTTGTGATCATTAGTTAAAGGAACATAAATGTGGGTGAAGTAGTTGACACGGCTGATGCACAGTAAAAGCTAGTCTTTTACTTCTAAGCCATGTGGGGTGAGGAGGCATGGGAGAGCTGAGCAGAGGAAGCCCGAGATCTTACTTAGGTTCCCAAAGGCTGTCCTGGCTGCCATGTTGAGACTACAGCAAGGATGGAAACAGGCCAGTCTGGATTCTGCTGTACTAAGCCAGGCAAAAGATGGTGGTGGTGTAGGCTGGATATGTTTGAAGAGAGTTGATGGGGTTTGCTGATGGATTGATTTGATGGGGGCATGCAAGAAATAGAAGAATGTGGGAGGATGAGGTTGGTGAATTGGAGGCAAACTGGTATTTAATTTTAGACATGTTTCTCTCGTGTGTGTGTTTTTTTTTTTTTTTTTTTTTTTGAGACAGAGTTTCTGTTGCCCATGTTGGAGTGCAGTGGTCGGATTACAGCTCACTGCAGCCTTGACCGCCTAAGCTCAGGTGATCCTCCCCACCTCAGCCTCCCAAGTAGCCAGGACTACAAAGGCGTGCCACCACGTCCAGCTAATTTTTGTATTTGTAGTGGAGACGGGGTTTTGCCATGTTGTCCAAGCTGGTCTAAAACTCCTGGGCTCAAGCAATCCACCCTCCTTGGCTTCCCAAAGTGTTGGGATTACAGGTGTGAGGCACCATGCCTGTCCGACAGGTTACGTTTTAAGATGCCTATTCAAGATCCAAGTGGAGATGTTGACTAGGCACTTGGATATACAAAGCTGGAATTCAGACAAGGAAGTTTGGGCTAGAGAGGAAAAGTTGGGAGTTATCAGTATGTATCTGTATATATATTTTTTATTATTTTATTTTATTATTATTATTTTTTTTGAGATAGAGTTTTGCTCTTGTTGCCTAGGCTGGAGTGCAGTGCCTTGAATACGGAATTAGTGAATATCGAACCATTGCTCCTAGGGGAAATACAAGGTTAGTTAGGTTCCTGCAAGCCTTTGGTCTCATTTTGTTCAACCAGTCAATATATAACTGATCACTTATTTTATGTGTGTGTCTGTTTAGAGACAACTTACTTGACATAATATTGTTGATTCATTAACAATGAAGTCGGCCAGGCGCAGTGGCTCACGCCTGTAATCCCAACACTTTGGGAGGCCGAGGCGGGCGGATCACGAAGTCAGGAGATCGAGACCATCCTGGCTAACACAGTGAAACCCCATCTCTACTAAAAATACAAAAAATTAGCTGGGCATTGTGGCAGGCGCCTGTAGTCCCAGCTACTCGGGAGGCTGAGGGAGGAGAATGGCATGAACCTGGGAGGTGGAGCTTGTAGTGAGCCGAGATCGCGCCACTGCACTCCAGCCTGGGCGACAGCAATGTCTCAAAAAAAAAAAAAAGGAAAGAACTCAGGGCCAACAGCACTATAATTCGTGTCTGAATGAAGCTTATCTAACACCTCCCATAGTTCTTGCACTTAGCAACACTAGAAAGCACTTCAGTACTACACGTGGGGACCCAAGAAAATGTACAAAAATGAAAAAAATGTGGCACTAACTGCATCACGATAAAGCCTTGTTTAGTGTGTGTCAAGCAACTCAATATTCTTGCCACTCTGAATTTTGATTTGAAAGTACCACAAATACTGATTTGGGGGTTACGGATAAATTTTAGTGAGTAGGCAGATTCAGAGATAAAGACTGAACAGTGAAGACTATTTGCATTGAGTGTATATTTTATTTTATTTTATGTTATGTTATGTTATTTTTGAGATGGAGTCTCACTGTCACCCAGGCTGGGGTGCAGTGGTGTGATCTTGGCTCACTGCAACCTCTGCCTCCCGGGTTCAAATGATTCTCGTTCCTCAGCCTCCCGAGTAGCTGGGACTACAGGCATGCACCATCACGCCCGGCTAATTTTTGTATTTTTAGTAGAGACAGGGTTTCACCATGTTGGCCAGGCTGGTCTCAAACTCCTGACCTCAGGTGATCCACCCGTCTCGGCCTCCCAAAGTGCTGGGATTACAGACGTGAGCCACCACGCCTGGCCTGAGTGTATTTATTTTACATATTTATATTTGAACTGAAACTTTTATGAACCATTTTATTTAATGCATTCTGATATTTTCTATTATTTCATTTTAATTTTTTTCCAAACAAAACTTCTCACATATTTATTATTGAACCAACCTATTGTAGAGCTTATAATCAGAGAAAAATGATTTTCTCAACAAAGTATGTCCACCTTTCCAGATAGTGGTGACAGTTTCAGCTTGCTGTGATAAGATGATAGTCTTACGTGTAGACTCATCTCATGTGTAATTCCTGGCAGACCCAGCTTGGTTCTTCTTCAGTCCCTCCTCTTGGGGTTGTAGCTAACTGTATTAGCAGTTTTGTTTTATTTTTTTTTGTTTTGTTTTTTTGAGATGGAGTCTCACTCTGTCGCCCAGGCTGGAGTGCAGTTGCACAATCTCAGCTCACTGCAACCTCCGCCTCCCAGATTCAAGCGATTCTCCTGCCTTAGCCTCCCAAGTAGCTGGGACTACAGGCGCCCGCCACCATGCCTGGCTAATTTTTTGTATTTTTAGTAGAGATGGGGTTTCACCATGTTAACCAGGATGGTCTTGATCTTCTGACTTTGTGATCTGCCCGTCTTGGCCTCCCAAAGTGCTGGGATTACAGGTGTGAGCCACCACGCCCGGCCCTGTATTACCAGTTTTAATCTGAATCCACTGGTGAATGGGACGATTTTGCTTTTGTTTCTTGGCTAGGAACTGCATGATCCTGGACGTTTTGTGAGAAGACGGTGGGAGAAATAATCAACAGCACACACCATGATGGTGGAGAAGGGGTGGGGGGAAGCGGGTAGAGGAACATGTTTTTCTGTTTCTTTTATTTTTGAAAAGCTGGGGCTGGGCGTGGTGGCTCACGCCTGTAATCCCAACACTTTGGGAGGCTGAGGCGGGGAATCACTTGAGGTTGGGAGTTAGAGACCAGCCTGGCCAATATGGTGAAACCCCATCTCTACTAAAAACACAAAAATTAGCTGGGCGTGGTGGCATGCGCCTGTAATCTCAGCTACTTGGGAGGCTGAGACAGGAGAATCGCTTGAACCCGGGAAGTGGAGGTTGCAGTGAGCCGAGATTATGACATTGCACTCCAGCCTGGGCAACAAGAGTGGAACTCTGAAAAAAACAAAAACAAACAAACAAAAAGGTGGTCACAGGCTATAATGGACTACAGCTGGCTGCTTGAAAAACATAGTGGAGGTGACAAAGCCATGAGATTGGATGTGATAGATTACTTCTGGAGGGAAAGAGCCATCATTCTTCCCAGGGCAGACTCAGGGGCAGAAAGAAGCCTACGTGTGAGGAGTTAAAAAGCCAAAGTGTGGGGTGAGAGGACTGGCCTCCTCACACCTTGGCAGGGCCAGGCCTCCTGCCAGTGCTCATGGGCCCGGATCTCCTCCCAGGTGACCATCTTGGTGCTGCAGGGCCGGCTGGATGAGGCCCGACAGATGCTCTCCAAGGAAGCTGACGCCAGCCCCGCCTCTGCAGGCATATGCCGAATCATGGGGGACCTGATGAGGACAATGCCCATTCTCAGTGTACGTGGGGGTGGCTTTGCTCTGCTGGGTCACAGGAGATGCATGATTCACTAAATATAAAGGGTTTGGATGGGATGACGTCTCATGGCCGGTCTCTCCCTTAGCCCGGGAACACCCAGACACTGACAGAGCTGGAGCTGAAGTGGCAGCACTGGCACGAGGAATGTGAGCGGTACCTCCAGGACAGCACATTCGCCACCAGCCCTCACCTGGAGTCTCTCTTGAAGGTCTGGGAAGCAGTTCAGATTGCATCCATGTTGGCTTCCTGTGGGGGCTGTGGCATCCAGTGCAGCAGTGGCAGGAGCTTGTTCCTCCTCGGATAGGGCTGTCTGTTGCTCTGCCGTGATGGCGAGAGCTTTCAGACTAGTTGAAATCCAGTGCCCTTAGCTGAGAGCAGGCGCATGATGGAGAAGGTACCCCTGAGAGGAGGACAGAGTTCAGCACAAATGTCTCTCTCCTCAGATTATGCTGGGAGACGAAGCTGCCTTGTTAGAGCAGAAGGAACTTCTGAGTAATTGGTATCATTTCCTAGTGACTCGGCTCTTGTACTCCAATCCCACAGTAAAACCCATTGATCTGCACTACTACGCCCAGGTGAGTGAGCTCGGGGAGGGCAAGGGTGGGGGTAGGAGTCCTGGGGGTGCCCTGATGGGTCATTCTCTTTGAATTCCTCCCTGAGGAACAGGAAGACCCTTTCCTTTGGCCCTTAGTGAAAGAACATGGCACCCTTCTCTGGGGTTCCTTATACAGCAGCCCTGCCTGCCCCGAGTCTCTGCTTCCATCCTCGGGATTGAGTGTCATCACCTTTCCACAGTCCAGCCTGGACCTGTTTCTGGGAGGTGAAAGCAGCCCAGAACCCCTGGACAACATCTTGTTGGCGGCCTTTGAGTTTGACATCCATCAAGTAATCAAAGAGTGCAGGTAGGATCTCTCCCACCCCCCACTGTAACCATTTTTAGGTGTACAAATATCACCACCTTGCGTTTCTAGAGTGGCCTGTTCCTTCCTTACCCTTCTTCCCTCAGACCTGCTATCTTAGTCCATCTCACGCTGATATTACAGAATACCTGAGACCAGGTAATTTATAAAGAAAAAGATATTTTCTCACAGTTCTGGAGGCTAGGAAGTCCAGGATCAAGGCACTGGCAATGTTGCTGGTGAGGGCTGCTCTCTGCTTCCAGCATGGCACCTTGAACACTGTGTTCTCATGTGGTGGAAGGGCAAGAAGGACAAACTCCCTTCGTCAAGTCGCTTTATAAGGGCACCCAATCACATTCATGAGGGAGGAGTCCTCCTGGCCTAATCACCTCTTAGAGGCCCTACCTCTTAATACCATCGCATTGGCAAAACTGGGGTTTTAGAGGGGACCCCTTCAAACCATAGTATCTGCTCCCCTGCTTGACTTGCCACAGGTAGATAATGGCTTTTCTCTGGGTGAGCTTAGGGACTTCCTGGAGGCTTGAGGGCTACCATATACATAACTGTTTCCATTTCAGGGATGTTTATTTAAAATAACATTGTGGGAAACTACTTTGACATTTAAAATCTAGAAAAAGCCAGCAAGCCTGTTTCTTGGCACCTAATGGACACGTAGTCACCTTATGGGGTGGCGTGTTCCAAGAGTCTCACTCCAGTGATGTGAGCTACCGAACCACTGGGCTTGAGGCTGGGTATTATTCGGAATTTCCAGCCCTCTGTCCAAAAGAGGGTGTTCTATGATTGCACTGAATCTTTAGCAAGGCAGGAAAGGGAGTGCCAAACATAGCCAAACATAATGAATCAAAGGTAAACCTTTCCAGAACTCTCCATATATGGTAAGTCAGAAAGAAGGTCCCCTTCCTTCTTGTGCACCCTGGATGGTGGGCATTGCACTGAAGACCTGCTGGGAAGGGAGGAAGTGGGTAATGGCAGAAGATGGCCTTGATCAGGTGTCAGATTCACTGACCTCAACTGGCTCTTTGTAGATCTGGGCATGGGAAGAGTTTCCTTCACCCTACCTGCTCTTCTTGTTTTGGCCAAAAGAATGCCAGGGCTTCAAGAAAATGATACTAGATTTGGGGAATGAAAAACAAGTTTTTTGTGTGTTTGTTTCTGGGTTTTTTTTTGTGAGACAGAGTTTCGCTCTTGTCACCCAGACTGGAGTGCAGTGGCGTGATCTCGGCTCACTGCAACCTCTGCCTACTGGGTTCCAGCGATTCTACTGCCTCAGCCTCCCAAGTAGCTGGGATTACAGGTGTCCGTCACCACGCCCAGCAAATTTTTGTGTTTTTCAATAGAGACAGGGTTTCACCATGTTGCCTAGGCAGGCTGGTCTGGAACTCCTGACCTCAGGTGATCTGCCCATCTCGGCCTCCCAAAGTGCTGGGATTACAGGCGTGAGCCACCGCACCCTGCCAAGTTTTTTTTTTTTTTTTTTTTGAAACAGGGTCTCACTTTATCACCCGGGCTGGAGTGCAGTGGAGTGGTCTCAGCTCACTGCAGCCTTGACCTCCTGGGTTCAAGTGATCCTCTTGCCTCAGCCTTCCAGGTAGCTGGGACTACAGGTGTGTGCCACCATGCCTGGCTAATTATTATTATTTTTTTTTGGAGAGATGAGGTTTCACTTTGTTGCCCAAGCTGGTCTTGAACTCGTGAGTTCAAGCGATCTGCCTGTCTGGGCCTCCCACAGTGCTAGGATTACAGGCGTAAGCCACCATGCCCGGCCTAAAAGTCAAGTTTTGTGTCAATATTTTCACAGGCCTGTAAACATCGTGAGAAGTCCCTGCATGGAGGAATTAGTGAGAATAACTTAAAAACACACAAACACACCATCATTTGGCTTTGTTGGTGTCTCTGCCCATAGTTGAGTATTCTAAATTTCCTGTGCTATAACAGTGAGTGAGTTTCACTAGGGCTTCCTTTATAAGCTGTATCTAGATTTTTAGGAATAGAACAGATTTGAGCAGAACAAGTCTCTTGGATGCAGGGAGTATAAAAGGGGAAAGCATCCTGCTGTTTCCAGTGGCAGAAGAGAAAGAGAAGTACCAATGAAGAGGGGTGAACAACATCACTCTCGTGCCGGACGCAGACAAGGAAGGATTAGGCTTGCAGTCCCCCAGTCTCAGCCTCTCTCCACTCTCACAAGCAGGAAGGGATCTGAGCTCTGTTAGTGGGAAATCTTGGAGTTTGCATTTCTCTGATCGCGAGGCTACCTCCTGTCCTGTTTTGAAAGAGGAACAGAAAAGAGAGCTTGTCCCAGGAATTGTGAAATGGGCTGCAATGTCTTCAGAGGCAGTAGCAGTTTTAGGAAGTGTGCCCTCCTGGCTCTGGGGAAAGGTTGAATTAGGGTCTTGTGGGCACTTGTTTTCTCATGGGATGTATCAGTCAGACCCATGCACAGTTCTGGGCGGCAGGGAAGTGTGTCTCTTTCTGGACTTGAGCCAGTGGGCTGTTGGCATGCTTTTTTAAAGGCATTAGAAAGAAGGTTTCTTTCTTTTTTTTCCTTTCCTGTTCACACCACCTTCATATGAACATGGAGAAGGGAGGTTTCTAAGTGGGCCCCTGATTTACTCCTATGTCAATAATCGTGCCAGACCCTAAGGGGCAGAAAAGGCAGCCAGGGGATCCTGACTCAGAGGCTGTAGTTCCTCAGCCCTGCTAAAGGGCCAGGGGTTTGTCTCTCAGTGCCTGGGTGGGCACGCTTGACTGCTAACCCCTCAGCTGAAAGGAGATGGCAGGAGTCCTCCACAGGGTCCCTTCTTCCCTCCTGGCTTACAGCTTCCTCTGAAGACGGGCCAGTTCCTTGCTATCTGGCAAGAGGAAACAGCTGGGGTGCACTTCACTGGGAGTTGGGCGAGATGTCGGCAGTTTCCTGGTGCCCTTCAAGTCCTCCAAAAGTATCGAGCTAAAAGGTGACAAGTCTTCCTTCAATAACCAAGAAGAGTTCCAGCTTAATGTCTGCTGAATCTAGAATCTTCTGACTTGTATTTTGGCCCAGCCCACAACCTTGGATGCAGGGTGCAGCAGTGTTTACAAACCTCACACCCCATTTCCAGAATAGCAGGCAGAGGCACTGGAGCTTTGATTACTCCAGAGCCCCCAAAGAGCAAGATGGGGCCTGGGGAAGGAGTTGACAGTAACCTTAGTACAGGACAAACAGCTCATTTGGGGCTACAGTTGCTCAGAGGGGTCACCTTCACCGTAGCTGGTCTTCCCAACTCCACAGCGTTCTCTCGTTTTCAGCAGAGGACTACTTTGGAGCTGATAATTAGGCCTTTCCCGCCTTGAATGTTAAGGATGCCCGCCTGCTCTGTGTCTCGGCTGCTCACTCAGAATCCTTCAGACAGACAGAGAGAGAGAGTGTGTGAGAGTGGGAGTGTGTGCGTGTGTGATCTAAGACCTGTGTGGTTCAGGCCTGCTGGGCCCTGTAGGGAGACTGTGGTGGCCTTGTGCAGCACTATGTCTGGTCTCCGTCACTTGAGTTGTGTTGTTAGTTCTCTGCTCTCAGTGCTTGCTGCCTTCCAGCCTTGGAGGCTGCTGGATCCTTTGGGAAGACACCGGGCACCGTCTCAGCCCTTCCTTGCACTTGCGGGTGGCTTTCGTGCAGGCTATAAGGCTTTGGCTCCCTTAGCCTGGGTCCCCTAGAGCCTTTTCACTGGCTTCTCTAATGGTTTCGACATAACCATCAGCTAGAAATCTGGGTAGCAGCAGCTGTTTTGGGAAGCTGAGGTGTCCTTTCCCCTGGCCCAGCCCACTCTGTCCCATTTTTTTCCCCAGCTTTATTGAGGTGTGATTAACAAAGTAGTATGTATTTAAGGTGTACAACTTTTTTTTTTTTTTTTTTTTTTCTGAGACAGAGTCTTGCCCTGTCACTCAGGCTGGAGTGTGGTGGCACGATCTCAGCTTACTGCAACCTCTGCCTTCTGGGCTCAAGCGATCTTCTGCCTCAGCCTTCTGAGTAGCTGGGACCACAGGCACACGCCACCACGCCCAGCTAACTTGTATTTTTGGTGGAGATGGGGTTTTGCCATCTTGGCCAGGCTGGTCTTGAACTCCTGAGCTCAAGTGATCCACCCGCCTCAGCCTCTCAAAGTGTTGGGATTACAGGAGTGAGCCACTGCACCCGGCCAAGGTGTAACAACATGTGTTTTTTTTTTTTTTTTTTGAGATGGAGTCTCACTTTGTCACCCAGGCCGGAGTGCAGTGGCGCGATCTTGTCTCACTGCAAGCCCCGCCTCCTAGGTTCACGCCATTCTCCTGCCTCAGCCTCCAGAGTAGCTGGGACTACAGGTGTCCGCCACAACATCCGGCTAATTTTTTGTACTTTTAGTAGAGATGGGGTTTCACCATGTTAGCGAGGATGGTCTCGATTTCCTGACCTCGTGATTTCCTGACCTCGTGATCCTCCCACCCCAGCCTCCCAAAGTGCTGGGATTACTGATGTGAGCCACCGCGCCCGGCCAACAACAGGTTTTGATAGACGTATACATTGTGAAATTAAGCTAGTGAGCACATCCGTCACCTCACATAGTGACCCTTTTGGTGTGCGTGTGGTGAGAACATTCAAAAGCTACTTTCCAGCTGGGTGTGGTAGCGCATGCCTGTAATCTCAGCTACTGAAGAGACTGAGGCATGAGAATTGCTTGAACCTGGGAGGCAGAGGTTGCAATGAGTCGAGATCTCACCAGTGCACTCCCGTCTGGGTGACACAGCAAGACTCCATCTCAACTACTTTCTGAGCAATTTTTTTTTGGTTTTTTTGAGATATGGTTGTGCTCTCTCACCCAAGTTGGAGTGCAGTGGCGTGATCTCAGCCGATTGCAGCCTCTGCTTCCCAGGCTCAAGCAATCCTCCCACCCCAGCTTCTCGAGTAGCTGGGATTACAGGTGTGTGCCACCATGCCTGGCTAATTTTTGTATTTGTAGAGATGGGGTTTCGCCATGTTGCCCAGGCTGGTCTTAAATTCCTGGGCTCAGGTGATCTGCCTGCCTTGGCCTCCCAAAGTACTGGGATCACGGGCATGAGCTACCATCACGCCCGGCCCCATCTCTTTGAGGGACAGGACATGTGGGGTTCTGCTCACCCCCACTCTTGTGGGACACGGCCTGTGCCCTGATTTTCCTTCTTGCCTTGGTGTCTGAATCTGCAGCATCGCCCTGAGCAACTGGTGGTTTGTGGCCCACCTGACAGACCTGCTGGACCACTGCAAGCTCCTCCAGTCACACAACCTCTAGTAAGTGGCCTGGAGGCGCCGATCCTCCTCTTCTTACCACCAAGCCCTCGAGGGTGGGGTGAACTGAATGCCTGAAAGGGAGGTTGGGCTAAGGGGGCCCTGAAGAGGGCAGGCCAGGAGTCTTGGTCTTTTGTTATGTTTTATTCCAGTTTCGGTTCCAACATGAGAGAGTTCCTCCTGCTGGAGTACGCCTCGGGACTGTTTGCTCATCCCAGGTAGGAAGGACCCCATGGGTGCGGGCTATGCGGGTGCTCTTCAGCATGCGGATGCCATTGGAGCTTGGACTGTTCTCTCCCAGTTGGCTCCCTGAAGGCTTCGGAAGGGTGGGTGAAAGGGAGCTGCAGGTGCCAGTCCTCGGAGCCATGAGGCAGCACCTCATGCCTGTCCTCCTCGAACCTTTGCAGCCTGTGGCAGCTGGGGGTGGATTACTTTGATTACTGCCCCGAGCTGGGCCGAGTCTCCCTGGAGCTGCACATTGAACGGATACCTCTGAACACCGAGCAGAAAGCCCTCAAGGTTCTGCGGATCTGTGAGCAGCGGCAGATGACTGAACAAGGTGAGCTGGCCCTGCTCCCAGCCTACCATCTGTGGGACGCGGGAGTCAGGGGATCCTGAGGTCACACTTTATGCCTACCCCAGCCATCCTCCTCCTCACAAGCCACACTGGCGACTTGGGGCTGTGGACGCCAAGAGGTAAACTAAGAGATGGGATAATTATTTGGGAGGGACAGGAAAGCTAGGGATCCACTGGAACCCAGACAAAATCTACACACCACCTGGAAAGGCCTGAGCCGCCCCTTTTCTCACACACTTGATTCCACGAGGTCAGGGCTGGGGTTGGCGCTGTTTCTTTGTCCAGGTGGGTTGCTATTGCTAGCTCAGCCTGGCTCAGTGGGGAAGCAGTGCTGGAGGTGGCTCCAGAAAAGCAGAGAGAGTGGAATGAGGATGACCAAGTCTGCCCCTTCCTTTCTCCCCTCACTGTTGAGTGATGTAAACATGAGTTATTACCCTGCAGAGAGGCAGTTGCATGTTCACGACCATTTGTGAAAGCGTATGGTATTCACGATCCACAGGAAGATGTGATTTGAGGCATCTGGAGAGGTAATAGAAGAGCTGACACGTAGGGAGAAAAAAAAATAGAAGAGCTGACATGTAGGGAGCAACATTTTGCTACCCTTGAAGCCACACACACTCAGAGAGCCAGTCTTGCCGTGATGGGCACTTACACTCTTAGCAGATCCCAGACACTGTTAATCAGCCTGAGTTTCTAGCTCTGCCGATCCAGCTGCATTTAGAGCCCAAAGAGTGGCTCTGCAGTGGAGTGAGGCTGTGAGGCCACTCCGGTCCCCATGGGGCTCAGGAATGGAGTGATTTGTGGAGTGAAAGCCGTTTACCTTTTTTCCCCTGAAAGTTCGCAGCATTTGTAAGATCTTAGCCATGAAAGCTGTCCGCAACAATCGCCTGGGTTCTGCCCTCTCCTGGAGCATCCGTGCTAAGGATGCCGCCTTTGCCACACTCGTGTCAGACAGGTGGGTGCCGCTAGTGTTGGCTTCCCAGGGACTGGGTGGTTGAGGTGGGCCTGAGACTGCTGCTCTGATCGGGCCGGGCCCTGCAGGTTCCTCAGGGATTACTGTGAGCGAGGCTGCTTTTCTGATTTGGATCTCATTGACAACCTGGGGCCAGCCATGATGCTCAGTGACCGACTGACATTCCTGGGTGAGTCTCTGGGTTTTGTGCCCTGTGCTTTGGGCACAAGTGGGTAGTTGGGGAGGTTACAGGGATCATGTCAGACTTCTCCCAGTGCTTCCTTCATATATTCCCATTGCATCAGTGGTCCCAGAAACATCCTCCGTCATGTCCAGGATCATGAGTTTGGCTGTTACATCTCCTTAGTGCCTCCATGTTTTTCTTTCTTTCTTTTTTTTTGAGACAGAATCTTACTCGCTCTGTGGCCCAGGCTGCCAGGCTCACTGCAACCTCCACCTCCTGACTTCAAGCAATTCTCGTGCCTCAGCCTCCCAAGTAGCTGGGATTACAGGCATGCGGAACCACGCCTGGCTGATTTTTGTATTTTATTTATTTATTTTTTTGGGACAGAGTCTCACTCTGTCACCCAGGCTGGAGTGCAGTGGCGTGATCTCAGCTCACTGCAGCCCCCACGTCCCGGGTCCAAGCGATTCTTTTGCCTCAGCCTCCCAAGTAGCTGGGACTACAGGCGCACGCTACCACGCCTGGCTAATTTTTTGTATTTTTAGTAGAAATGGAGTTTCACCGTGTTAGCCAGGATGGTCTTGATCTCCTGACCTTGTGATCCGCCTGCCTTGGCCTCCCAAAGTGCTGGGATTACAGGCGTGAGCCACCGCACCCCGCCTAATTTTTGTATTTTTAGTAGAGATGGGGTTTCACCACGTTGGCCAGGCTGGCCTGGAACTCCTGACCTCAAGTGATCCGCCCGCCTCGGCCTCCCAAAGTGCTGGGATTACAGGTGTGAGCTACTGTGCCTGGCCAGTGCCTCCATTTTTTTTTTTTTTTTTTGAGACGGAGTCTCACTCTGTCACCCAGGCTGGAGTGCAGTGGTATGATCTTGGCTCACTGCAACCTCCACCTCCCGGGTTCAAGCCATTCTTCCTCCTCAGCCTCCTGAGTAGCTGGGACTACAGGTGCATACCACCATACCCGGCTAATTTTTGTATTTTTAGTAGAAACGGGGTTTCACCATGTTGGCCAGGTTGGTCTCAAACTCCTGACCTCAGGTGATCCACCTGACTCGGCCTCCCAAAGTGCTGGGATTACAGGCATAGGCATGAGCCACCGCGCCTGGCGTAGTCAATCTCTTTTAATCCATGACTCTTGTTATGTATTTTGACTCTGATGTTTCCTCCGATTTGGCTCTTTGGAGTTCTTCCAAGTCTGCTTTGAATGCTCTTGGTCTGCATCTCATTGGGACCTATGAGTTTGGAGACAGAAAAAATCTCCTGCTTTGTGGAGTGGCTGGTCTGAGGTTTTTCTTTTGTTTAGGGCCAGGGTGACTTTTGTAGGTGTCACTTGGGCAATTTGGGGGAATATGCAAATTGTTTCGCCTATGCTCTTGTTTCGCCATAGGAAAGTATCGCGAGTTCCACCGTATGTACGGGGAGAAGCGTTTTGCCGACGCAGCTTCTCTCCTCCTGTCCTTGATGACGTCTCGGATTGCCCCTCGGTCTTTCTGGATGACTCTGCTGACAGATGCCTTGCCCCTTTTGGAACAGAAACAGGTGAAGGTTGCAGCAGCGGTGGTTTTCTTTGCTTGTCAGTCCCTGTTGGAGCTTAGTTGTATAGCTGTTGCTGATGTGCGTGTTTCCTCCTTTGTTCTGCCTGCACGTGTGTATTCCCCTTAGCACCCTCTCTGGAATTCTAGACTCACACAGGAAACACTGCTTGATTTGAAATGAGGTATTTGTATACAAAGCACACTCTTGCGAAGGGCATGAAAGGAAGAACGTCCGAACATGGGCCCCTGCCCCAACCAGTGCAGGCCAGGGCTGGGGGCAGCCAAGCAAGGCAGGCTCTCTTCCCTAGGTGATTTTCTCAGCAGAACAGACTTACGAGTTGATGCGGTGTCTGGAGGACTTGACGTCAAGAAGACCTGTGCATGGAGAATCTGATACCGAGCAGCTCCAGGTCATTTTCACTTTTGGGTTGATGGTTCCACATGGAGGTGGGAAAAGGCTCCCTCTATCTCAGGCTTCCCCTTCCCTCCAGAAACACTGGCTCCTATGGACACATGTGCCTCTGTTCCCCTTAACCTGTGTAATTCACACACCACCTTCTTTTAGGAGAAAATCAGGGATTCTAGTGTTCTGATTACTACATTTTGTTCTTTGCTGTTCATCATTTCCAGTATGGCCCTTTGGTATTGCTTTCTTTTATATCGATAATTTGCTGGAAGCTACTATGAATGTTAAGTGCCCTCTACCTTTGGATTAGCTAGAACCTTCGGGAGTGTGAAAGGGCTCCTTCCTGCTCTTATCTCATGCTGGCGCTCTCTGCTTTGCAGGATGATGACATAGAGACCACCAAGGTGGAAATGCTGAGACTTGCTCTGGCACGAAATCTTGCTCGGGCAATTATAAGAGAAGGCTCACTGGAAGGTTCCTGAGGACTGCTTCAATGTGCTATCTGTATGGCAATGTATATAGATTTTTTAAAAAGAATAAATGTTGTTTTGCAAATGTAGGTTCTTAAGAGTCCACCCAGGGAATTTTTTATCTGTCCAGTCTGAACCTGAGGTATAAGATTAAAAAATGCTTGTTTTTTTTTTTTTTTGAGACGGAGTCTTGCACTGTCGCCTGGGCTGGAGTGCAATGGCACGATCTCAGCTCACTGCAACCTCCGCCTCCAGGGTTCACGATTCTCCTGCCTCAGCCTCCCAAGTAGCTGGGATTATAGGTGCACACCATACCCCGCTAATTTTTTTGTATTTTTAGTAGAGATGAGGTTTCACTGTGTCGGCCAGACTGATCTCGAACTCCTGACCTTGTGATCTGCCCGCCTTGGCCTCTCACAGTGCTGGGATTACAGGCGTGAACCACCACACCCGACTTTGTTTTATGTTCTGATACGGAACTGTCTTCCTGTGCCTCCTTAGATAAGAAATCACCCCCCAGGTCGGGTGCAGTGGCTCACGTCTGTAATCCCAGCACTTTGGGAGGATCCCTCAACCCCAGGAGTTTGAGACCAGCCTGGGCAACATAGGGAGACTCCATCTCTGTTAAAAAAAAAAAAAAAAGAAACCCCCAAAGTTGTGGTGACTGCAGTGTCTTGGAAATCTGAACAAGAACACTTGGTGGTATACTTGTGCTTCTGAAATCTTGCCTCATCTCTTCTGGAACACTTAACATTTTGGTTATTTAGTTCCCTTAAAATATAAGCGTACAGGAACCCGCACTTTTAACAAAAACCTTGGGCAGTTCTATCATAGGCTGTCCTCTCATGTATATCTAGGATTCATAGGTGGTACCTTTTCCTCCATCAGGGTAAATGGCATCTATACTAGGAAGATTCCAAGTACAGTGAAAATGGTTTTATTTAACATGCAGCAAAACAAGGGCAGCAGAGTTGGTACATCCAGTACAGCCATTTGCCACGAAGCATTGACCTCAGTAGTAACGAGTAACACTCAAGTAATTGTAATGTCTAGAGCGTAACAGAAAGTTCCATTTCCACATGGTAATTCCACAGACATTCCCAGGGCTGCAGCAGCCAGTCTCTGGAAAGCTCTTGGATTTATTCCTTAAGTAGTGAAAAATGATTCACTTTTGACCTGTCCTCTTCTAATGAAGCAGTGAAACCTGCTTGCTAAAGACAGCGAGGGGCAGGGAAGGGATATGACCTCTTCCATAGTAAGGAATAAGGAAGCCTGGCAAGGGGCAGGGAGGAACCAGGGAACGTGGTCTGTGCCACCTTCCTTTCCCCAGAGATGTCTGATTGCTGAGCTTGTTCACCTGAGCTCCACAAGCTTCCCCCGTGTCTATGGCAGCTGGTGATTGTTTCTTTTTTTTTTTTGTGAGGGAGGCTTGGAGTCCATGTCCCAGGATCACATCCAGCAGCTAGAGTGGCCGGGACAAGCTGGCTGGGGCCAAGCACTGTTGAAGCAATAGGATCTGGTGACTCGGCTCAAGTGTGGCCCCTGATCTCATCACCTCCAGACCCAGCATCTCGCTGACAGTGCCCCTCAGGAGCTGGGGAACAGTTGAGGTTTCTGGGCAGCACATTAGGATATATGTCTAGTGCAACATTTGTGATCCTGAGGCCTCCTGTGTCCAGCCACAAGTGCCACACCACATGCCATCTGGTGAGAGGAGAGGGAGGCCAAAGCAGTAGGATGTAGAGTGGCGGTAGATTCCAAGGGGAGGATAGCAGTTTATTTCATGCCAAGCAAGAGGTAGTCAGTAGGATGGCCTGTCCCCATGGCTGGAGGCACGCTTTTCCCAGAAAGCTGAGTACCTGCTTCTGGAGAAGGGGAAATACTGGCTCTCTTCGTTTTCCTTCCTATGCCTAGTTGGGCCTTTCATGAGGCCAAATTCCATGTCCTGCCAAGATGTCCATAGGACACAGCCTGCCACTGCCAGAGACAAGCACACAGCTCATCACTCCGTGGCCATTCCAGGACGATGCTGTCCACCAGAGGCAGGGCTGGGGACTTTGCAGTATGCCAGTTCTTTATTCTGGGCCACCTCCCTGGGGATGGCAGCAGGAGCTGGCTGGCGGGGGAAGCATGGAATTCCAACAGGGCTGCAGCCCCTTGGGCCGTGCATCTGTCAGGTGTGAGGATGTGGCTCTTGTGGGGAATGACCCATGACAGTCTCTCTTTAGAGACTCCCACCCCCGCCCCGGTGGCTTCAGTGAATGCCAGTAGAAGGAAGCAAACACCTACGCCAAGCCTGGGGGTCCGTGTTCCCAGGACAGCAGTGAAGTCAGGGGCCACTCCCCACCCCTGACAGCATATGGCCACTTCAACTCACACAGGAAGATAAAAACAGGTCCTTTTAGGGGCCAAAGGAGAGGTTATCACAGCAGCAGTTTGGTTCTCAGCAGAAATGCTCAGGGCCCCTGTTCCACATCAAAGCTACAAGCACTGTTGTCAGGGCATGGAGAGTGACGGGACCAGAGCCCTCCCCGTCTCAGGGCAGCCTGCCTGGCTTCAAGGTGGAGATCACAGCGTCCTCTGGGGTCATAGGTTCCCCCACTGCTCCACAGGAGGGAACTGGTCCACCTCGCCCACCTCTGTGCTCAGCTGCTCCCCCAGGGCGAAGGTCAGCTTATACCGAAGCCGCACCTTCTCCTGTGACAGAGGGCAGCAAGTGAGATCCAGCCCGGGCGGCCCCTCGGCAGGACGCCCTCTATTCTGCTACCCTCTCTGTGCTAGAGGAATGGTCCCTTTTCCCCGCAACCCCAACCATGCTCAGATGCTTAACCTAAGGCAGCAAAGCGATGTGTCAATCCTACAGTCAAAACACTTCCAGCTGGGAGGTGGTGGTCCTGAGGTCCTAATCTGGGGCAGCTGGGGCCTCAGGCTGGGACCCCTGGGTTCTTTGCTGCTCACCTTCAGTGGATTGGCCAGCAACATGACCTGGGTGATGGCTGCAGGTGGCTGGATGGGGCTAAATGGAGAGAGTTCTGTCCCAGAAGGTGGCTGCAACTTCACTTTCATTGACTAAAGAGAGAGAAGCTCCTTTGAAGAGAACTGGCCGGTGCCCCAGATGGAACCCGCAGTGCACACACACACTGCCACCTGCTGGCTGCAAAGGCCTCTACACAACAGGGTCAAGATAAGGTGGTTTTGGCCCCAGGGAGACACTGGTACCTTGGGCACTGCAGCCTGCAGCACGATGCTCTTGACAGGTAAGGGAGCCGTGTTCAGCATGGACACCACCACCACCAGCACGTCAGGTCGTCCTGGGGGACACTCCTTGGCAAAGTGGAAGAGGATGCGGAAGCCGTTTTTATCGTAGGCTGTCACAGGAAGGGCACTACCTGTAAGAACATGACATGTGAGTGTGGGAGGAGCAGCACCAGAGACACCCAACAGAGCCCCAGCGGTGAGGAGAAAAGGGCTACTCCGCGGTCACGATGAGTCCAATGCTTCCTAACGGAATCTGGGAGGGGCGCTCAGTGAGGAGCTTAAGACCCAGAATGCAGGCAGGGAGGCCTGCCTGGTTTTAAGGGACCCCCTGCAAAGAGTACCTGGATCCATCCGTGTCGCATGTCCTACAGGTCCGTGGTTGTAGGCCCCACCACCCCACCCACCTCAATCCTCCAACACCTACTAGGCTTGATCGATTCCAGGGGCACGTGGATGCTGGCCAGGGAGAGCTCAGGCCCCTTCAGGGGGCTGCCCTGGGACTGGAAACTCAGTGGCTGGAAGAGCGGGCTGCCGGGCCCCGTGGAGAAGGGCAGGAGAGGCCTGGCTGGGGTGGTGGTGGGGATGAGAGGGGAGGTAGCGGGTTTCGCCAAGCCCGAGGTCCTGGGAGGTGGGAAGGATGGAAAGCACATCAGAGAGCCAGCCAGAGCTGCAGGACTCTCACCCAAGGCCCCTTGGCCATGCTCTTACCCAGGCCCACCCCTTGCCTTCCAGCCTGACTGACAAGGCACCCCCACCCCTTCAAAGTTAGCTCTGGTTCTGACACATTCAGGCCCAACCCTCAGCAACCCCACATCTCCTCCCACTCATTACACTTTGGCCTCTTCTAGAAGCTGATCAAGGGCATCCAGGTGGTGCAGCGCGCTGTCGCCCAACGCCAAGCCATGGTGCCCAGGAACTGCGGGCTCAACTTTTGGGGCCAAGGCTGGGGCCACTCCAGTAGAAAACAAGAAGGAGCCTGCACTGGGGGCAGGAACACTGGCTGGGACCACAGGAGCTGGGAAGGGAGGCGGCAGTGGAGCTTGGGAGCTGCTTGAGGAGGGTGCTGAGGGCTGGAGCAGAGGAGCGTTGGAGGCGCCACAGGCAGCGGTCCCCAGCCTGGGGCTGAAGAAGTCCAAGTCGGACTGTTCCCTCTATGAGCAACAGAAAGGGTGGTGAGCCGAGGGTGGGTGGGGAGGGCCTGCCGCTGGAACAGGGCGCAGCCCTCCAAGGACTGCACGCAAGACAGCCCCGGAGGCACTCATTGTTTCCCGCTGCAGCTGGCACGCTCTGGAGGGGAAGGACAGCTAACTGCAGCCCAGGAGACATGATGCTGGAAAGTAGAGGTCCTTGGCACAGTAGTGCTGTCACTGATCCTGTGCCCCTACCTGGAGCAGGTGCCACTGGCTGTTCCCAGCTGACTCTTTGGGAGGAACATGAGGGGCTGGGTCGGCGAGGCCTGACAACAGAGAAAAAAACCGGATGAGAAGAGGCTCTGAGCTAGGCAGCCCTAGCCCCACCTTGCCTGAGGAGGGGTCAGGTGACAAGTGACATCAATGGGTGAAGGTGCAGGGAGAAGCTGTTCTGCAGGCAGCCTCCAGAGGGGAATGGAGCCCTCCAGTCCATGATGCAGAAGTGGGGGGCCTGTGGGGCCGGGTGCAGGGCAGGAGGCAGAGTCCACCGGGAGGATGGCCCTGGGGCCCTCAGGGTCGCTAAACTTCACTGACTACCTACAACTCAGGGTTCTTTGCCCACCCCAACAGTCACACTGGGGCCCCGCTCAGGGCTCCTCCTAATTCTGCACACCCTTCTTCCTCCCAGAGCCCTGTCAGGGGATGCCCCTGACGCCCCCTGTGGGCCGCACCCAAGCAGAGCAGCTCCTCGTCCAGCCAGGAGAGGGCGTTGCTTGTGCTGCTGGGCCCCAGGGTGGCCTCGGCCTGGCTAGAGGAGCGGCTCCGTGGAGGTCCTGAGGCCTGGGGTGGTGGAGGGAGGATCGGGATTCCTGAGGAGGGTGGAGTGGGTGCTGGGGCCAACACGGAGGACAAACTGTTTGTCGTGTCCAGCTCCGCAAGGTCGATGAGCGTGCCTTGGTTACTGCACTGACTGTTTCCTGGATAGGTCAACAGAGCAGAACAGGAATAATTAGGGGTCTTCTAGTGGCTGTGTGGCAGGAGGCAGCACCCTAGGCACAGAGGTTACTGCTACAGCCTCTGGCCTAATCCAATGGCATCTCTGCCAGGGGATGCTGCAAAGCAAGCCTGAGAAAGCAGGCGGGGAAATTCCCACCCACATCTCCAGGCCTCTGGGAAGCTGGAGGATTGCTTGGAATGGCAAAGAACTCCCTTGGGCCTTGTGCAACACCACCACGCTGGCCAGCCTACACCCGCAGCTTCATGGTAGGGACCTGAGGCTGGTCTGGAGGAGTCTAGAGTTGGGGACCAGAGCATCTCACCTTCTGAGTCAGGCAGGGTTAAGGTAGCCACCTCGCCATTGATGACCTGCCCTTCAATAATTGTTTTGTAAGAGTTGATGACCCGGGAGAGGTTGTCACTGGCCTGCAGGATGTCCCCTGGAGCAGGAAAGAGAGACTTCTCACTCCTGTTGTGACAGTTCCCACTCACATATCCAAATGCCTGGCTTATCCCTGACCGTCGCTCTTTCACTCACCCAAACTGTTATCATTGTCCTCAGTCTCACTGGCGAGTTTAAATAAAGTCCGCCTCTTGTTCTCACACTGATCAAACAGCTCCTGAAAGAGACTCAGACATAAAAATCAAACCACAAAGCCCCTTAGAGATCATCTGATTCATTCAGGGTTCATGCCCAGAAAATGACGGGGATATGCCAATTGCCACGGTCAATTATCAGCAGAGCTGGGACCACAGCACACATCTTCTTGCCACCAGCCACCACCACACCACGTCACCCAGGATGTCTAGGTAGCAGTCACCAGGATGGGTCAGGGGAAGTCAGTCCCCTCCTGCCTTCCAGGCTGGCATGTTCCTCAGAACTCAAAATATCCACCCAACCATGGCCTGCACCACATGGGCATCAGGGTTACAAGGAAGCCTCTCTGTCTTGATGTCCCCAAGGTAGTAAGGAGAGGCACAGAGCAGGGGTGAGCACCAAGGGCGTGGTCTCTGGAGTCAGACTCAGGTTTCCATCTGGCCCTTACACCCTGGACAAGTCAGCTGATCCCAGGAGGCAAATGGGGACACCACCCTCTACTGACGTGGCTGTTGTGCAGATGAGTAAGGTCATGAATACACTGCCAAGTGCACAGGCTGTGTCTCTGACAAGGCAGGTGCTTGGCAAATGCTGGCTGAGCTCCTGGAAGGCAGCGCAGCCCCGGGAGGCAGCCTTTGCCGTCGGCAGTCCCACCTTCATCAGCTCTCTGTCCCCGTCCGAAGAGTCCTCCTGGCTGTAATGAAGCAGCATCTCACTGAGCAGTCTCACGTTGTTGTTAACTTCCTCTAACGTGTGCAGACGCTTGGTCACCTTCTGGATCCGTGCCTCGTCCTGCCCCAATGAAGAAGTTCAAGAGAAAGAGAGCATCACTTGACTGTCTTTCCACTTCCGCCAGGTCACACCTTACCCCTCAACACAAGTACAGAGGCTCGGAAGCTCCTTTCAGTGTGGGGTGCCTGGGGCCCAGTATACACTTCTGCTTTCCCATCCCTGCTCCCAACCCACGCCTCTCTTCCGTGCTCCTGCGGAAGCTATTGTGCTCCTCCTCCCACTCTCAGCCTCTGGGGCACAGGCAGGGCAGCTGGCAGCAGGGGAGAACAAAACAGGCCCGTGTCCAGGGGCAAAGCGGCTTTTGCTGTGTGGCCATGGGCTCCTCCACCCCGAGCCTGAAGGACCGGGGCCCACTCACTTCTTTCACCATGGACTTGATGAGCTTGTTGGCCTCCTGCAGGTCATCTGGGTTTTTGCTTTTCAGCAGTTTGGCTAAAAGCTGAGAGCAGGAAATCAGAGGTGAAGGGAAGAGGCAGCACCCTTACCCCAGGGAAACCCCAGAGAGCTCCCCACAGCACAGTGCAAACCACATTCCCCTGCTGCCACCCACTCTCATACAAGAAAATCCCAGGCCCAGGGTGTCCTTTACCTTGGACTTCTCCTCATCATCAAAAACAGGGTTTTTGGGACGAGGTGGTGGAGAGGGGATCAGCGTCCTATCCACAGGAATTGGTGGGTCAGACTGCACTATGCCTGAAAGGGGACATGGCAGCACGTGCACTCAGGCTGTGGTCGCCTTGTCACCCCTCCTCATACACCAAGGGCCACGTCCCTGTGATCAAGACCTGCAAAGGGTAGCAGGGTGGAGGGCAGGCCGCTACACCTTATCCCATCCAACTCCGACTCAGCCTTGCCTGGGGACAAATGCTGTTCTCTTCAGGAGGGACTCTGCGGATCCCAAACCTTCCCTTCTCTCCTTGCCTGGGCCAGCCTTCGAGGGCTGCCTGGAGGCTGCGGGCAGGCAGGCACGTACCCTGTCTCTTCAGCATGTGGTAGGCGTCTTTGATCTTTGCTTCTTCTGGCAGGGCCATGGTCCAGCTGTACAGCAGCTCAATAACCTTGGTCTTCACTTTCTCAGACACCCTGTCCCCCAGGTACTACATGGCAAAAGAAAATGAGAGGACCTAGTAAGTACAGTTCGGAGGCAGAGAAAGTGTAAGGCTCCCTCCACAGCAATGGTGTGGCTGCTCAGCAGCTATGGTCCTACTCAAAATCCGCAGGTGTCCAAGTGTGTGTGAGACAGTGTGGGGAGGGGAAGGACTCCCTGTGGTGTGGCTGTGTCCATCTGGATACAGTCTGTGGATAGGCAGGGGGCCAGGAGGTGTCCTGTAAGTGCATTCATGACCTTACTCATCTGCACAGCAGCCACGTCAGTAGGGGTGGCGTCCCCATTTGCCGCCTGGGATCATCTGACTTTTCCAGGGTGTAAGGGCCGGATGGAAACCTGAGTCTGACACCAGAGACCACACCCTCGGTGCTCACCCCTGCTTTCTGCCTTTCCTTACTGCCTTGGGGACATCAAGACAGAGAGGCTTCCTTATGACCCTGATGCCCATGTGGTGCAGGCCATGGTTGGGTGGATATTTTGAGTTCCGAGGAACGTGCATTTTCACGCACAAGTTGCCAGAAACACAACCGCATTTTATCTTGAGGGTGTTCATGAGAATGTCTTTAGCATGGAAAAGTATTCCCTCTGCTTTAAGTGGGGGCCCAGAGCTGGGCCACACCAGCGTGCAACAGAACACGGCCAGCTGAGCATCGGAGCAATGACAGAGGCCAGCTCCCCGTATCCACATGAGACATGCCAAGAAAACCCACAAAACCCACAACTGCCGTGTGCCAGGCACCTAGAGTCCCACACTACATGGGCCCTCACCCTGGATAAACACACAGCCACTGCCACATCACCTGTCAGATTTGGGCTGAGGGCGCTTCAGAAAAAGCTGCCGGTCCCTGTGGCCTGTTTGGTCATCCCGTTACCTCCAGGGCCTAGCTCTCTAAGGACAAGACACAAATAATCTCAGCTCCCTGGAGATGTTGGATGGGCAGTGAAAGCCAGTATGATGGGAGATGGGAATGAACACAAAAGAAGTCCCTAAAAGCGAGGAATCTGCCGCTGACTGACCTTTGGAGAGACGACTTTGATTAACTCATTCAAAAAGCGGAACTTCCCCACTTCGTTATGAAATCTCCTCCCACAGTTCTTCATGCATGCCTCCAGCACCTGTAGCCGCACAGAGGAGAGGCGCTCAGTGAGGGCGCGCTCGGGGCTGGGACCTGGCACTGGCAAGATCCCTGGCACCCAGAGAGTGCTGAATAAACACGCCCACAGGAAGGAGCTCATCACGAAAAGCGGTGTGCACTGCCCAGGGACAGTGTAATTAAGCAACGAGATCACTTACAGACCATGTCCCTCCAACTGCAAACCTCTGCTGGGGAAGCTGGGCAGGGACTAAAGCAAGAAACTCCGAGACCCCGACCCCAAGAAGGCCTGGATGCCAGTCCTGGAAGGTGCCTTCCTTAAAGATTCTGGCCTCGTGTTTTACAATGAGGGAGGTGAGGTCCAGGGACAAAGTTTCTCTGACTCGGTGTCCCAGGTTCTTTCCACAAGCTCACCAACAATCGTGCAGGGAATGGGAGGGATGTTTAAATCCTATTATCTTTGAGAAAGATGACAGGATATTTCTCCTCCCTCCGTTTATCTCCCTAACTCACACTTTGGTTTTCCTGTGCTGCCTGTGATCCCTGGCACTGCGGTTTCTAAGGGGGAGTGCACTGTCCAGGCTCCCTTTCTTGGCTTCTGCATTTTAAAGCAGGGTTTCTCAGGTGAGGCCTGGCTGACATTTTGGGCTGGTCATTCTTCGTTCTGGGGGGCCGCTCTGCACTTTATAGGGTGTCGAGCAGCATCCCTGGCCTCTGCCTACTTGATGCCAGGAGGACCCCCACCCCGATGTGTGACAACTAAAAATGTTTCCAGACATTGCCAAATGTTTCCTGGAAAGCCCTGTTGAGAATCACTGGGTTTTGTTACTTGTTTTTTTTTTTTTTTTGAGACAGAATCTCACTATGTTGGTCAGGCTAGAGTGCAATGGTGTGATCACCACTCACTTTAGCCTCAACTTCCCAGGCTCAAGCCATCCTCCAACCTCAGCCTCCCGAGGAGCTGGGACCACAGGTGTGTGCCACCATGCCTGGCTAATTTTTTTATTTTTTGTAGAGACAAGGTCTCACTACGTTGCCTAGGCTGGTCTTGAATTCCCTTAAGCGATCCTCCCGGCCTAGGCCCCGCAAAGTGCTGGGACTATAGGTACAAGCCACCGTGCCCTGCTGAGAATCACTGTTTTAAGGAATTCGTTCTACAGCAAATATGACTGAGAGGTGCACGTGAACCAGATGATATTTCCTCTTTTCTCCTTCCAGGACCTGAATGCAGTCAGGCTAGAGCCCCGGATTCCTCAGATCTCGGCTGCTCTTTGTTTTCGGAGCATGTGGAGGCACTGAGGGCCAGGCACCATTCCACACCTTGAATTCCCTCAGTCTGAATAGACACCAAGATCTGCCCCAGGGGCCTCAGCCATCAGTGCGACACCTTTGCTAGTGACCGGCATTAACTACAGAATGAACTGGACTGACCCCTCTTTTCTTCAGCTGGCCAGCTCTGAACTATCAACACAGCCCCGTCAGCATCTCTTCACCAAGCTTCTCTTGCGCCACATGGGGCTCAGCGCCCTGACTCTGGGCTGCTTTCCTTAGCCCCTCTGCCTCACACACTAACCATGTGGCCGTGCTGGCAGGGATGGTACTGCAGTCACCTCTGAGGCCTCAGGGCCTGGCACAATGCACACACATTTGTGGAACAGCTGGCTGAACAGATTCGAGATCTATCTAGTCTGTATTAAGGACTTTCTGTTGGCTTTTGGCATGAGCCCTGAGAACTGCTATGGGGGCACGAGGAATGGCGTGGGCAGGTGAAGGGCTGCGGTTTCCACCTCCGGAGAGTGAAGGACCTACCGTCAGGGCCTGGAGCGCCTCCCATTCCTGTGGGGACTGGATCTTGTGGGCCAGCAGTCGGACGGCGATCTGTGGCCTGAGGGACAAGCAGAATACCCTTCAGTGCACTAAGCCTGGGGCTACCTGGCTGGCCCTCTTTGGCCATGGTTGTTCCCCTTCCCAGTCCGCTCCCTCTCAGCTGCCCCCACAGTGCTGAGACTCACCCTTCGAGCTCCTTGTTGATCTGATCACAGAAGCCAATTATGTATTCCCAGTCCTCCTGGCGGTTGGAAGGATTGGTGGCTTTATCTTGCAACAGAACAAAGAAGAGGACAAGTGTTAGGAAGAGCAAGGAGGACGCAATGGAAGATTTTCTTCGCAAGTTTTAGGCACTAAGAGTTTGCTTTCAACTTTACTCTCTAATAGAGAAGCCTCAGTAGAACAGTCAGTAGCAAGGAGACAGAAAAAAAATTCAGTCGGAGAGCAAATACAAATACTGCTTTCTGTCCAGTATTTTGAAAGTCACAAATAAAAGAGAAAACAAATTCTGTCTCGTGAAGCTTAGAGTGGAATCAAGGTCAAAAGGACAAACACAAATAATTAAAATATTCCCAAAAAAATGCCTACATAAAACATGTAAATATAATAAAGGGAACTCCAGCTATATAAAAATGAGCTCAGTGTTAAGCAAGTGGAGATGGTCAAGAAGGGTTTTTGGGGAAACCGAAATCAGATTGAACTAGATAAAAAAATATACATATTTATAACCATGAATTTTTTTTTTTTTGACATGGAGTCTCACTCTTGTTGCCCAGGCTGTAGTACAGTGGTGCGATCTCAGCTCACTGCAACCTCTGCCTCCTGGGTTCAAGTGATTCTCCTGCCTCAGCCTCCCAAGTAGCTGGGACTACAGGTGCATACCACCACGCCCAACTAATTTTATATTTTTAGTAGAGACGGGGTTTCTCCATGTTGGTCAGGCTGGTCTCAAACTCCCGACCTCAGGTGATCGGCCCGCCTTGGCCTCCCAAAGTGCTGGGATTACAGGCGTGAGTCGCTGCACCCAGCGAATATTTTCGACATACCTGTCAAAAGGTTTTTCCAGACCTAGCCTTCCATAATGCTTTAAGTGTTTTTGAAATTGCACATAATGCTCATCATTGTCAAGCCAACAAAATTTACTTAGCCCCTACTAAGCCGTGGTCACTGTGCACCTTGCCTGGGATTGCAGCTTGAGTATCGAGCACCCCCAGGCTCTAATGGCCTTCCATGGTCAAGCACAAACACAAGTACTAGAGTTCTCAGAGGGCCCCTGGGATTTAAAATCCAGGCACCAAATGCAAAGTTCTGATATTTGGTATGGGCTCTCCTCCCTGTTACCTTCCCAAACCTGTGATTACACCAAAGAGCCCAGCTGAGGGTGGTTACATGGGTTCCCATCTCTGATTCAGATCCAGAGGCTCCCTCTTCAGAAAGCACTCTCCAGCTGTTTGCTAAATTTAAGGCTTTGGGTTCCGAAGACAAATGGAAGGCTGAAGATGCACACCTTTTAAAACACTCCTGCTCCCTCCCCAGATCTCTATGAGGGCCCAAAGCAGGGCGTCAGAGTCCCTCCCGACAAGCCCCTCTCTGTCATTACTTTCTGAATTCTGATTTCTCATAATTGTATTTTGTTAACTTTAAAAATCACCAGCTGGGGGGCCGGGCATGGTGGCTCACGCCTGTAATCCCAGCACTTTGGGAGGCCGAGGTGGGCGGATCATGAGGTCAGGAGATCGAGACCATCCTGGCTAACACGGTGAAACCCTGTCTCTACTAAAAATACAAAAAGTTAGCCAGGCGAGGTGGCGGGCGCCTGTAGTCCCAGCTACTTGGGAGGCTGAGGCAGGAGAATGGCGTGAATCCAGGGGAGCGGAGTCTGCAGTGAGCTGAGATCGTGCCACTGCATTCCAGCCTGGGCAACAGCAAGACTCCGTCTCAAAAAAAAAAAAAAAAAAAAAAATCACCAGCTGGGCTGGGTGCAGTGGCTCACGCCTGTAATCCCAACACTTTGGGAGGCCGAGGCAGGCGGATTACCTGAGGTCAGGAGTTCAAGACCAGCCTGACCAACATGGAGAAACCCCATCTCTACTAAAAATACAGAATTAGCTGGGCGTGGTGGCACATGCCTGTAGTCCCAGCTACTCAGGAGGCTGAGGCAAGAGAATCGCTTGAACCCGGGAGGCAGAGGTTGCCTTGAGCCGAGATCGCGCCATTGCACTCCAGCCTGGGCAACAAGAGTGAAAACTCTGTCTAAAAAAAAAAAAAAAACTCACCAGCTGGATGAACAAATCCTAACAGAGACTCCAACTCCTTCACTGGGAACAGGGCTGCAGGGATCTGAGTAGCGACAGCTGCCAGGCAGAGGGAAGGCCCGTGGCACCCAGTGTATCACCCTGCTTCCCAGGTCGGGGCTCGGTCTCCCCGGCAGTGTTTCTGTTCTGGCTGCAAGGGGAAGATTCTGATGGTTTAGGTTCATATTTATTTATTTATTTTGAGATTGAGTCTCGCTGTGTCACCCAGGCTGGAGTACAGTGGTGCGATCTACGCTCACTGCAACCTCCACCTCCCAGGTTCGAGCTATTCTCCTGCCTCAGCCTCCCGAGTAGCTGGGATTATAGGCATGCACCACTATGCCTGGCTACTTTTTGTATTTTTAGTAGAGATGGGGTTTCGCCACGTTGGCCAGGCTGGTCTTGACCTCCTGACCTCAGGTAAGGAGGTCAAGACCAGCCCCGGCCTCCCAAAGTGCTGGGATTACAGGTGGGAGCCACCGCACTCTGCCTAGGTTCCTATTTAGAAGAAAAGAAGGTGTCTGTCTTCAATCTTGAAAGAGAATTAACAGGTCCTTCAAAATCTGGAGCTTGAAAGGAGGGGAGTTGAATGTAATCAAGGGTAGCCATTTGGAAAGAAATGTCTGGCAATCCTGCCTTACTGTATGGTAGCCTACCAGCTATCACATTCCAAATGCCAAGTCTCTCCCACCAATTGTCTGAAACATTCTCAGGCATTAGCGTAGCTCTGTTACTAATTCCTATCAGGTGCTTAAAGTTCTCACATAACACCAAAAGGCTGCAGGGTACAAAAACTGAATGGTCTGAGGAGCCATCCCCATCCCCCAGGGCTATTATTTTGGGAACAGTCATACACCTTGTGATAGAAGAAAAATTGGCCCACTCACTTTCACTTTTTGCACAGGGGAAAAGCATCTTCCGAGTACAGAGTAAAATGTGGATCCCCCAACCCCCGAAGCAACTGGTATTCACCATCCGATATCTTCTTCCCAAGCCTATTAGAGTTCCAACAGCATTTCTACTTCCAAGAACACTCCTGCCCACTTTTCACTTGTATTAATTTCTCTAGAATCTCACTTTCTTCCACCTTGATAGACCTTTTTATGGCAAATGCACAGGGAGCTCTTTGCCTACTCACGGGCACAAAAAGCCCTAGTTTCTGCAATGGTCAGTTCCATGTCTATCTCCTCCAGCTCTCTGGGCAGCTCAGAAAGCAGAGCTCACCCGCCCACAGGAACGGGAAGGAACCTCTGGGGATAATTCTGGGTGACTTGATCTCTCCATCTGCCTACTGCCTCCCCAGCAGATGCACACAGCCTTCCACCCACTCAACATTTCCTTTACCTGGCATAGAGGTGACACCCGAGCTTCCCCTATAGGCCTTGCCTTCCCAAACCGCCTCTCCGGGCTCTGCTCTGACTCATGGTTTCTGTCTATTTTCAAGTCTCTGTTGAAAGCCTCATCTGTTTCTGTGTCTCTGGATTTCCTGCTTTCATTTTTCAGCTTCACTCCATCGCTAGCCTAGACTCTCGTGGGACTTAAAACGTCATGTGGGGATGGAAACAGCAGCACCGGGTACCCCGTTCCAGCACGGCTCAAACGTTCCAGAGAAAACAAGATCTACATAGCAGGCTGGATGTGGTGGCCCACGCCTGTAATCTCAGCACTTTGGGAGGCCAAGGCAGGTGGATCATTTGAGGTCAGGAGTTCGAGACCAGCCTGTTCAACATGGTGAAATCCTGTCTCTACTAAAACTACTAAAATTAGCGGGCACGGTAGCACACACCTGTAATCTCAGCTACTTGAAGGCTGAGGCTGGAGAATTGCTTGAACCCAGGAGGCAGAGGTTGCTGTGAGTCATGATTGTACCACTGCACTCCAGCCTGGGCAACAGAGTGAGACTCCATCTCCAAAAAAAAAAAAAAAAAAAAAAAATTATATATATATGGTCTGGGCACGGTGGCTCATGCCTATAATCCCAGCACTTTGGGAGGCCGAGGCAGGTGGATCACCTGAGTGAGGTTAGGAGTTCGAGACCAGCCTGACCAACATGGTGAAACCCCATCTCTACTAAAAATACAAAATTAGCTGGGCATGGTTCCGCACGCCTGTGATCGCAGCTACTCAGGAGGCTAAGGCAGGAGAACCACTTGAACCCAGAAGGCAGAGGTTGCAGTGAGCTGAGATCAGGCCATTGCACTCCAGCCTGGGCCACAGAGTAAGGCTCCATCTCCAAAGAGAAAAATCTACGTAACAAATGACTTACAAATAAGCAGAGGCAAGAACATGGGCTGGAAAGGGAGTAAAGGTCAACCTTCACTAGGGTCCTGAATGGAAACACAAACTTAGTCAATCACCAAGTCTTTGTTAAGCACGCGCAGACAATGAAGTAAACAGCATGTCAGCATGCCAGACCCTGGAGGGACTACAGAAAAAGTTCCAGACACAGATTTTACCCTCGAGGAGGCTGTGCTCTCCTGGTTCAATACATGAAAAAAAAATCAGTTCAAAAAACAAGACAGTAGATAACTGGGCTAATTTGGTACAGAAATGAGTGTAAAAACAAATGTATGGCCCAGGCACGGTGGCTCACACCCGCAATCCCAGCATTCTGAGAGGCTGAGGTGGGTGGATCGCGAGGTCAGGAGTTCAAGACCAGCCTGGCTAAGATAGTGAAACCCTGTCTCTACTAAAACTACAAAAATTAGCCAGGCGAAGTGGCAGGCGCCTGTAATCCCAGCTACTTGGGAGGCTGAGGCAGGAGAATCACTTTAACCCAGGCGGCAGAGGTTGCAATGAGCTGAGATTATGCCACTGCACTCCAGCCTGGGAGACTAGAGTGAGACTCCCTCTCAAAAAAAAAAAAAAAAAAAAAAAAAAAGCATCACTTCTTTTTCCTGCCTTCCCCATTTCTTTTTATTCTTTTTTTTTTTTTTTTTTTTGAGACAGGGTCTCACTCTGTCACTCAGGCAAGAGTGCAGTGGTGCGATCATGGCTCACTGTAGCCTCAACTTCCCAGGCTCAGATGATTCTTCTACCTCAGCCTAGCTGGGACCACAGACACTCACATCACGCCTAGCTAATTTTTTGTACTTTTGGTAGAGACAGAATTTTGCCATGTTGCTCAGGCTGGTCTTGAACTCCTAGGCTCAAGCAATCTGCTGCCTTTAACTCCCAAGGTGCTAGGATTACAGGTGTGAGTCCCAGTGCCTGGTGTCTTTCATTTTTTTTGTTTTTTCTTTTTTGTTCTTTGAGACGGGGTCTCATTCTGTCACCCAGGTTGGAGTGCAGTGGCTCTTACAGCTCACTGCAGTCTCTGCCTCCCAGGCTCAAGTGATCCTCCCACCTCAACCTCCTGAGTAGCTGGGACCACCCACAGGCGTGTGCTTGTTCTTTTTTTAGAGATGGGGGTCTCACTCTATTGCCCCAGGCTGCAGTAGGTGATCATGGCTCAATGTAGCCTCCAACTCCTGGGCTCAGGCGATGCTCCCACCTCAGCCTCCTGAGTAGCTGGGACCACAGGAATGAGCCACTGCATGTGGCCTATTAAGTCACTATTCCTATAAATGGTGCACCTTCCAAAAGTCCCCTATTCCCCCACCTCTTTTTTGACTTCTTCTTCCCTCTCTCCTCATCCATTCCTCTCAGTCCTGTGGTCCTTCCTTCTCAATGTCTTCTTAAATCCCTTCCTTATCCCTACCCTCCACTCCTTCTCACCTGCTTCTAGAACTTCTGTTCTAATCCATCCTAATCCTATGTAAAGTCCCTATTGTCAGGCCTCTGAGCCCAAGCCAAGCCATCGCATCCCCTATGACTTGCACGTATACATCCAGATGGCCTGAAGTAACTGAAGATCCACAAAAGAAGTAAAAATAGCCTTAACTGATGACATTCCACCATTGTGATTTGTTTCTGCCCCACCCTAACTGATCAATGTACTTTGTAATCTCCCCCACCCTTAAGAAGGTTCTTTGTAATTCTCCCTACCCTTGAGAATGTACTTTGTGAGATCCACCCCTGCCCACAAAACATTGCTCTTAATTTCACCGCCTATCCCAAAACATGTAAGAACCAATGATAATCCACCACCCTTTGCTGACTCTCTTTTCGGACTCCGCCTGCCTGCACCCAGGTGAAATAAATAGCCATGTTGCCCACACAAAGCCTGTTTGGTGGTCTCTTCACACGGACGCGCATGAAATTTGGTGCCGTGACTTGGATCGGGGACCTCCCTTGGGAGATCAATCCCCTGTCCTTCTGTTCTTTGCTCCGTGAAAAAGATCCACCTACGACCTCAGGTCCTCAGACCCACCAGCCCAAGGAACATCTCACCAATTTTAAATTGGGTAAGCGGCCTCTTCCTACTCTCTTCTCCAACCTCTCTCACTATCCCTCAACCACTTTCTCCTTTCCACTCTTCAATCTCTCCCTTCTCTTAATTTCAATTCCTTTCATTTTCTGGTAGAGACAAAGGAGACATGTTTTATCCGTGGACCCAAAACTCCGACGCCGGTCACGGATTGGGAAGGCAGCCTTCCCTTGGTGTTTAATCATCGCAGGGACGCCTCTCTGATTATTCACCCACGTTTCAAAGGTGTCAGACCACGCAGGGACGCCTGCCTTGGTCCTTCACCCTTAGCGGCAAGTCCTGCTTTTCTCGGGGAGGGGCAAGTACCCCAACCCCTTCTCTCTGTCTCTCCACCCCTTCTCTGCTTTTCTGGGGGAGGAGCAAGTACCCTTCAACCCCTTCTCCTTCACCCTTAGTGGCAAGTCCCGATTTTCTGGGGGAGGAGCAAGTACCCAACCCCTTCTCTCCGTGTCTCTACCCCTTCTCTGCATTTCTGGGGGAGGGGCAAGTACCCCTCAACCCCTTCTCCTTCACCCTTAGCAGCAAGTCCTGCTTTTCTAGGGGGCAAGAACCCCCAATCCCTTATTTCCACACCCCAACCTCTTATCTCTGTGCCCCAATCCCTTATTTCCACACCCTGACCCCTTTCCCACTTTTCTGGAGGGTAAGAACCCCCGAACCCCTTCCCTCCGTGTCTCTACTCTCTCTTTTCTCTGGGCTTGCCTCCTTCACTATGGGCAACCTTCCACCCTCCATTCCTCCTTCTTCTCCCTAAGCCTGTGTTCTCAAGAACTTAAAACCTCTTCAACTCACACGTGATCTAAAACCTAAACGCCTTATTTTCTTCTGCAACACCACTTGGCCCCAGTACAAACTTGACAATGGCTCTAAATGGCCAGAAAACGGCACTTTCGATTTCTCCATCCTACAAGACCTAAATAATTTTTGTCAAAAAATGGGCAAATGGTCTAAGGTGCCTTATGTCCAGGCATTTTTCACACTTCGTTCCCTCGCAAGTCTCTGTTCCCAATGCGAGTCCTCCCAAATCCTCCTTCTTTCCCTCCCGCCTGTCCCCTCAGTCCCAACCCCAAGCGTTGCTGAGTCTTTCCAGTCTTCCTTTTCTACAGACCCATCTGACCTTTCCCCTCCTCCTCAGGCTGCTCATCGCCAGGCCAAGCTAGGTCCCAATTCTTCCTCAGCCTCTGCTCCTCCACCCTATAA
Source organism: Pongo pygmaeus (assembly GCF_028885625.2). Lineage (NCBI taxonomy): Eukaryota > Metazoa > Chordata > Mammalia > Primates > Hominidae > Pongo > Pongo pygmaeus. The sequence continues at coordinate 93,494,014 of NC_072392.2, forward strand.
TCCTTTTATCACCTCCCCTCCTCACACCTGGTCTGGCTTACAGTTCCATTCCATGACTAGCCCTCCCCTTCCTGCCCAGCAATTTATTCTTAAAAAGGTGGCTGGAGCTAAAGGCATAGTCAAGGTTAATGCTCCTTTTTCTTTATCCCAAATCAGATAGCGTTTAGGCTCTTTTTCATCAAATATAAAAATCCAGCCCAGTTCATGACTCGTTTGGCAGCAACCCTGAGACACTTTACAGCCCTAGACCCTAAAAGGTCAAAGGGCCGTCTTATTCTCAATATACATTTTATTACCCAATCTGCTCCTGACATTAAATAAAACTCCAAAAATTAAATTCCAGCCCTCAAACCCCACAACAGGACTTAATTAACCTCGCCTTCAAGGTGTACAATAATAGAGTAGAGGCAGCCAAGTAGCAACATATTTCTGAGTTGCAATTCCTTGCCTCCACTGTGAGACAAACCCCAGCCACATCTCCAGCACAAAAGAACTTCCAAACGCCTAAACCACAGTGGCCAGGCGTTCCTCCAGAACTGCCTCCCCAGGAGCTTGCTACAAGTGCCAGAAATCTGGCCACCGAGCCAAGGAATGCCCGCAGCCCGGGATTCCTCCTAAGCTGCGTCCCATCTGTGTGGGACCCCATTGAAAATCAGACTGTTCAACTCACCTGACAGCCACTCCCAGAGCCCCTGGAACTCTGGCCCAAGGCTCTCTGACTCCTTCCCACATCTTCTCGGCTTAACGGCTGAAGACTGATGCTGTCTGATCGCCTTGGAAGCCCCCTAAACTATCACAGACGCCGAGCTTTAGGTAACTCTCACAGTGGAGGGTAAGTCCGTCCTCTTCTTAATCAATACGGAGGCTACCCACTCCACATTACCTTCTTTTCAAGGGCCTGTTTCCCTTGCCTCCATAACTGTTGTGGGTATTGACGGCCAGGCTTCTAAACCTCTTAAAACTCCCCAACTCTAGTGCCAACTTAGACAATACTCTTTTATGCACTCTTTTTTAGTTATCCCCACCTGCCCAGTTCCCTTATTAGGCCGAGACACTTTAACTAAATTATCTGCTTCCCTGACTATTCCTGGACTACAGCTGCATCTCATTGCTGCCCTTCTTCCCAATCCAAAGCCTCCTTTGCGTCCTCCTCTCGTATCCCCCCACCTTAACCCACAAGTATAAGATACCTCTACTCCCTCCTTGGCAGCCGATCATGCACCCCTTATCATCTCATTAAAACCTAATCACCCTTACCCCGCTCAATGCCAATATCCCATCCCACAGCATGCTTTGAAAGGATTAAAGCCTGTTATCACTCGCCTGCTACAGCATGGCCTTTTAAAGCCTATAAACTCTCCTTACAATTCCCCCATTTTACCTGTCCTAAAACCAGACAAGTCTTACAAGTTAGTTCAGGATCCACCCCGTGGTGCCAAACCCATATACTCTCCTATCCTCAATACCTGCCTCTACAACCCATTATTCTGTTCTGGATCTCAAACATGTTTTCTTTACTATTCCTTCGCACCCGTCATCCCAGCCTCTCTTCGCTTTCACTTGGACTGACCTTGACACCCATTAGGCTCAGCAAATTACCTGGGCTGTACTGCCGCAAGGCTTCACAGACAGCCCCCATTACTTCAGTCAAGCCGAAATTTCATCCTCATCTGTTACCTATCTCGGCATAATTCTCATAAAAACACACGTGCTCTCCCTGCTGATCGTGTCCGATTAATCTCCCAAACCTCAATCCCTGACAAAACAACTCCTTTCCTTCCTAGGCACGGTTAGTGTGGTCAGAATTCTTACACAAGAGGCAGGACCGCACCCTGTAGCCTTTCTGTCCGAACAACTTGACCTTACTGTTTTAGCCTAGCCCTCATGTCTGCGTGCAGCGGTTGCCGCTGCTTTAATACTTTTAGAGGCCCTAAAAATCACAAACTATGCTCAACTCACTCTCTACATTTCTCATAACTTCCAAAATTATTTTCTTCCTCATACCTGATGCATACACTTTCTGCTCCCCAGCTCCTTCAGCTGTACTCACTCTTTGTTAAGTCCCACAATTACCATTGTTCCTGGCCCGGACCTCAATCTGGCCTCCCACATTATTCCTGATACCACACCTGACCCCCATGACTGTATCTCTCTGATCCACCTGACATTCACCCCATTTCCCCATATTTCCTTCTTTCCTGTTCCTCACCCTGATCACGCTTGATTTATTGATGGCAGTTCCACCAGGCCTAATCGCCACACAGCAGCAAAGGCAGCCTATGCTATAGTACAAGCCACTAGCCCACCTCTTAGAACCTCATTTCCTTTCCATCGTGGAAATCTATCCTCAAGGAAATAACTTCTCAGTGTTCCATCTGCTACTCTACTACTCCTCAGGGATTATTCAGGCCCCCTCCCTTCCCTACACATCAAGCTTGAAGATTTGCCCCCACCCAGGACTGGCAAATTAGCTTTACTCAACATGCCCCGAGTCAGACAACTAAAATACCTCTTAGTCTAAGTAGACACTTTCACTAGATAAGTAGAGGCCTTTCCTACAGGGTCTGAGACGGCCAGCGCAGTCATTTCTTCCCTTCTGTCAGACATAATTCCTCAGTTTAGCCTTCCCACCTCTATACAGTCTGATAACAGACCAGCCTTTATTAGTCAAATCAGCCAAGCAGTTTTTCAGGCTCTTAGTATTCAGTGAAACCTTTACATCCCTTACGGTCCTCCGTCTTCAAGAAAAGTAGAACGGACTAAAGGTCTTTTAAAAACACACCTCACCAAGCTCAGCCACCAACTTAAAAAGGACTGGACAATACTTTTACCACTTTCCCTTCTCAGAAGTCAGACCTGTCCTCAGAATGCTATAAGGTACAGCCCATTTAAGCTCCTATATAGATGCTCCTTTTTATTAGCCCCCGTCTCATTCCAGACACCAGACCAACTTAGACTGTGCCCCCCCCCAAAAAAAAAACTTGTCATCCCTACTATCTTCTGTCTAGTCACACTCCTATTCACCGTTCTCAACTACTCATACATGCCCTGCTCCTGTTTACACTGCCGGTTTACACTGTTTCCCCAAGCCATCACAGCTGATATCTCCTGCTGCTATCCCCAAACTGCCACTCTTAACTCTTGAAGTAAATAAATAATCTTTGCTGGCAGGACTATGCTGAATCTCCTTAGGCACTCTCTAATCAGATGTCCTAGGTCCTCCCAATTCTTATAGACCTTTTATACCTGTTTTTCTCCTCTTATTCCATTTAGTTTTTCAATTCATACAAAACCATATCCAGGCCATCACCAATCATTCTATATGACAAATGTTTCTTTTAACATCCCCACAATATCACCCCTTACCACAAGATCTCCCTTCAGCTTAATCTCTCCCACTCTAGGTTCCCATGCCGCCCCTAATCCCGCTTGAAGCAGCCCTGAGAAACATCACCCATTCTCTCTCCATACCACCCCACAAAAATTTTCGCTGCCCCAACACTTCAACACTATTTTGTTTTATTTTTCTTATCAATATAAGAAGGCAGGAATGTCAGGCCTCTGAGCCCAAGCCAAGCCATCGCATCCCCTATGACTTGCACGTATACATCCAGATGGCCTGAAGTAACTGAAGATCCACAAAAGAAGTAAAAATAGCCTTAACTGATGACATTCCACCATTGTGATTTGTTTCTGCCCCACGCTAACTGGTCAATGTACTTTGTAATCTCCCCCACCCTTAAGAAGGTTCTTTGTAATTCTCCCTAACCTTGAGAATGTACTTTGTGAGATCCACCCCTGCCCGCAAAACATTGCTCTTAACTTCACCGCCTATCCCAAAACCTGTAAGAACCAATGATAATCCACCACCCTTTGCTGACTCTCTTTTCGGACTCAGCCCACCTGCACCCAGGTGAAATAAATAGCCATGTTGCTCACACAAAGCCTGTTTGGTGGTCTCTTCACACGGACGCGCATGAAACCTATATCAAATCAAGCCTCTTAAGACACCAAAACACCAATTTCACCTAGTACAGAAGGAATGAGGGCTTGATAATTGCAGAAATTTAAACTTCTTCAGCTTGGCTGGGCGTGGTAGCCCACGCCTGTAATCCCAACACTTTGGAGGGAGCTGAGGCAGGTGGCTCACTTGAGGTCAAGAGTTTGACACCAGCCTGGCCAACATGGGGAAACCCCATCTCTACTAAAAATAGAAAAATTAGCCAGGTGTAGTGGCACATACCAGTAGTCCCAGCTACTTGGGAGGTTGAGGATGGAGAATTGCTTGAACCTACGCAACGGAGGTTGCAGTGAGCCGAGATTGTGCCACTGCATTCCAGCCTGGGTGACAGAGCAAGACTCTGTCTCAAATAAATAAATAAATTAAATAAACTTCTTGGGCTGGAAATTGGAGACTTGGTAGAATTTGGTCTTAACTTCCCAGCCTTATCTTCCCTCATTCCCTAACACCTCTGTTACTGTGTGCCCCAAACAGGTTTGCTCTCTCCACATCACCATCTAATGGTTTTTTCCAACTTTTCCCATTCTCTAATGGCTAGCTCAAATGCAGTATCCTCACTGCATCTTTTCTTCCCCCATCCCCAGTTCACTAAAGAGAATGCCTGCGTTTTAGCACTGCTTTGTATCTTTTTTTTTTTTTTTTTTTTTTGAGACGGAGTCTCGCTCTGTCACCCAGGCTGGAGTGCAGTGGCGCAATCCCGGCTCACTGCAAGCTCCGCCTCTCGGGTTCACGCCATTCTCCTACCTCAGCCTCCCAAGTAGCTGGGACTACAGGCGCCCGCCACTACGCCCGGCTATTTTTCTGTATTTTTTAGTAGAGACGGGGTTTCACTGTGTTAGCCAAGATGGTCTCGATCTCCTGACCTCGTGATCTGCCCGCCTCAGCCTCCTAAAGTGCTGGGATTACAGGCGTGAGCCACCGCGCTCGGCCAGCACTGCTTTGTATCATTATCTTTTAAGAGTTCTTCATCCACTCCAGCATCACCTCCATCCAACTAAAGGCAAAATCTTCTTAAACTTCCTAACTCCTATAACACCCCACATAGCAGGTACTCATTAAACATTGATTGATTGATCATGGTGGGACTGGAGAGAAGACTGAAGTCATTAAGAGATGGTTTGTGAGAAAAGAGAATCTGAGATGGGTTTTCAAGCATTTAGTTGAGGAAAGGGGAGCAGGGCTTCCACGTAAGAACAACGTGTATTGGTAAACCAAGAACATCACACTGAGCAGAGCAGAAAAACACAGAAGCCACAGAGAAAAAGGCCTGGAACAACCAAGGCTAGATTACAGGCAACAGTGGAATGACTTGATTCAACACAAGTGCGCCTCTGGGAGCAAAATGGACTGAGGAGAGGTGAGGACGGGAGAGACCTGAGTCTTTGGGCCAAGCAGAGGCTTCTGCAACAATTCAGGCAAACATGGGGTGACAAGGACCCTGACTGAGACGATGCTGAACCCCAACTGCTGGTTTGTTCAACTGGTACAGTTCACATTATTAAGTCATAACAACTGTGAAGCTTATGTCTCTACAGATACCATGTGACTCCCCCCCACCAAGTGTGTCCCTCTCATTTCATAATGTGACTCTAGGATGGGTGCGGTAGCTCACGTGTGTAACCCCAAAGCTTTGTAAGGGAAAGGTGGGAGGATCACTTGAACTTGAGTTTGAGACCATCCTGGGCAACACAGCAAGACCTCATCTCTACTAAAAATCAAAAGAATTAGCCAAGCGTGGTGGCGTTTTGCCTATAGTCCCAGCTACTCAGGAGGCTGAGGCAGGAGACTTATTTGAGCACAGGGGTTCAAGGCTGCAGTGAGCTATGATCACACCCCTGCACTCCAGTCTAGACAACAGCGCGCGAGACTCTGTCTCAAAAACAAGTTACAAAAACAAAATGTAACTCTAAATGTAGCCTATTAAACTCGGCTTAGGTCATTTAAATTATTCAATACCCATATTAATATCTTCAAAGCAAACTAATTCCACTGTGGTTATAGCAAGTTAGGCATTTCTGGGCAAGTGGTTTGACTGGAGTCAGGATGTCCTCTTTTTGTGAAATTATGGCAGTAGTACCTGCTTTGCTAGGATACTTGGTAAACTAATTTAATGAATATCTGTAAAGTACTTTGAGCTCCTTGGAGAACAGTTCCATATATAAAGAAGCCTTATGACCTGCCTGCAACTGCAGATTTTGCAAACGTGATCTTACTTTTTCTCTTTTGGGATATGCTCCCCTTTAAACTGAAGCTCAACCTCCTGAAGGGGGTTTCTTACTAGGAAAAATCAGACAATTTGAGGAAATAGCTATCACCTCCAAGATCCCGGAAGCAGTACTAAATAAGAGACCTCAGAACAAGGCAGTACTAGGTATGTCACCTATCCCATTACCAGTCCAATTTCTCTCTCCACTTAAAGGAGGCTTCCAGGTCTAGCCTACAGGAAAGTTCACTTATTAACCCTCTGGCAGAGTACTACCTGCTAACCAGGTTAACACACATTTCCTTCGTAGCACTGTAATTCACAGTGCAATGACAGCAATATGCTTCTATAACTACAGCTTCAGACTGTGCTCCTCAGCCTTACTCAGAATAGGCTATCAACACTGACTCGTTAGGATGTTCAAGGGGTTATATGTATTTGTGTGTGGGGGGAGTTCCCGACACCGATTTCACCATGCTTCTGTGGTCACTGCAGGAAAAAGGTAGAGCTCTCTGTTCTCTATCGTCGCTCTCTTTGGAATATTATTCTCACTTCAAGCATTCTGCCTGAGCGAAGCCGTCACTTCTCCAACACATGGTCACAATTCTGAAGCTGCCAGGCGATTGAACGCAGTCGGCAGCACCCACCACTACCGGAGACTCGGCCCCAATCCGAAGCTTCTCCCTTAGTCAGGGATTGGGGCGCTGGGTTCCTAGAGTCACCGCCGGGTGGCGACCCCACCACAATCTCCCCAAAGCGCCGAAGCATGTCAGCCCGAAGATCTTGGCTGTCGCCTTCCCCCGAGCCTGCGGTGCCCGACGGGACCCCGAGTTCACGCCGCCGCGCGCCAGAGCAAGAGGACGCGCCGCAGCGAGGGAAGCGGGGGCCGGACTGGGGCCCCGGCGCCCTGATAGGGAAGGGGCGTGATCGCAGGCTGCTCGCGGCGAGGGCGAACCCGGGCGTGGGCTGCCAAGAGGCGACGCCATGGAGCCCGGGAAGGGGACGTGGGAGTGAAGAGAGGGGCAGCCCAGCGGCTCGAAGGCAGGCAGAAACGGCCGCGGCTACTCACTGAGCCAGGACTCCAGGCTTTCCCCTTCCGCCTCCGCCATATTGCAGCCGCCCGGGCCGGCCCGCGACTTCAAAACTCGCGAGAGTCTGCACGAGCTGAGACAGGGCGGGGCCTGCATGGGGTCCTGAGACGAGTGAGTGCCGTCACCGAGGGCCGCGCCAGACTGCGACGGATACTGGGAGGGCAAGTGTTTCCTTTTGGCGCTTCCCTTTGGACCCCGGAGTGAGAAACTCTAACGTCCAGATCAGTGGAGAGAAACGCAGATTTAGGACCCCGAGGAGTCTTTTTCACCCGTTTCCCGTCACTCGCTCAGGCGTGCCGAGGGCAGTCCTTATGGGGTCCTCGTGGCCAGCCAAGATGGCTGCCCCCGCAGTGAAGGTTGCCCGAGGATGGTTGGGCCTGGCGTTGGGCGTGCGACCGGCTGTCTTGCAGCTTCCAGGGTGAGAGGGTGGCGGGCAGCGGGGGGGCGCCGCTTGGTTCTACACGGAGGGACCTGCGAGGAAGGAAGCGGGCCACAGGCAGGCCGCCTGGGGCCCTAGAGAGAGCACTGCCCTGGGGGCCGGAGTATCTGGATTCTAGCTTCTAAGTTAGCTGCGTGACCCTGGGCCAATCCGAAGGTTTAGTGACTACCTCTCGCCTAAGGAGTCTGGCTGATCTAGGGTTCTAACGCGGAGCTGAAAGTGCGGTTCAGCTAAAGAGCTCAGAGCTGGGATCGCCTGTGAATTGGGATGGGTGTGTAGGCGCCAAGCCCATCCTTACCATTAGCCCTTGACCAGGAGGAGACTTTACCCGCCTGTTTGGGGAATGTCCTCCTACTTCTTGGGACAAGGGCCTGAATTGTTGTGGCTCAGGTTTAGCTCGCGGTCTCCGCGCCGCTCTCCCTCGTCGGTGCGTTGGCAGTCATGCCTATTGTTAAGTCAAACCTACTCGCTTGTGGAGTCAGCTTTTGCCTGCCTCCTCCTTTTCCCCCCTCCCAGGCTAACTCAGGTGAGATGGAGTCGCTATAATCCTGAATTCAAGGATCCCTTGATTGACAAGGAATATTATCGCAAGCCTGTGGAGGAGCTAACTGAGGAGGAGAAATATGATCGGGAGCTCAAGAAGACTCAGCTCATCAAAGCTGCTCCAGCAGGGAAAACAAGTTCTGTGTTTGAAGACCCAGTCATCAGGTGAGATGGAAACAAACACTTGTTACATGGACTGGGACTATCCCAGGGAGGGTCTCTGGTGAGGATTCCGTGATACAGCCTTGGAGAGCTAAACGTGTTGCTTTTCTCTTTGAAGTAAATTCACCAACATGATGATGATAGGGGGAAACAAAGTACTGGCCAGATCCCTCATGACTCAGGTAAACAGCACTTCCCTCCTCAGTCATCTTTCTTACCCCCCCCACCCCGTAGCCTTGTACTTGGTACTTTCAGTGTAGCTTAAGAGCAAATGGATTCATATTATCTATTATTAAGATTAACTTCCCTGCATGTGTACGGGCTTTAATGAAACCCTGTAGGAGTCAACAACTGCCATTCCTTGGTGTTTCAGAAATAAACACACAATTAAAAAAAAAGGAAAAAATAAAAAATAAAACAACTGCCATTCCCCACCTCACCCCCCACCCCCTCCACACCACAAATCTCAGTCCACTCTTTGTGTCTTAGTCTAGCAAAGGGGGAGGCACTTAAAAACTTCGTTTTGGATGTGCTGTGAGAGGAGCTTCATTGCCAGAGCAGAACAGGAGGATGGGAGTAAAGGGCAAGGTACTAGCTTGGCTGGGTAAACCCTTTAGGGAGCCTGGGTCAGCCTCTTCCACCGTATTCTTTTGCAGACTCTGGAAGCTGTGAAAAGGAAGCAGTTTGAGAAGTACCATGCCGCTTCTGCAGAGGAACAGGCAACCATCGAACGCAACCCCTACACCATCTTCCATCAAGCACTGAAAAACTGTGAGCCTATGATTGGGCTGGTACCCATCCTCAAGGGAGGCCGTTTCTACCAGGTGAATGAATGGCCAGGGCAAGAAAGCAGGGCCCTCCACATGTGAAACAAGATAGGTGGTGCTTGGGAGTTGGGTCAAGATTGATAGCTTTCTAGCTGGTGCAGTGGGATTGCACCTGTAATCTCAGCACTTTGGGAGCCTAATGCAGGATAGCTTGAGCTCAGGAGTTAAGAGACCAGCAGGGCAACATAGGGAGACCCCGTCTCTACAAAAAAAAAAAAAGCAAAAAAATTAGCCAGGTGTGGTGGTGTGCACCTGTGCTCCCAACTACTCAGGAGGCTGAGGTGGGAGGATCACTTGAGTCCAGGAGGTCAAGGCTGCAGTGAGTTATGATTGCACCCCTGCATTCCAGCCTGGGCAAGACAGAGAAACCTTGTCTCAGAAAAAAAAAAAAAAAAAGGCTGGGCACGGTGGCTCACACCTGTAATCCCAGCACTTTGGGAGGCCGAGGCGGGTGGATTACCTGAGGTCGGGAGTTCAAGATCAACATGGAGAAACCGTTTCTACTAAAAATACAAAATTAGCCAGGCGTGGTGGCGCATGCTTGTAATCCCAGCTACTTGGGAGGCTGAAGCAGGAGGATTGCTTGAACCCAGGAGGCAGAGGTTGCTGTGAGCCGAGATCATGCCATTGCACTCCAGCCTGGCAACAGAGCAAGACGCCGTCTCAGAAAAAAAAAAAAAAAGGATTGAGACTGTCACAGTCCACTCGTCTGAGTCCTGTAGGGTAAAAATTATGGGTAGAAGATGCAAGAGAGCGAAAAAGTATCTAAATGACATCTGGGAGCCCACCTCCCTTCGCCTTCTTCTGTCAAGCATCCTGTGTGTCCTAACCTGTAAAATTCTCATGGTGAGGGACTATTCATATCCTGTCTTCGTATGCCAGTGTTTGGCATAGTGCTTGACCCATAACTGATGCTTCATCAGTGTTTGCTGAACAGTACTAGGTATCTCTTTCATAGCATTTAATTATATTTTATTGTCCTGAGTTTTCTTGTGTTCTCCTTTTACAGCATCAACTCCATGAGGTAGGGACTTCTTCATTATTGTCTGCACTCTCGTGTCTGGCATCGTACTGACGCATAGTGAGGGCCTGACAAATGATTTTTGGACACAGGGTCTTGTTTTTTGGTTTTCTTTAACTGTTTGTATAGGGTCTTTTTGTTTTTAACTTTTTTTTTTTTTTTTTTTTTTTTTTGAGATGGAGTTTCGCTCGTTGCCCAGACTGGAGTGCAGTGGTGTAATCTCGGCTCTGGGCTCACTGCAGCCTCTGCCTCCCGGGTTCAAGAGATTCTCCTGTCTCAGCCCCTGCCTGCCCCAAGTAGCTGGGATTACAGGTGACCACCACCATGCCCAGCTAATTTTTTTGTATTTTTAGTAGAGACAGGGTTTCGCTGTGTCTGAAGACTGAAGGGGTCTTGTTTTTAGGTACCTATGGTCTGAGGTGGATTAGTCACCCCAGCTAATGGGGCTTTTCCTATTTGGTTCTTATAACAACTTGGTAGGACTACCGTTTAGGAGGGAAAATGGCCAGTGCTTTTCTTCTTTTTCTTTTCTTTTCTTTTTTTTTTTTGAGACAAAGTCTGGCTCTGCTGCCTAGGCTGGAGTGCAGTGGTGTAATCTTGGCTCACTGCAACCTCCGTCTCCTGGGTTCAAGCATTTCTACCTCAGCCTCCCAAGTAGCTGGGATTACAGGCGCCTGCCACCACACCCAGCTAATTTTTGCATTTTTAGTAGAGACGAGGTTTCACCACATTGGCCAGGCTGGTGTCGAAATCCTGACCTCAGGTAATCCACCTGCCTCGGCCTCCCAAAGTGCTGGAATTACAGGCGTGAGCCATCGCGCCTGGCCTTCTTTTTGTTTTTAATATATGGAGACAGGGTCTTGTTATATTGACCAGGCTAGTCTTGAACTCCTGGGCTCAAGTGATCCTCCTGCCTCAGCCTCCCAAAGTGCTGGGATTACAGGTGTGAGCCACCGTGCCTGGAGAGGCCAGTGCTTAATGAGTATTTGCTGAATGAACGTCTCTTATGTCTGCTACACTGGGGTCACCTGAAGGTGAGGGAAGCTCAAAGAAGAAAAGACAGGCCCTTCTCCCCAGGCCTGACCAGGGCTGGTCCAGAGGGAACATGTGGCTACTCCTTAGAACTCAGGGAGGCAGGAGGCCCCAAACCCTGGCAGACTTTTGGACCAACTTGCCTATGTCCTGTCTCACCCAGGTCCCTGTACCCCTACCCGACCGGCGTCGCCGCTTCCTAGCCATGAAGTGGATGATCACTGAGTGCCGGGATAGAAAGCACCAGCGGACACTGATGCCGGAGAAGCTGTCACACAAGCTGCTGGAGGCTTTCCATAACCAGGGCCCCGTGATCAAGAGGAAGCATGACATGCACAAGATGGCAGAGGCCAACCGTGCCTTGGCCCACTACCGCTGGTGGTAGAGTCTCCAGGAGGAGCCCAGGGCCCTCTGCCGCAAGAAACAGTGTGAGCTACTGTCACGCTGAAAACTACCTGTGGGTTAAGGATGTAGTTCCTTTGTAAGGGTGGGCAGGCCTCATAAGAAAGATGGAGCAGCATATTCACTATCCGTTAATCCTTCTTTCTTTGAGGCTGGAACTTGCTCTCTCTGCCCCCATTTCCTTGTAAAGAGGGAGCACGTTGACTTGGGAATTTCCTCCAGGAAACTCAGGGCTGTCTTCTCTTCCCTTAGGTTGGGGTGGACCTTTGGATATAAAAGGAAGCAGTTTTAGTATCAGAAAAGATTTATTAGAAAATTCTCACGCTGAACTGCTATAGCATGTGGTGCAGCATTTAGTAAAACTGGCTGGAGAAAATAGGCTGTTTCCAGAGTTGTCCTTGTACAAAATGTATAAAAAGCAGTTTCTGGTGTGACTTGTGCTCTGCCTCCACCCCTTGACATCCCAAAGCATCCCACCAATGGCTATGCTTACCCATTTTACAGATGGGTAAACTGAGGCACCAAGGTAGTAGTTGCACTAATGGTTACACAGTGCAGTGGCTCTTGGGAGTTGCCCTTCTCTGCCTGGCCCTGGTGGGTTGTGGTGGGGAAAGGGGCTCAGGGCAGGACCACGGCATAAGTGGGAAACATCTCACCAGGAGATGGGAAAGTCTAGAAGGGAAGACACTCAAAGTCTGGAAAGGAAAAGTCTTTGGGTGAGGCAGAGACTCCACTGCCAGCTTCAGAGGTGGGCAGAAGAAAGGCCAGTGCTGGCGAGGAAGCCCTGATCTGGAGGCCTAGTCGGAGACTTCGCTGTAGTAATACTTGTGGGCAGCTGGTGTCGTCTTCCAGCCGGCCGCCCGGAACTCAATGATCTCCAGCAGCAGCAGCTGGGCCAGGGAGCTGAGGCCAGTTGGGAGCAGGAAGCCATCCCGGATCAGCACAAAGAGCTCATCCATGCGCTGCCCATTCATTTTCTCCAGCTGCTCCCCAACCCGGTGCAGCTGCAGCACCAAACAGTCCACCTGCAGGGGACAGTGCGGGTAACACAAGTGAACTGGGGCAGGGCCAGCCTCTCACACAGCATTTGCCAAGTGCCAGGTGCTGTGCTTTGCCTTTACACTAGTTCCCTTGCTCCCTCCTTACCATCCAGTGGGTACTTCCGCATCTTACACACAAAGAAATGAGTGCCGGGACTTGCCTGAGGTCCCTCATCTGGCCAGGCTCCACTCAAGCCTGTCTCCAAACCACTTCCTCATCTCACTCTCCTGCCTCCCACACACTGCCTGGCCCTGCTTTGGCTTTGGGGCCGTCTGTACCCACAGCTAACCATGGCTCGCACAGCTGCCATCACAGGTTGGCTTTCTGGCTGAGAAGGAAGCTACTGAGCCAGTAGGTTTTGGCTGCTCTCTGTATTGGATAAATTCCAGACCTGGCAGCTTGTCCTATAACTCTGACAGGCCTTAAACACCCCCACAGTCCTGCCCCAGAAGTGACACAGTCCTCAAAGACCTCCGTGAGCAGTGGGCTGACACTCGGCTGAGCCAGACTGTCCATCCTGCAGCCTTCTGTGCTTGTGCCAGGGCTGGGGCCACCCACCTCCTCCTCCTTGCTCAAACTGTCTGGCTGGGCCAGCCGGAAGAGGCAGTCATAGACAGGGTTCACCAGGGCCATCATGGGTATGTTGTTCACCTGTGAGGAAGAGGCGGGGTCAGAGCACCAGGCTTAGTGGCCAAGGGGAGCAGTCCAACCTGGGCCTCGGGAGACAGGCCATGTCTGCCTCCCAGGGTGGCTGCCGGGGCCTCACCCTCAGGTAGTCAAAGATGTTGCAGATAAAGGTGACATAGCAGACCCAGCCCTGCAGGGAGCGTGCTCGCAGCTGCTCCCGAGCCTGGTACTCTTGCTGCAGCCGGTTGAGGAGTCCACGCCGGAAGACACTCTGGCCTGCTTGTTTACTCTCTGCCTGTGAGCCAGGGAGAGGAAGGTGAAGGGTGGGGGGCGGTGCCCCTGCAACCCCACCCATCCTATGCCTCTGTCTGTGAGCTAGACCCTGTGCATCTCTGTCCTGCAGGCCAGGCCTTCTGCCCACTCCTGAAGCACCTTCCTCAAAGCAGCTTCCTTTACTCTCCCAACCCTCAACCTGAATGATGGCGTAGCACATGCGTCCTGCTTCCTTGCTGAACACACAGTCCTGCAGAGAATGGTCCACAATCACATTGGCCACTTTCTCCAAGTCCACAGCACCCGGATCTAGGGGTAGAGATAGGAGGGGAGTCTAGAGCTGCTGCTTTATCACATTTGCGTCCACGCGCTTCTAAGAATTTGAGATAGTTGCAGTAGAGCACTCATATGCTTGAAGTGAAAGAGATGAGAAATCATACAGAGGACAGTGGCTCCAGTGGTGCAATCGGTTAGCGCATGGTACTTATAAGAAATCATGGCCAGGCGCGGTGGCTCATGCCTGTAATCCCAACACTTTGGGAGACTGAGGTGGTTGGATCACCTGGGGTCAGGAGTTTGAGACCAGCCTGGCTAACATGGTGAAACCCCATCTCTACTAAAAACACAAAAATTAGCCAGGTGTGGTGGCTCACACGTCATCTCATGTCATCCAAGCTACTTGGGAGGCTAGGGCAGGAGAATCGCTTGGACCCGGGAGGCGGAGGTTGCAGTGAGCCGAGATCATGCTATTGCACTCCAGCCTGGGCGACAAAGCAAGACTCCGTCTCGAAAAAAAAGAAAAGAAATACAGAGGGCCCGGTGTGGTGGCTCACGCCTGTAATCCCAGCACTTTGAGGGCCGAGGCGGGCGGATCACCTGAGGTCAGGATCAGGACGTCAAGACCAGCCTGGCCAACATGATGAAACCCCGTCTCTACAAAAATACAAAAAATTAGCTGGGCATGGTGGCGGGCCCCTGTAACCCCAGCTACTTGGGAGGCTGAGGCAGGAAAATTGCTTGAACCTGGGAGGCGGAGGTTGCAGTGAGCCAAGATCGTGCCATTGCACTCCAGCTTGGGCAACAAGAGCGAAACTGTCTCCAAAAAAAAGGAGAAAGAAACCATACAGAGGACAGTAACCATACAAACAAACAGCTTCACCTGTCTGCTGGTTGCCTAGTCAGAGAAAATGGGGAGGGTTATGTGGCTATTAGAGACCAATCAAAGTAAGAATGTAGTTTCTCAGGAAACACATCTTTTCCTGGCACTAGGTTAAGGAAGGAATACTGACCAGGACATGCCTCCAACAGCAATTTCACAAGGAAAAGTGTTCTTATACTACACACATGCAAACCCCCGACAAGAGAGGGCCACACAGGGCCTCCCAACAGGCTTGGCCTGACACATGATGGGTGTTGCTAATTATTAGTTGAAGACAAACTTCTGTGCTGCGTGTTACAGCGGGAAGGCATCAGGCGAGAGCAATTACTATAGCTCCTCTGGCAAACGGAATATTCTCCATCTTCTGTCTCAAAGCAGGCAGCTGTGCATTCAAGAGACGGGGCTATGGCAGCACAGAAACGAGCAATTCAAATGTAAGCGCTTCAAGGGCAGGAGCAGTGTTCTTTTTTTATGGTTAAACTTTTTTTTTGAGACAGGGTCTCGCTCTGTTAGCCAGGCTGGAGTGCAGTGGCAGGATCATGGCTCATGGCACCCTCACCCTCCCAGGCTCAATCAATCCTCCCACCTCAGCATCTTAAGTAGCTGGGACCACAGGTGCGTGCCACTATGTCCGGCTAATTTTTCAATTTTTTTTTTTTTTTTTTTTGTAGAGATGGGGTTTACACCATGTTTCCGGGACTGGTCTTGAACTCCTGGACTCAAGCAATCTGCCCACCTTGGCTTTCCAAAGTGCTGGAACTACAGGCATGAGCCACTGCGCCTAGCCCTATGGTTAAACTTTTAAAAAAGTCTTTACAGTCTGAGAGGTGACTGTGATTCATACTCCAAAATAATGGCCTCAATGTAGCTTGTCTTCCAGTTCAAGAATTACGTTGCCGACTCCTATCGTCAGAGAATGAGGGGAGGGGTGGAGGCATTCACCAGGCTCAGCCTCTGGTGCTGCCCACAGGGGCCCTTCTCTGTCGCTCCTGACCCCAGCTCAGGAGGGGTCCCGTGCTCACCTTTGAGTGCTGTCTTCAGCAGCTGCTGGGTCTCTGCATCAAAGGACTGGATTTTATACTCCTCTCTACTGGGCTCCCCCATGACTAGCCAGCCCCGGTAGCTCTTGACTGGGCTGGGAATAAGGACAGCACCTGGGGAGGAGAAGAGGCGAAGGGAGCGGCCTCAGGTGTGGAGCGCAGGGCGGGTTCCGTCCTGCAGGCCCTGGACGGGGCTGACGGCGCTCGGGACAGGGGCTCCTGGGCGGTCCGTGGCGTGCGGTGGTTGGCTGAGGGCCCACCAGGCTTGGCTTCTGGCGGGGACTGGGCATCAGCCAGGCACCTGCTGCTCAGTTTAGAAACCCCTCGCTTGTGGGATTACACAAGAGCGAGAAGCTGAAGCAGGAAAGCGCCCACCCTCCAGTCCCAGCAGGAGGCAGGAGTAGACCGGGGCAGGGTGTGTGCGGGCGGACGTTACAGTTGCTTAAATAAACCGGCCTGACGTTGCTGGCCCAGGAAGATGCCGGTGAGGGCCAGGCTGGGAACTCCAAGCGGTGCGACTCTGTCCCCAGCAGGGCTCCGAGCCCCTCTCCCCAACCCTTTCTTTCTGGCTTTCGCCGAGTCCTTCGGTCTCAACACCCGCCGCTGCATCCCCCGGATGGGGCCGGCCTGCGTGGGTGGGGACGCAGGCGCCCTGTTCGCCGCCCCTGCCGGGAGCAGCCTGAACTCCCCAGACCCGTGCCAGCTTCTCCCCGGGACAGGCTGGTCGGATCGGCTCCCGAGTGGCAGTAACCCGGCCCTACGCACTCGAGACTCCTAATTCCTGAGCTCCATTCTGGAGCCTTCCTCTTACGGGGGGGCAGGATGATGCGCCCCCGAGAGGTGGCTCCCGCCGGAGGCTCCCCTCTGGTCACAGGAGGCGCCTTTAGGGTCTCCAGCCCTCGGCCGCTCCCCCTGCTCCCGGAACGCCCCTCGCGGAGGCACAGGGCGGGCTGCGGAGCCCACGGCCCAGGGTCTCGCGGGCAGGAGAGGCGGCGTGGGCGCCGTGACCCACCTGCCGGGCCGGTGGCGCGCGCGCGTGCCCGGGGCCGCTCGGCGCCTGGGAGCGCGCAACTAGCGTCCGGCGCTGCGGGGGCCGCAGTGAGCTCATCTCCTCGCGCGGCGCCGGGGAAGGGCCGGCACGCCCGCGCCACCTGCCGGGCCCGCGGGGTACTGCCCTGGCCTCCAGGCCGCCCCGGAAGCCGCGCCGCCTGCGTGGGACCCTGCGACGCTGCCACCCAGCCGCAGGCGGAACTCGCTCGGCTCGTCACCCCTTCACCCGGTGCGCCTGGGCCGTGTCCGGGCCCACGCCGGACCCGCCGGACCCTCGATCTTGCGCGTGGCCCCGCACCCAGCCCTCCCCGGAGCTCAGGTGCACTGGGCTGGGAGACACCGCTGGGCTGCGCGGCGTGGGAGGAGCCTGCAGAGGGCGTGGTGGGGACCCGGTGGCAGGAGGAACAGCATCAGCCCTGGTCGCACCACTTTCCCCGCTCCCCCCACCCAGGTAGAGAAGGCAGGGGCTGCAGGACCGGGGCCAGCCACAACCCTCTCCCGCTCCAAGGAGGACATGGGCGAAGGGAGTTTCAGGTCATAGGGGCAGCCCCGAGAAAGGGGCCCCATGGGCAACTCGCGGCCGTCGGTTGTTGCGAGTGCCCCTGAAGTGGCGCGGACCCCACCGCCCGGCGTCTGCCCTGGGTGACAGGAGGGCACCTAGAAGTGAGGGAAGAACTGCCGCCACTCCTGCCGCGCGACCGGGAGGAGCGCTGCCGGCGCTGCCCGCGTTCTCGCCTCCTTTTAAAAGAACCGCCAAAGTGGTCACCGAAAACGGAGGAGGAAGAGAACGCTCAGCTGCAGCAAAAGAAACCAATGGGCAGGAGAGATGAAGAGAAGAAACTTTAACGAAATTTTATAAAAAATGCATTCAGGCAGCTGCAACCTCGTGGCCCCCGCCGCAGCCTGGACCTTGGGAACCAGCAGCCCAGAGCCAGGAAGCCCCAGCATTCAGGGCCCAGACAGACCCCAAAATCCCAGACCAGAGGCAGGCAAGGATGGTGCGAGGAGGAGCCCAGGACCCACACGCCAGGGCCAGGGCCAGCGCCGGCTCCCAGTGGGTGCCTCCTTCCAAGGCTGGAGAGGAGACAGAATGGAGGGCTCCCCAGGTCGGAGCAACCCCTACAGGCCGGGCAGGTGGAGGGAAGGGTGCAGGTCATGGAGACCTCCCCTCAGCCTGGAACTGGTTTCTCCTCTGCCTTTCCGCCTGTGGGTGTCCCTGTGCTCTGGTAACACCCCAGGCACCAGCTGTGCCCTCACCAGGCTACCTGCCCGCCCCTTCCTTCCGCCATCTCCATCAGTGGGGCTGCTTCAGAGCCACGGCCCTTCTGGGGCTCCAGGGGAGGATGCACCCGCAGCATGCTCTGCACTGAGGAGCAGGCAGTGGGCGCTGATGCCACCTGTCCTGCCGACAGCTCCTCACCCAGCAAGGCCGACCCAGCCCTGGGTGAAAGAGGAGCCAGTGAGGTAGACTGGGGAGAGGCTGCACCTTCACCCACGCCTGCCCACAGCATGGCCCGTCCACTTCCTGCACGGGCACTGGGATCTGCTTTCCATGGAGCCCCACGGCCATAACCAGCCCGGTCCTGGGAGAGGACAGCCTGGGTGGTGGTGTGTCTGCAGACACAAAGATCTGGGCCCAGGGCCCAGGAAGTGACTGGCTCAGCCTGGAGTCTCCCCCAGCACTAGAAGCAGAGCTGCCAAGGGCTGCCGCTATGGAGAACATGGGATTTGAGGAAGGCAGGAGTCCTTTCCCTCATACTTTGTGAGTAGGCAGATGTGCCAGGAGAGATGGAGTAAGATAAGGAATGTGCGTTTAGCTTTAATGTCTATTAAATAGGTTGGGAAAAACAGGCCAAGTGTAGGGACCTGACTCCTGCAAAGGGCCTACCACAGCCCTCTGCACTCAAGCAGCAGCCCCATCCAGACCAGGAGCGTTCTGTTCTCCTGGCAGACAGGGCTGACAGGTGTAGGATGGCGTCTGTTTCCTTTGGAGTGTGGGCTGGTCAGAGGAGAAACAGCAACTTCCTGCTCCTTCTCACTGTGTCGTTGGTTCACCGTAGACCACGTCCTGCATTCCCTCTGATTCTCTCATGGGGAGAGCCCTGGACCTTCTGGTGGTGTCCCAGCTGGGTGGGTTCAAGGCTGCCACCCCGCTTGGGGCAGCTGGCCTGCAGGGAAGGGCCAGACGGCACCTCTCAGTGGAGACTGAATCTTCCTTCCTTCAGGAGGCTGCCTCCACGGAAGACCTGGGGTCCTTCCTGTGCTCAGCGCTGGCTGGCTGTCCTGTTCATGCAGTGGAAGACATTACAGAAGAATTCATACCAGAAGAACATGAAGCCCGTGGAGAGGGCAGCCTTCAGCAAGCTGGGGGACAGGCCCTTGAAGAAGCCCAGGGCGCCTTCCTTTTGCAGCACCTGCTTGGCACAGTCCATGAGGCCCTTGTATCTCCGCACCTGCGGAGAGGAAAGGGATGAAAATATGGATGCCCGCTCTGCTCCCATTAACACAGCCCCTGGCACATCACAGCTCTGAAGAAGTACTTGCTGGACAAAGAAATGAATGCAAAATAGCAAATTATTTTATTTTTTTGTTGAGGCAGAGTCTCACTCTGTTGCCCAGGCTGGAATGCAGTGGCACAATCTTGGCTCATTGCAGCCTCTGCCTCCCAGGTTCAAGTGATTCTCCTGCCTCAGCCTCCTGAGTAGCTGGGATTACAGGCACACACCACCACGCCCGGCTAATTTTTTGTATTTTTAGTAGAGATGCAGTTTCGCCATGTTGGCCAGGCTGGTCTTGAACTCCTGACCTTAGGTGATCCACCCGCTTCAGCCTCCCAGTGTGCTGGGATTACAGGCATGGACAACCATGCCCAGCTCAAAATAGCAAATAAATTAATCTCATTCTTTCTACTGCAATTGGGTTAAGACTGAACAGATGACAGGCCTAGAAATCAGCAGCTGGACAGAGCTCCTTCCTGCCCAGGAAGAACGGCTGCCTGTGGCTCCAAAGGATCCAGCAATGGCTCCAGAACCTCTTCCCAGAGGCGTCTCTGACCCTTCATCGCACCCCACCTGATCCCCCTTGGGCAGCCCTCAGTAGCTCTCAGCCAGGCCTTCCTGCCTCCAGCCTCACCCTCTCCAGCTGACCTCACACACTACTGCCAGACGTTCATCCCCAGGCACAGCCCTCCTCAGGCCTGGCTTCCCTCCAAAAGCTGCAGTAACTCCCAGTGACGACATCATGAGAAATCAAGTCCAAACCCCAGGATCTGCCGTTCAAGGCACTGCACCATTTGGCCTTGATTTTCCTCCCTGATCTGACCTCCACTGGTCCTCCCACGTGCCCTTCCCACCTCCGGCCAAACTGGATTACACTAGTCTTTGTTAGCAGTAAGGCCTCCCTCTGTCATCCTGGGCTCTCACCATCGCTCCCTGTCCAAATTCAAACTGTCCCTTCATGCTGGGTGCAGTGGTGCCTGCCTGCAATCCCAGCTACTTGGGAGGCTGAGAGTGGGAGGATCGCTTGAGCCCAGGATTTCGAGACCAGCCCAGGCAACAGAGCGATACCCCATTTAAAAAAAGAAACAAAAAAAGAAAACAAACTCTCCCTTCAGGACAAGCCGGTAAGTGGAAAAGGGAGGTTACAAACCTTGTATACAGTGTATCCCTATTTTTGTTAAAATGTACACGTGTATTTATGAAAAGAAATAAAACTACACTGAAAGGTTCCATGTGGTTATCTGTGGTAGTGAAATTACAAGGGATTTTGGTCTTTTTTTTTTTTTTGAGACAGAGTCCCACTCTGTCGCCCAAGATGGTGTGCAGTGGTGTGATCGTAGCTCACTGCAGCCTCGAACTCCTGGGCTCAAGCAATTCTCCTGCCTCAGCCTCTCCAGTAGCTGGAACTACAAGCACACACCACCATGCCCGGCTAATTTTTTAATTTTTATTTTGTAGAGACAGGGTTTTGCTATGTTGACCAGGCTGGTTTCAAGCTCCTGGCCTCAACTGATTTTCCCATTCTGGCCTCCAAAAGTGTTGGGATCACAGGCGTGATCCACTGCAGCTGGCTTGGTCTTTCTTTTTGTCTATCTAAATTTTCTAAAGTTTCCTACAGAGAAAATGCATTATAACTATAAACCCAGCTCTTTTTCTTCCCCCAAGGAAGGAATGCTCTCTCCCTATCTTGCCTCCCATTCCATGCCATCCCTCTCCTCTGACATTGTCAGGCATATTTTTTCACGCCTCCACATCTCAGGTTCCCAGGATACAGAGGGGAAAGGCCTGGAATTGCCCATCCTTAGCCTACCCCTAACCCTACCCACTGACCAAAAGAAAAGGAGTATGTAAAAATCTGAACAACTGAGGAGTGACTACTAAGACTACAACATGACCTAGCATGGGGCTTCTGAATGGCCAACTCTCCTAGTGCACATAAAATACAACTTAGGCCCGGGTGTGGCGGCTCATGCCTGTAATCCCAGCACTTTGGGGGGCTGAGGCAGATGGATCAACTGAGGTCAGGAGTTCGAGACCACCTTGGCCAATGTGGTGAAACCCTGTCTCTTCTAAAAATACAAAAATTAGGACATGGTGGCGGGCGCCTGTAATCCCAGCTGCTCAGAGGCTAAGGCAGGAGAATCACTTGAACCAGGGAGGCGGAGGCTACAGTGAGCCGAGATCACGCCACTGCACTCCAGCCTGGGCAAAAGAGCGAGACTCCGTCTCAAAAAATATATATATATATGGCTGGGCACAGTGGCTCATGCCTGTAATGTCAGCACTTTGGGAGGCCGAGGCAGGTGGATCACCTGAGGTCAGGAGTTCGAGACCAGCCTGGCTAACATGGTGAAACCCTGTCTCTACTAAAAATACAAAAAATTAGCTGGGCGTGGTGGCACGCGCCTATAATCCCAGCTACTTGGGAGGCTGAGGTAGGAGAATCGCTTGAACCTGGGAGGCAGAGGTTGCAGTGAGCCGAGATCACGCCATTGTACTCCAGGCTGGGCAACAAGAGCAAAACTCCATTTCAAAACAAAAACAACAAAAACAAAACAAAAACATACATATATATATAACTTAGTTGCTCAAATTCACTCCATTCCAGAACAACTATAGCAAAACCCCTTTTCTGTGTTCTTTAATATCTGGGGACCTTCCTTGCTCTGTTGCCCAGGCTAGAGTGCAGTGGTGGGATTGTGGCTCACTGTAACATCCACCTCCCAGGTTCAAGCGATTCTCCTGTTTCAGCCTCCCGAGTAGCTGGGACTACAGGCGCCCACCACCATGCCCAGCTAATTTTTATATTTTTAGTAGAAATGGGGTTTCACCATGTTGATCAGGCTGGTCTGGAACTCCTGACCTCAGGTGATCCACTTGCCTCGGCCTCCCAAAATGTTGGGATTACAGGCGTGAGCCACCATGCCCACACCCAGCTTCTGGACATGTTTTTTTTTTTTGAGATGGAGTCTCGCTCTGTTGCCTAGGCTGGAGTGCAGTGGCGCAATCTCAGCTCACTGCAAGCTCTGCCTCCTGGGTTCACGCCATTCTCCTGCCTCAGCCTCCCGAGTAGCTGGGACTACAGGTGCCCGCCACCACGCCTGGCTAATTTTTTTGTATTTTTTTTTTTGTTAGTAGAGACGGGCTTTCACTGTGTTAGCCAGGATGGTCTCGATCTCCTGACCTCGTGATCCGTCCGCCTTGGCCTCCCAAAGTGCTGGGATTACAGGTATGAGCCACCACGCCCGGCCAGGACATGTTTTAAGAGCAGAAACTGTGCTAGGTGCAGTGGCTCACACCTGTAATCCCAGCACTTTGGGAGGTGGAGTCAGGAGTGTTCAAGACCAGCCTGGGAAACAGAGTGAGACCCTGCCTCTATTTTAAAGAAAAAAAAAAAAAGAGTAGACACTGTATGTCTTTGGCCCAGATCCTTCCACAGTGCTCAGGACCCAGGGTTTGCATGCAGCTTTCCCACATGCTTGGGGATCTCAAGGGATGGACTGGAGGTGAAGGGACCATGGCCAGGGGTGATGTTGCCCAATGGGTAGGAGGTGACTACTGGTTCCCTCATGTGCCCAGTGATGGCAAGGGTCAGAGCTGTCTGCCCGGGAGTGAACGGCTCACCTGGCCAAAGGCAGCTCTGGCGTGCTCGAACCCTCCAACCTGTAGCCGCTTCTTGAAGAGGTCCAGCGGATATGTGAGGGTCTTGCTGATGACACCAGCTCCACTGCCACAAAGCAGGTTTTGGAGGTTCTCTGAACCAGAGAAGTGGGATTGGGAGAACGGATGAGAGAAACGCAGTCTATGGGTGACAACTTAAAAGGTGTCAGGGCTAATCCTCCACCACAAACCAAACCCCACAAACGCACTTCTATCTGACCTCCACTGGTCCTCCCATTCCAAAAGGGAATGTAATCTAGGGGGAGAAGAGCCAGACACAGCCACTTCTGGCAGAGTAATCCGGGCTGGAGGGGCTGGAGGCCGCAGTCCCCCAGCTGGAGGCAACATGGGCCTCAAGCTCTGCAGCATGACTCAGTTCAGGGCTGGAGAGGGACCAGGATGCCCCACCCCTCCCCAGCCTCCCCCTGCCTGGAAAGAGCAACCGAAGAACCTCAACCAAAAAACAAGCAACTTGCAATTTGGACTTCTGACAAAAATGAAAACCATGACCAATCACTGGAAGTCAATTTCAGTAATGCCAGTGATGGGTGTGGCAGGAGCTGGAAGAAATCAAGTCCTCTCCAAGCAGCTGCAGTTGTTTTGTTTGCCACATTACAGAGCCAGGTACAGAGACCCGCGGTCTTCGATTCGGACAGGAGAACTTTAGCTCCTTCGTGATTTGGAAGGGGGCGTTCTGGCGGCTGGGGTGGGAGGGTTTCCTCTCGTGTGAGGGCTGCCTCACCATTTTTCTTTCCTTCGGCTGGTATGGCCCACTTGTACAGGTGCTTCAAGGAGCTGTAACAGGAGAACTGCAGCCCGGCGTAGGGGAAGATGGCAATCAAGGTGGGGGCCAAGCCTTTGTAGAAAACCTGGGGGCCTTCGCTCCTATACATGGTCCCCACGGCATGGCACAGCGTATTATAGACCTGGACACACACACGCACTTTGAATGAGCTCAGTGAAGTGGTTTTAGCCCTGGAACAGCCCATCATAGCTCTGTCCCCTCGCCTAAAATACCAGCTACCAGGAGCCAGACTCCTCCTACCAGGAAGACGGTGAAGGGAAATGCTGGACAGAGATTCGAAGGATGGCATTTTCCAGAAACTCCCCCTTCTACACATGTATACCACTGTTATATCCACAGGTGTGCACAAAAGTGTGTGTCGAAGAGTCACTGCAGCGTCCTGGGGAAGAGCTAAAGATGCAATGTCCATCTGTGAGTGATGGTTACATGAATTATGGGACACCAGCTCACAAGAACCTAGTGCAGCTGTTAAAACAGGAAGGTGCGGCCGGGCGCGGTGGCTCACGCCTGTAATCCCAGCACTTTGGGGAGGCTGAGGCAGGCAGATCACTTGAGGACAGGAGTTTGAGACCAGCCTGGCCATCATGGTGAAAGCCCATCTCTACTAAAAATACAAAAATTAGCTGGGGGTGGTGGCTCATGCCTGTAATCCCAGCTTCTTGGGAGGCTGAGGCACAAGAATTGCTTGAACCTGGGAGGCGGAGGTTGCAGTGAGCTGAGATTGTACCACGGCACTCCAACCTGGGTGACAGGCGGAGACTCTGTCTCAAAAACAAAAATAAATAAATAAATAAATAATAAAGTAGAGAGGAGGTCTTGCTATGTTGCCCAAACTGGTCTCGAACTCCTGACCTCAGGTGATCCTTCCTCCTTGGCCTCCCAAAGTGCTGGGATTACAGGTGTGAGCCACTGCACCCGGCCAAGCATGTTACTTAGAATTATGGAAGGAAATAATCAAAGAAACAACTATAAGTATTAAAAGTAGTCGCCTCTGGGGATCGGAATCAGGGAGCGGCTGGTATTTTTTTAAATTATAATTCATGAAGAACTGTCTTTGTAACCTTGATACATCTTATACGTTGTAAAATTTTTTATCGTTCAAGATCAGGTTTACAATATGGTTGTGACTAGTCTTAAGGCAGGTGGAGAGTCTTGTAGGTTTTAACCAGGTCTCTTCCCCTCACTTTCATGACCAGATATTCTCTGATCATTCTAGAATCAAAAATCCAACATGTCAATAGTTTAAGCTAGAGGTAATATGCTACTATCTTTTTTTTTTTTTTTTTTTTTGAGACAAAGTCTTGCTATGTTGCCTAGGCTGGAGTGCAGTGGCACAATCTTGGCTCACTGCAGCCCCCACCTCCCAGGTTCAAGCGATTGTTGTGCCTCAGCCCCCCGAGTAGCTGTGATTATAGGCACCTGACACCACGCCCAACTAATTTTTGTATTTTTAGTAGAGACGGGGTTTCATCATGTTGGCCAGGCTGGTTTTGAACTCTTGACTTAGGTGATCTGCCTGCCTCACCTCCCAGAGTGTTGGTATTACAGGTGTAAGCCACCACACCTGGCCTAAAAAAAAAAAAATTATTTATTTATTTATTTTTTTATTTTTATTTTTTTTAGACGGAGTCTTGCTCTGTCGCCCAGGCTGGAGTGCAGTGGCGCGATCTTGGGTCACTGCAAACTCCGCCTCCCGGGTTCACACCATTCTCCTGCCTCAGCCTCCCGAGTGGCTGGGAGTACAGGCACCCGCCACCACGCCCGGCTAATTTTTTTTTGTATTTTTAGTAGAGACGGGGTTTCACCATGTTAGCCAGGATGATCTCGATCTCCTGACCTCGTGATCCGCCCGCCTCGGCCTCCCAAAGTGCTGGGATTACAGGCGTGAGCCACCGCGCCCAGCCCAATTCTTCGTGAAATCCTGTCTCTACGAAAAATATAAAAATTAGCCGGACATGGTGGCACGTGCCTGTGATCCCAGCTACTCAGGAGGCTGAGACAGGAGAATCACTTGAACCCAGGAGGCAGAGGTTACGGTGAGCTGAGATCGCGCCACTGCACTCCAGCCTGCGCAACAAAGTGAGACTGTCTCAAAAAACCAACCAACCAAACAAACAAAAAAACAAAGACACTCTCATAATAATCCAGCAATAAGTTCTCAAGTCCCACTTGCCCAGATGCAGTCCTTGATCCAGCCCACTGCTGGGTAATTATTTGTTCTGTTTCATACCGGTAGGTTCTGTCTTCCAGGGAGGCTGTGAGCTCCTTTGAGGCAGGGAAATAGAGCATCACGCACGGTGCTGCCCACAGTCATGGGTTTTACAAACTGACTGCCAGACAAACTGAAAACCCGAAACTCTCCCAGCTTTGCTTTCTGCAAGGATAAGAACTCAACCTCTGCCAAGTGCGGTGGCTCATGCCTGTAATCCCAGCATTTTGGGAGGCCAAGGCGGGCAGACGGCTTGAGCTCAAGAGTTCGAGACCAGCCTGGGCAACATGATGAAACCCCGTCTCTAAAAAAATACAAAACTTAAGCCAGGTGTAGTCTCAGCTACTGGGGAGGCTGAGGCAGAAGGATCACTTGATCCCAGGAGGTCGAGGCTTCAGTGAGCAGTGATCGTGCCACTGCACTGCAGCCTAGGCAACAAAACAAGACACTGTCTCAAAAAATATATATATAGGCCAGGTGCGGTGGCTCATGCCTGTAATCCTAGCACTATGGGAGGCTGAGGCGGGTGGATCACCTCAGGTCAGGAGTTCAAGACCAGCCTGCTAACATGGCGAAACTCCGTCTCTACTAAAAGTACAAAAAATAGCTGGGCGTGATGGCAGGCACCTGTAATCCCAGCTACTGGGAGGCGGAGGCAGGAGAACTGCTTGAACCTAGGAGGCAGAGGTTGCAGTGAGCCGAGATCTGGCCATTGCACTCCAGCCTGGGCAATAAGAGTGAGACTCCGTCTCTCAAAAAAAATAAAAATAAAAATTATATATTAAAAAAAAGTTTATGAAATAAAAGAAAAAAATAGACTGCACCACTGCACTCCAGCCTGGCAACAGAGCGAGACTCCATCTCAAACAAAACAAAACAAAAATAAATAAATAAATAAATAAATAAATAAATACAAAATAAAGAATGCTACCCCTGGGACAACACCTTCCTTATTTGGGCTCCCCTGGTCTGGTCCCTGGCCACTCACCTTGGGCTCGCCCTGAGCTGCAAAGCGGGTGCGCAGAACATCCACAGGGTGCACAGTGAGGGTGGCCATACAGGCAGCCAGGCCACCACACACAAAGTGCACTGAGAATTCCCGGGCATCATACACGCTGCCTCTGTGGACCAGCTCCGTCAGCATTTCAAACGACAAGAACTGCAAGAGTAAGTGAAGAAGTCACTGAGAGCCCAAAGGATGAGGGCGAGGACCAAATACTCCCCAAATACATCACCCGTGACCCGGCTGGGGCCCAGGTGGAGGGGCGAGGAAAAGGTCAGGAAATATTCTTCTTGAGCAGTGACAGCATATGATAAATGTAACATTCTATGCAAAACTCAGATGCCATTTGATACTTGAGTAGAGTCAGACACTCAAAGGGTTAAGAAGATATATGGGGGTCAGGTGCAGTGGCTCACGCCTGTAATCCCAGCACTTTGGGAGGCCAAGGCGGGCAGATCACGAGGTCAGAAGTTCGAGACCAGCCGGGTCAACATAGTGAAACCCTGTCTTTACTAAAAATACAAAAGTTAGTCAGGGATGGTGGCGGGCACCTGTAGTCCCAGGTACTCAGGGGGCTGAGGCAGGAGAATCACTTGAACCCGGGAGGCGGAGGCTGCACTGAGTCGAGATCATGCCACTGCGCTCCAGCCCGGGCGACAGAGCAAGACTCAGTCTCAAAAAAAAGACTGGGTGCAGTGGCCCATGCCTGTAATCCCAGCACTTTGGAAGGCCGAGGTGGGCAGATCATGAGGTCACGAGTTGGAGACCAGCCTGGCCAATATGGTGGAACCCTGTCTCTACTAAAAATACAAAAATTAGCCAGGCGTGGTGGCATGGGCCTGTAACCCCAGCTACTTGGGAGGCTGAGGCAGAAGAATCACTTGAACCTAGGAGGTGGAGGGTGCAGTAAGCTGAGATCGCGCCACTGCACTCCAGCCTGGGCGACAGAGTGAGACTCCGTCTCAAGAAAAAATAAAAAAGATACATGAGAACAATGTACATCAGAAAATGTCACTGGCTAACTTCGTTTTCTGAGAACTGGGAAAGACAGCCATGCTCTGATTCCTGCAGGGACCACTTCAGTGCAGCTGGTGGCGGCACTGTTCAAGAATCATTCTTTTCTGGGGCAGATTCTTTCGGGAGCATGTTCCACAGGGTGACCCCCTTACATTCAGATCTTTCTTTCTTTTTTTGTTTTTGTTTTTATTTTTAGAGACAAGAGTGTCTCTCTGTAACCCAGGCTGGAGTACAGTGGCACGAACACGGCTCACTGCAGCCTCAACCTCCTGGGCTCCAGTGATCCTCCCACCTCAGCCCCTCAAGTAGCTGGGACTACGGGCGCATGCCACCATGTCCAGCTAATTTGGGTATTTTTTGTAGAACCAGGGTTTCACTATGTTGCCAAGGCTGGTCTCAAACTCCTGAGCTCAAGCAATCTGCCCGCCTTGGGCTCCCAAAATGCTGGGATTACACACATGAGCCACCGAGCTTGGCCCTGTTTTGCTTTTTGAGGCAAGGTCGTGCTCAGTTGCCCAGGCTGGAGTGCAGTGGCTCGATCATAGTTCACAACAGCCTTGGCTTCTCTAGCTCAAATTATTCTCCTGCCTCTGGAACAGCTGGGACTACAGGTATGTACCACCATATCTGGCTAATTTTTTTTTTTTTTTTTTTTAGTAGAGAGGAGGTCTCCCTATGTTGCCCAGGCTGGTCTCAAACTCCTGAGCTCAAGCCATTCTCCCACCTCAGCCTCCCAAATTGATGGGATTACAGGTGTGGGCCACTATACCAGGGCTATGCTCAGATCTTGCTTCAGCCAACTGAAGATGGCCTGGCTTCTTTGCTTTTTTTGAGACAGGGTCTGGCTGTGTCGCCCAGGCTGAAGTGCAGTGGCATGATCGTGGCTCACTGCAGCCTCCGCCTCCCGGGCTCAGATGCTGGGATTACAGGTGTGAGCCACTGAGTCCGGCCCACGCCTGGCTTTTTGAGACTATCCTGTTGCTGTATTTCTTCGTCATGCTGCAATATCTGTTTGCAGACAAGTGCAGAGACAGGATCGCAGCACATGCCCAGCCAGTAAGCACCTGACTTGGGCGGTCACTGTGATGTCACAGGAAGAGTAGGCAGGGACATCTCTGGCACTAGCTGCCTAGGTGGGGGTCGTGGCTCTGCCATTTTCTAGCCAGTGACTTTGGTGGGGTTAATTATGTAAGCTCTGTCCATCTCAGTCTTCTCATGCGTGACATGGAAGGGACAACAGCCCCTACCTTAAGGACTGCTGTGACAGAGTGTATGTGAAGTGCTTCCAACAGGGGCCTGGCCCGTGGTTTGCACTGTACAGGGCTGGTTCTTAACACATCTACTGCATAAAATCACATGCTGTGCACTATGACTATATTAGTGCTCCACTGAATGAAGCGTGAGTTCTAACCCTAGCCCCGCCATGTGCAGGCTGTGTGGCCTCGGACAGCTGACTTCTCCTCCCTGAGAGCCACGTGACACCTACCCCGCCCTCCTCGTGACCGTGCGGTGAAGTTCAGATGAACCACATATGTGAAGGTGGTATTTCAAAAATTGAAATGCATTAGTGCTGTCCTTCGCCAAGCCTCACAGAAGGCATGACATCAAATCAGTCTCCAAGATGCAACACCTAAGTCACACAGGATAGATGCGGGGACATGGCGGAGGGGAATGCCTACGGTACTGCTGGTCAGGAAGGCTCCCGGGTGAGGCAGATGGGAAGCGTGGGGCCTGCCTCTTCCGTCCTGCCCTGCGCGGCATTCCTGCTTGCCTCACCCTCCCTCTGCTCCTCCATTGAGCAACATGACCCTAGAGGCCTGGCCAGGTCCCCTGCCACCTACTTGGACAGCTCCATAGCCTATGGAGAGAATCTGAGCTGGGATGTGTCCTTTCCAGAAAGCTGTTGGCCCCTCCTCCTGCAGAATCTGCCTAGAGGCCTGGAGGATGCCATGGTACTTTGCGTTGGGGTCACTGCGAGACAGGCGCTCATGCTGAAGCTAGGAATCAAAATAAAAAAGGTCAGGACAGCGGGGTGGGCTGGAATGTGAAGGGGAACTTTCAGAAAAGGCAAGCCCTTCATCTGGATAGAATTCCAAGTTTTAGGAACTGCTTTTGCAAGAAAGACTGAACTTGTCCTGCAGTCCATTGCATGGAAAAAGGGGAAGAGTACCTGGAAACGGATCTTGATGACGTCGAAGGGACTGATCAGCGCCCGAGTGACAAGTCCAGACACAGACCCAGCCACTGCCACCTGGAACTTGGTGTTATTCCTGCCATCTGGTTTGGGGTCATAGCCAACCATCCCTGCCTCTGGCCCACACAATGTCCATCAGTATCAAGCTAAATGCAAGAGATACGGAATAAACACGAGGCAAGGTTCTCATGGTCTCTGCCTCAGAGCAGCCCTCCCCGACTAGACTGTCTAAAATAGCACTCACTTTTGGACTGGGCGCAGCGGCTCATGCCTGTATCCCAGCACTTTGGGAGGCCGAGGTGGGCGGATTGCTTGAGCTCAGGAGTTCAAGACCAGCCTGGGCAACACTGCAAAACCCCAACTCTACAAAAAATACAAAAATTTAAAAATAAAATAAAATAGCACTTGTTTTATTCCTCTTTACAGTACTTATTACTATGGCATATTTGTTTACTTTTTTACAGACAGGGTCTCACTCTGTTGCCCAGGCTGGAATGCAGTGGTGCCATCATAACTCACTGTAGCCTTGAACTCCTGGGCTCAAGTGATTCTCTTGCCTCAGCTCCCAATTAGCTGGCACTTACAGGTGCAGGCCTGGCTAAGTTTTTTTATTTTTGTAGCGATAAGGTCTCAATGTTGCCCTGGCTGGTCTCGAACTCCTGGCCTCAAGTGATTCTCTTGCCTCAGCCTCCTGAATTGTTGAGATTACATGCATGAGCTGCAGCGCCCGGCACGCCATGGATTATTTATACAATACATTTGTTTCTTGTCTCTCTTTCTGACTAGAATGTAAGCCCGTGGAAACACGGCCTTGGTCTCATTTGTTCACTCGTAACTTTTCGGTTCCTGGAATAGAGCCCATCATGGTAAGTGCTTAATAATATTTGAGAATTGAATGAACAGGCTTGATAGGCAATTGTTGGTCCCAGCGATCAACTGGTTTTCCAAGACATCTGGCAACTTTATAGCAAACTCCTGCTCACTGAGTGAGCCCACTCAAGTGTAACGCTGAGGGACTGAAGGACGTGCAGGGCTAGAGAAGAGGGATTGGATTCTTTAACAATCCCCCACTGTCCAAAGGAAGAGCCCTGAGGCCCTGAGCCCCTTCACCTTTCCCTTTCCCCTCCTGCACACACCTCAGGCCGCCCCAGCACAGTGGGGCCATGCTACGCTAGCAAATGATGCTCCTGGCCACGCGCGGTGGCTCATGCCTGTAATCCCAGCACTTTGGGAGGCCGAGGCGGGTGGATCGCCTGAGGTCAGGAGTTCAAGACCAGCCTGGCCAACATGGTGAAACCCCGCCTCTACTAAAAATACAAAACTTATCTGGGTGTGGTGGCGGGCGTCTGTAATCCCAGTTACTTGGGAGGCTGAGGAGGGAAAATCACATGAGCCTGGGAGGCGGAGGTTGCAGTGAGCCGAAATCGCGCCATTGCACTCCAGCCTGGGCGACAGAGTGAGACTCCGTCTCAAAAACAAAAAAACAAAACAAAACAAAAAGAAAATGACGCTCCTGGGCTCCCCTGACTCAGACCTACTGACCTCTTCAGCCTCACTCTGGACCATTCTTCCCCTTCCCTCATTTTACCAGAGTGGTCTGACTGCTTCTGCCCAGTTCCTGGAAAACTTGGCGAGCACTCCTATCTATTGCCTTGCTTCTACTCCTCCAGTTTCTTACGTCTGAAATGCATCCCCACTCTCAGCCCCTACTCACTTTTTCAAGGCTAGCTCCTCTCATCCACCAGAGCTCAGCTAAAAAGCATCCCTTCCAGGAGATGTAGTTTTTTCCTTTTTTGTAAAAACAGAAAACAAAAACAAAAAAACAGTAATACCTACATACGCTCTGTAGAGTTGTACAAAGCATAGAAAGAAGTCTGTAACCACACACACATCAACAGGTAGTTGGTAATTGATCACTGGGAGAAGGGCTGGGAAGGGAAGAAGGAAGGTAGACCTGTCAATAATTCTATACTGTTTGAATGTGTTATGGCAAAAAAAAAAAAAAAAAAAAAAAAATCCCTAAAACTACACTTCAGAATTACCCTAGTTCTTGAATACTTGTAGTAGTGGGGGTGGGGGTGGGGGAGGAGGGGAGATACTGCCTACAGGATGGCAGCCTCCACCCCAGACATCAATTCCTTTTCTCCTCTCACCCACCCTGGAACTCCCCCCCAGGCGCCCATGAGAAAGTTTAAACACGCGGCAAGCGACTGAGAGGCAAAACCTCTCCAGGGTTACCCAGGGACCGCTCAGGTCACACTGAGCAGCGTCAGTTTCCCGCCCATCTGGGCAAGAAGGAGGAGCAAGCCCGAGTGGCAGGTGTCCTGGATCGCTGTCAGGAGGAGACCGGAGCATAGCAAGCTCTTCCCGGTGTTCGGGTGCCCATGTGCCCAAGGGCTCAGCTGAGCAGCTCTGCAGAGGTCCCCGTGTGGGTACCTAGGTGTCCACGTGTGCCTCGGGATGTGTTTTTTCTCCTTGAATCCGAGGGGACGCCCTGGAGCGCAGGTGCTCAAGGGCGTGCGCGGGGCTCTGCCGCCGGTGTCCCTGGAGATGCTTCTCCGGTCAGGTGTGACACGTGTGTACACAGTCCCCGCCCCCTCGTGAGCGCCCGGGTGCGTGTGCTTCCTCCCGACCACCCTGAGGAGCGAGGGTGCAGGTCCCCGAGAGGACAGTGAGAAGGACGGAGGTAGAGGTTACTCACACGGATCGGCGGGTGCGGCCCGGCTCCGCGCGCTCTGCTCTCTCTAGCTCCTCGCGCAGTCTTAACAGCAAAACTCTACTGAGCTCGGGCGAAACTGGCGGGCTCCTGGGCCAATCACCGTGCAGCTCCCCGCCAGACGCTGGACCAATGGTTGTGCGCTTGAGGTCTGGCGCCCGCCTCCCGCAAAGTATCACTGGGTAATGTAGTCCTTCGCGACAAAGGGCAGGTCCGCTCGACGGCGCACAGCCTCCTGGGAGATGTAGTCCGGCTGCTCGCGGGCGCGCGAGGGCGACCGACGCGTTAGAAGGAGGTGGCTTGCGAAGCCGGGCTGCGACCTTAGGGGTCGCCATGCTCTGGCGTGTGGCTCGAAAGTCAGCCTGCAGGCAGGGTCCAAGGTTTGGGCGCGGTGAACTTGACCTGCTTTCCTCAAACTCTGTTAATGCCAGAACCCGGATAATCTCAACTTCGTAAAGATGGCAGGAAGCCTAGCAAAAACCTGGAGGACGTCGGAGAGAGAATAGATGAAAACAGTCCCCTCGGGGACAGGGAGGGCAAAAACACTAGTGTCCCCCCCCACCCCGCGTTTTAGTATTTCTCATTATAAAAGTAATATTAAAAGTATATAGACAGAGAATGTAGAAACGAAGGAGGAAATGACTCATCCTACCGCCCGCACACAACTAGCGTCACGGTTTTGCGCGACATATTGCCTCCTGACTTTTTAATTGCATTTTTATATTAGTGTTATCATTTTGACGCACAATTTTAAGACATTTTTATTGTAGAAAATTTCAAGATACACAGAAGTGGAATAACCCGATGAAGCCGCGTACAGTCGCTCTCCGACCTCAGCAGTTACGCGCCTCATGGGGCAATCTTGTTTCCTCTATTTCTGCACCTACTTCGCACCCGCTGCCCAGCGTTATTTTGAAGTAAATACCATCATGTGTTTTCACCAGTAAATATTTCAATATGTGTCTTTAAAGGACAAGCATTCCCTTTTTAATACGTATACGTTATGCTTCATACACACACAAAACTGTCACTCCGATCCAAAAAAAAACTTTTTAAATATCAAATACGAATTAGTGTTTACACTTCGCTGAATGAAAGAAATGTCCTTTTTTTTTTTTTTTTTTTTTTTTTTTTTTTTTTTTTTTTGAGACAGAGTTTTGCTCTTGTCGCCCAGGCTGGAGTGCAATGGCGCTATCTCAGCTCACTGCAACCTTTGCCTCTGGGATTCACACGATTCTCCTGCCTCAGCCTCCCGAGTAACTGGGATTACACGCGTGCACCACTAGGCCCAGCTAATTTCTTGTATCTTTAGTAGAGATGGGGTTTCGCCATGTTGGTCAGTCTGGTCTCAAACATTTTTTTTTTGAGGCAAGAGTCTCACTCTGTCACCCAAGCTGGAGTGCAGTGGCACGATCTCGGCTCACTGCAACCTCCACCTCCCAGGTTCAAGTGATTCTCTTCCTTCAGCCTCCTGAGTAGCTGGGACTACAGGCGTGCACCACCATACCCAGCTAATGTTTGTAGTTTTAGTAGAGATGGGGTTTCATCATGTTGGCCAGACTAGTTTTGAACTCCTGATCTCAAGTGATCCACCCTGCTCGGCCTCCCAAAGTTCTGGGATTACAGGCATGAGCCACCGTGCCTGGCTGAAATGTCCTTCTTAAAACAAGTTGTTTGCTTTTCTTTTTTTTTTTTTTTTTTTTTTGAGACGGAGTCTCGCTCTGTTCCCCAGGCTGGAGTGCAGTCACTGCAAGCTCCGCCTCCCGGGTTCACGCCATTCTCCTGCCTCAGCCTCTCCGAGTAGCTGGGACTACAGGCATCCGCCACCACACTCGGCTAATTTTTTGTATTTTTAGTAGAGATGGGGTTTCACTGTGGTCTCGATCTCCTGACCTCGTGATCTGCCCGCCTCGGCCTCCCAAAGTGCTGGGATTATAAACGTCAGCCACCATACCCAGCCACAAGTTTTTCTAAGTGACAGAGCTCAGAAAACAAACAAACAAAAATGTTTGTCTGAATTGAGATCTTGGTTGGGTGCAGTGGCTCACACCTGTAATCCCAGCACTGGGATGCTGAGGTGGGTGGATTGCTTGAGGTCAGGAGTTCAAGACCAGCCTGACCAACATGTGAAACCGCGTCTCTACTAAAAATACAAAAATTAGCCAGGCATGGTGGTAGGCGCTTGTAATTCCAGCTACTTGGGAGGCTGAGGCAGGAGGATCACTTGAACCTGGGAGGGAGAGGTTACAGTGAGCCAAGATCGTGCCATTGCACTCCAGCCTGGACAACTGAGTGAGACTCTGCCTCAAAGAAAAGAAAAAAGAGTTGAGATCTGAACTGAACATTGCAACTGGAAGTCCTTTAAAAAATCTATCGTTTTTCTCCACTTTACTTTTTTTTTACTTGAAATTTGTTTTCTTTCATTTCCTTTCATTTTCCTTTCTTTGTTTTATTTTATTATATATATTTTTAAGAAACTAGATGGAGCCAGGCTGGGGGTGCACACCTGTATTCCCACTATTAGGGAGACTGAGGCAGGAGGATCCCTTGAGCCCAGAAGTTCAAAGCTGTATTGCGCAAAAATAGTGCCTGTGAATAGCCACTGTGCTCCAGCCTGGGAAACATAGCAAGACTCCATCTCTACAAAAACTAAATAATAAATTTTTAAAAAGAAAGAAATTAAGTGGTTTATGCTGTGGCATTTTCCCTACTCTGGATTTTGCTGATAGCATCCCCATGGAGTTGTTTCCACATCTTCCTGTGTCCCTTGTGTTTTTTGTTTGTTTGTTGTTGTTGTTGTTGTTTTTGAGACAAAGTCTCACTCGGTTGTCCAGGCTGGAGTGCAATGGTGCAATCTCGGCTCACTGCAACCTGTGCCTCCTGGGTTCAAGGGATTCTCCAGCCTCAGCCTCCCAAGTAGCTGGGATTACAGGCACCCGCCATCATGTCCAGCTAATTTTTGTATTTTTGGTAGAGACGAGGTTTCACCATGTTGGCCAGGCTGGTCTCGAACTCCTGACCTCAGCTGATCTGCCTGCTTCAGCCTCCCAAAGTGCTAGGATTACAGGCATGAGCCACCACGCCTGGCCTTAATTTTTGGTAGAGACAGGATCTCCCTATGCACTCAGGCTGGTCTTAAACTCCTGGGTCTCCCAAAGTCCTGGGATTACAGGTGTAAGCCACCATGCCTGGCCTTTACCAAAGAAATCTTTGCCTAGTCAAAGGTCATAAAGATTTTCTCCTACGTTTTCTAATAGAAATTTCATAGTTTTAGGTTTTACATCTAGGTCTCTGATCCATTTTTAGTTATTTTTTGTTTGGTATGAGATATTGAAGGTTTTTTTTTTTCTTGTATTTGGATATTTAATTGTCGTAGTACATGGAACTCTGTTTTTGTTGAAAAGTCTATTCTTTCTCCACTAAATTGCTCTGTTCATGTTTGTTGAAAATCAGTTAATGTGCACACAAAATGATGACCTTTTTTTTTTTTCACTCAATGCAAGTAATGATAAGCATTGTCCACACAGGAAAAAGATAGTTAAAGATATTGCCAGGCACGGTGGCTGACGCCTGTAATACCAGCACTTTGGGAGGCTGAGGTGAGTGGGTCACCTGAGGTCAGAAGTTCAAGACCAACCTGGCCAACATGGCGAAACCCCATCTCTACTAAAAGTACAAAAATTAGCTGGGCGTGGTGGCAGGTGTCTGTAACCCCAGCTACTCAGGAGGCTGAAGCAGGAGAATCTCTTGAACCCAGGAGGCGGAGGTTGCAGTGAGCTGAGATCACACCACTGCACTCCAGCCTGGGTGACAAGAGTGAGACTCCATCTCAAAAAAAAAAAAAAAAATGTTAAGGTGGGCTTGGTGCAGTGACTCATGCCTGTATCCCAGCACTTTGGGTGGCTGAGGCAGGTGGATCACTTGAAGTGAGGAGTTCGAGACCAGCCTGGCCAACATGGTGAAACCCCATCTCTACTAAAAATACAAAAATTATCTGGGCGTGGTGGTGGGCACCTGTAATCCCAGCTACTCAGGAGGCTGAGGCAGGAGAATCACTTGAACCTGGGAGGAGGAGGTTGCAGTGAGCCGAGATCACTCCACTCCAGCCTGGACAACAGAGCAAGACTCCATCTCAAAAATAAACAAAAATACATAAATAAATAAAAATAAAGATGTTAAGTTGGCCCATAATGGGCAGAACCTAAAAAAGAAATTTGACTTCCTGTTCTAGTCGAAAGTGTCCCTCACTGTGGCCTTCCGGGCTGCACAGTCCTCCCTCACTCCCTCTGTCTCCTTGCTTAGGGATTACCTTATTTCCCCATGCAAGTGCAGCCTTCATGTTTTATCTCTGTTGTCCAGGTTAGTTTGTGAACTGATTGCTAACCTCTTTCCAGATTATTTCTTTGGCTAAGGAGATCTTTGGCCCTACTTTGTTTTCCTGAACTAGAGCAAACCCACATTTTAGAATGGGCCTCTTCAAAGGCCAATCAGCAGATAAGCCAGGAAGGACCTTTGACTACAGGCTAATTGTAGGGTGACTTAGACCCAGGGCACCACAGATGGTCAGAACTGGAAAGATTCATGGAGGCCATTTCATCTGACCGGGGCCCAGAAGGACTAGGAGATGTGCCTGCAGTCCCTCAAGGTCAGGTGGCAAATTGGTGGCTGGGATGAGATGAGATTGGAGGTAGATGCTAGTTTTCCTGGGCTGACCCAGATTGTAGTTTTTATATATTTCAAATTTGGCCATTTCATTTTAAGTTAAATATGTTTAGTAAATATGAAAAGAGAAACCAGAAAGTAATGGTTCCCGTCAGCTTGGGGAAGTGAATCCTTCTGTGACCTCACCAACACTTACCCTAAAGAGGCCTATAAAAAGCTCCTTTGGACTTCCCCCGCCTCCTCGGAAGGAGTAAATATCTCCTTGGCCTTGACCAAATAGAGTTGGTATTTAGCAGCTGCTTGAGCTGATGCTTCTGAGGCAAATGAGTCTCTTAACATCTAACTGAGTTGGTCAGCTCTCTGTAAGAGGCCTGAAAGTCAGAAGGCAACTTGCTGTGTGTCTCTGGCAAGTAACTTTCCTTCTCTGGGCTGCAGTTCCTTCATCTGCACAGATGGAGTTGGACTACAGGGTAGGTCAAGCCTTGCTGCCTCTGCACCTCCACAGTTCTAAAATATAATCTGCATTTTTTTTTTTTTTTTTTTTTTTTGAGACGGAGTTTCGCTCTTTCGCCCAGGCTGGAATGCAATGGCGCAATCTCGGCTCGCTGCAACCTCCGCCTCCCAGGTTCAAACAATTCTCCTGCCTCAGCCTCCCGAGTAGCTGGGATTACAGGCGCGTGCCACCGTGCCTGGCTCGTTTTTGTATTTTTGGTAGACACGGGGTTTCACCATGTTGGCCAGGCTGGTCTGGAACTCCTGACCTCACGTGATCTGCCCATCTTGGCCTCCCAAAGTGCTGGGATTACAGGCATGAACCACTGCACCCAGCCATAATCTGCATTTTTAGTAAACATCCCAAGTGGTTCTCAGTTTCAGCTGATACAAGAATCACTGTATGCTTGTTTTATTTTTTTGTTTGTTTTTTATTTTTTGTTTGAGATGGGGTCCCACTCTGTTGCGCAGGCTGCAGTGCAGTGGCTCGATCTCGGCTCACTGTAAGCTCCACCTCCTAGGCTCAAGCAGTCCCACCTCAGCCTCTTGGGTAGCTGGGACCACAGGTGTATGCCACAATGCCCAGCTAATTTTCTGTATTTTTGTAGAGATGGCGTTTTGCCATGTTGCCCGGGCTAGTCTTAAAACTCGTGGGCTCAAGCAATCTGTTTGGGTCAGCCTCCCAAAGTGTTGAGATTACAGGCGTGAGCCACCGTGCCTGGCCAGATGCTTATTTTAAAATGCGGATTACCTCCTACCTAGGGACACTTATCCTGATCAAGCAGGTCTGGGGTGGGGCCTAGGGATAAGCATTTTGGTTAGTGGCCCACACTTTCAGGGACCAGACTGAACTGGAGATATCTTAGCTGATGATCCCAGGATACCCTTGCTTCTTTCTACCTTCTTTTCAGTCAGGATAAGATGAAGGGCCTCTTTTTTCTTTTCTTCTTTTTTTTTTTTTGAGACGGAGTCTCATTCTGTCACTCTGTCGCCCAGCCTGGAGTGCAGTGGCTGCGATCTCGGCTCACTGCAAGCTCCGCCTCCCGGGTTCATGCCATTCTCCTCCCTCAGTCTCCCGAGTAGCTAGGACTACAGGCGCCTGCCACCACGCCCAGCTAATTTTTTGTATCTTTAGTAGAGACGGGGTTTCACCGTGTTAGCCAGGATAGTCTGGATCTCCTGACCTCATGATCCACCTGCCTCAGCCTCCCAAAGTGCTGGGATTACAGGCGTGAGCCACTGCGCCCAGTCTTTTTTTTTTTTTTTTTTTTTTTTAATGGAGATGGAGTCTCACTATGTTGTCCAGGCTGGTCTCGAGCTCCTGGCCTTAAGTAATCACCTCGCTTCAGCCTCCCAAACTGCTGGGATCAAGGGTTTGAGCCACCATATGCCTGGACTTAAAAAAAAAAACAAAAAAAAACTCATCTAATATTGAGGGCCTGTTTTGGCCAGACACTGTTTTAGATGTTGGAGACTCAGCAGTGAACCAATCAGAATTCTTGCCCTCTTGGATCTGACTTTCTTTCACTCAGCAATATGCAGCTAAGGTTTTTCCACAATTTCTCCTGGCCTGATAGTGTGTTTCTTTTTGGTGCTGAATAACATTTCATTGTGCAGATCCAGCACACAGTTTGCTTATCCATTCACCTATTAAAGGATATCCTAGCTGGGCGCAGTGGCTGATGCCTGTAATCCCAGCACTTTGGGAGGCCGAGGCGGGCAGATCATGAGGTTAGGAGTTCGAGACCAGCCTGGCCAACATAGTGAAACCCCTGTCTCTACTAAAAATACAAAAAATTAGCTGGACATGGTGGTGGGTGCCTGTAATCCCAGCTACTCAGGAGGCTAAGGCAAGAGAATTGCTTGAACCTGGGAGGCGGAGGTTGCAGTGAGCCAAGATCATGCCATTGTACTCCAGCACAGGTGACAGTGCGAGACTCCGTCTCAAAAAAAAACAAAAAAACAGGACATCTTAGTTGCTTCCAAGCTTTAGCATTTATGAATAAAGTTGCCATAAGCCTTCATGTGCAGGTTTTTGTATGGATATAAATCTCCATCATTTTATTTTATTTTATTTATTTTTAAATGAGACAGGGTGTGCCCAGGCTGGTCTTGAACTCCTGACCTCAAGCAATCCACCCACCTTGGCCTTCCAAAGTGCTGAGATTACAGGCGTGAGCCACCATGGCCGGCCTCCATTTTATTTTTTAAAACTTAGTAGAGCTAAAGGGCTGAGGAAATAATGAGAAGCCAACCACTGCTGGAGGATTCCAGAGGAAGTTCTGATAGGCTGCAAGCTCCAAAGATGGGGCACCTCGGCAACAGTTCCTTTTTTTTTGTTCTTTCAGATTTACTCAGCAAATGACTCAAACACCAGTAAACTAAAATAAAATAAAAAAAAAGAAAGAAAGAAAGAGAGGATTCACTGTCCAGTAACTTTCAATAGCTGATTTCTTATGCATTTTGACTTTCTTCTGTCGCTCTTCTCAGGGGAGTCAAACATCACGAGGCTACAGGGCGCCGGGTGCGGTGGCTCACGTCTGTAATGCCAGCACTTCAGGAGGCCGAGGCAGGCGGATCATCTGATGTCAGGAGTTTGAGACCAGCCTGGCCAACGTGGTGAAACCCTGTCTCTACTAATAATAAAAAACTAGCTGGGTAAGGTGGCTCACGCCTGTAATCCCAGCACTTTGGGAGGCCGAGGCAGGCGGATCACTTGAGGTT
Organism: Pongo pygmaeus; assembly: GCF_028885625.2. Taxonomy (NCBI): domain Eukaryota; kingdom Metazoa; phylum Chordata; class Mammalia; order Primates; family Hominidae; genus Pongo; species Pongo pygmaeus. Next base: position 93,534,925 of record NC_072392.2, read on the forward strand.
AGGAGTTTGAAACCAGCCTTGCCAACATGGTGAAACCCCGTCTCTACTAAAACTATAAAAATTATCTGGGCGTGGTGGCACCTGCCTGTAATCCCAGCTACTCTGGAGGCTGAGGCAGGAGAATGGCTTGAATCCGGGAGGCGGAGATTGCTGTGAGCTGAGATCGCGCCATTGCACTCCAGCCTGGGCAACAAGAGCAAAACTCTGTCTCAAAAAAAAAAAAAAAAAAAAAAAAAAAGAAAGAAAAGAAAAAAAAAAAAGAGGCTACAGGAAATGTCAATACCAGGCCAGAGAAGAAGGGTTCCCAAGTTTGCTGGAGGGTCTCAAGGCTTCCAGCTTTGTGGTTTTCAGCGTTTGGCTCTCTCTGACCAGATCATCAACTGTTGTGGGTGACCATGCCTCCTCACTCATCACCTGTTTCTGAGCTTCTGTGAGAAAGAATTTTCTGGCTGGGTGCAGTGGCTCACACCTGTAATCATAACACTTTGGGAGGCCGAGGCGGGTGGATCACCTGAGGTCAGGAGTTCAAGACCAGCCTGGCCAACATGGTGAAACCCTGTCTCTACTAAAAATACAACAAAAATTAGCCAGCTGTGGTGGAGGGCGCCTGTAATCTCAGCACTTTGGGAGGCCGAGGTGGGTGGATCACCTGAGGTCAGGAGTTCAAGACCAGCCTGGCCAACATGGTGAAACCCCTTCTCTACTAAAAATACAACAAAAATTAGCCAGGCGTGGTGGTGCGTGCCTATAATCCCAGCTACTTGGGAGGCTGAGGCAGGAGAATCGCTTGAACCCGGGAGGCGGAGGTTGCAGTGAGCCGAGATCACGCCACTGCACTTGAGCCTGGGCAACAAGAGCGAAACTCCATCTCAAAAAAAAAAAAAAAAAAAAGGAATTTTTGCTGTGTCTGTGGGAAGCCCATCTTCACCCTGCCTGCCATCAAATGCACACAGAGAACAGAGTGCAGCCCTGTCGCGAAGGTAGAGGTGTCTGTGTGTGGACAGGTTGACATGTCCCACATCAACCGCAAACCCTGTCTTCTTTTCTTTTCTTTTCTTTTCTTTTATTTTTTGAGACAGAGTCTCGCTCTGTAGCCCAGGCTGGAGTGCAGTGGCAGTGATTTTGGCTCACTGCAACCTCTGTCTCCAAAGTTTCAGCAGTTCTCCTGCCTCAGCCTCCTGAGTAGCTGGGATTACAGGCACGCGCCACCACACCCAGCTAATTTTTTATTATTAGTAGAGATGGGGTTTCACCATGTTGGCAAGGCTGGTCTCGAACTCCTAACCTCAGGTGATCTGCCTTCTTCGGCCTCCCAAAGTGCTGGGATTCCAGGCGTGAACCACCGTGCCCAGCCACAGACCATGTCTTCTTCTCTGACAACTTACAGTTCCTGTCTCAAGGATGACTACCTCTCCTAGCACTTTGGAAGGCCGAGGCAGGAGGATTACTTGAGCCCAGGAGTTCAAGACCAGCCTGGGCAACATAGTGAGACTTTGTTTCTACCAAAAAAAATAGAAAACAATGCTGGATGTGTGGCACGCGCCTGTAGTCCTAGCTCCTTGGGAGGCTGAAGTGGAAGGTTCTCTTGAGCCTGGGAGGTCAAGGCTGCAGTGAGTCAAAATCATGCCACTGCACTCCAGCCTGGGAGTGCAGGACCCCGTCTCAAAAACAAAAAATGGGCCAGGCGAGGTGGCTCACGCCTGTAATCCCGGCACTTTGGGAGGCCGAGGCAGGCGGATCACGATGTCAGGAGATCAAGACCATCCTGGCTAACACGGTGAAACCCCGTCTCTACTAAAAATACAAAAAATTAGCCGGGCGTGGTGGCGGGCACCTGTAGTCCCAGCTACTTGGGAGGCTGAGGCAGGAGAATGGTGTGAACCTGGGAGGCGGAGCTTGCAGTGAGCTGAGATCGAGCTGCTGCACTCCAGCCTGGACGACAGAGCGAGACTCTTATCTCCAAAAAAAAAAAAAAATGATGACTACTTTTGGGAGCTCCAAATCTAAGAAGCAGGCTATGAGAAAATGGGCCTAAAGCCTCCTCAAATCCATAGCAAATCAGGCAGGGTGGTCATGTCATTACTCCCAAGACAGAAACAGATTTTCTCCTGTCCCAGGATTGATACATTTCTTTCCACTGTGCTTTTCCTGTATTTAAGCGATGTGCTTTTGTTTTTAACACAATTATAATCCTACTGTACATGTAAGATTATGTGCTTTTATTTAACATTGTACTATGATGATGTTTTCCATGTTTTTTACGTTTTTCATAAAGTATAATTTTTGTTGGTTGTATCATTATCTTTTTTTTCTTTTTTGAGATGAGGTCTTGCTCTGTTGCCCAGTGGCAGTGCAGTGGCATGATCACGATTTATTGCAGCCTTGACCACCCAGACTCATGCAATTCTCCCACCTCAGCTTCCTGAGTAACTGGGACCACAGGTGTGTACCAGCATGCCTGGCTAATTTTTATTTTATTATTTGTAGAGATGAGGTTTTCCTATGTTGTCCAGGCTGGTCTCCAACTCCTGGGATTAAGCAGTCCTCCCGTCTTAGCCTTCCAAACTGCTTGGATTACAGGCATGAGCCACTGCACCTGGCTCATAATGATTTTTAAAGCTTATTTGTATTAAGATATAATTCACATAACATAAAAAAATTTAAAAACTGTATGTTTAAAAATATACAGCTCTGTGGGGTTTGTTTAGTATATTGTGCAATCATCACCACCATCCAATTCCAGAGCTTTTTTTTTTTTTTTTTGAGACAGAGTTTTGCTCTTGTTGCCCAGGCTGGAGTGCAATGGTGCCATCTTGGCTCACCACAACCTCCACCTCCCAGGTTCAAGCAATTCTCCTGCCCCAGCCTCCCGAGGGTGGGGAGGGATTACAGGCACCCGCCACCACGCGAAGCTATTTTTCGGATTTTTGGTAGAGACAGGGTTTCACCCTGTTGGCCAGGACAGTCTCGAACTACTGACCTCAAGTGATCCCCCCGCCTCAGCCTCCCCAAGTGCTTGGATTACAGGTGTGAACCACCGCGCCTGGCCAGCACCATCTTACTAATACATTCCCACCAGCAAGGTCTGCGGTTCCAGTTCCTCGCCATCTCCGCTAACACTTGATGTTTTCTCTTTGGTGGATGCTCACGTGCTTCTGCATGAGCCTTTTTCCCTCCTTTCCCCACGCCTCAGCTCTGGAGTCACCGTCTCTCTGAAGTCTCTCCTGACCCCATCCAAGTCGGCCTCCCCTCTGCTCTCCTTGCCCCGCTGCCTTCTGGGATGGATTACTGCTCAGCATCTGCCACGGTATCTCCGGCTCCCTGAGGGCTAGTGTTTGGTAACTTTCTTCTGCATCTCTGTCTCCAGCACCTGGGCCTGTGTTCGACGGCTCAGTAGACACTAGAGTGCAGGGATGGAGATGACACATCACCCAGCATGGCTCAGAGTGAAGTGATTTCCCCTTTCCACATCCTCATCTGCCTCCACCCCATGAAAGTATTTATAGACGGGGAATCGTGGGAGTGGAGAACTACGCACGAAGCAGGGTTGAGTAGAGGAAGATGGGAAATCTCCACAGACGTCTTTTCTTTGCTCCCCTTTGCGGTGGGGATTCCGGAGATGTCAGGGACTGTGGGGATTGGCTGCTTGGTAGACAGGCATGAATGATGGGATATCAGGACTAGATTCAGCTGCCCTGAAAGTGACAGAGCCCCACAACAACAGTGGCTTGAATTCATCAAAGTCCACAGTAAGCTGACCAGGGCTGGTTCAGCCACTGTCTCCATCAATTTCCCAGGAGCAGAGCACTGGCCCCTTCCAGCCCACCATGCCACAACCCTTAGGGCAGAAGGACCCAACCCAGTACGGGTCTGTGGCCTGTAAGGAGCTGGGCCCCACAGCAGGAGATGATGGCGGGCGAGCAAGCATTACCGCCTCCTGTCAGATCAGTGGTGGCATTAGATTTTCATAGGAGCACGAACCCTACGTGAACTGCGTATGCGAGGGATCTAGGTTCCACGCTCCTTATGAGAATCTAATACCTGATGATCTGAGGTGGAACAGTTTCATCCCGAAACCATTCCCCCTCCACCATGGGAAATTGTTTTCCACGAAACCGGTGCCAAAAAGGTTGGGGACCGCTGCCCTAGGGTGTGGCCCTCAGTGTCAGCAGCCAGAGCTCCAGACATCACATGAGTAGTGAAGCAACAGGATGGAGACACGATTGCAAGAGAAAGGGGTTTCAGGAAGGTTATCTGGGGCTGTCATATGAAAATTTTGCTTGAATCCTATTGGCCAGAGCTGAGTCACATGGCTGCACCTAAATGTCAGTAGCTGGGACAGGTGGTCTTTACTCTGGGTAGTCTTATGCAAGCTAAAAATTGGGTATTCTCTGGCTGGGCATGGTGGCTCACGCCTGTAATCCCAGCACTTTGGGAGGCCAAAGTGGGTGGATCACTTAAGGTCAGGAGTTCGAGACTACCTTGGCCAATACGGTGAAACCCCGTTTCTACTAAAAATACAAAAATTGGCTGGCCGTGGCTGTGGGAGCCTGTAATCCCAGCTACCTGGGAGGCTGAGGCAAGAGAATTGCTTGAACCCAGGAGGCGGAGGTTGCAGTGAGCCAAGATTGTGCCACTGCACTCCAGCCTGGGTGAAAGAGTGAGACCTTGTCAATAATAATAATAGTTGGGTGTTTTCCTACTATGGAAGAAGAGGGGGGGAGGTGGCAGAAAGCATGTCTGCCCAGATGGATAGATGAAGAGAAACATCTATTGAGGAAGTATATGATTCCTCTGGCATTAGGCTGGATATTTTATTTTATTTTATTTTCCAGATGGAGTTTCGCTCTTGTCGCCCAGGCTGGAGTGCAACGATGCGATTCGGGTCACTGCAACCTCCGCCTCCTGGATTCAAGTGATTCTGCTGCCTCAGCCTCCTGAGTAGCTGGGGTTACAAGCATGGGCCACCAGGCCTGGCTAATTTTTTGTATTTTTAGTAGAGATGGGGTTTCACCATGTTGGTCAGGCTGGTCTCAAACTCCTGACCTCAGGTGATCAACCTGCCTCAGCCTCCTAAAGTCCTGAGATTACAAGTGTGAGCCACCGTGCCTGTCCAGGCTGGATATTATATACATTAGTCATGTCTCCCAAAAACCCTAGGAGGCCAACATCATATTCCATCATACTGCTGAGGAAACAAGTTCAGAGGCATCAGCCACCTCGCCCAAGGTCACGTAACTAGCAGGATCTGGAGCTAGGACCAAGAACCCAGGTCTGTGGGATTTTGTTATGCACCCCCCCACTCCCAAATTCATACTTTGAGGCCCTAACCCCACAATGCAATGGTGTCATCAGTTTGTTCTCCCTGCTGTAAAATACCTGAGAACCTGAGACTTGGTAGTTTATAAAGGAAAGAAGTTTAACTGGCTCATGGTTCTGCAGGATGTACAGGAAGCATGGCAGGGGAGGCCTCAGGAAACTTACAATCATGGTGGAAGGCGATGGGGAAGGGACATCTTACACGGCTGGAGCAGGAGAAAGAGAGCGAAGGGAGAGGTGCTATATGCTTTTTTTTTTTTTTTTTTTGACACGGTGTCTGTCGCCCAGGCTGGAGTGCAGTGGCGTGATGTTGGCTCACTGCAACCTCTGCCTCCCAGGCTCAAGCGATACTCCCACCTCAGCCTCCCAAGCAGCTGGGATTACAGGCGCCTGCCACCACGCCTGGCTAATTTTTGTATTTTTAGTAGAGATGAGGTTTCACCATGTTGGCCAGGCTAGTCTCAAACTCATGACCTCAAGTAATCTCCCCGCCTCGGCCTCCCATGGTGCTGGCCTGGCTGCCCTGTGTTTTCTTTTGAGATCATGCTCCTCACCCATCTGCACTTTGAGTTCTACAGCTGAGGGGGAGAGGTCTTCTCTCCATGGATTACTTTTCTCAGGCTGCAAAAGTGTTTGGAAGAGTAGCCTTATGGTCAGAAGGCATTTGAAAAACAACTTATATTCCTTACTCAGAACAAAATAGTTTTTGTTTTTTTGAGACGGAGTCTCACGGTGTCACCCAGGCTGGAGTGCAGTGGTGCGATCTCAGCTCACTGCAACCTCCGCCTCCCGGGTTCAAGCAATTCTCCAGTCTCAGCCTCCTGAGTAGCTGGGACTACAGGTGCCTGCCACCACGCCCAGCTAATTTTTTTGTATTTCTAGTAGGGATGAAGTTTCTACATGTTGGCCAGGCTGGTCTTGAACTCCAGATCTTAAGTGATACACCCGCCTCAGCCTCCCAAAGTGCTGGGATTACTGGTGTGAGCCACTGCGCCTGGCCTATTTTCTCCTTTAATGAACTTTCATCTTCACTAGCGGTCTCAGGACAAGCAGAGCAGGCAGTGGAAGAGCCTTGGAGCTCACCTGGCCATGGGTTTAAATGTGCCATTTAGACATGATTTTGAGGCCAGGTGTGGAGGCTTTCACCTGTAGTCCTATCACTTTGGGAGGCTGAGGCAGGAGAATTGCTTGAGGCCAACAGTTCAAGATGAACCTGGCCAACATAGCAAGACTCTGTCTGTGAAAAAAGAAAAAAAAAGACACAATTTTGTCTGTATGAGATCAAATGCCAAACCACTGCACACAGACAGGTAATTCAGTAGGGAAGTGAGATCAACATCTGTACAGAGAAATCAATACCTTCCCACAGACAAATGACAGCTAGTTAGAAAATGGGAGGCCAGGCATAGTGGCTCCCGCCTGTAATCCCAGCAGTTTGGGAGGCTGAGGTGGGCAGATCACTTGAGCTCAGGAATTCAAGACCAGCCTGGGCAACATGGCGAAACCCCATCTCTACAAAAAGTACAAAAATTAGGTCGGCATGGTGGTACTTGCCTATAGTCCCAGCTACTTAGGAGGCTGAGGTAGGAGGATTGCTTGAACCCAAAGGGTCGAGGCTGGGATGAGCTGCGTTCACACCACTGTACTCTAGCCTGGGTAACAAAATGAGACCATGTCTCAATAAATAAATAAATAGATAGATATAAATTTAAAAACAAAAATAAATAAATTAGCTGGGTGCAGTGGCATATGTCTATAGTTCTAGCTACATGGGAGGCTGAGGTGGGAGAATCACTTGAGCCCAGGAGGTGGAGGTTTCAGTGAGTCATGATCGCACCACTGCACTCCAGCCTGGGTGACAGAGCAAGACCTTATCTCAAAAAAAAAAAAAAAAAAAAAAAAGATGGAAGAAGATAAGGTCTGTTTTACAATATCAACAAAGATGATAAAATATCTGGGAACAAATGTCACAAGAAACATGCAAAATCACCATAAGGAAAATGTTCCCAAAGGACATGAAACTGGAAAGACATGGCAAGTCCTCGGATAGGGAGACTCAACATCATAAAACGCCAGTTCTTCTTAGTTTACAAATTTAACATGATCCAAATAAAAACACCAAGAGCCTTTTTTCTGGAAGGAAACAAGCTGATGCTAAAGTTTACGTTGAAAATATAAACAAGGCCGGGCACGGTGGCTCAAGCCTGTAATCCCAGCACTTTGGGAGGCCGAGGCAGGCGGATCACGACGTGGTCAGGAGTTCAAGACCAGCGTGGTCAACATGGTGAAACCCCATCTCTCTCTCTCTCTTTTTTTGTTTTTTCTTGAGACAGAGTCTCGCTCCGTTGCCCTTGGCTGGAGTGCAGTGGTGCGATCTCCGCTCACTGCAAGCTCCGCCTCCCGGCTTCACGCCATTCTCCTGCCTCAGCCTCCGGAGTAGCTGGGACTACAGGCACCTGCTACCACGCCCGGCTAATTTTTTGTATTTTTAGTAGAGATGGGGTTTCACTGTGTTAGCCAGGATGGTCTCGATCTCCTGACTTGGTGATCTGCCCGCCTTGGCCTCCCAAAGTGCTGGGATTACAGGCATGAGCCACCACACCTGGCCTTTTTTTTTTTTTTTGAGACAGAGTCTTGCTTTGTTGCCCAGGCTGGAGTGCCATGGCGTAATCTCAGCTCACTGCAATCTCTGCCTCCTGGGTTCAAGCGATTCTCCTGCCTCAGCCTCCTGAGTAGCTGGGACTACAGGCGTGTGCCATCACACCCAGCTAATTTTTATATTTTTAGTAGAGACAGAGTTTCACCATGTTGGCCAGGCTCGAACTCCTGACCTCAAATGATCTGCCCGACTTGGCCTCCCAAAATGCTGAGATTACAGGTGTGAGCCACCGTGCCAGCTGGTGAACCCCGTCTCTACAAAAATACAAAAATTAGCCAGGTGTGGTAGCGGGTGCCTGTAATCCCAGCCACTCGGGAGGCTGAGGCAGGAGAATTTCTTGAACTAGGGAGGCAGAGGTTGCAGTGAGCTGAGATCATGCCATTGCCCCTCCAGCCTGAGCAACAGACCGAGATCCATCTTAAAAAAAAAAAGAAAGAAAAGAAAATACAGCTGGGTGTGGTTGTAATCCCAACACTTTGGGAGGCTGAGGTGAGAGATCGCTTGGAGCCTAGGAGTTTGAGACCAGCCTGGGTAACATAGTGAGACCTCATCTCTACAAAAAATATAAAAATTAGCTGGGTGTGGTGGTGTGTTCCTGGAGTCAGCTACTTGGGAAGCTGAGGTGGGAGGATGGCTTGAGCCTGGGAAGTTGAGGTTACATGAGCTGCAGTTGTGTCACCACACTGCAGCCTGGGTGACAGAGTGAGAGCCTGTCTCAAAAAAAAACCAAAACTGCAAAACCAAAAAACAAAAATCTATGAATTATTTTGCGCTCAGTAAGAACAGAATAAGAATCATGGATGGGCACAGGGCTGACCAGAAGCTGGCTGAACTCAAAATGATTTACCAGGTGTGGGCACTAGCATAGATTAACCCATCTTGTGCTAGTTACTTAATACACCTTAACCTGTATAATCTTATAACCCACACTCAGCCTAAATTCTTTTTTTTTTTTTTTTTTTTTTTTTGAGATGGAGTCTTGCTCTGTCGTCCAGGCTGGGGTGCAGTGGTGCAACCTCAGCTCACCGCAACCTCTGCCTTCTGGGTTCAAGTGATTCTCCTGCCTCAGCCTCCCAAATAGCTGGGATTATTACTGCATGTTCCACCACACCCGGCTAATTTTTGTGTTTTTTTTTGACAGGGAGTCTCTCTCTGTCACCCAGACTGGAGTGCAATGGCGCAATCTCGGCTCACTGCAACCTCCGCCTCCCAGGTTCAAGCAATTCTCCTGCCTCAGCCTTCCAAGTAGCTGGGATTACAGGCGCCTGCCACCGTGCCTGGCTAATTTTTGTATTTTTAGTAGAGATGGGGTTTCACCATGTTGGCCAGGCTGGTCTCGAACTCCTGACCTCAAGTGATCCGCCCGCCTTGGCCTCCCAAAGTGCTGGGATTACAGGTGTGAACCACCGCGCCCGGCCAATTTTTGTGTTTTCAGTAGAGATGGGGTTTTACCATGTTGAATAGGCTGGTCTTAAACTCCTGACCTCAAGTGATCCACCCACCTAGGCCTCCCAAAGTGCTGGGATTACAGAATTGAGCCACTGTGCCCGCAGGAGGATGGAGGAAGGGAGGATGGAGGAAGGGAGGATGGAGGAAGGGGGCAGGCAGTTGGGATTTCGACACTGCAGAGGAGCAAGAGCCCCCTGGGAGCTGGTCAGGAAGGGGTTCTCAGGAGATGTGGGGTCTGTAGATCCAGTTCTCATGACAGGCTGGGGATAAGCAGAGAGCAGAGAGGAGGGGCTGAAGGTTAGTTAGAGAGGAGAGGACAGCAGCTGGGGCAGAGGTGGCCTGTGAGTAAATACTATCCAGACAAGCGTATAGCTATCTGGAAAAAAGGAGAGCTGAATCCATCTCTCACACCAATATCAGGATACCTTTAAACGGATCAAAGATTTAAACAGGCCAGGCACAGTGGCTCACGCCTGTAATCCCAGCACTTTGGAGGGCCAAGGCAGGGGGATCGCTTGAGCTCAGGAGTTGGAGACCAGCCTGGGCAACATGGTGAAACCCTATCGCTACTAAAAATACAAAAATTTAGCCGGACATGGTGGTGTGCGCCTGTGGTCCCAGCTACTTGGGAGGCTGAAGTGGTAGGATTGGTTGAGCCCAGGAGCTGGAGGTTGCAGTGAGCTGAGGTTTTGCCTGTGAGCTGAGGTTTTGCCTGTGATCTGGGAGAAAGGTAGATGCTGACTGAAGGCAAACACTCAGAAGGGATTTGGTTGGCCAAAGGCTTGGAGAATTGGACCAGGTGCAGACTGTATGAGATCTTGAATGCCAAGATCCTAATCAGCACCTGTCACGATGTACTTAATCGTTGCAGTTGCAAAACACCTGTGTACATAATCACGTTGGATCCTCAGAACAACCTAGGGACATTTTCGTTGGTTTGATTTTTAAACAGATGAAGGAAGCGGGTGAGAGGTTAAGGGCCCTGGTCGTGGCCAGGCGCCATGGCTCACGCCAGTAATCCCAGCACTTGGGGAGGCCGAGGCGGGTGAATCACTTGAGGCCAAGAGTTCAAGAGCAGCCTGGGCAACACAGTGAAACCCCATTTCTATTAAAAATACAAACAACCAGCCAGACATGGTGGAACGTGCCTGTAATCCTAACTCGGGAAGCCGAGGTGGGAGAATCGCTTGAACCTGGGAGGCAGAGGTTGCAGTGAGCCGGGATTGCATCACTGCACTCCAGCTTGGGCGATAGAGTCTTGCTCTGTTTCAAAAAAAAAAAAAAGAAAAAGGAGAAAAAGGGGGCCCTGGTCACACAGCGAGGAATAAAGGCCCTGGCCTCAGGCCTGCGATCTCATGCTCTTTGTCCTACATCACACCGCGCCTGAGGGGCAGGAGCCTGGACTTTGCCCTCTTTGGACAGGCTGGGGAAAGAGGCAGGGTGGAGAGCCAGGAGGAGGTTTTGTGGCAATGGGGAGAGGGGGACGAGGGGCCGGGACCAGGATGGTACCAGGGAGCATTTCCCTGCAGCCCTGTCCCTGGAGCCCTGTGGCGTCCCTGGTGCTGTGGGCTCTTGGCTCACCTCCTGCCGCTCTGGCCTCTCTCCTATGTGCTTCCTGCCTTCCCCTAGCCCGGCCCTCAGGGCTGTGCTTCCTTACAGGGACTGGGGTATGCAAGGCCTCACCCGTGGCCATGGTTTCAGGGCCACCTCCACACTGACAACCCCTGGATCTGGATCTCCTGTCAGATCTGTCTCCTGAGCTCCAGGTGAACACACCCTGCTGCTTTCTAGATGTTCGTCCTCAGGCACCTCAAATCCAACCCTCCAGCCTTTCTCCCCGCTTCACCCCACACTGCCCCTCTTCCCCTAGTTCCCCATCTCAACAAACAAAAGCCACAGATCCCCCCGCTGCCCTGCAGCCATCTGGACCTGCCTTTCCCTCCACCCCAGGTCTTCCCAGCTCCTGCTCCTAAATACAGCTCAACGCTGTTGGCCCTCTGCCACTCCCTTCACTGGGACAACAGCAGCAGTTTCTTTTATTTTTTTTTAGACGGAATCTCGCTCTGTTGCCCAGGCTGGAGTGTGCAATGGCATGATCTTGGCTCACTGCAACCTCTGCCTCCCGGGTTCAAGTGATTCTCCTGCCTCAGCCTCCTGAGTAGCTGGGACTACAGGCACACACAACCACGCCTGGCTAATTTTTGTATTTTTGGTAGAGACAAGGTTTCACCATATTGGCCCGGCTGGTCTCGAACTCCTGACCTCTGGTGATCCACCCACCTCGGCCTCCCAAAGTGCTGGGATTACACACCTGGCTAATTTTTGTATTTCTTGTAGGGGTGAGGTTTTGCCATGTTGCCCAGGCTGGGGTATATGGTTTCTTTTGGGGTATGACAGTGTTCTAAAACAGATTGTGGTGGCTGGCACAGTGGATCATGTCTGTAATCCCAGCACTTTGGGAGGCCAAGGTGGGAGGATCGCTTGAGGACAGGAGTTTGAGACCAGCCTGAGCAACATAGTGAGACCCTGTCTCTACTAAAAAACATACAATAAAATGGATTGTGGTGATGATTGCATAACTCTGAATACTAAAAAACATTGAATAATATCCTTTAGATGGGTCACTTAAAAATGTTACATTGATCATATCTCCACAAAACTGTTTTTTTTTTTTTTTTTTTTTTTTGAGACAAAGTCTTGCTATGTCGCCCAGGCTGGAGTGCAGTGACGCCATCTCAGCTTCCTGCAACCTCTGCCTCCCGGGTTCAAGTGATTCTCCTGCTTCAGCCTCCTGTGCAGCTGGAATTACAGGCGTGGGCCACCATGCCCGGCTAATTTTTATATTTTTAGTAGAGACTGGGTTTCACCAGGTTGGCCAGGCTGGTTGTGAAGTCCTGACCTCAAGTGATCTGGCCCCCTCGGCCTCCAAAAGTGCTGGGATTACCATGCCCGGCATAAAATCTTCAAAAAATTTAAAAATTAGCTAGGTGTGGTGGTACCACCTATAGTCCCAGTTCCTTGGGAGGCTGAGGTGGGAGGATGGCTTGAGCCCAGGAGTTTGAGGCTGCAGTGAGCTATGATCACACCACTGCACTCCAGGCTGGGCCATGGAGCAAGACTGTTGTCTCTTAAAAAAAAATAAAATAGGCTGGGCGCGGTGGCTCATGCCTGTAATCGCAGCACTTTGGGAGGCCAAGGAGAGTGGATCACCTGAGGTTGGGAGTTCGAGACCAGCCTGACCAACATGGAGAAACCCCATCTCTACTAAAATACAAAATTAGCCAAGTGTGATGGCTCATGCCTGTAATCCCAGTTACTCGGGAGGCTGAGGCAGAAGAATCGCTTGAACCCAGGAGGCGGAGGTTGTGGTGAGCCAAGATTGTGCCATTGCACTCCAGCCTGGGCAACAAGAACAAAACTCCGTCTCAAAAAAAAAAAAAAAAAAATGCTGAGCACAGTAGCTCATGCCTGTAATCCCAGCATTTTGGGAGGCCGAGGTGGGCAGATCACTTGAGGTCAGGAGTTCGAGACCAGCCTGGCCAAATTGGTGAAACCCCATCTCTACTAAAAATACAAAAATTAGGCCACGGGCCAGGCACGGTGGCTCACTCTTGTAATTCCAGCACTTTGAGAGGCCAAGGCAGGTGGATCATGAGGTCAAGAGTTCAAGACTAGCCTGGCCAGCATGGTGAAACCCCATCTCTACTAAAAATACAAAAAAATTAGCTGGGCATGGTGGCATGCCTGTTGTCCCAGCTACTCGGGAGGCTGAGGCAGAAGAATTGCTTGAACCCGGCAGGCAGAGGTTACAGTGAGCCGAGATTGTGCCACTGCACTCCAGCTTGGGCAACAGAGTGAGACTCCATCTCAAAAAAAAAAAAAAAAAAAAATTAGGCAAGGTGGCGGGTGCCTGTAGTCCCATCTACTCAAGAGGCTGAGGCAGGAGAATCGCTTGAACCCAGGAGGCAGAGGTTGGAGTGAGCAGAGATCGTGCCACTGCACTCCAGAGTGAGACTCTGTCTCAGAAAAAAAAAAAAAAAAAGGCCAAGTGTGGTGGCTTATGCCTTTAGTTCCAACACTTTGGGAGGCTGAGGCGGGAGGATCCCTTGAATGCAGGAGTTCAAGACTAGCCTGGGCAATATAGTGAGACCCCATCTCTGTGAATTTTTTTTTTTTTTAATTAGCTGAGCATGGTGGTGCGCACGTGCCAGCTACTTGGGAGGTTGAGGCGGGAGGATCACTTGAGCCCAGGAGTTCAAGCAAGCAGTGAGCTATGATCATGCCACTGCACTCCAGCCTGGGACAAAGCAAGACTCCATCTCAAAAAACAAAAACAAAAAACAGACATTCAGAGAGAAATTGGCTTGTCCTATGCAGCTAGGTCTGGAGAGTGGGATTTGTGCCGAAGAGCCAGCCCCGTCTGTGAGGAGATGGTGTGATGCTGGTCTTATGAGAGCTGTCACTGCTGCTTCCATTTTAGATGACGAGCAATTCTACATCCTTTTCCAAAACCTCATATTTTTTCTTTTTTTTTTTTTTGAGACAGAGTTTCGCTCTTGTTGCCCAGGCTGGAGTGCAATGACATGATCTTGGCTCACCGCAACCTCCGCCTCCTGGGTTCAAGTGATTCTCCTGCCTCAGCCTCCCGAGTAGCTGGTATTATAGGCATGCACCACCACACCCAGCTAATTTTGTATTTTTAGTAGAGATGGGGTTTCTTCATGTTGGTCAGGCTGGTTTCAAACTCCCGACCTCAGGTGATCCGTCCGCCTCAGCCTCCCAAAGTGCTGGGATTACAGGCGTGAGCCACCGCGCCCGGCCAAAACCTCGTATTTTTCACTAGGCCTCAAGTTTCTCCCCAGGTCCTATCCCCAGCACTGTCCCTGGATAGGCAGTGTGGCTGCTGTAACAGACACCCCTCCTCCCCACGTCAGTGGTGCAACACAGCTGATTTTTGTTTTGTTTTTTTGAGACAAGGTCTCGGTCTCTGCTGCCCAGGCTGGAGTGCAGTGGCAGAATCATAGTTCACTGTAGCCTCGACCTTCCAGACTCAAGCAATCCTCCTGCCTCAGCCTCCTGAGTAGCTGGGACTACAGGAGCACACCACTGTGTCGGTCTAATTTTTTGTAGAGACAGGGTCTCACTATATTGCCAGGCTGTTCTCAATCTCCTGGGCTAAAGTGATCCTCCCCAAGCGCTGGGATTACAGGCATGAGCCAGCGTGCCCCACCCCAGACATGTTCCAAATCTAGCGGGTGCTCTGGGTCTTCTGCTGGCTCTCCTGCATCCACCCACAGGCAAGAGAAGCAACAAAGTGGGGAGGCCACAAGGCCCCCAACACACCACACCCATGTCAGGACTGGAGCACATGGCTGCTTGGAACTGCAAGGAGGTTGGGCACATGGTCCAGAAAACTGGTCAGGAGAGAGCCGGGTGAGGTCACTGCGCAGGTCTGCCGCAGAACCTGACTTCACTCAGCCAACATGACCCTAGCCTCTTCCAGGCTATCTGGATTCTGGTCTCCGCACCACTGCAAGTCAGGTGTTCCTAAAACTTATCTTTCATCGTACCGCTGATCTATAAGAGCTACAGAAGCAGCCAGGCGTGGTGGCTCACGCTTGTAATCCCAGCACTTTGGGAGGCTGAGGCAGGTGGATCACCTGAGGTCGGGAGTTTGAGACCAGCCTGGCCAACATGGCAAAACCCCATCTCTACTAAAAATACAAAAATTAGCTGGGCATGGTGGCACACACCTGTAATCCAAGCTACTGGGGAGGCTGAGGAGGGAGAATTGCTTGAGCCCAGGAGGCAGAGGTTGCAGTGAGCTGAGATGGTGCCACGGCACTCCAGCCTGGGTGAGAGTGAGGCTCTGTTTAAAAAAAAAAAAAAAAGCTACAGGAGCCTCCTGTGTCAACAGGCAGAATGGGCATCACTCAGCCTGCATTCAAGTCCCCCACAAACCCCACCTGGGCTCTTTCTTCCTCGTTGCAGGAGGCCACTCAGGCTCCCTCAAGACATCTCCAGGCAGGTGCTCGCTCCCACCGCCACGCCTCTACTAGACCACCTGCCCTGGGTGTCTACTGTCCTATTAGTAACTGCCCGAAGTCATTTCACCCAATCCCCAGGGCAAGTCCCATCTGCCTCCAAGCCTCCCTTTGGCCTGTGCTGTCTACATTTCCTCTTTGAACGTCTCTCTCATGCGAGGGCTTGCATAATACAAGAATCAGGACTGAAGAGTGTGTCTGTGTCAAGGACAGAAGGCTCCAGTGGGGCAGTTTCCAGTTTCAGGGTGACTCAGGGCAGCAATGCCACCGTGCAAGAATGGAAAGCGGTGGCTGACGGTGTGGGAAGACACAGGGGCCCTCCTCAGCCTCCAGTTAGAGGGGAGAGAAGTGCCTCCAATTCCACACGCCCCAGGAATGACGTTCACCGTCAATCCCTACAGGTGTGGACAACACATCTGTAACAGAGTAAATGAAAAAGGGTACACCCTCGCCCCTTGCTTCCCTAGCACAGCACAGGATGAGGGGTGGGGTTACAGCAGGAGGCAAACGTCCACCCTTTCACCCCAGGCTCGGGCCCTTCCACAGGCCTGCAGCACGAGGCGAGCACTCAGGACCTGGCAGCTGCTATTTTGGAGGCCAACACTGCTGTCGCCGCAACTCACACTCAGAGAATGGCTGCAATAGCCGTGCTTTCTCAACCCAAATCCAGGAATGTTAAAAAAGAAGGCTGGGGCAGGACCCAGTGGCTCACGCCTGTAATCTGAGCACTTTGGAGGCCGAGGTGGGCAGATCATGAGGTCAGGAGATCAAGACCATCCTGCCCAACATGGTGAAACCCCATCTCTACTAAAAATACAAAAATTAGCTGGGTGTGGTGGCGGGTGCCTGTAGTCCCAGCTAATCGGGAAGCTGAGGCAGCAGAATTGCTTGCACCCAGGAGGCGGAGGTTGCAATGAGCTGAGATGGCGCCACTGTACTCCAGCAACAGTGCCAGACTCCAACTGGAAAAAAAAAAAAAAAAAGAAAAAAAGAAGAAAAAAAGAAGGCTGTCCTTGGAGACCTAAGACCAGTGTTGCTCTTGGATGGCCCAGAGTTGAGACTTAAAATATGTCTTAGTAATTTCTTTTTTGGACGGGGTATAGTATGGCTTTTAGTGTTAGTTTTAAAAGTAGTGTTTGGAATGCACTAAGCAGTAAGTGGCTTAATCAATACCACTATCATGTAATATTGATCTATCAGTGCTGTTGGCACACAGAATTGTACTTTTTTTTGAGACGGAGTCTCACTCTGTTGCCCAGGCTGGAGTGTGATGGCGCGATCTCGGTTCACTATAACCTCTGCCTCCAGGGTTCAAGTGATTCTCCTGCCTCAGCCTGCTGAGTAGCTGTGATTACAGATGCCCGCCACCACGCCCACCTGATTTTTGTATTTTTAGTAGAGACGGGGTTTCACCACATTGGCCAGGCTGGTCTTGAACTCCTGACCCCAGGTACAAAAATTAGCTGGGCATGGTGGCAGGCGCTGGTTATCCCAGCTACTCAGGAGGGTGAGGCAGGAGAATCACTTGAACCCGGGAGGCGGAGGTTGCAGTGAGCCAAGATTGCGCCACTGCATTCCAGCCTGGGGGACAGATGGAGACTCTGTCTCAAAAAAAAAAAAAAAAAAGAAAAAAAAAGTATTTCCAAGACACATAAAACAGGTCCACTGTCATTTTTTCCAGTTATCCAGGAACTTCCATAAAATGAACGTTTTGGGCTGAAGGTCACCCACCCCATGAGCAGTCAGGTGGGACTAGTACCCAGGGAAGGCAGGCAGCCTGCGCCATCATGGTCTTTGGCTCAGAGGCCACCTAAGCAGCCCCGCGCTGTGGGTCACCACCATCTCCTCCACATTCAAGTCTGAAGGTGGGCCTGTCAGGGGCTCCCAGCTCAATGGGTGGAGGGAAGCGTGTCAAGGAGGGGTCGGGGGGGGTGCCTTGAAGAGCAAGGCCATCCGCCCACCTCCAGCTTTTCCTGACACACTGAGCGACTCTGGGCTGCACGCTGGCCAGAGGGCTCCTGAAAGATGCTGGCAGGCTTCCCAAGGTGCCCCGCCCAGATGCCTTCCCAGGAATCCCGGATCCCTGGGGAGGGAGATACAATCACTAAGAAATCTGTGACCAAACTGCTGATCACAGAAAAGCAGTGATTTTCCCATTAATTCTGAAACATAATGCGAGGGAGGGGACAAATTGAGCAAAAAGCCTCAAATGAGGCGAAATGAGTCACCACGCCTGGCCTTTTCAATTACATAGCTCCATTTTGTAAACTTCTGCTCAGCTTCAAGGAGGCCAGCCCAAGTGGACCACAGGACTAGCAGCCTTGACTCTTGCTGGGTCAAGATCCTTCTCATACAGGACTGCTGCAGGGGAGGGTCAAAAACGTCCCAGGCCAGGCACAGGTCACGCCTGGATTCCCAGCACTTTGAAAGGCCAAGGGTGGGGGGATCTCTTGAGCCCAGGAGTCTGAGACCAGCCTGGGCAACACAGACCCCACTGTACAAAAAAATGAAATTAGCCAGGTGCAGTAGCGTATGCCTGTAGTCCCAGCTACTTGGGTGCAGTAGCGTATGCCTGTAGTCCCAGCTACTTGGGTGCAGTAGCGTATGCCTGTAGTCCCAGCTACTTGGGTGCAGTAGCGTATGCCTGTAGTCCCAGCTACTTGGGAGACTGAGGTGATCACTTGAGCCCAGGGGATTGAGTCTGCAGTGAGCTATGATTGCACCACAGCACTCCAGCCTGGGTGGCAGATAAAGACCCTGTCACAAAACAAAACAACCCACAAGCCTCCCCTGCCCAGTGTGGCTACACCAAGAAGAATTCAAGTCGAGATTTCTTGGGTATTTTTTTTTTTTTTTGAGATAGGTCTCACTGTCTCTCAGGCTGGGGTGCAGTGGCACGATCTCAGCTCACTGCAACCTCCACTTCAGTCTCCTCAGTAGCTGGGACCACAGGTGTGCATCACCACACTCAGCTAATTTTTGGTAGAGATGGGGTTTCACTATGTTGCCCAGGCTGGTGTGGCATTCTTGAGCTCAAGCAATCCACCCACCTCAGCCTCTCAAAGTGTTGGGATTACAGGCGTAAGCCACTGAGCCTGGCCCTTATTACCTTTTTTTTTTTTTTGAGAGGGAATCTAGCTCTGTCACCCAGGCTGGAGTGCAGTGGCGCAATCTCGGCTCACTGTAACCTCCACCTCCCGGGTTCAAGCAATTCTCCTGCCTCAGCCTCCCGAGTAGCTGGGACTACAGGCGCCTGCCACCACGCCTGGCTTTTTGTATTTTTAGTAGAGATGGGGTTTCACCATGTTGGACAGGCTGGTCTTGAACTCCTGACCTTGTGATCCACCGGCCTCAGTCTCCCAAAGTGCTGGGATTACAGGCGTGAGCCACCCTGCCTGTCCCCTTTTTATTACTTTTTTGAGACAAGGCCTCTCACCCTGTTGCCCAGGCTGGAATGCAGTGGTGCAACCACAGCTCACTGTATGTAGTCTTGCCCTCCTGGGCTCAAGTGATCCACCTCAGCCTCCCAAGTAATCATAATTACAGGCGTGCGCCACTGCATCTGGCTAATTTGCTTTTTGTAGAGAGGCGGGGTCTCCCTGTGCTGCCCAGACTGGCCTCAAAACTCCTGGGCTCAAGTGATCCCCCACCTGGCCTCTCAAAAGTGCTGGGATTACAGGCATGAGCTACCATGGCCAGCCCTCATTTCTTTTTTGTTCAGTCTTCTTTGCCTCTGTAGCCAATGTGTGTGTAAACATGCCTAGTCTCACCCTAAAAGCAGCCTATTGAGCAAACAAGTATGTTTCAGTTACTTAGCATATTAAAACCGTTTCTTCATAGGTGTTTCTGTCCTCCTTCTTGTTTAACACAGAGAACAGGAGAACCAAATAAGCTGAGCTCTTTATCTTCCCAAAGCCCTTGGTCTAGACCAGAGTTCCCAAAGCGTGGTCAGTGGTTTCTCTACATCAGAAACATCGGGCGTGTCTGTGTCCTCAAACGCAATGTCCGAGGATGTGGGGCGGGGTTTGCGATTCTGTACTGTTAACAGGCTCCCCAAGGGGGATGTAAGCTGGGTGATCACGTCTGAAGTAAGGACCCAAGATTCCTGACTCCCCGATGCGGTTTTTAAATTTTTAAGGCAGGCAAGGGGAAAAAAGATACCAAGTGAAGAATTCATTGTATGTTTATTATTCACAGTTAATCACTACCTACCAAATGCTATCCGCAGAGTTAAAGGATTAAGTACATAGGTCTTTATTTAAACACTGATTTTTTTTTTAAATATATACACACAAAACTTAGTTCAGCAAGGCTTCATGATATACACCAATTCCAAAATAAAACAATCAAATGGTCCAGGTGTAGAATGCCAGATTCCTTTTATCATCAGCGAGGAAAAGAGAAGCAGAATGAGGAAGAGTGAGGAAAGGCGGGGACAGGCTCTGCCCAGAAGAGCTGCCGCCTCCTGGCACAGCAAACGCTCCAGGCCTAGGCCCCGTTCATATCCGGAGTCGGAGGGAGACTCCCATCGGCCACTTTGGGACTGAAAGGCCCAAGGCTGTCACCAACTCCCGGGAGAGAAGGAGGCAGTCTTGTTTTTGTCGTGGGGAGGGGTTTGGGTGGAGAAAAAGATTACAGGCACATCACCACAGGGGACCAGAAGTGGAGAGAAGACAGAGAGCTCTGCTGAGGCCTTGGTCTTCCTGTCTTTCCAATCTTGCCTTCCCCAACTCTCCCTGCTTCCTGGGACCATCGGTAGGGGTGGGGAGCAGCAGTAACACAGCCCACTGGGAAGGGAGGCACAAGCAGCACTCCGGCTTCCCAGTGCTGCCCTCACACTCACCTAGACAGGTCAGGGGACACAGGATGAAAGCCACAGCCCAATCTAAGAGCAAGACAAGTGAAAAGTGAGTACTCTCACTGTGTACCCCAGCATAGGAATACGGTGAAACCTGCTACAACTGGAGGCTGCATTCCCACGACTTCTTCCTCCGCTCTCCTTGTCTGGGACTTGCTGATTGCAGGCGTGCATATAGGGAGGGGGCGGGGGCCACAACCCCCGAGACGGTGAGGACAGGCTTCCGACCCCCTGTAAGCCAGATCCAGTGGGATGTGGGAGAGCTGGGCGGTCACCTTCCCTCTTGCCCCGGTGGCCCGTCACACTCACACTGCACCCTGGGCAAGCAGTTCCCTGAACCCCCAAGGGGCTCACAACCCTTAAAGCTGGAGCTTAAAGCCTCCTGGCTTAGTACAAGCAGGAGAACGCCTCACCTTCCACTCCTGCTTGTCTCCTTTGCTCTACCCTGGCTCCCCTGCCCCGAGGGAAAAATATTTACACAGAGTAGGAGACAAATTGGCTGAAAAGCTCTGGACTGTCTTTAACTTATTTTAAAACAAAACAAATTAAAAAAAAAAACACCACTCAGAAGCAACCCTTGAAATAAGGAAAAAGGCACTATGAAAAAACAACATGCTCGATAATCCCACTGGAAGGGCCAACAAAGTGGAAAGAGACAGGCTTTCAGGTGGGCTTTTTTTTTTTTTGAGACGGAATCTCGCTCTGTCACCCAGGCTGGAATAAAATGGCACGGTCCCGGCTCACTCAACCTCCACTTCCCAGGTTCAAGCGATTCTCCTGCCTCAGGCTCCCGAGTAGCTGGGACTACAGGCGCGTGCCACCACACCCGGCTAATTTTTGTATTTTTAGTAGAGACGGGGTTTCGCCATGTTGGCTAGGTTGGTCTCCAACTCCTGACCTTGTGATCCGCCCACCTTGGCCTCCCAAAGTGCTGGGATTACAGGCGTGAGCCACCGCGCCTGGCCCAGGTGGGCTTTCTCGGGAAGCCACGGAAGCAGAGACATGCTTTCCTTCTACCCCACTCTACTGCCAACTTGGACAAAATACACTGGGGGTCTGGGCTGGAAGGCAGATTCCTACAAGCCCCCTCCTCTGGAGGAAGCTAAACAGCAAAGGCGTCGAGCTGCCCTGCCCGCTCCTTTTTGTGTGTATATACGAAGAACACAGAAACAGCTGTTCTTCTTTCAGTCATTCCAACTAAAACAGACATTTTGCATAGAGAGAATACCAGCCCACTTGGTTTCTTGTCTTTTATTATTGGCGTCAGCTAGGACTATACGTGGCCTTAAACGTCATGCACTGATGGATAGAAGAGAAAAAAGGATGAAAAAAAGGACAAAGGAGGGGAAAGAGGAGCAGCAGTGAAAATTTGTAATAAAAACTCTTCTTAATTTATAGGTAAGTTTTGGCATTTTTAAATCCAACGCCCCCTCCCACCCCCTAAAGTTCCAACCAAAGTGAGAGGGTCACAGGGTGACCCGGCCAGGTGTTCTGCACTCCCTTACAGGCTGCTGTTAAGAGGCAGCTTGTGGGTTTAATTCTTTTGTATGTGTTTTACATTTTTCACTTTCTTTAAATAATTGCTTCTTGACTCTTAGACGTTCCGGTTCACAGGGGTGACGTAATTGCGGGGAAACATGCCGGTCTGCCCGTGGCAAGCTCCTTTCCACCAGTTGGGGTCTGAGTTATCCATGACATGGATAAAATCTCCCCGGCGGAAGCCCAGCTCTCCATCCTCCTGGGGATCAAAGTCAAAGAGGGCCTGGACGTATGTCGGCTGCTGCAAAACAGGAGCAGGAAAAACCAACATTGCATTCCTGGTCTGTGGCCGGCCACCTCCGAGGCCAGATGGGTTCCAGGGGGAAACGAATGCGTGCCAAATTCTCCATGTTTCCTAAACTCACCTCCCATTTCCCAACTCCCCGTTTATTCTTACCTATTCTAAGTTTACAGGCCAAGAGGGTTTAGTGTGATCTTTCCCAGTGCTCAGAAAATATTAGAGTATGTCTCCCAGAGGAGGGTGGCCAACTGTGCCATATTATCAAGTAGAGGGCAGGCAGTGCTTGGAAGGGAAAGTTCTTCGGAAACAGCCATCTGTGTTTAGGCCGCGGGCCCAGAATCTTGCAAATCCCTTCTACGACACCCTTAAGGTATTAGAGCCTGAAGTTCTGGAGCTCAAATAACATAAGGGGCTCTAACATAAGGGCTCTAACCGTAACTTAGACCAGGGCTCGAGGGACAGGAACGGGTGCTGACCCCATTCCCTCACAAGCATAGTTTTCCTCATAATTTGCTTCCAGGGACAGGATCTTTGGGTGGGTGTGTTAAAGACCAACTCCCTAGAGAGGCTGGCAAGCTGGCTACACACTGCCTCTGGAAAAGCAAAAACCTTGTATTTGAAACAACAAATCTTTCTTTCTTTTTTTTTTTTTGAGATGAAGTCTCCCTCTGTCGCCCAGGTTGGAGTGCAGTGGTGCAATCTCAGCTCACTGCAACCTCCACCTCCCAGGTTCAAGCAATTTTTCCATCTCAGCTTCCTGAGTAGCTGGGACTGCAGGTGTGCGCCACCACATCCAGCTAATTTTTGTATTTTTAGTAGAGACAGGGTTTCACCATGTTGGCCAGGCTAGTCTCAAACTCCTGACCTCAAGAGATCTGCCTGCCTCGGCCTCCCAAAGTGCTGGGATTATCGGCAGGAGCTACTACACTGGGCCAGAAACAAGAAATCTTTAGTGTGAATGGAGGGTAACATTTTCAGTAAGGAGCACAGAAACCCCAGCGGCAATCCCTGAAGGGAGCCTGCATGTTGAGGGGCGCCTCCCCTTTCCTACAGGAATGCACACTGAGGAGCTATTCTTAACTGCTAAAAATGATCCCATCTCACCCTGATGAGGCTTACCTGTGGCACCTGTTCTATGTCCCGCAGGAATATCTGCTGGTTTCTGGAGACAGATGTAGATCTGTGATAATCCACCAGCTCATTCAGAGAATTGAACTTCACCACCCAGAGGAAGTACTTCCCGGCTCCATCTCGGAGCACCTTGAAGTGCTGCACATCGTTTCCAAACCTGGGAGGGACAGAGAGCACATGTGACCGGCTAAAGGCTCTAACTTGGCAAATCGAGGGCTATCTGCCCATAAAGGAAATATCTCGAGAGAACCACTGTCCTGGCAGCACTCCTCAGGGACTGCAGAGCAACAAGTTTCCTCACTGTGTGTCCCTGGGACGGACCCCTCCCTATGACTGATGGGCACCAGGACAACATCCAGAAACCAGAGAGGGACAGGCCATCAGTCACTCTCATTCTGAAGATGTTTGTAAGATAAAGAGTCCAGGCCAGGTGCGGTGGCTCACACCACCTGTAATCCCAACACTTTGGAGGCCGAGGTGGGCAGATTACCTGAGGTCGGGAGTTCGAGACCAGCCTGGCCAACATGGAGAAACCCCATCTCTACTAAAAATACGAAAGTAGCTGGGCGTGGTGGTGCATGCCTGTAATCCCAGCTACTCGGGAGGCTGAGGCAGGAGAATCACTTGAACCCGGGAGGCCGAGGTTGTGGTGAGCTGAGATCACGCCATTGCACTCCAACCTGGGTAACAAGAGCGAAACTCCGTCTCAAAAAAAAAAAAAAAAAAAAAAAAAAAGAGTCCATGTGCTCTGAACCCTACCAAATAAAAACAGCCTTACTTAAGACAAAGGAGTGTGACTTAATGTCCTTTGAATCAAAAAATAATTAAAATCTTATATGCAGGAAGAAGGTGAGGAGGGCTGGAAATACTTTCGACAATTCTCTCGTAACTGGGAATAGTTCAAAGTAATGTTTTCCATTCAGGAATTTTAGCTCCACTGATGGGGAAAAGGTCTCCGAACAAAAGGACATACTAGGACAATAAAAGAGGCCCAGACTTCGAAACCCAAAAGCTTCTCCATCACTAGATCACACCCTTTTATACTGGCTAGCAAAACCAGCAACAGCGTGGCTGGCTGGTACTAGCTCACAGGGTCTGTCACAGGATATTTGGCTAGAATACAAGCCCAGCGAGGGCGCTTCTGCCTGTCCTGTTCACCTGGCCGGGCACTCAAAAAGGCATTCTTGGCCGGATGCAGTGGCTCACGCCTGTAATCCCAGCACTTTGGGAGGCTGAGGTGGGCAGATCATAAGGTCAGGATATCGAGACCACCATGGCTAACACGGTGAAACCCCGTCTCTACTAAAAATACAAAAAATTAGCCAGGTGTGGTGGCAGATGCCTGTAGTCACAGCTACTCGAGAGGCTGAGGCAGGAGAATGGTGTGAACCCAGGAGGAGGAGCTTGCAGTGAGCCGAGACTGGGCCACTGTACTCCAGCCTGTGTGACAGAGTGACATTCCATCTTATTTAAAAAAAAAAAAAAAAAAAAAAAAGGCGCTCTCTGAGAGTGCTTGTTCAATGAATGAATGAGTCCCTCCTCTCCTTCAGTCTTTCAGCTGATGGAAACCAAAGGCTTCAGAAAATCAATACGGCAGGTGGCAGCACTGAGCCTCAAGGAAGCCACTCAGCACAAGATGCCTTGCATTTGGAAAAATACTGCTTTACATGTAAGACAAAATGTGGAAGGTGAGAAAGCTTCATTAGCAAGGGTATATTCCACGGCACTTCTGGCCCCACAGAGGCCCACTTCCACCCATGCAATGCAGGTGGTTTCTAAAAAAGCCCAGGGCCCCAATAATGAGCAGTGTTTCAAATCACAGGCTCAAAACATAAAACTAAGAAACATCTGAAGACTGTTGATTCTTGAACGTCTTTTGCAAAGGTGTGTGTGTTGTTAAAGAGAGTCATGTCACCTGCTTTACTTCTAAAACAATAAATGCATTAAATCCTTAAAAGATTCTACTTGAGAAAATGGAAGTTTGAGAGCTTCTGCTGAGCAACAGGCAGCCTCCAGCCGAGCACGTGGCTGCCCCCGTGGTTTTGGCCACCACCCAGTGATTTACTGCTTGTTCCCCTCATCTTATACAGTTTCAGTTACACTTGGGCCAGTATAAAACTAAAGAAAGACAGGTGACACACAAGTTTTTCTTTTCTTTTCTTTTTTTTTTTTTTTTTTAAGATGGAGTCTTACTCTTTCACCCAGGCTGGAATGCAATGCCTCAATCTCGGCTCACTGCAACCTCTGCCTCCTAGGTTCAAGTGATTCTCCTGCCTCAGCCTCCTGAGTAGCTGGGAATACAGGCGTGTGCCACCATGCCCGGCTAATTTTTGTATTTTTTAGTAGAGACAGGGTTTCACCATATTGGTCAGGCTGGTCTCAAACTCCTGGCCTCATGATCGGCCCGCCTCAGCCTCCCAAAGGGCTGGGATTACAGGCGTGAGCCACCATGCCGGGCCACAACTATAAATTTAAAATCTACGTTTCAAAAAAAAAAAAAAAAAAAAATCTACATTTTAATCACACATTAAGTGGTTCTAAAACCAAATAAGATATTCAGTTTTTTTTCTTTTTTTTTTTTTGGGAGACACAGTCTTACTCTGTCACTCAGGCTGGAGCGTAGTGGCGCAATCTCGGCTCATCTGCCTCTCGGGTTCAAGTAATTCTTCTCTCTCAGCCTCCTGAGTAACTGGGATTACAGGTACACGCCACCACGCCCAGGCCACTTTTGTATTTTTTTTTTAGTAGAGACAGGGTTTTACCGTGTTGGCCAGGGTGGTCTCTAACTCCTGACCTCAGGTGATCCGCCTGCCTTGGCCTCCCGAAGTGCTGGGATTACAGGTGTGAGCCACTGCCCCCAGTCTTTTTTTTTTTTTTTTTTTTTTTTGAGACAGAGTTCTGCTCGTCGCCCAGGCTGAAGTGCAATGGCGCCATCTCGCCTCACTACAACCTCCGCCTCCTGGATTCAAATGATTCTCTGGCCTCAGCCTCCCGAGTAGCTGGGACTACAGGTGTGCGCCACTATGCCTGGGTTATTTTCTATTTTTAGTAGAAACAGGGTTTCACCATGTTGGCCAGGCTGGTCAGTTCATTTTTGAAATGGAAAAGTCTCATGCTTTACATCAGTTATAAATGGGAAATGGTGGCTGGAAGCAGTGGCTCCAGCCTATAATCCCAGCACTTTGGGAGGTCAAGGTGGGTGGATCACCTGAGGTCAGGAGTTCAAGACCAGCCTGGCCAATATGGCAAAACCCCATCTCTACTAAAAATACAAAAATAAGCCGGG
The DNA here is from genome assembly GCF_028885625.2 of Pongo pygmaeus. Classification (NCBI taxonomy): domain Eukaryota; kingdom Metazoa; phylum Chordata; class Mammalia; order Primates; family Hominidae; genus Pongo; species Pongo pygmaeus. The sequence goes on from NC_072392.2 coordinate 93,561,451, forward strand.
CGTGGTGTCAGGCACCTGTAATCCCAGGTACTCGGAGGGTAAGGCAGGGAGAACTGCTTGAACCTGGGAGGTGGAGGTTGCAGTGAGCTGAGGCATGCCATTGGACTCCAGCCTGGGGGACAGAGCGAGACTCTGTCTCAAAAATAAATAAATAAAATAAATGGAAAATGGTTTTCTAGCCCCCATTCAAAAACAGAACAATCTTAATGTAATCTAAATTAAGTAGTGATGTGAATGTTGAATCTAATCACTTTATATATAAGTGATGAAGTGATCTGTAGGACTCCTGGGGAGGGTACTACGATAATACATTAACTAGAAAATAACTGAAAGTAAAAAACATACGGAAATAACAATTTAATTCAAAATCCTGACTTCACAGCTGAGGTGTGAATTGTTTAGAATCTTCAAGTGCTGGTTTCTATTCTCCACACTCTCCATGGCGGCAGAACTTCCTGTCTTCTCCATTCCCTGCTTACCCGCTCCCTTTCACACCTGAACTTTCCACCGGGTAAATAAATGCAAGCCCCAAATCCCCTGCAGCAGCCTTCCTAAGTGGCTGTGATGGCCTAGGATAGGGCTGGTGGATTTAAGTCAGTGGACCTGAGCAAGGCAAGCCAAGGCAGCCGACAGGCGCTCCACTATCCCATTAGAGAGAGCTGCGGGAATCCCTCGGAGGACAGAAGCTCAGGAGTGCTGGGCACTAGGGAAAACTGGCAGGCTCCAGCTGGCTGCAGGGAGCTGCTGCTCACCTCCTGAAGGCTGTGTCCACATGGGAATCCAGTGCTTCTAGAACTCATTTTGAGAGGAGCCAGAAATTAGGAATTTAATGTGAAATGAAGATACTGTTTAGGCTAAGCCTCCACCATTTTGTGTGTAGCCAGGTACCTGACCGACGGCTTCACAATTTGGATCAGTCAGAGACAGGATTCCAGGCAACTGCAGCAGGAAATACTTACTTGACAGAGAGGGAGAAGTCCCCAGGAGCGCTCTCACTCTCTCGGATAAGAAAGGCCCCATCGTGCCGCTGTTTGCTAAGCATTTCTTCTGCCTTGGCTCTGGGGATTTTGCCAAAAAACCACCTAAGGAAGGAAGGCAAGCTGGTCAACATCTGCTTCCCCACAAAGAAACGGGATATCCAGCCTTCAAAATGTGAGTAACACAACACTCCTTGCCAGAGGAAGGGGCCTCCCTCCTCATCCTCCAGCCTCACAGTGCCCAAGATCGACACTGGGTCGGGTCCCCAGAGATGGACCTTCAAAGGTCTTTAGCCTACTCCATTTCCCAGAAAGCGACTCACCAAGGCACTAACGGTGGGTCACTCTTTCTATAGAGGAAGACATTTGAAAATGGGCCCCCCAGGCCAAAGCCCACTGGACTCCCTACTGACTCATGACAAAGACGCCTGGGGAAAAGCCCAGGCCTTTGGGTTTGGTGTACGGGATGAACTGACAAGGAGAGACTGGCCCCTTCCTGCAGCCATGTGATAAGATCACAGCTTCACCACAGTGGGACTAAGGGAAAGTCGGGAGGAAACCTGGACGGCCAGGAGCTGGAGGCAGGGTTACTTTTGCTAACAGCCCAAAGGCAAAAGGTTCAGACAGTATGAGGGTGCCCCTACCCGTAACTAAGGTCAGCATTCCTCTCAAGGCGTGCCTCTGTGGCCACTGCTCAGAGTTCAGCTTTCAGAAGCCACCAGGAATATTGTAATTTACCATATGCTCAGCAGCTAGCTGCAAAATTCAGATTTTTGAGGCAAGCTGCAGACTCTTCTGCTCTCAATTGCTGATTCACCTTGGCTAGAAGAAAAAGTGGCTAAATTCATGAAAAACTGTGAAGCAACTGGCTGTGGCTTATCAAGAGGAAGAGGAGAGAACACTTCTACAAGAGCTTAAAGTCAAGCTGCCTCGCTATTTCAAATGAAAACTATAACTAATTAGGAAGAAGAAACTGTGAAAACCATGTTCTCTTCTCAAAATTGTCTTTAGTTATCATTTTTAAAAGCAAAAGTTATTCATAACAAATAAAGACCTATAAACATGGAAACTGGCATTCATTTAATATGCTAATTATAATATCAAAAGTCCTTTTAATGGACCAAATAGTCCATTGAAGTTGTAAATCTAACTTACATATCTTTTTTTTTTGAGTAGTCTCGCTCTGTTGCCGAGGCTGGAGTGCAGTGGCATGATCTCAGCTCACCTCAAGCTCCACCTCCCAGGTTCACCCCATTCTCCTGCCTCAGCCTCTCGAGTAGCTGAGTAGCTGGGACTACAGGCGCCCGCCACCATGCCCGGCCAATATTTTGTATTTTTAGTAAAGATGGGGTTTCACCATGTTAGCCAGGATGGTCTCAATCTCCTGACCTTGTTGATCCGCCTGCCTTGGCCTCCCAAAGTGCTGGGATTACAGGCATGAGCCACCGCGCCCAGCCCTTTTTTTTTCAGACAGAGTCTCACTCTGTCACCCAGGCTGGAGTGCAGTGGCAGGATCTCAGCTCACTGCAACCTTCGCCTCCTGGGTTCAAGCAATTCTCCTGCCTCAGCTTCCCTAGTAGCTGGGATTATAGGCGGCCACCACCACGCCCAGCTAATTTTTGTATTTTTAGTAGAGATGGGGTTTCACCATATTGGCCAGGCTAGTCTTGAACTCCCGACCTTGAGATCTGTCCGCCTCGGTCTCCCAAAGTGCTGGGATTACAGTCGCGAGCCACCGCGCCCGGCTCATTTACATATCTTACTTATAAGCAACCATATTGGAAGATGTCCCTAAAATAATATACTATACTCAAATTCAAACAGAAAGATGTGAACTGCTAGGAAGGATACACTTAGAAGCTGCCCTTAGTAACTCTGTCCTTGTGTGTGTGTGTCAGCCTCTAGGGACTCTTAGTAACTCTGAATAGTCCGACGTCTACCGGCTGGAGTCTTTCTCATTTTGCATACTCTACTGCCAGGCTGCTGAGGAGCTGGGACAATAGATCCTCCTGCTTCTACAAATAACTCAAGGCTAGGGCCTGCAGTGCCTGGAAATCAGGCCACACAAGAGAAATCACGTATCACTAGAATAGAATGCTCTCTAAATATAAAAGGACAGGCTGGGCCCGGTAGCTCATGCCTGTAATCCCAGCACTTTGGGAGGTTGAGGTGGGGTGAATCACTTGAGGTCAGGAGTTTGAGATCAGCCTGGCCAACATGGTGAAACCTAGTCTCTACCAAAAATACAAAAATTAGATGGGCACAGTGGCAGGCACCTGTAATCCCAGCTACTTGGGAAGCTGAGGCAGGAGAATCACTTGAACCCGGGAGGCAGAGGTTGTAGTGAACCAAGACTGTGCCACTGCACTCCAGCCTGGGTGACAGAGTGAGACTCTGTCTCAAAAAATAAATAAATAAATAAATAAAATAAAAAGGAGGCTGGGTGCGGTGGCTCATGCCTGTAATCCCAGCACTTTGGGAGGCCGAGGTGGGCGGATCACCTGAGGTCAGGAGTTCGAGACCAGCCTGACCAACATGGAGAAACTCCGTCTCTACTAAAAAATACAAAATTAGCAGGGCACGGTGGCGCATGCCTGTAATCCCAGCTACTCGGGAGGTTGAGGCAGGAGAATCGCTTGAACCTCCGGGAGGCAGAGGTTGCGGTGAGCCGAGATCATGCCATTGCACTCCAACCTGGGCAACAAGAGTAAAACTCCATCTCAAAAAAATTAAATAAATAGGCCGGGTGTGGTGGCTCACGCCTGTAATCCCAGCACTTTGGGAGGCCAAGGCGGGCAGGTCACAAAGTCAGGAGATCGAGATCAACCTGGCTAACATAGTGAAACCCTGTCTTTACTAAAAATACAAAAAAATTAGCCAGGCATGGTGGCAGATGCCTGTAGTCCCAGTTACCTGGGAGGCTGAGGCAGGAGAATGGCGTGAACCTGGGAGGCGGAGCTAGCAGTGAGCTGATCACGCCACTGCACTCCAGCCTGGGTGACAAAGCGAGACTCAGTCTCAATAAATAAATAAATAAATAAATAAATAAATAAAAAAGGACAGTTAACGGTATTGAGACCATTTAAACCTTCTCATATCGGGTGGCCTTGGGTTTCTAATGTAAGTGTATGCAGCATGCATCTGACTGGGTACAGCAGTGAAAATCCACACATGGCCTCGGCTGGCTCTCCCACACTGCTGGGTGAGGGTGAAGCTTCTCAATCAGCAAGGCTCTCTTTCCTCCTAGGCCCCCAAGATCTCTCCACTAGGGAGGTTTTTTCCCATTTGTAGGTATAAAATAATGAATATAAATTGAAATAGCCTAGAGGTACATGAAGCAAACATAAAAAGTAAGATGCTTCCCTCAAACTTCCCAGAGGCAGCACGTGTTGGCGGTTCTAACACTTAGGTTTCCAGACCTTTCTGTCTGGTGCACATAGATATGGCTGCTGTGTTTTCTTGCCCCCAGCTTAAAATTAACGCAATTTTATTTTCAATTAAAAAAATAAACTGTAGTGAAGTATAAATTATAATATTTAAAAAGTACTCTAACTGGAATTAAAAAAACAAAAAACAAAAAAACCACAACTCTGTTATAAGCACCCAGATCAAGAAATAAAAAATCTGGCACCAGGCGTGGTGGCCCACGCCTGTAATTCCAGCACTTTGGGAGGCTAAGGTGGGAGGATTCCCTAAGCCCAGTAGATCAAGACCAGCCCGGGCAACACAATGAGACCCTGTCTCTACAAAAAATAAAAAATTAGCCAGGCATAGTGGTGCACAGCTGTAGACGCAGCAACTTAGGAGACTAAGGTGGGAGGATAACTTGAGCCCAACCTGGATGACAGAGCAAGACCCTGTGAATAGCTGTCACTACTAAAACACTGAAATACCACCATTCTACATTTCTATAGCATTTTATATCATTTATAAATTTGCTTAACTTTTTAAAATGATGATATGTACATGTGACTACATGCTTACGGGTGAATGTTTTTTTTTTTTATTTTTTGAGACAGAGTCTTGCTTTGTTGAATAGGCTGGAGTGCAGTGGCGTGATCTTGGCTTGCTGCAAGCTCTAACATGCAAATGTTTTGAAAGTCTTTAAAAAGATGGGCTTTGGGCTGGGCGTGGTGGCTCACACCTGTAATCCCAGCACTTTGGGAGGCTGAGGCAGGCGGATCACGAGGTCAGGAGACTGAGACCATCCTGACCAACACAGTGAAACCCCATCTCTACTAAAAATACAAAAATTAGCTGGGCGTGGTGGCACATGCCTGTAATCCCAACTACTCAGGAGGCAGAGGCAGGAGAATCCCTTGAACCAGGGAGTTGGGGGTTGCAGTGAGCCGAGATCGTGCCACAGCACTCTAGCCTGGCGACAGAGCGAGACTCCATCTCAAACAAACAAACAAAAAAAGATGAGCTTTGGCAGGGTGCGGTGGCTCACACCTGTAATCCCAGCACTTTAGGCCAAGAGTTCGAGATCAGCTTGGCCAACACGGTGAAACCCCATCTCTACTAAAAATACAAAAATTCGACAGGAGTGGAGGCACGCACCTGTAGTCCCAGCTACTCAGGAGGCTGAGGCACAAGAATCGCTTGAACCCAGCAGGTGGAGGTTGCAGTGAGCTGAGATAGCACCACTTCACTCCAGCCTGGGCAACAGAGCAGGACTCAGTCTCATAAAAACAACAACAACAACAACAACAAAGAACAAAAAAAAATAAAGGTGGGCTTATACAACAGAAATAGCAAGGGCGAGAGCTAAGGGGGTGGGGGGAGAAGGCTAATTTTCCAATGTAATTCTTTACTACATCCCATGGGCTTCCATCCATATGCATTTAATGTGAAAAGCACATATTTGGATCCACCCCTCAAGCATATACAACTCATGCTGCAGCACTAATGCCAACGATCATTTTGCAGTCTGTGTCTAATTTGTTAACTTGAATGCTGCATTAGCTGACATGGTGCTCCATTTTATGCTTCCCTCTTCCTCCATAACCCCTGCCTCCACCCCCACAAAAAAACAAAAACAAACAAACAAAAAAAACCAGGAGGTGGCAGGATGGGGAGGAGAAGGCCTGGTACTGACCCTGACCCTATATTCATGAACATCCAGCCACAGAGCAGCCCTATACAACAGCAACTACGTCTGCAAGGCCAAACCCCTACATAGGCACAAGCATGGTCTTTGTTAGCAATATGGTAGACCTGAATAAATAAGGGTTATTAAGTTGCTAGTTGCCTTTTCAGAGCTCAGAGTGGCTGAGCACTGCCCACCCTTTGGGCAGAGTCTGCAAATAACAACACAGCTGAGCCTGTGCTGGGTGCTTCTCCATCAACTCTTCTAAAGTTCTTCATAGTGGGGACAAAAGGTCAAGGCAAGGGAGTGGCTGTCCCAGTCAGCCTGGCAGTAACTACAACTTTCCAAGGATGGTAGCCTTTCCTATCTTTCCTCAACAGTCAGACTTAAATGCCTGTGTTACCCGAAACACTGAAGAAAAATAAGAATTTCGAGCCACAGACATGTCATATAAGAAGTGTAGTATGATGTTCTGTTGAATTCCCTTTCAATCTGAAAATATGAAAATAAAAGGGAACTGAAGTCAATGTTGTGTTTGGATCTAATGAAGGAGCCAGCAAACAATAATGGCCTTTGGCCTAAATCTGCCCACAACCTAAGACTGTTTTTAAAATTTCTACTCGATTGTTAAAAGAAAATTTTTACAAGGAATATCTGACAGGATTGTATGCAGCCCACAAAGCTGAAATTACTTGCTATCAGGCTCTTCACAGAAAAAGTTTAGCCAACCCTTGACCTACAGTTTCTTTTGAGGACGACTGAAGGAAACAGAAGTACACAAATTATGTGGCTTATATGGGACCTGGGGAGGATGTGCTATGATCCAACAGGCCCCTCCTACTCAAGATTTGACAAACCACCTGAAAGGCTCCGCCACCAGCTGCTGTAAAAGCAAGGAGACAATGTCCAATGGCATTGTAGTCTGAGCGTGGAAAGCCTCGGCTCCCCTGACATACTTGCAAGGCAAGCCAACAACTGCTTCTGCGCTAGGAACAGGGCCCGTGAATGAGGGGTGGGTGAGGATGGGAGGACAGTGGTCTGCAGGGGCTCTCAGGGTTCCACTATGTTGCGTTATCAATAAAATCGTGGCAGGGGTAGCTTCTGAAAAACATTAAAAATATTCACCGCTCCCAGCAGCCTGGAGGACAGCATATTTTGTTCTCTCGTAAGTAGGAACACTGACATGGAGGGATAAACATTTATTGAGAACTATTAGATGTCAAGCACCATGCTCTGGGGATACAAAGATATTAAGATACTGTCCCACAGGATTAGCACATATAAACACAAAATCATCTAAGTACCTTTTCTAAAACTCAAAAAAAATGCAGAATTATGAAACACATCTGGCCCTGAGACATATTTAACAGAAAAAGAATTAGGGACCTGCACAACTATTGTTTTATTTTTGAAGATCACTGACAGTTATTATCAATCTCAAACATATAATATTATTGACTATGATATATTATTATATACTATTAACATGCACAATCAATATCCTTTGTTAATTCCCTAGAAACGTGAATAAAAAGTATGACATCCATCCCAGTGATCTCAATTTTAAAAAGAGTGTTTGAAAGAAGGAGGTGGGTCCAACCCTTCCAAGACTAATGGAGCTCAACTTACGGATGTGGTTTCATTTCTATGTAGTTCTTGGGAATGAAGCCGTCTTTTCCATTAAGCTCTGCCTTGTACCAGTTCTGATCACATTCTTCGTTCAAAACCTGAAAAGAAATAAGACAACAAAGAAACCCAATCATGTCCTTTTCCCTTTAAAAAGGTAGTTACAAGACAATTATGCTGTCTTTTAGGTCTGTGAACGGTTTCACTCAAAGTATTATCAGTTATACGGATATAAGACTCCTTTTAACTTCAAACAATCAGCATTATGTTAATCTCTGTTAAAATGAAATAGAAATTATCTCTGAAAATGAAAATTCAGGCTCCCAAACATCTAGAATGAAACCCTCAGTAAGGAAGGAGAAAGAAGAATGGCAAGTATTCGTTTTTTTTTTTTTTTTTTTTTTTTTTTTAACGGAGTCTTGCTCTGTCGCCCAGGCTGAAGTGCAGTGGTGCGATCTCGGCTCACTGAAACCTCCACCTCCTGGGTTCAGGCAATTCTCCTGCCACAGCCTCCTGAGTAGCTGGGATTACAGGCGCATGCCACGTTGCCCAGCTAATTTTCGTATTTTTAGTAGAGATGGGGTTTCACCATGTTGGCCAGGCTGGTCTTCAACTCCTGGCCTCAGGTGATCTGCCCCACCTTGGCCTCTCAAATTGCTGGGATTACAGGTGTGAGCCACTGTGCCCGGCCAGTTTTTTTGTTTTGTTTGGTTTTTCTAAGAGAGAAACCTGGAGAAGAGATTCTAGAAAATGGCAAACACATAGGAGAATAAGGGAGCTTGACGAAGACAAAGTCTGCTCTCTGGGAGACAGAGTTGTCACAGCAGAACTGAGCAGCAACAGAACCTTTTATTAGACTCCTCTAGAGATCTTCCAACCGACCTCCAGAATCTACAGTGATAGAGTCCTGGATTCCCTCATGGCTTCTCTGGGTTACCGCAAGTATGGGTCACCCACCAAACGGCTCCAGAACACTGCTGCTTGTGAGGACAACCATATGCCCTCGTATGGGAAAACTATTTTCAGGAAAAAGCATGGCAAATCCTACTCAGTTCAATAACCCAAATGCCACATTGTATTAAAGTTAGATAGTGCTGAAAGCATATCAACCAGCAGAATTCAGGCAGATGCCTTGGAAATCCTGGAACTGAACCACTGCATTCTACAGATGTAAAAAAACAAGACCAATGGCCACCCCAGGTTACGAGGTAGTGACCCCATAGAGCTAACATCACGCCCAGACTTTCATATTCCCAATGACCATTCTTTCCAATGCTGCCTCTTGAACTGCATGTACCAGGCCATGCATAGGCCAGGCCATGACGCTGTAATGTGTAGAGTAATACAGTAGTCCTCCTTATCATGATGGATACGTTTCAAGACCTCCAGTGGGTGCCTGAAACCGTGGATAGTACAGGACTCTAGATATGCTATGCTTTTTCCTATACTATACACATACCTATAAGTTTATTTTTTTTTTAGATTTATTTATTTTTTATTTTTATTTTTTGAGACAGAGTCTCGCTCTGTCGCCCAGGCTGGAGTGCAGTGGCGCGATCTTGCTGACTGCAAGCTCCGCCTCCCGGGTTCACACCATTCTCCTGCCTCAGCCTCCTGAGTGGCTGGGACTACAGGTGCCTGCCACCACGCCCGGCTAATTTTTTGTATTTTTTAGTAGAGATGGAGTTTCACCACATTAGCCAGGATGGTCTCGATCTCCTGACCTTGTAATACACCCGCCTCAGCCTCCCAAAATGCTGGGATTACAGGCGTGAGCCACCATGCCCGGCCGATTTATTTATTTTGCCCAGGCTAGTCTTGAACTCCTGGACTCAAGGGATTCTCCTGCCTCAGCCTCCCAAAGTGCTGAGATTACAGGTGTGAGCCACCATGCCAGTCCTACCGATAAGTTTAATTTGTAAATTAGGCACAGTAAGAGATTAATGATGACTAGTAGTAAAATAGATAAGTTTTAACAGGCCAGGTGTGCTGGCTCAAACCTGTAATCTTGGCAGTTTGGAAGGCTAAAGTGGGAAGACTGCTTTAGCCCAGGAGTTTAGGACCAGCCTGGGCAACATAGTGAGACTCTGTCTTTATATTTAAAAAGTGTAAAAGAAAAGTTATAACAATATACTGTAATAAAAATTTATGTGAATATATTATCTCTCAAAATATCTTTTTTTTTTTTTTTTGAGTCAGGGTCTTGCTCTGCTGCCCAGGCTGGAGTACAGTGACACCATCACGGCTCATGGCATCTCAACTTCCTGGGTTCAAGCAATCCTCCCATTTCAGCCTCCTGAGTACCTGGGACTATAGGCACTTGCCATGTTGCCCAGGCTGGTCTTGAACTCCTGCACTCAAGTATCCTCCTGCCTCAGCTTACCTAAGTGTTGAGATTACAGGTGTGAGCCACTGTGATTGGCCAAAATATGTTATTTATATGTTGGATTGCAACTGGCCGCAGGTAAGGGGGGACTAGTATATATGGAGCAGAACAGAATCAGGTACAGTGTGAAAGCCACCCTATGAATTCTAGACTTACAACAAAAGGCAAAGGGCAGAAGGCATAAAGTTGGTAAAAGATAAAACAAAAATGTGAATACAACCCCAAAATGGTGGGCCCAGGAAAATGTTGGCTAGTACAGTGGTAATCCACACTACATAACAAAGTTCTGAGAGGAAACTGGTAAAATTCTTTACAAAATGATTTATTCAAGATGTTGAACAATGCTGTACTCATAGCCAATCAGAAACTGGATTGCTCTAAAGTGAGTGCTGTCTGTGTACTGCCATTAAAGTGAGATGCAATAGAAAGGGTAGATAAGAATGATAGATAATCAACAACTAGCCAGGCTGCATTAATGACTATGCTTTCTTAACAGAGGGTATGCCCTGCAGAGCTTTGCAATGCTGGTGCTTATCTGCTATGCTTACCAAACTCTGGCTGCAGGTGCCAGACACTGGGTTTCAATGCTTAGGATAAGGTGGTAAATCCTGCAAGAGCCAATAAATATGTGTAGCAAACTCTCAAAAAAAATTAGCTAGTGGTAAAACCCAGTGTATTCAAAGTTTCCAAGAGTCACACAAATATTGACAGAGTATTGATGAAAACTTTCTTCTAGTCATCATTTCATTTCTTGTAAAAAAATCACATTAAAGACTGGAATGAGATAAAACAATATATGCAAGGTACACTCATAATTTTTAAGTCTTCATTTTAAAAACACTGCATTGTGCTGCGGCCAGCAGTGGTGCTGTATTGATAGACAATTATAAAGCACATACCAACGACAAGTTTGAGGAGGGAAAGTGCGCTTGAACCCCGCCGGGCCACCACCACCTGCCCCTGTACTGGCAGCACAGAAAACTCTGAATAGCCTTTGAGAAAAGGAGCTACTTTAAAAGTTATTTAAGGCCAGGATTCTGTTATCTACCAAAACTAAGGTCTAGAAGGAAAACGTGACCTAATAATGATCTTATAAAGCATTATCTTATAGTAATAATAAAAACCCCACAGGCTTATAAACAATATTTATTAGTTTATTTCAGAGACAGAGTCTCACTGTGTTGCTCAGGCTGGAGTAGCTGGGACTACAGGTGCGTGCACCCATACCAGCTATGAAGAGTTTTTGAAAATGTCTTAACTCCTGAAATGGTGAGGTGTGTCTACTTTTACCATATACACTTGTTCTTGGAAGATAGAGAGTCAGACTGACAAAGAGCTGCTTGTAACCTATTTGTGCATCAAAATAGAACAAAGTAATCATTAGAAAGGGACACTTTTGATTTGTGACCAATAACTTTGTAGAAAAAGATAACTCTATTTACCTGCCAGGAGTTCATAGAGCTACACTCTCTTCTTGTCACCTTTACCAAGACAGAGGCAAACTCCCTAAAAAGTGTCCCCTCCCCCAATAAACACAACTCCAGGGCAACTCCTAGATTTGACATCAACTTAGAACTATGGCTGTCTACAGAACAAAAATTATTACTTGGTGTTTAGTATGTTTTTCTCCCCCAGAAAGCAGGAAAATATGGAATTAATGCTTTTAAAAATGTAATTTTTTTTTTGAGAGAGTCTTGCTCTGTTGCTCTGTCACCTAGGCTGGAGTGGAGTGGCATGATCTCGGCTCACTGCAACCTTCACCTCCCGGGTTCAAGTGATTCAAGTGCCTCGGCCTCCCAAGTAGCTGGGATTACAGGCATGCACCACTACACCCAACTGATTTTTGTATTTTTAGCAGACATGGGATTTCACCATGTTGGCTAGGCTGGTCTCATATTCCTGGCCTCAAGCAATCCACCTACCTTGGCCTCTCAAAGTGCTGGGATTATAGGCGTGAGCCACCATGCTGGCCAAAAATGTAACATTTGAGTACATGAATGGTTACGATTTTGGTTATCTGGAAAATTCTAGTATCCAGAATATCACGTTACCAGATAGCCCAGGTATTGCTGCACATACCTCTAAACCTCTTCACTCTAGAATTTCAGAAAAAGCTTGGTTCTGCCGGAGGCAAAACACAGGAGGAACAATGTAGCTGCAACCCTGAGCCAGAGACCAGGCCTTTCAACCCAACTGCTCCACCTGCACTGGGAGCTTGCACACAGAAGCCCTGAAACTGGAGTGATGTAATTAGATGCCTAAAAATTAACTTTTATTCAAATGTTCAAGTATACAAAACAGCCACTGAAGTGTCAGGTTAAAAAAAAAAAAAGAAAAGAAAGAAAAAGAAAACAAAACAGCAAAGAACACAAATGAACGTTGGAGAGCCTCGAGGGGGCAAAGACCAGAAGCATCTGTGGATGAGGCTGCACCTACAAAGACTGTTTCATTTGCTGTGGCTTTAGGTGAAAGCTCACATCCTTCACAAATAATTTTTATTTTATTACTATTACTATTTTTTTTTTTTTGAGATGGAGTCTCGCTCCGTTGCCCAGGCTGGAGTGCAGTGGCGCGATCTCGGCTCACTGCAAGCTCCGCCTCCTGGGTTCAGGCCATTCTCCTGCCTCGGCCTCCCCAGTAGCTGGGACTACAGGCGTCTGCAACCACGCCCAGCTAATTTTTTGTATTTTTAGTAGACACGGGTTTCACTGTGTTAGCCAGGACGGTCTCGATCTCCTGCCTCGTGATCTGCCTGCCTCGGCCTCCCAAAGTGCTGGGATTACAGGCGTGAGCCACCGCGCCCGGTCTACTATTACTACTACTACTACTACTACTACTACTATTATTATTATTATTATTATTATTATTTTTATTGAGACAGAGTCTCACTCTGTTGCCCAGGCTGGAGTGCAGTGGCACAATCTCGGCTCACTGCAACCTCCGCCTCCCAGGTTCAAGTGATTCTCTGCCTCAGCCTCTCGAGTAGCTGGGATTACAGGCACCCGCCACCATGCCTGGCTAGTTTTTGTATTTTTAGCAGAGATGGGGTTTCACCATAGGTTTCACCATATTGGTCAGGCTGGTCTCGAACCTCTGACCTCAGGTGATTTACCTGCCTTGGCCTCCTGAGTAGCTAGGATTACAGGCGCCTATCACCATGCTCAGCTAATTTTTGTATTTTTCGTAGAGACAGGGTTTCACCATGTTGGCCAGGCTGGTCTCGAACTCTTGGCCTCAGCTGATCTGCCCACCTTGGCCTCCCAAAGTGCTGGGATTACAGGCATGAGCCACCTTGCCTGGCCACAAATAATTTTTAAAGGCCTAGTCAGACTCCTGAGCACGAGCAAGCTGCTCCCATCACTGTGTCTTCACTTGCTTATTCACTCCCTCTGCACAAATCCACGGGTGAGCTCACAAAAAAAGTTTCCTTCAGCTTTAAAATCTCCAAGGAATGTTTTTAGCTATTACCCCACAGCTGCATTTTCTATTCCGACCCCCATATTCCCTCGAGTTATGACTTTCTAGCCACACAAGACACTTTGGTTTAACGGAAGCAGATTGATCAAGAGATGAGATTATGAAAGGAGGAAGAGACAAGTTTCAGTGAAGAGAGTTCTTTTTGTTTTTTGGTTTTTTTTGCAAAGAGACTGAAAATAATGTTAAGAGCCCAAATCAGGAAGAAATTTAAGAGATGAGGAATGAGGTGAGCTTTATACAGAAGAATTAAAAATATACAAGTCCTTTCTGTGCCGATAGCACTCACGCAAATGGTCAACGTTCCTAAAACTCGCTGGACTTTCTCTAAGAAGTGCGGCAAGCACCAACCCCACAAAGTGACACAGTACGAGAAGGGTAAGGATTCTCTATATGCCCAGGGAAAGTGGCGTTACGACAGGAAACAGAGTGGCTATGGTGGGCAGACTAAGCCGATTTTCCGGAAAAAGGCTGAAACCACAAAGAAGACTGTGCTAAGGCTTGAGTGCATTGAGCCCAACTGCAGATCTAAGAGAATGCTGGCTATTAAAAGATGCAAGCATTTTGAACTGGGAGGAGATAAGAAGAGAAAGGGCCAAGTGATCCAGTTCTAAGCGTCATCTTTTGTTTTATTATGAAGACAATAAAATCTTGAGTTTATGTTTTCTTTTTCTTTTCTTTTCTTTTTTTTTTTTTTTGAGACAGAGTCTCGCTCTGTTGCCCAGGCTGGAGTGCAGTGGCGCGATCTCGGCTCACTGCAAGCTCCGCCTCCCGGGTACATGCCATTCTCCTGCCTCTGCCTCCTGAGTAGCTGGGACTACAGGCGCCCGCCACCACCCCTGGCTGTTTTTTTTTGTATTTTTAGTAGAGACGGGGTTTCACTATGTTGGCCAGGATGGTCTCGATCACTTGACCTCGTGATCCACCCGCCTCGGCCTCCCAAGAGTTTATGTTTACTTCAAAACACACACACACACACACACATACATATATGTACGAGTCAATGGAAGGGGACATGAAGGAACTCTGGAGGTGCTGTTTATCTCACATTTCCTGACCTGGGTGTGTTCTGTTTGTGAAAATTCACTGACCTATAATGATACATACATTTTTCTTTTCTTTTTTTTTTTTTTTTTTTTGAGACAGTTTCACTCTTGTTACCCAGGCTGGAGTGCAATGGCGCCATCTCAGCTCACTGCCACCTCTGCCTCCTGGGTTCAAGTGATTCTCGTGCCTCAGCCTCCCAAGCAGCTGGGATTACAGGTGTCCACCACCACACCCGGCTAATTGTTTTGTATTTTTAGTAGAGATGGAGTTTCGCCATGTTGGCCAGGGTGGTCTTGAACTCCTGACCTCAGGCAATCCGCCCGCCTCGGCCTCCCAAAGTGCTGGGATTACAGGCGTGAGCCACGGCACCCGGCCCTTGCACTTAATTTTCTATACAAATTATAGAAAAAGGTGTCATTTAGAAAAATGGCAAGTATTTTGTTTATAAATTGCTGCATTTTGAAGTAAGCGGATATTTTCTGGCCTGAACATATTCAGTCATCTGTAAATGAATAAAAAATAGAAATCATAATTTTTTTTAAAAGAAATAAGCTGTACAGTTATGGTCCCATCAAGCCTTTCAACACGCGCTCCAATTCCAACAGCTTGCAGAAAGTTCAACATTTCTTCAGGGAAAAATTATTCAAAGTTTTATCAATCTGTGAAGCAATTTGTGTGAGAACATTTGTGCATGAATGATAGGAAGAATTACATTTTAAAGCTCTTCACACGTAAAAAACCAAAAACACCATTTATAGTTGGTCCCTGCAGTGCAGAAATTCAACATAAGCCAGTGAGGTGTCCCCAGTTCTTCAAAGAACCCAGATAAAACTAGTCTAACTCTTGAGTATCACTCAGGCAATCCCAAACAAGCGATACTGAAATACTGCCATGACTTGAAGACAAATTTCAAGAATTCTAGTGACATCTACTACATAATTTCAAGTTCCTAGAAAAGAGAAAACACACATGCATGCAAGCTTTTAAAAGACTTTAGCTCCTAAGAATAAATTCTAAGCGCCCTGGCTAGGGTAACAGTAGTGGGAGAGCCACTCAAAGTCAGTTATCTTCAGGTGCCCGATTACGTATTTTATTAGACGCTATTAGAATGTTCTTCAACTTCCCTTAGTATGGATAACTGACTCAGTTTCAAGTTATAGTGATTCATTACTAACACTTTAAATAAGTGCTATACAATCACCACCTCCATCTGTTACAGTTTTTCTGCAACATGAAAAACATCTTGGCAATGCTGCCTGCTATGCTGTGTGCCAAATCATGAAAAACACCCACAGTGTAGATAAACTATTAAGAATTTTAGTGATGAGATAACCAGCAAAGGTAGTTCAATAATTAAGGTTCCTGGTCCCACAGAAAGCTTGAATTGCTCACCCAGGAACACAGAGAGAACAGTTCTCACATATGCCGAGCAGATCAGTCTCCATTTGGAATGACTGCAACTACAGCAAGGCCACGGCTCAATAAAAATCTGAAAAGCATCTTCGCCAACCAGGCCAGGTGATACGTACTTGGCTTTTAACAACCAGAAAGTTGAGAAGAAATGAAATGCATTTATGAAGTTTTGAAACTCTCCTGGCCGGGCGCGGTGCCTCACGCCTGTAATCCCAGCACTTTGGCAGGCTGAGGCGAGTGGATCACCTGAGGTCAGGAGTTTGAGATCAGCCTGGTTAACATGGTGAAACCCTGTCTCTACTAAAAATATAAAAAATTAGCTGGGCTTGGTGGCGCATGCCTGTAATCCCAGCTACTCAGGAGGCTGAGGCAGGAGAATCGCTTGGAGGCAGGAGAATCGCTTGAAGCCAGGAGGCAGAGGTTGCAGTGAGCTGAGATCACGCCATTGCACTCTAGCCTGGGTGACAGAGTGACTCCATTTAAAAAAAAAAAAAAAACAAAAAAAAACAGTCAAGTATACCTCCTGACCCCTGGTGATGGAATGGTGAGAGGTTCTGACTTAGCATCTTTCAAACGTTTTTAAAGGAAAAGAAGAAAAAAAAGGGAAGGAGGAAGGAAAGACAGGGAGGAGGACAAAGTCCCCAAACTCCAACTTTCCATGGTAAAAATCATTCATTACTTTATACTTCCCTCTGCCTATGAAGGAAGGAGTCGTGTCCCTTGAATACTGCTTTCTTTCCAACTGCCACCTTTCTGAAAAGTAGCTGCTCAAAGTGGGGATCAGTGTGACAGCGAAACATTGGTGAGTCAGGAGATGGGGACCCACCAAATGTCCAGGCAACAAGGCTTAAGTGCTCCAAAGTTAACCACCACCATTTTTCCGTTAAAAAGCCTTAAGTATCCTTCTGCAAGTGCAAATATAGTCTGGCATTCCAGTTTTCATAATTTGGCCATCACCGACTATCTGCTCTGATCACCCATTGCTTCTCCAAATGAGCCCTGCCGTGCAGTCAGCTAGTCAACTCACCGACCTCTAAACACACTGTACTCCTCCCCACCGCTTGTCTGTACTTTTCCTTGTCTATTGAAGTCTTTCAAAATTCAGTTCAGAGCTTACAACCACCCTGGTCACCTTTCCCTCTGCTTCAATCTTATAGTATTTAATGGAGAATTACTGTCAATAATATAATCCCTTACGGTATCTCGTCTATCACTACTTGTATCATGTGCTGCTATGTCTTGGCCCCCTCCCAAACTAACCCACAAGCAATGAAGCTGGCTCCATACCCAGTTCTCATTTGTCTTCCTCACAGCTCTTAGTATGGTATCTAGCATATTCTGGGGAACTGACTTATATGTGGGGGCTTTGTTCTAAGTGTTTTAAGTAATACATTTAGTGCCCTAGAGCAAGCTGGGTCTACAACAATTTATACATTCTCTCTCTTCTTTTTCAATAAAAAATTGAGACGAGGGTCTTCATATGATGCCCAGGCTGTTCTCTAATTCCTAGGCTCAAGCGATCCTCCCACCTCAGCCTCCCAAAGTGCTAGGAATACAGGCATGAGCCACCGTACCCAGTCAATTTATACATTCTTGGTGATACACAAGAACCTCTTAAATAGATCCTAGAAAGACTGTCATGAGTTTGTTGATCCAAGCAAGGAGAGGTAAAGGAGGTAAGAGAATTAAACAATCAGTCTTCCTGTAACTTAAGCACCCTGCCTGAAGGCTGCATGGAGTACCTTTCCACAAGGCCACCCACTTCTTTGTCTAAGTAGGCTGGGTGCAGTGGCTCACGCCTGTAATTTCAGCACTCCAGGAAGCCAGGGCGGGAGGATGCCTTGAGCCTCGGAGTTTGAGTCCATCCTAGAGGGTACAGGGAGACCCTGTCTCTACAAAATATTCAACAATTAGCCTGGCATGGTGGTGTGCACATATAGTCCCAACTACTCGGGAGGCTGAGGTGGGAGGATTGCTTGAGCCTGGGAGGTCGAGGCCTGCAGTGACCTGTGATTGCACCATTGCACTACAGCCTGGGTGACAGAGAGAAACCTTGTCTCAAAAAAAAAAAAAAAAAAAAAAAGTACAAGATTGCGAAGGAGTGGGGGTGGGTGGGTAGAGCAGGGAACTTTCAGTATGACAGGGATAAAGGGGGCTGGACCAGGGAGAGAGGAGGTGTAAGTCTGTTTCTACACATGTCCTATTAATCCCTCTCAGGATGGGGCGCTTCCTGGCAATGTGAGGTCTAATTCTGTTTCGGTGTGCCTGTCTGACTTGTGACAGGCTTTTGCAGGGTGGTAATTTTAATAGCTACAACTCTGCCAGCAAAATTTTTATAAAACAGTCTGCAAGACCTTGGACTTTTTGATTCACCCACTGACCAGCAACTAGGTTGACGGAGAAAAATGATCACATTAAGAGACCAGGACTATTCATGTATTAAAAAAATTTCTTTATAATGTTCACACATGTTAGAAGATGAACAATTAAGACTAACCAAATTACAGGATATTTCTTTCTCTGAGAAATATTTTAGTTCAAAAGATAACTAGGATACGCTCATCAACCTCTTCAGTTGACCTCTTATCATCAAGAGAAATTGCTCTTGATATTTTTTAACAAAACAGGAAGGTAGTTCACACTTATGTGATATTACTCCACCCAGATAAATCTGGAGGCAGTGAAACCTAAATGTATAGACAATACCCCAAAATAAACTTCTACCAAAGGGGTACAAAAAGTTTCCATTCAAAATAACTGTCTTTCGTTCTGTGACATGTGGAAGTCCTATTTGGTGGAGCTGAAATGCTATTGGAATGTCAGAATTTCAACTGCAGGAGCAGGGAGAAGAAAGGAGAGGAAGGGAGGGGGCAGAAAGAGACCGATGCAGAGATCAAGAAGTTTCAAGAAAAATCTGTGTATTTGAAAAATTCAACAATCATATGATGACCTGTACTAGATAAACACCAAGCCCTGAGCTAGGTGAACTGAGGATAAAATGGATACCCTTCCCAAGGAGCTTAGGGACTATAAAGCTGCTAGGTTCATCACAGTGTGACGGATGTCAGGAGCGGGGAGTTATGGGTACTATGTAGGCATCAATTCAATAGAAAACATCTGACTTCCAAACACCAAAGACGATGACTTAACTCCAGGTTAGGGGGTATCAGGAAAACATCCTAGATGAGTGTGAACTTGGTTATTCCCTGTCTGCATCTTTAGCTCTGCTTAGTCTGTGTGGATTGTGAGTAGAAGGAACATGGCAGACTCTGCAAGTTGCAAATAGAGGGACAGATTGTTCTCTTGGCCAGATTTGGCTGCTATTAACTAAAAGACTGGTTAAGCTTCTTTTAGCTTAGAAGTAAAATATTTATTAACGGTATCAGAACTTCTAACTGGAAATAACCCAAATAACCTCAACTGTAGCTAATTTTTTTTTTTCAGACGGAGTCTTGCTTTTGTTGCCCAGGCTGGAGTGCAATGGCGCGATCTCGGCTCACTGCAACCTCCACCTCCCGGGTTCAAGCGATTCTCCTGCCTCAACCTCCTGAGCAGCTGGGATTACAGGTGCCTGCCACCAAGCTGGCTAATTTCTATATTTTCAGTACAGACAGGGTTTCATCAAGTTGGCCAGGCTGGTGTCGAACTCCTGAGTTCAAGTGATCTGCCCGCCTCGGCCTTCCAAGATGCCATGATTTACAGGTGTTGAGCCACCGCGCTCGGCCTCAACTGTAGCTATTTCTTTACTTTAATGACACATATTTAGCAACTGTCCTTTTCATCCTTTCACTAACAGAAGGAGGCTTTTAATCTTACATGAAATCCTACACTCCTCTCTTCAAAAAATAAAACACAAAGCCCCCCCCCAACCCCCGCCACCGGCCGCTGCCCCCCCCCCCCCACCCCGGCCTGGGGGAGCAGCCGTTACTCATGTTTTGTGATGCTAACAGGTAAACCGGCTCCTGTGTGTCAGTTCCACCCTCTAAGGTCTCTACTCACTTCCCACTGCCTCAGCATAAAGCAGAAAACAGGAGCTCAAACCTCCACCCTGAAAATTAATGATAACAGAGTTTATTTATTTTATTTATTATTATTATTTTTGAGATGGAGTCTCGCTCTGCCCCCCAGGCTGGAGTGCAGTGGCACACTCTCGGCTCACTGCAACCTTCGCTCCTGGGTTCACGCCATTCTCCTGCCTCAGCCTCCCAAGTAGCTGGGACAACAGGCGCCCGCCACCATGCCCGGCTAATTTTTTTTGTATTTTTAGTAGAGATGGGGTTTCACCGTGTTAGCCAGGATGGTCTCGATCTCCTGACCTCGTGATCCGCCAACCTCGGCCTCCCAAAGTTGTGGGATTACAGGCGTGAGCCACCGAGCCCCGCCCGACAACAGAGTTTATTTAATTCCACGTAAGACTATGATTCAAGAGGTCAATGAAAGGACTGATCGATTTTCAGTCGTTCTGTGACCCAAGAGCCACCTCAGAGGATGTTATTGAAAGAAGAAAAAGCAATGTTGGTCACAGAGCTATTCGCCAGCATATGCATCAGGATACAGGACTGAAAAACTCAAGGCTGGGGTCCTCCCACCAGGACGCCGTTAATTTCCAACTCAAAAAGCTAGTTCCAAACGCATTTCTACTTCTGAAGCAGTTAATCTAGTTCCAAATCGGGAAAGGCTTGTTATAATCACATGACAGAGGAAGAGGAACTGGGGTAGAGTGGCAAGTCCCCACCCCCACCCCCACCCCCAGGTTGCAGGCGAATGCAGAGAGTTTAACAGGTAATGACAATACAAACTGCAAATGTGGATTCGAGCTAGTGGACGGGGTCAGGGAGCAGAAAACACAGGGACCTAAACTAGTCTGGGGGTGGGGGCTGTCTGAGAAAGCCTCCCCAAGTCAGTGACATTTGAAGGGAGATCAAAGGCTCTCCTGTGGGTGGTCTGGCAGAAGACCACAGTATGCAAATTAAGAAGCTCAAGCTTATATGTTACAATCATCAGAAGTCGCTGAGAGTGACATTCAGGTTTGCATTTTTCAAAAGCTCCTCTGGCTGACTGTGAGATGAACTGTAAGGAGGTGCAGGTGGTTGGGGCAGTGCGGCAGAGAGGAGAGAGTCGAGGTATTTCTGGAGGTAGAATCAAAAGGACTTGGTGATGAGATGCTGCTCAGTGGTCTTCCTCTCAGCCACTGATTTTTTTTTTCAGGCAGATCACTTGAGGTCAGGAGTTCAAGACCCACCTGGCCAACATAGTGAAACCCTGTCTCTACTACAAAATACAAAAAATTATCCGGGCATGGTGGTGGGCTCAGCTACTCGGGAGGCTGAGGCAGGAGAATCGCTTGAACCTGGGAAGCAGAAGTTGCAGGGAGCCGAGATTGCGCCACTGCATTCCAGCCTGGGCAATAGAGTGAGACTCCGTCTCCAAAAAAACAAAGACAGGTATCAATCTTGTGCTGGTATCCTCCATCTGTCTTTCCAGATCCAGCTGACACCTTGCTTTTCTTGCTTTTTTTTTTTTTTTGGAGACAGAATCACACTCTTCGCCCAGGCAGGAGTGCAGTGGCGCAATCCTGGCTCACTGCAACCTCCACCTCCCGGGTTGTTCAAGTGATTCCCCTGCCTCAGCCTCCCAAGCGGCTGGGATTACCACACCTGGCTAATTTTTGTATTTTTTAGTAGAGACGGGGTTTCATCATGTTGGCCAGGCTAGTCTTGAACTCCTAACCTCAAGTCACCTTGGCCTCTCAAAGTGCTGGGATTACAGGCATGAGCCACTGTGCCCAGCCTGCTCTGACTTTTTGGATCTGTAAGAACCACATCAACAGGCTCCCTCACTCTCTGGCTCCCAGTGCTGTTAATCAATGGGGAGGCCTGCAGAAGGTCAGAGGAAGGGAGGGTCAGGTCAGGGCGTTCATTCTCCCAGCTCCCACCCTGGGAGTGTCTGTGGACAGTCTTGGACTCTCAATTGAAAGTAAGTCCTTTCCTTCTCCAGGTTTGGGCAACTCCTCCCCCTTCCTTCTCCCTGTCGTAGGCCTCATGGTGGTAACCTGATTACCAGCTGTGGACACTGCATTATCCCTGTGGTTTCTAGAGAAACTTCGCCCACACTGATAGTGGCAGGAGGCAGACAAATGCCTCACAGGGGCGGGTCCCCAGTGAAACCCCACCTCTAAGCCAAAGACAATTGAAAGCCTGAAAGCCACATGGACCGGACTGAGAACCCATCTTCCCATTTGGTAGGTTTTCCTCTGATTGATCCCCACTCTTCACCTATTTTACATCTACCTACCCTTTCCTAATTGATTTTCTACACTGCCATGCCCACCTTTGAGTGGTGCCTTTGCTTTAGCCTTTCTTTGCATGCCCACAAACCATTCAGCATGCATGACCCTGTTCTGAGCCCATAAAAGCCCCGACCCAGCCACACTGGGAGAGAAACCACCAGACTTCAGGGGTGGGGAACCACTACCCCCTCCCCTCCTGAAAGCTGTTCACCACTCAGTAGAATTCTTCTCCTTCTCCACCCTCCTCACCCTTAAACTGCCAGTGTAACCTCATTCTTCTCAGACACTGGACAAGACCTTGGGAACTGCTGAACCTGGGTACAAGCCACACAGGCGAGCTGGGGCATACCTGGCCCAGCCATGAGCTGAGCTGGTGCGCAACCAGGACTTAGCCTGAATGGGCTGAGTGTGGAGGTCCCCGGCTGGGGTCAACACCTTGCAAATAGTCTCATTATTAAAATCCTCTCAATTTAAGTGTGTCAGGTGTTCTCTACCAGGACTCAGACTGAAATTAGCCTAAAATCAGTTGTATATGTCTTTTGGAATGCATTAAGGACATGCTCCTTTATATAAAGTGACATTTGTTATGGGGCAGAAAGTATCCAAATTCTACCAACTACTTGGGAGAAGAAAACTATAAAAGAACCAAACAATTCTGTTCTCTTAACTACTTTTTCAAAATTTGAGACAGGGTTCTTGCTCTGTGGCCCAGGCTAGAGTGCAGAGGCACAATCACAGCTCAATGCAGCCTCAACCTCCTGGGCTCAAGTGATCCTCCCACCTCAGATCTTCCCAGAAATAGCTGGGACTACAGATGCGAGCCACTACAGCTGGCTACTTTTAAAATTTTTTGTGGAGGCAGGGTCTCACCATGTTGCCAAGGCTGGTCTGGAACTCCTGGTCTCAAGGTATCCTCCCATCTCAGCCTCCCAAAGTGCTGGGCTATAGGCATGAGCCATAATGCCCAGCCCTATTCTGTTTACTATTAAAAGTTGAGAAAGGGGGTGAAGGTATAAAAACCTGAGATTTGTAATCTGACCATTACTAGACTGGCATAACGACTTGCAGTAGCTGCCCCTTTGAATTGCACTTTAGTTATTGTTCAAGTGTCTACTACACTGAAAGCATTGTGTTAGGAAGCTGAAAAGGGAATAAGAAAAGGCATGGTCCCTGCCCTCAGAAGTGTTTATGAGCTAAGGGAGCTATGTGTGTAAATAAAGAGGAAATAAGTAAAAAAGTGAGATAAGGGAAATTGCTGATTTTGAGTTGGACACAGAATTCACAGCTACATGTTTCTATTTACTTTTTAGTTTTGGAGACAGGGTCTCACTCTGTTACCCAGGCTGGACAGTGCAGTGGCACAATCCCTGCTCACTGCATTCTCTGCCTCCTAGGCCAAGTGAACTTCCCACCTCAGCCTCCTGAGTAGCTGGGACTACGGTGCACGCCGCCACGCCTGGATAATTTTTGTATTTTTTGTAGAGATGGGGTTTTGCCATGTTGTCCACGCTGGTTCAAGCAATCTGCCTGAGTTCAAGCAATCTGCCCACCTCGGCCTCCCAAAATGCTGGGATTTCAGGCATAAGCCACTGCGCCCAACCCAGCAACATGTTTCTAAATTAGCTGCATGGCTGACATGGAAAATTCAACTCATGTATGGACATTCTAGAAAAAAGGACAACTTCAAATAGTCTAGGAATAGGGCAAGAACCTAAAGGCAGAACAGCTTATAACAGGTGAGAGGGTATAGTAAGCAAAGTAATTTTCCCTCTTGTGTTTTCACTGAGTTTAAATAAAAGAAGCCATTCTTGTTTAATCCTACTGTCCTCTGCCAGACTACACATTGCCCTCTTTTGATGGAGCTGTCATATGTTTAAATGATAAATGGTAATTACCTACATTTGGACAGCTGGATGTGGCTCAATCAAGCAAGGTCCTCTCTTACAGGTAACCATGCTGGCCATGTTACTAAAACTACTGCCTAACAGATAAGACAAGCTGTCCACCCTGTTGCCTTTAGCCTGCTAAGGCTGTAAAACCTGAGAGCCCAGAAACCTTCGAGGACACATGTAGGCTTGCCTGGAATAACTAGATCAAGGGGCTTGTTCGAGCCTTCTGTTTTCATAACTCAGACTTTTTTTTTTTTTTTTTTTTTTTTGAGATGGAGTCTTACTCTGTTGCCCAGCCTGGACTGCAGTGGTGCGATCTTGGCCCACCGCAACCCCCGCAACCTCCGCCTCCCGGATTCAAGCGATTCTCCTGCCTCAGCCTCCCAAGTAGCTAGGATTGCAGGCGCCCACCACCACGCCCGGCTAATTTTTGTATTTTAAGTTAAGATGAGGTTTGACCATTTTGGCCAGGCTGGTCTTGAACTCCTGACCTCAGGTGATCCACCCGCCTTGGCCTCCCAAAGTTTGTAATCCTGGAATTACAGGCGTGAGCCACCACGCCCTGCTGACTCAGACATTTGATAGCCACCCACTGCCTCACTTTGGATGATCATATTGGCAAAGATGAAAATAAGTTAATACTCAGTGACAGGGATAGTATCGGTGGGAATATAAAAAGGTATATGGCTTTATGAAAAGTAATTTGACTGTATGTATTAAAGACCTAATGTTCATACCTATTAACCCAGTAATGCCATTCTTAGGACTCTATCCTAATAAAACAACCAAAAAAAAAAAAAAAAAAAAAAAAATAGTCAAGACTAAGGGAGCAGCCGGACACAGTGGCATGTGCCTGCAGTCCCAGCTACCTGGGAGGATCCCTTAAGCCCAGCAGTTTAAGGCTATAGTGTGCTATGATTGCACCCGTGAATAGCCACTGCACTCTGGCCCAGGCAATATAGCAAGATCTCATCTCTGAGGGGGGAAAAAAAAAAAAAAAAAAAAGACTGAGTAAACAAGTATGAGTGAGTGCCTATTTTGAGTTAGGAACTATGCTAGGTCCCGCGGACACAATTTTAAAAATGAGCCTTACTTTCAAACAGCTAACAGCAGGGGAAGCCAAGTTCACTACAACTTCAGGTGTAAGTCCTATGAGTCCAGAGTGCTCTGTATGAAAGCACATCTTGGGGAGACCAAATCTAATCAATGCAAGGAAAGCTCACTTGGGCGGTAATATTTCTTTATTTTTTTTAATTTTTTTTGAGATGGAGTCTCGCTCTGTCGCACAGGCTGGAGTGCAGTGGCGCAATCTCGGCTCACTGCAAGCTCCGCCTCCTGGGTTCATGCCATTCTCCTGCCTCAACCTCCCAAATAGCTGGAACTACAAGCACCCGCCACCACGCCCAGCTAACTTTTTTGTATTTTCAGTAGAGATGGGGTTTCACCGTGTTAGCCAGGATGGTCTTGATCTCCTGACCTTGTGATCCACCCACCTCGGCCTCCCAAAGTGCTGGGATTACAGGCGTGAAGCACCGTGCCTGGCCACTTGGGCGGTAATATTTAAATGGAAACCCTGAGTGTAAGTAGGCCGTACGTAGTGAGGCTTGAGGGCGGGCATGGAGAACACAAATGAGAGCAAGAAACATGCCAGGCAGAGGAAGGGGCAGGTGCAAAAGTTCTCAGGCAGGAAGGGATGTGGCATAGTCTAGGGGAGACAGGGACAGAGAACTGAGCCCGACTGTGCAGGATAGAATAAGGACTTGGGGAATTTGCTCATTAGGATGATGGTTCTGGCTTGTGTGTGGCACACAGCTCTGAGCGGACAAAGAGCAGCAGCAGGAAGATCAGGTGGAGAAGGGGTTACTGCAGGGAGCCAGGAGGGAGCAGACAGGAATTGAGATTAGGGTAGGGGGCTTCTGTTTTGAAGAGAATCTAAAATGAACACTGAAAAACCCATGTGCATTATTTTTAAGAATCTAAGTTTATCCCTCCCTCCCAAAAGATTCCCTCTGTACTTCTGTAGGAACAGGATGCACAGGACCACACAGGATGAGACATCAAATTCCATGTCATATCATAGGCTTCTCAAAGTGAAAAAATTAAAAATTAGAGGAAGACGGCCAAGTGCTGGTGGCTGACACCTGTAATCTAGCACTTTGAGAGGCTGAGGCGGAAGAATCACTTGAACCCAGGAGATCAAGACCAGGCTGAGGGATATAGCCAAGACCTGTCTCTACAAAAAATAGAACAAAAAAATTAGCTGGGTGTAGTGGTGTGCGGCTGTAGTCCCAGCTACTCTGAGGCTACAGTGGGAAGATCAGTTGAGTCTGGAAGGCTGAGGCTGCAGTAAGTTATGATCATGCCACCGCACCCCAATCTGGGTGACAGAGCAAGACCTACCTCCAAAAAAAAAAAAAAAAAAAAAAGTTTAATTATTCTCCACCATAAACAAAGAAAAAGAGAAAGAAAATATACGAAAAGGATAATCCCTCACCTAGAACGAATGATCCCATTCTTCGAGAATATAGATGATATCTTAATTGTTGTACAATTAAAAACAGCTACACCAAACTGCTCATAACCAATTACCAATTCAAATAAATATATAAAAAATCTTTACAATCTATGAAAATTCTAAGTAGTACACTCTGACACATTTTATTCACTTACCACGCATAGTTACTTCACTTCAAAGAGTGACATTAGGGGGCTTACAAGACCCCAAGTACAGGCCTTTGCATTAAGAAAATGGACATCAGGGTTCAGGATATAACAACCTTTTCCTAAGCATCTCTAATGGAATCGGAGGCAAATATAACTATTTTTAACAGGCAGGCTAAATTAACTACCTCCTTTTGTTGCTAGACCAGAGGCTTCTCTAGTAATTAATTACCCGGGTCCTGGCCTCCTTCAGGCAGCTGCACAGCTCAGGAGGAGCAGGTTCAGGTTCACTGTGAGGGCTGCGGGGCAGGGCAGCCGCAGCACAGCCCCTGCTCTTAGCAGGCACTATCACGAAGAGACAAGCCCAGCCTTGCTCCGCCTCTAGTTCTCTCTCTAAGCACCTACATGCTGCTCCATGTGAAAAATCAGCACTTTTGTCCCACAGAACTGTCACAACCTGCAGAGAAGAGAGGGACTAAGATGGCTAAATGATAGGATGTATTAACGCAAACAACAGGCTTGTCAGACCCGCGACTCCACGTTATAAGAACAACTTCCTGATTTCATGTTGCGCTTAAAGGAGAAACGTGTGTACCATCCCATGATTCTGGGTCAGCCCCCAGTACCAACAGAACATCCATGCTCCCTGGAAATGGAAGGGTGACCAGGCATAAACGGTTCACTCTCCTGCTCACAATAACAAGTAGTTGTTTCCCAAAGGAGAAAAGCGATCAGACATATTATGTGACAACTAAGATATCCCTATTGTTTGCAGCTACAGCCTGGTATCATTCAGCCTTTATGATCCCCTCTATGCAGTAGAAGTGTTTTAATGTCATATGTCATGAATGTCTATTATAATGATTAAGGCTGTCAACTCTGAACTGACTAGCACCAAAATTTCCAGTTTTCTCTAGTTGAATTTTCATCAAGCTCACAAGACCGTTCTCTGGGAGAAAAAGTTAACTTGTTTTTTTTTTTAAAAAAGACACAGTTGGCCAGGCACAGTGGCTCAAGCCTGTAATCCCAGCACTTTGGGAGGCCGAGGTGGGTGGACCAGGAGGTCAGGAGATCGAGACCATCCTGGCTAACATAGTGAAACCCCGTCTCTACTAAAAATACAAAAAATTAGCCGGGCGTAGTGGTGGGCACCTGTAGTCCCAGCTACTCGGGAGGCTGAGGCAAGAGAATGGCGTGAACCCGGGAGGCGGAGCTTGCAGTGAGCCGAGATCGCGCCACTGCACTCCAGCCTGGGCGACAGAGCAAGACTCCGTCTCAAAAAACAAACAAAAAAAGACACAGTTGTACCTTGTATTTGTGGGGGACTGGTTCCAGGTCCCCTGCATATACCCAAATCTGTGCATACTCAAGTCGCACAGTTGGCCCTCTGTGTAAGTGGGCTGTGCATCCTATGAATACTGTCTTTTTGACACACATGTAGACTGAAAAAAATCCGTGTATAAGCGGAACCACGCAGCTCAAACCTCTGTTGCTCAAGGGTCAACTGTACTTCCTTTACTGGTTGGCCTTCTGTATTTCCTCGAGTTTCTATGACCTTAAAAAAAACCATTTTTACCAGGCGCGGTGGCTCACACCTCTAATTCCAGCACTTCGGGAGGCTGAGGCAGGCGGATCATGAGGTCAAGGGTTCAAGACCAGCCTGACAAACATGGTGAAACTCCGCCTCTACTAAAAATACAAAAATTAGCCAGGCGTGGTGGCACATGCCTGTAATCCCAGTTACTCAGGAGGCTGAGGCAGGAGAATCACTCGAACCTGGGAGGCAGAGGTTGCGGTGAGCTGAGACTGCGCCACTGCACTCCAGCCTGGGCAACAAGAGCGAACCTCCGTCTCAGAAAAAAAAAAAAAAAAAAAAAAAAAAAAATTCTGGCCAGGTACAGTGGCTCATGCCTATAATCCCAGCACTTTGGGAGGCTGAAGCAGGCAGATCATCTGAGGTCAGGAGTTCAAGACTAGCCTGGCCAACACGGAGAAACCCCATCTCTACTAAAAATACAAAAAATTAGCCAAGCATGGTGGTGCATGCCTGTAATCCCAGCTACTTGGGAGGCTGAGGCAGGAGAATCGCTTGGACCCGGGAGGCGGAGGCTGCAGTGAGCCGAGATCACGCCATCATCATACTCCAGCCTGGGTGACAGAGCGAGACTCTGTCTCAAAAAAAAAAAAAAAACAAGAAACGGTGCTTGAAGGGCAAATGTTTTGAGTCCTTACATGTCTAGAAATGTCTTGATTCTATGTTTATACTTGAAGGCTAGTTCAGCTGGGTATAGATTTCAACAGAATCCTGGGCTGAACAGCATTTTCCCTCAGAACTTGGAAGAGACATTGTTTTCTGGTATTCAGAGTTGTACAAGCAAAGTTTATTTGCGGTCTTTTTTTTTTTGGCAGGGGGAGATGGAGTTTCACTCTTGTCTCCCAGGCTGCAGTGCAATGGCATGATCTCTGCTCACTCCAACAACCTCCACCTCCCAGGTTCAAGCGATTCTCCTGCCTCAGCCTCCTGAGTAGCTGGGATTACAGGCACCTGCCACAACTGGCTAATTTTTCTATTTTTAGTAGAGATGGGGTTTTTCACCACACTGCCAGTGCTTCTCGTAGGAGCACAAACCCTATTGTAAACTGCTCACGTGAGGGATCTAGGTTGCCCGCTCCTTGTAAGAATCTAATGCCTGATGATGTGACGTTGAACAGTCATCCCGAACCATCCCGACCCCCGACTTCCATGGAAAAATTGTCTTCCATGAAACCACTCCCTGGTAGCAAAAAGGTTGGGGACTGCTGGATTCAAGAATTGCTGGAAGAACCCGCTGCAGTCTTCCAAAAGATGTGACAGCTATTATTCAAACTTCCAGAAAGAGAACAGTGAAAATAGAAGAAAAGACACTATGAAATGTTTTTTAAAAAGGAAAAACTTAACTTCTCATAGCTGATGAATATGAATTTTCAGATAGGAAGGGCCCACTGAGAACCCAGCCATAGTGAATAAAAACAGATCTATGGCCGGGCGCAGTTCATGCTTGTAATCTCAGCACTTCGAGAGTCTCCCAAGTAGTTGGGATTACAAGCGCATGCCAAAATGCCTGGCTAATTTTTGTATTTTTAGTAGAGACAGGGTTTCACCATGTTGGCCAGGCTGGTCTCGAACTCCTGACCTCAGGTGATCCACCTGACTTGGCCTCCCAAAGTGCTGGGATTACAGGCGTGAGCCACCGCGCCTGGCCAGGACCTGTACTCGTACTTTTGTCCCTGTTCCTAGCAAAACAAAATTCTATGAAAGTGTTGAATCCCATCTCTTCTTGCCTGCTCAAGGACATTAACTCAGTTATTTTCCTTTCTTCTGCATCATCAATTTTAATTAAAATCTCTACTGGATTTTTCTAATCAACAAATAAAAATGCTGTCATTTCTCTCATCTCTGGGAGTGGGGTGAAAGCAGACTTCTTTTGACTCTACTGCCTCATCTCTCTGTTCCCCTTTAAATCAAAACTTCCTGGAACAGTTGTCTATACTCTCTGTCCCAGTTCTCTCCTCCTCCCCAAACATCTTGTTATAAAAGCTTTCAAGCATAAAGCAAAGTGAAAAGAATTTTACAATGAATAAATTTATCCATCACATAAATCAGAGATGTCCAATCTTTTGGCTTCCCTGGGCCACACTGGAAAAAAAAAAAGGTCTTGAGCCACACATAAAATACACTAACACTAATGATAGCTGATGAGCTTAAAAAAAAAAAAAAAAAAGGAAAAAAAATCTCATAATGTTTTAAGAAAGTACAAATTTGTGTTGGGCCGCCTTCAAAGCCATCCTGGACCACATGTGGCCTGCGGGCTGTGGGGTTGGACAAGTTTGACCTAAATTATTTGCTCTGTCACATATCTATCCATCTATATACATCCCTCTCTCCTATTGATCTATCTTAATTTTCCTTTTGTCTTTTTTTTTTTTTTTTTTTTTTAAAGAGACAGAGTCTTGCTCTGCTGCCTAGGTTGGAGTGTGGAGTACAGTGGCGTGATCTCGGCTCACTGCAACTTCCGCCTCCCGGGTTCAAGCAATTCTCCTGTCTCAGCCTCCCAAGTAGCTGGGACTACAGGCGCACGCTGCCACGCCCGGCTAATTTTTTTTTGTATTTTAGTAGAATCAGGGTGTCACCATGTTGCCCAGGCTGGTGTCGAACTCCTGAGCTCAGGTAATCCACCCGCCTTGGCCTCCCAAAGTGCTAAGATTACAGGCATGAGCCACCGCACCCGGCCCTATCTATCTTAATTTTTAATGCATTTCAAAGTTACAGATATGAGTACATTTCCCCCTAAATACTTCAGTATATATATTATTACCTATATTTAAATATTTGGGCCAGGTACAGCGGATCATGCCTGTAATTCCAACACTTAGGGAAGCCGAGGCAAGAGGTTCGCTGCAGCCCAGGAGCCAAGACCAGCCTAGCAACATGTTGTGAAACCCTGTTCTCTAAAAATTAGTTAGGTGTGGTGGTGTGTGCCTGTGGTCCCAGCTACTTGGGAGGCTGAGGCAGGAGGATCGCTTGAGCCCAGGAGGTCGAGGCTGCAATGAGCCATGATCACACCACTGTACTGCAGCCTAGGTGACAGGGCAAGACCCTATCATTCGTTCTTTCATAAATGCTAGTTTGCATGTATAATTTACATATCCGCTACCTTTGAGATAAAGAACACATCTATCACCACAGCAAGTTTCCTTGTGCAGCTTTCCCTGTGCATACCCATCCTCTCTGAACCAGCTTCCAAGCACGATTCCGCTCGTACCACTCTACGGAAACTACCAAAGGTCACCAACCAGCTCCTGCTGCTAAATCCAAAGGTCAATTCTGCCCTCGTCTGACTTGGCCTATAAGCAGGGTATAACAGAAGTGATCATTTCCTTCACCTTGAAGCACTTTCTTGACTTCCAAGACACATCATTTCCCAGCTTTTCTTCCTATCTAACTGGCCACTTCCTGTTGGGTCTCCTTTGTTAGTTTCTTATCTCACTTTTAAACATTCAAGTGCCCCAAGGGCTCCATCCCTGGAACTCTTTTCTTCTCCATCTATACTCATTCCTTTAGTTTCCCCATCCAGGCTAATGGCTTTTATAACATCCCCAAATGGAACACTTTTCACTTTTACCACCATCACTCTGATCCAGCCTATCATTATCTCTGCCTTGGATTACTGCAGTGGCTTCCTAATCCGTCTCACTGCTTTCACTTTGCCACCATCAGAATCTTCTGAATCCTGCAACCAGAATTAGCATCATTAAAATGTAAGGCAGAAATGTTTGAGGGTTTTTTTTTTCTTTTTAATTTTTATTTCTCACCCTACAATGATGTAGTTATGTCAGAAATGTCACAGCCAAGAGGAGTCTAGAGAGACATGATGACTAGGTATAATGTGGTATCCTGGATGGGACTGTAGAACAGAAAAGGACACTGGGAAAAACTAAGGAAATACTGAATGAAGTATGAACTTTAGTTATAATAACGTATCAATATTGGCTCATTCATAGTAAATATGCCATAATAATAGGTGTATTATAATAGTAATATGTGAAAGTGAATAGTAATAGTAATAGGTGAAAGTGAATGTGGGGCATATGATAACTCTTTGTACAACTTCTCTATCAATCTAAAATTGTTCTTTGAGAAAATAAAGTTGTCTTCTTCTTTTAAAGTTGGACTGTCAGGTCATTTGGCTTAAAAATCCTTCAATGGCCCAAATATTCCATTCCTCAAACATCTGGTGCTCCCTGACGGTCTATTCATGCTTAAAACTGAGGCAGGCCAGGAGCAGTGGGTGCACGCCTGTAATCCTAGCACTTTGGGAGGCCGAGGCGGGTAAATCACCTGAGGTCACAAGTTCGAGACCAGCGTGGCCAACATGGTGAAACTTTGTCTCTACTAAAAATACAAAAATTAGCTGGGCGTGGTGGCAGGCGCCTGTAATCCCAGCTACTCGGGAGGCTGAGGCAAGAGAACTGCTTGAATCTGGGCAGCAGAGGTTGCAGAGAGCCAAGATCGCGCCACTGCACTCCTGCCTAGGCGACACAGTGAGACATTGTCTCAAAAAAAAAAAAAAAAAAAAACACAAAAACAAAAATTAGTTGGGCGTGGTGGCGCATGCCTGTAAGTCCCAGCTACTCAGGAGGCTGAGGCAAGAGACTCACTTGAACCCCAGAGGTGGAGGTTGCAGATGACATGCATGAGCCACCATGTCTAGCCTGAAATTACTACTGATTTAATCTAAATGATGGTCTTTGCTATATTAGTCAAAGGTGAGCTCTCTGGAATTGATTTTTTTTAATCCTTTAACCTAATTATTAGGTACACTGCCCACACAAGTATAGAGGAAGAAAATAGCTAAGTAAATAAATATTTAAACCAAAAATGTGGCCACAAGCCCTGTTAAAATTATTCCAAATTGCATTTTACCTAAATTGTTAGAAAAAAATTCAAATATTTAACATTTTGACTACAGTTTTAAAACTCCAATTCATGTTACTAAATATCTCCTACACTATGGGTGGAGTGTGTTTTTGTTTCTTTTAAATTCCAATTTAAGTTGCATTCTAGCCTCTTTCCATTGTTTATCTGTGGCATGCTCATTCCCCATTACCTTTGAGTGTTTGCCGAGTGGTTAGCTCTATATATTCATGGCATTATCCTAAAACGGAGAAACATGTTAACACTGACAGAGCTGTCATTAAGATCATTAAGAGTAATAGACAGGGCCGGCCGCGGTTGGACATGCCTGTAATCCCAGCACTTTGGGAGGCTGAGGCAGGCGGATCACGAGGTCAGGAGATCAAGACCATCCTGGCCAACATGGCGAAATCCCATCTCTACTAAAAAAAAAAAAAAAAATACAAAAAATTAGCTGGGTATGGTGGCACATACCTGTAATCCCAGCTACTCAGGAGGCTGAGGCATGAGAATCACCTGAATCCAGGAGGCAGAGGTTGCAGTGAGCTGAGATTGCGCCACTGCACTCCAGCATGGCGACAGGGCAAGACTCTGTCTCAAAAAAAAAAAAAAAAAAAAATTACAATAATAGGCCAGTGGCTCACACCTGTAACCCCAGCACTTTGGGAGGCCGAGGTGGGCGGATTACCTGAGGTCAGGAATTCAAGACCAGCTTCACCAACATAGTGAAATTCTGTCTCTATTTAAAAAATGCAGAAATTAGCTGGGTGTGGTGGCACATGCCTGTAATCCCAGCTACTTGGGAGGCTGAGGCAGGAGAATCCCTTAAACCTGCAGAAGTTGCAGTGAGCAAGATTGTGCTACTGCACTCCAGCCTGGGCCACACAGCGAGACTCTATCTCAAAAAAAAAAAAAAAAAAAAGAAAGAAAAAAAAAAGGAATAATAGACAATACAACTTTGGTTAAATTGTCTCCAAATAGCTGATGGCTCATACATGTAATCTAGCACACTGGGAGGCCAAGACAGGAGGACTGCTTGAAGCCAAGGGCTCAAGACCAGCCTGGTCAACAAAAGTGAGACCCATGTCTACAAAAAATACAAAAATCAGCCAGGCACGGTGGCACATGCTTATAATCCTAGCTACTTGGGAGGCTGAGGCAGGAGGATCACTTGAGTCCAGGAGTTCGAGGTTGCAGCTAGCTACGATCGTGCCACTGCACTCCAGCCTGGGTGACAGAGTGAGGCATTGTCTCAAAATAATAATAATAGTAATTTCAGATTGGTGTAAGCACTCTCCATGGCCCAGATCTTGCCTAACTCCCCAGCCTTCACCTGCCAGTCCCTGTCATCTCCTGCCTTCCTGCCTTGAACTCCAAGTTTCAACAACACGAAAGCTACCTGCGGTTTCCCAACTGCCAGAATGTTTTATGATTTTCACACTTGTATATGTTGTTATCTCTGCCTAAAATGGCAAACTCAAGACCTAATTTAAGAATCACTTTCTTTCCACCACTGAACCTTGTATACCTGTCTCAATACACTCTTTACTAAATTGAACTACTCATGGGTAGTAGCCTCCGCTATTAATCTTGGTATATACTCAAGGGCATTCAATAAGTGTTTGACTTGTCTTGGAAAGATAAATGTTGTTGGAAAAAATGGTGTGTTACGAAGTTCTTTCTGTCTTAAAAAAAAAAAGAAAAAAAGACAGACCGGGCATGGTGGCTCATGCCTGTAATCTCAGAAATTTAGGAGGCTGAGGTGGGAGGATTGCTTGAGGCCAGGGGTTAGAGACCAGCCTGGGCAACATGGCGAGACCTTGTCTCTAATATACTTAAACAGTCAAATTAAAAAGAAATGATAAACGATCTCCCAAATGTAAACAAGGAAATGTGATTATGATTTTTTATTGTTTTCTTTTTATTCACAATAAGCAAATGCTTCAATAACTTAAATCTCAAAAATATGTTTTCAACAGATTACAAGTTTAGTCTCCCCATTACTATCTTAGAAACATAATTCTGGACAACAGGAGCTAGTTTTCTGTGTCTGGAACAATTCCTGGTAATTTTAAGCCCTTCACACACAAAAATCAAAGGACCAGATGGGATTTTAGAGTATTTTCCAATCCATATTCCTAACATAAAGCCTGGTAACTGAAGTCACAAATACAAGCAAGGTAATTATCTGATTTTAGAAGGCTTCCACAGAACTCACAGAAATGTAATCCCCTACTGATTCAACTGAGGTCAAACTCAACACTAGTTCACACAGGACAGCAAAACACCACCATTACCACATGTGTCTGTACAGTAAGGAGTGACCTAATACAAAAGCAAGGTTTGTGGGGCAAAAAGGACACACAGGGACCTTGTGGCATGGGCCCAGCTGCTCCTGCTCACCTTGCTCTCTGGCCACTTGGCTTCTCTGGGCCTCAGATAAATCCCCTTGTAAAATAAGAGTCCTACGATGCTATGTTCTTTTTTACTTTAAACTTTTTTCAATTTTTTCTGAGACAGGGTTCTTGCTCTTTCACCCAGGCTGGAGTGCAGTGGCGTGAACACAGCTCACTACAGCCTTGAACTCCCACCTCAGCTTCTAGAGCAGTTAGGACTACAGGCATGTGCTGCCACGCCCAGCTAATTTTTATTTTTATTTTGTAGAGATGGGGTCTTGCTCTATCGAACAGGCTGGTCTCAAACTCCTGGCCTCAAGCGATCCTCCCACCTTAGCCTCCCAAGTGCTGGGATTTCAGGCATCAGCCACTATGCCTGGCCTAAAGTCAAACTTTTAAAAGGTACAATATATTGTGTAACTGTTACACTTCCTTCCTGTATTACAGGCAGCTCTTCCTAGAGATAGTACTTTTATTTTACAGATGAACAAACCAGAGCTCAAAGAGGTCAGGTGTCTTGACCACAAACACAGCTAATAAAAAGAAAAATTGCAATTCAATTCAAATTCTGGTCTGTGTTGTTCTCAAAAACATTTTGCTAACCTGTCTTAAACGAGGACAAGGGAACAAACTAAACTACAGAGTGGCAAAGATCCAAATGCACATCTTTCCTTCAGGCAGTATAAGGACAGAAAAATAGGTCAAGATGGTCTCCTATGCTGTGGGAAAGACAGGGAAATCCTCAGAAAAATGGGTCTAAACACTTGACTCTTAAAAATGTCATCATAAATCCTATCATCTCCTTACCAACTAACTGCGTAATTTATCAGGAAACACTACTTCCCTCATCTATCTAGGCTTATCATATTACAAAGGTACCAAGTTATCTACTTGCAAAATACCAAATATGGTATGAGGGAAATACTCAAACACAGAGTCTGAGGAGCCATCCTTAAAAATTACAGGGTGAGGAGACGGTGATGCACGCAGGGCAATAAACTCCCCACCAAACTAGGGGGAAAAAAGCTTCCCAATTTACTTAGTTTTAATATCCCTGAAAACATTACGATTTCATGAGCAAAATATATTACGCTCATTACATGTCCATTACTAACTGAGCAACTCTATTAAAATGAGAGATGAGAGGCTTGCATGAGGCCAGGAGTTCGAGACCAGCCTGGGCAACATAGTGAGACTGTGTCTTTAAAAAAAAAAAAAAAAAAAAAAAGGGATTATTAAAATATTCATTTCTTCTCATCCTTAGTATTTTTTCAGATTTGTTCCCTCATGTTTAATGCAACCACTAGGCTCTCCAATACAAGGAAAGTATGTAAAGCACTGCTTGTATTCCTGGTAAGTGTCAGAACCACATACATTGTACCATAATAATCCTAAGAGTACCCACTGGCATTCCTGAAGCACTTCAGCTAGTGACACCATTCATCACCCTCAGGCCAGTTTTAGAGATGAGAAAAATAAAGAAGGGGCACTAGCCTCTCCAGGACACAGATACGTAGGTCCTACAGGTCCTCAAAGGGGAGAGCCCCGTATCTCAGTCTTTTTATTAATCATCATCGCCTCCGCCATGTCTTTGTAGACATTTTTTCCTTAATTACAGCTTCTCATGAAATTTCGATACCACAGATGAAATACATATATATTTATGTACTGTACTGTTTATCTGTGCTTTATGCATAAAGAGTTGAGTTTTGTTTTTTCACCCTTCAAGAACCAAATTTCAATCCTTTGAGGGAAAAATCAAGACCTAGCTCATTCACTCCACCAAATCACTCAGAACACATGTAAGTCAGAAACTATTAACAAGTTGGGAGCCAACAGATATTTTTTGATGTGTTGGTTTTACCAGTCAGCAATAGATACAAGGGCTTAATAATTTTCACTTTATCCCTGTTCTTAGCATTTTTATTGCTGGGTGTTAAACAGAAACAAAAGTTCTATCTGTTGTAAAGTTTATTCCACTGGCCTCATTAGGTACATAGCTTTTGTCTTACTTTAAAAATTCTAAAACTACACATGCTCCCACCCACAATATCATGCTTTTGTGTTCAAAATCTAGCCAACTTGCTCTGCTCCTGTGTGGGTACCTAAGTACAATGGCGTGTAGGCCAATCTTAAAAAGGGCAGAACAGCCCCCCACCTCCAGCCAAGCTCACCCAATTACTAATGTGACAAATACTGACAGCCAAATAAAGTACTACAGTTAAATGCTAAAGGCTTTCCCATTTTGGGGATAGAGGAAGGAAGAGGGCTAAGTCTAGGGAATGGAAAGGAAAAAAATTATGACTGAGGTGGGTAATAAAAGGAGACAGAAGGGAGAGTAAGTGCTCTAGGTGCCCAGCCGAAAGTATAAAACCCTTTTAAAAGCCCAGCAGACAGTTTGTTCTGGACACCATATTTCATAATCTATTCCTGTCACAAAGTATGTGTATCTGTTTGATTTGGGGGAAAGGGAAGGCTATTTTCCATCCCATAGATCTCCCGGTTTCTAATTTTAAGAGCCAAAAGTCCCATTCTCAAAGATAGGGTAGCATCTCCCCTAAATTATCTTCTTTGGTCAATGTGTGCCCTGTACCCACTCATAAATAAGGAACTGTCAGGTCACAGGTCACCTCTAAAATCAGTTACAGAGGATAGGCTACTTTTACTTCCACCTACTCTCATTTCATTTTCTGCTTCTAAACTTTCTCCATGGACTATCTTTTCTACTCTGGAAAGCTATGTGGATTGTGGGGAGGACAGTGATAGATATATTGTCTATTATTTCAGGAAACCAAAAGTACAACAAATGCAAGGAATGTTATACTCTATTTACAAAATGCTTTACTAAGTCTCACGCTTATTAAATCACAACTCTGAATTTTTGCTGAGCTTAAGAGCAAACTAGCGGGCCGGGCGCAGTGGCTCACGCCTGTAATCCCAGCACTTTGGGAGGCCGAGGCGGGTGGATCACAAAGTTAAGAGATCGAGACCATCCTGGACAACATGGTGAAACCCCATCTCTACTAAATATACAAAAAAATTAACTGGGCGTGGTGGTGGGCGCCTGTAGTCCCAGCTACTCAGGAGGCTGAGGCAGGAGAATGGCATGAACCCGGGAGGCGAAGCTTGCAGTGAGCCAAGATCGCGCCACTGCACTCCAGCCTGAGCAACAGAGCGACACTCTGTCTCAAAAAAAAAAAAGTTTGGTATTCCTCAAGGTTTGCTTTTTGATATTGTTCTAACTCGACAGTTTCACTTTAGAAAGAGCCAACCTCTGCACAAACTTCATTACTGCCTATATTCTATTTGGATATGCCCAAATCTCTGCAGCCTAAACCAACATATCTAACAGCCCAATACATCTCTTTCCCTCTATGTCTCACAAGAACCACAAACTTAACCATAACCAAATGGAACTCAGTATGTTCCAAAAAATATTCTATCTCCCATATTACCTTGCCCAATTAATAGTACGCACAGCCACCAAGCTGCCTTGTACATTGCCTCTACTAGTGAACTCAAACCAACTGGGCTTAAATAGCCAGCCCATATCCTTCACAGTAGTGGCTGTGGTTTTATTACATACCTATGTAGACACTCAACACATTTGAGAAATGAGTTAGTCTCTCCTTTAATAAGCAGCAGCTTACATTTAGTAAAGATTTATTAAGTACCAGAATTCATGACAAATTAGGCCATTTCATCCTCACAACTCTGTAAGGTGTACAGGTACTATAACCATTTTACAGATGAAGAATCTAAGGTCCACCCAGAAAAACCAGATACCTTGCCCAAGGAGACAGAGCTTACAAGTGGAAGAGGCAGGATTGGAAACCAGGTCTGACCAATTCCAGAGTCCATGTTTGTAACCACTATGTAAACTTCCCTCCCTGTGTTGTTTTATACTGTCTTTAATGGACCCCCAAAGATCACTGTCCATACTATTTCTGACCAGTACTTCCTGTAATCAGTCATCTAATAGGTTTCTATTAGGGTTGCCTATTTTCTGCAGCTGTAGGGGATGGAGGTATTTCAGATTTAAGACTGTTATGGACAATGAACTCAGAATAACAGGATTACTCTAAACTGCTTCACAGACAAGTATCTAGTCCCCAAACTAATCTCTCCATTCTATCCAAACATAAAAACCCAGCCAAGCAGAAAAAGGCAGTGTTTTGAGGTCCACTTAGGAAAAAAATCTACTAACTACTTATTTACTTAGGTCAATTCTCAAAGGGAAAAAGCATCTCTCATTTTTCAGAAGACAGAGCAGTCTGAAAACATCAAAATTGTTTTTATTTGGTAGTTTTGAGCCTAACACCCAAACTTCTAATGGCAGACCATGAAGAGCAAAATCAAATGAATCTTGTACTGGCCATCTTTATTTTTAGGACATTCTCTGGCAGTTCTAGTATCAAATGATTGCTATAATGAGAATATGTGAGCTCCACAAGCTGGCAGGTGTCCGACACCAACCCCACTGCAGCTCCATCTGCTGCCCACCCAGAGGCTTATGTTTACAGTGGGAAAAATCCATCGAGGGGGCAGAAACGAATGGCTCATCTGACACTAGATCTCCCACGGTTAACTTTCTCAAAACAAAACAAACAAAAAACAAAACCCCCGAAACCTCTAAATTAGAACTATTTAAATCTTCCTGGACAGAACTTTATATCCAAGAAATTCTAAATCCTACTTTAATGAATTCTACTTTGCTATAAATAATGGTACAGAAAAGTAAGCTATTCTTTTACTCAGAATAAATCAGTTTTGCATTTTTAATAAAAGTGAAACACAGAAGACTAGATGGGGACAGGTTATTCTGGTAAGAAGATGACTTAAAAGGTTCACCTTATACAACTGTGGTAGTAATGGATTGCTTGGTTTAACTTGAAAAGGAACATCTGGTACAATCTATACCAAAGCGAAAAAGTTCAAATTAAAGTACAACAAAGAAAAAAGAAAGTACAATGGAACTATGAGGGATAGAAAGACAATGAGTGAAAGAAAAAAAACCGCCAGTACAATGAGTCATTAAAAGATAAAACAGAAGTGATTAGAAACAATTAATAACCAGTGGGTGCCCAGGGGTTGCTCAGGAGCACCAAAAAGATGAAAAGAATGGCTAGAGGAATGGACTCAACACTCAGCATGCCCAACGCAACCCATCAGCTGCCCATGTCTCCCTTCTATTGAAATTGCCCATTTCTACCTGTAGAAATACCACTTTTCATACTATTTCTCCTCTTTCCTCTCTTTCATAGTCATACCTAATCACATATCAAGTCTTACTCCTCCTTTAAAACACATGTAAACATAACAAGGATGTTTACCTAAGCATTATTTTAATAGTGGGAGGCAGAAAGGAAACACCCTACAGTGTCCAGTAGTAGAACAGTTAAATAAATTACAGTGCATTCATATAATGAAATACCCTGCAGCCGTTACAAATTTCAGGGCAGAACTTGGAAAAAAAAAATCATGGAGATGCTGAGCTTGAGCCCTGATCAAACCTTATCTGATCTATATACTACCTTTCAACGTTTTGATTATGTGAGCCAAAACACACATAACTCGACTGTGTAGGCTAGTATAACACATTCTGTTAACTGCAAATAACAGTGGCTTAACACAATGGGAAAATGTTTATTTTTCTAAAAGGCAAGTTATATACAGTTTGATCTCTACTTTTAAAATGCCCAGGACAGGCATGGTGGTTCACACCTGTAATCCCAGCAGTTTGGGAGGCTGGCACAGGCAATCATTTGAACCCCTGAACCCAGGAGTTTGAGATCAGCTTCCAAAAATACAAAAAAAAAAAAAAAAAAAAAAAATGGCCGGGTGCAGTGGCTCACACTGTAATCTCAGCACTTTGGGAGGCTGAGGAGGGTGGATCACTTGAGCCCAGGAGTTCAAAACCAGCCTGGGCACCTGGGCAACATGACAAAACCCCACCTCTACAAAAAAACGAACAAAAATTAGCCGGTTGTGGTAGTGCATGCCTGTAGTTTCAGCTACTTAGGAGGCTGAAGTGGGAGGATCACCTCTGAGCCCAGGAGGTGGAGGTTGCAGTGAGCCATGATTGCATCACTGCACTCCAGCCTGGGTGTCGGAGTGAGACCCTGGCTCAAAAAACAAGAAAGTAATCCAACAAAATGTTTTTTTCCCTGAAATAAGCCAAAGAAAATGAAAAATACTTCTTAAATCTCTAATAACTAGATCACCAATAAGCTTAAGGTTCCCAGGTAAAATTTCCTGGGATATATACTAACAAAAATTCAAAAAAGAAAAAAAAGGAAAAAAATAATACGCAAGCCTTCAGTACATGAGGGTCTTACAATTTAGATGTGGGAATTCTCACTTGAATCTATCATTTATAGGGCCACACTATTCTTATGAGGCACAAATAAAATTAAGGCTTACTATAACCAATTCAGAAAGTCTATGGTAATGGGATCTAGTGTTTGTCACAAAGGTCATAATCGGACCCATTGCTCTTTTTTTCCCCCTATTCAGGACAGGGTCTTACTCTGTCACCCAGGCTGAAGTGCTGTAGCGTGATTATGGCTCATTGCAGCCCTGACCTCCCAGACTCAAGCAATCCTCCCACCTCAGCCTCTGGAGTAGTTGGGACTACAGGTGTGCACCACCACACCCAGCTAATTTTTTAAAAATCTTTTTGTAGAGGTAAGAGTTTTGCTGTGTTGCTCAGGCTGGTCTTGAACTCCTGGGCTCAAGTGATCCTCCCATCTCAGCCTCCCAAAGTGGTGGGATTAGAGGCATGAGCCTCTGAGCTGGGCCGTTACCCTCTTTTTAAGGGAGATCATGAGGTAGAAACTGCCTAGAGCAGTAAAGTCTCAGAAGTGACTCATGTTTCTCAAGGTTAAGGCTGCTTCTTGCTGGGAAATATGCATAAAGAAGTTACCTCGTGAGAAATGAGTTCAGCCCTTTATTCTTTACTTGATACAGCAGTGGGCAAAGATTCTAAACTATTCACAGTATTTTTAGTCAAATTTTTTCCTATGGTTTTAGCATTCAGTATCTTCCTTTCTCCAATTAGATAATTCCTAATTTACTCATTTCTGTTAATGACACCAATATTTCCTTGGCCTCAAAGCCCTGGAATCCTCTGGCTAAACAGAATGTCTCATCTAATCATTAAATCCTGTTATTTCTTCTCTTAAAATACCCTTTAGATTTTTTCGTTGTTTTTTGAGATGGAGTCTTGCTCTGTAACTGAGGCTGGAGTGCAGTGGCGCGATGTCAGCTCACTGCAACCCCTGCCTCCCAAGTTCAAGCGATTCTCATGCCTCAGCCTCCCAGGTTCAAACGATTCTCATGCCTCAGCCTCTGGAGCAGCTGGGATTACAGGCACCCGCCACCACGCCTGGCTAATTTTTGTACTTTTTGTAGAGATGGAGTTTTGCCATGTTGGCCAGGCTGGTCTCGAACCCCTGACCTCAAGTGATTCGCTCGCTTTGGCCTCTCAAAGTGCTGGGATTAAAGACAAGAGCTACTGCGCTCTTTTTTTTTTTTTTTTTTTTTTTGAGACAGAGTCTCTCGCTATGTCACCCAGGCTAGAGTGCAGTGATGCGATCTCGGCTCACTGCAAACTCCGCCTCCCATGGTCAAGCGATTCTCCTGCCTCAGCCTCCCAAGTAGGTGGGATTACAGGCGCCCGCCACTGTGCCCGGCTAATTTTTGTTTGTGTGCGTGTTCTTAGTAGAGATGGGGTTTCACCATCTTGGCCAGGCTGATCTCGAACTCTTGACCTCGTGATCCAACCGCCTCAGCCTCCAAAGTGCTGGGATTATAGGTGTGACCCACTGCGTCAGGCGTGTTTTCTTTTTTTTTTTTTTTTTTTTTTAAGATAGGATCTTGCTCTGTTACTCAGGCTGGAGTGCAGTGGTGAGATCATAGCTCACTGCAGTCTCAACCTCCCAGGCTCAAATGATCCTCCCTTAGCCTTCTGAGTAGCAGGAACTACAGGCACATGCCACCATGCCTGGCTCATTTTTTTTTTTTTTTTTTTGTAGAAACCGAGTCTCAGTGTGTTGCCCAGGCTGGTCTTGAACTCAGCTCAAATGATTCTCCTGCCTCGGTCTCCCAAAGTGCTGGGATTATAGGTGTGAGCCACTGCACCCAGATAATATGACTCTTTTCCATTTCCACTAACATACTCCATCAGCTTGCCTGAAACAAAACTGCTTCTTATATACTTGCTGTTTTAAGTGCTTCCATATTTCAGTTAGTTTAATCCTCACAATATCTAATGAGTCAAGGACCATTATTATCCCCATTTTTCCAGTGAGGAAACTGTGACACAAAGAAGTTTAAAAAAAGAACAAAACTTGCCCAACATCATGATCATGGCAAATGGCACAGCCAAAGTTTGAACCCAGATAATTTGGCTCCAGCCTAGGTCCTCTGTATCTGGCCTCTCCCCTACTTCAATCCACACTACTCAAAGTCATCTTTCTAAAACACAGCTTTGGTATATAAAAAGAACATCTTAGAAATTTAATAATTAATGATTATCCTCATTTTGCATCAACTTACCACTAGATATTCCTAACCTAGGAGTTCACGATGGGACATATCAAAAGTAACGTATTTAAATGATTTTAAGCTGGAACAGGAGTAGCAGCACAATGTTACAGGAAAATTGAAGGTTTCTTTACACCACAGTCCATGAGCCAAAGACACGAAAATTTAAGAAGGCAAAATATAAGAAGGCATAGTCAACCTTATATTGAGAAAAACTCCCATTTATTCCTTTGCTGCTCTGAGCTCAGCTGTTAAATCAGAATGTGAGACTGAGACAAGGACTTTGGATGGATGGGTATGAGTTGCACTGGTTAAAAACTGTTTCTGGGCCGGGCGCGGTAGCTCACACCTGTAATCCCAGCACTTTGGGAGGCCGAGGCGGGCTGATCACTTGACGTCAGGGGTTCAAGACCAGTCTGGGCAACACGGTGAAACCGTCTCCACCAAAAAAATATATATATATATAAGCCGGGTGTGGGGGTACGTGCCTGCAGTCCCCAGCTACTCAGGAGGCCGAGGCAGGGTAATTGCTTGAACCAGGGAGGCA
The DNA here is from genome assembly GCF_028885625.2 of Pongo pygmaeus. Lineage (NCBI taxonomy): Eukaryota > Metazoa > Chordata > Mammalia > Primates > Hominidae > Pongo > Pongo pygmaeus. The sequence continues at coordinate 93,606,246 of NC_072392.2, forward strand.
GAGGCTGCAGTGAGCTGAGATCGTGCCACTGCACTCCAGCCTGGGCAACAGAGACTCTGTCTCAAAAAAAAAAAAGCTGTTTTTGACTCTGGCTGATGGTATTTAAGAACTTACTGATTCTGATGCAAATGTACCTACCAGTACTAGAAAAACAACTCAAAGCATATATGCTCCTTTGCTTGAAGGATGGCATTACTTACTCAAAACATGGACCATCACAGTACTAACTAAGAGACAGGGACACTCAATGAATGAATGCTTAAAAGTGATGCTCAGACTGACTCTCGAGGTAATGGCTAAAGCCAGGTCCCATGAGAAATGTAAATTCATTATTTTGTGGATATTATATGGTTAGCCGTTAAGAGAGGTTACTGATAAAACGTTCAAGCTCCAAGTTTGCCACTAATATTCATACACCCCAAAAGCTGGCTACTATGGGCAAATTTAAAAAGAGATATTGATGCCTTGTTGACTGAAACCCACTATTCCGGGCCTGGAAGAACTGAAATGTCAGTTGACGAAAAAAATTTTCAGAAGTGTGTCAAATCTGTCCGCATGAATTTCAATACGAAGGCTTTCCAAACTCTGACTAAGAGAGAATTTGTACCACTTGTTCCTTCTGACTTCAATATCTTGTTCGGTTTGGATACCTTCCAGGCTGGCTACAGCTATGTTTGGCACCACAAAGCATGCCAGCCAGCCCTAGCTGTGTTGCTAATAAGAGGTCAGAACGCATCCCTGGAAATACAGAGACACAATTAAGACTTCAAACAGCTGTTTGTTAAGCCAAGTGTTCTGGCAAAGCTTGAAAAAAAAACCTTCCCCTCAATCCAGCTCACTTTTTTAGCAGCAAAGTAAACTCAAGAGAGCCATCTGATACGAAGGGACTCTTCTTCCCAGGAGGACTTCAGTCCTCTGCAAAGCTGTTCTTTGGCACTTTCCCTAGGGCTATGGGTTGTGTAAACTATGTAAATTAGAATGAATCTTCACGGTTCCTTCAAACTCTCCCTGTGAGTTTTATTCTTGTTTTTTATACATCCAAAGAATAAATAACAAATTCAGGTGGGAAAGCCAATGTGTTCGACACCTCCTTTCATAGTTGATCTTTCTTACCCATGTTTGGACAATCTACTAAAATATAATGCCACCATGATGTTGGATGGAACAAATGTCCAAAAACAAAAACTGGTTGAAACTTGGAATGTTTATTGGGCAATGACTTTAAGAAATAAAAGTGAGGCCAAGTGTGGTGGCCCATGCCTGTTATGCCAGCACTTTGGGAGGCCAAGGTGGGAGGATTGCTCGAGTCCAGGAGTCCGAGACCAGTCTGGGCAACATGGTGAGACCTAATCAATACAAAAATAAAACATAAAAATAAAAAATAACACTGATTAGTATTCTTTAGATCATAAGCACAGTAAAGTGTAATTATACTTTACAAAGACTCAAGAAAAAAGTAGTTAAGAAACCTAACCAAGGTGCTGGCAAGGAAAATAAAGGAATAAGAAAAAAAATTCAAGGGTTTCTATTTCTGATCTGTTGCCTAAATAAAGGCAAAAGAGCTGCCGCAACGTAAGAACCAAGCCTGAACTCAGGCAGGACAACACTGAGTGACACAAAGAGGATATCAACTATAGACTCAGTTCACACTGAGTAGGATGAACATGGTGTGAATTTCCTCCCTTCCTGCCTCCAACACATTAAACTATGTTGCTAGGCAACTGTGCAAGATGCTGATAGAGGAACCTACTGTGAAATGGAGAAACAAAAGCACACTGTGGCAAGAGGTACACAATGGTGCTCGGGGCAGCGAAGGGGATCCCGAGGGAAAAGAAGAACACCTAGAAAACCTTCTGGAGATTGGGTCTGTTCTAAGCAACGAGAGGTGGCCAAGGCACGTAAATGCTAAAGGTTACACCAGACAAAAGGAACAACATGACTGAGGACCAGAAATACGAGATAGCCCAGTGGTCAGGGAAAACAAGCAACTAACTGAAAATTGACAAAATTTTGTTTAAATATAGAAACTAAGATCACCCAACCCATTATTTCTGACATTACTGGCAAAAATGTTGACCAATGGAACACTGTAGAGCTTTCTGGAGGAGGATAGTAAATTATGCAAAATTGTGGTGCAAGTTAACACAAAGAATTAAAATGAGTATCTACAATAAGAGTAAGACTTTGCCGAAGATTATTTGCGTAAAACAGAGTTCTGAAAAGAAAGCACAATAATTATGGTTTTGCTGAATTCAAAGAAATGCTGCCTCTGCTCTCTGGATATGTCTCAGATGCTGCTGTCTGCACATTTAGCTCAAGACCACATTACACATCCAATGACACAAGGCACCCAAATTAGAAGAGAAAGCACTAGACTCAAGAACATCTTACAGGCCACCCCCGAGCAGCAAGCCTAAGAGAAGAACTCTTTTATTTCCACTAGTGAAGATGCAGAACAAAGTGCAACAGGTCCCCAGTATCTATCTGCCTCTGCACAGGCTGGAGGTGGAAAAGGTGAAGAAGGGGTTTGGGAAATAAAGGTTGACAAGGAAAGGGAACAGTGCAGACAGGGAAAGGACTCACGAGAACGGGAACACCTCATCCCAATTCTACTTCTAGTCCACAGCAAAGCAGTTTACTTTCCACTCCCATCCCAATTCTGCTCAAAGGCTTCACCTCCAAAGACCACAATAATCACCAAGAGTTTACAATGAGAAGGGAAGACACGATTTCCTAGCATTTCAAAGTGGAGCACAAAATACTTCAAGCACGAAAACAGTGATTCCAGAAACAATGGTGACATTCTACAGCAGGGTTGTCCAATGATACTTTCTGCATATGTCCTATATCTGCACTGTCCAATACAATAGAGCCATTAGCCACTCACAGCCACTGAAAACTTGAAATATGGCTGCACTGGTGAATTTTTAGCCTAATATAAATTTAAATAGCCATATAAGCTAGGGGCTACAGTACTCAACAGTGCAGCTTAGAGTACTATGTAAATATCAGGCACATGGAAGACAAATACTTTGTGGTCTAACCTTAAAACACTATCAATACGCATTCGATGAGAAATAACATCTTCCACAGAAACACCAATTTATAAGCTTTTAGAAAATAATTTGTCACTACATAGGAACTATCAAAGAGCTAAAAGAACAGATATTTGGCTGGGCGCAGTATCTCATGCCCGTAATCCCAGCACTTTGGGAGGCCGAGGTGGGCGGATCACTTGCGGTCAGGAGTTTGAGACCAGCCTGGCCAACATGGCGTAACCAAATCCCCATCTCTACTAAAAGAACAAAAATTAGCCAGGCGTGGTGGTGGGCACCTGTAATCCCAGCTACTCGGGAGGCTGAGGAAGGAGAATCGGTTGAACCCAGGAGGTGGAGCCTGCAGTGAACCAAGATCATGCCACTGCACTCCAGCCTGGGAGACAGAGAGACTGTCTCAAAAAAGAAAGAAAATCTACTTTCAGAGTATTTCCTTAAGCAAGAGTGAGGCTGGAGGCATGAAGTTTGGAGGTACTTATCTACAGCCTTTCACAGAATGTCAAAGAAGTGTCATAAGTATTCTGAAGCTCTTCATATGCCGTGCCGCTATCAATATGGCTCATATCTACTTTTATAACTCTGCCAAACACACTGAAAGGCAATTTAACTTCCAAGTTTAAGTGTTCTAGGACAACTCCAACATCTCTTCAGAGTTGACAGTAAGCTTGGCTAATGTTAGAAACAAAAGTCCCCAGTAAGTCAGCCATATCTGCATGGACAAAGCAGTCCTGAGTGCTGCTAAATTAGCTAAGAAAACTTTTCAACACTCATGTCTTACTAAGTCTGTTTCATTCAGAACATTCTATACACGTCTTTAGCAAAGCTCTTAAAACAGGGTATTTATTAAATTTCACATCTTTAATTCTGCTCTTAGTATCAACCTTAGCACTAAACACAGAACCCTTTGCTTAGGAGACACTCAATAATTTGTTGCTATAATTCATCAAGGTACCGGTATTTTTTTTTTTTTTGAGACAGAGTCTCACTCTATCGCCCAGGCGCAATCTCGGCTCACTGCAAGCTCCGCCTCCCGGGTTCACACCATTCTCCTGCATCAGCCTCCCAAGTAGCTGGGACTACAGGCGCCCGCCACCATGCCTGGCTAATTTTTTTTTGCATTTTTAGTAGAGACAGGGTTTCACTGTGTTAGCCAGGATGGTCTCAATCTCCTGACCTCATGATCCGCCCACCTCAGCCTCCCAAAGTGCTGGGATTACAGGAGTGAGCCACCGTGCCCTGCCAGGTACTGATATTCTTAAGAATTCATCAAGGCCAGGCACAGAGGCTCATGCTTGTAATCCTAGCACTTTGGGAGGCCGAGGCAGGCGGATCATCTAAGGTCAGGAGTTTGAGACCAGCCTGGCCATTATGGTGAAACCTTCTCTACTAAAAATACAAAAATTAGCCAGGCATAGTGGCGGGCGCCTGTAATTCCAGCTAGTCAGGAGGCTGAGGCAAGAGAATCGCTGGAACCCGTGAGGCGGAGGTTGCAGTGAGCTGAGATTGCACCACTGCACCCCAGCCTGGGAGACAGAGTAAGACTCCATCCCAAAAAAAAAAAAAAGAATTCCTCAAAATGCTACATTTGGCTGGGTACAGTAGCTGATACCTGTAATCCCAGCATTCTGGGAGGCCAAGGTAGGTGGATCACTTTAGTTCAGGAGTTTGAGATTAGCCTGGCAACATGGAAAAAATCCTACACACACACACACACACACACACACACACACACACACACACACACACACACACACAAAATAGCCAAGTGTGGTGGCACATGCCTGTAGTCCCAGCTACTCGGGAGGCTGATATGGGAAGATCGCTGGAGCCCAGGAGATTGAGGCTGCAGTGAGCCATGATCAATCATGCCACTGTACTCCCAACCTGGGCAACAGAGCAAGACTCTGTCTCAAGAAAAGAAGAAAAAAAAAGCTACTACTATCATGACATTCTCATATAACTCTATATGGCATATACTCTCTGCACGGCATTCAGATTCACGCATTTAAATAATTCTGTTTCTTTTTTTTGAGATAAGGGGTCTCATTCAGTCGCTCAAGTTTACAGTACAGTCGCTCAGGTTTACAGTACAGTGGCGAGATCATGGCTTACTGCAGCCTCAAACTCCTGAACTCAAGTCATTCTCCTGCCTGAGCCTCCTGAGTAGCTGGGACTGCAGATGTGTGCCACCACGATTGGCTGATTTAAACATTTTTTTTTTTTTTTTTTTTGTAGACGGGGGGTCTCACTGTGTTGCCCAGGCTGGTCTCAAACTGCTGGCTTTAAGGGGCATTCCCGCCTCAGCCTCCCGAAGTGCTGGGAATACAGATGTGAGCCAGCTAGCCTGATCTACATAATTCTATCACTATACTTCTTATGCCAATCATCACATCACATTCTATGTCTAATCTTTCATGTTTTCAACTGGATACAAGTCCACAAAAGCTCACATTATTCTTTCCTATAATTGCTGATTATGAATTATGATGAATTTCATGGTAGTTAAATCCATTTGAACACAATCTTCAGAAAAAAAAAAGAGAAAGTAATTAACCAATAGATCTAACAACATCTATAAAAGACTCTACCCAACAACAGCAGAATAAAAATCTATCTCAAGCGCACAGGAGAACATTCTCAGGACAAACCAGATGGTAGGCCATAAAACAAGCCCCAATAAATCTGAAAGGATTAAAATCATACAAAGTATGTTCTACAACTACAATGAAAATAGAAATCAGCCGGGCACAGTGGCTCACACCTGTAAATCTCAACACTTTGGGAGGCCGAGGCAGGTAGATTAACTGAGGCTAGGAGTTTGAGACCATCTTGGCAAATATGGTGAAACCTCATCTCTACAAAAAATACAAAAATTATTGGGGACTGGCCGGGCACGGCTGCTCAAGCCTGTAATCCCAGCACTTCGGGAGGCCGAGGCGGGCGGATAACGAGGTCAGGAGATCGAGACCATCCTGGCTAACACGGTGAAACCCTGTATCTACTAAAAATACAAAAATTTAGCCGGGCGTGGTGGCGGGCGCCTGTAGTCCCAGCTACTCGGGAGGCTGAGGCAGGAGAATGGCGTGAACCCGGGAGGCGGAGGTTGCAGCAAGCCAAGATTGCGCCACTGCACTCCAGCCTGGGAGACAGAGCAAGACTCCGTCTCAAAAAAAAAAATTACTGGGGCCTGGATGAGCGCAGTGGCTCATGCCTGTAATCCCAGCACTTTGGGAGGCCAAGACAGGCGGATTGGCTGAGCTCAGGAGTTCGAGACCAGCCTGGGCAACACGGTTAAACCCCGTCTCTACTGAAATACAAGAATTTAGCCAGGTGTGTTGGCATGCGCCTGTAGTTCCAGCTACTTGGGAGGCTGAGGCAGGAGAACTGCTTGAACCTGGGAGGCGGAGGTTGCAGTGAGCCGAGATTGTGCCACTGCACTCCAGCCTGGGTGACAGACAGAGACTCCGTCTCAAAAAAAAAAAAAAAAAAAAAATTACCCCGGCCTGGTGGCATGCCCCTGTAATCCCAGCTACTCAGGAGGCTGAGGCAAGAAAATCTCTTGAATGCGGGAGGTGGAGGCTGCAGTGAGCTGAGACTGCACTGCTGCATTTCAGCCTGGGCAACAGAGCAAGCGAGACTCTGTCTCACAAAAAAAAAAAAAAAAAAAAAAAGATTAGCCAAAGCATGAACTTCTACTGATTGTCTTGCACATAGATATTTTTAGCCTGTATAACATAAATCTGCAACCAACGATTATAACTTATATATTGTACCATCCAATGAAAAGAAGACAACTCTGGTATGAGGAGTACCCCCTCCCTTCTTTTAAACTTTCCTAAAAACCTTTCACAGGCCAGGCAAGGTGGCTCACACCTGTAATCTATAAACCCAGCACTTTGGGAGGCCAAGGTGAGAGGATCGCTTAAGCCCAGAAGTTTGAGACAAGCCTGGGCAACATAATGAGACTCCATCCCTACAAAACAAAACAAAACAAAACAAACAAACAAACAAAAACTAGTTGGGCATGGTGGTGGATACCTGTAGTTCCAGAGACCAGGGTAGGAGGATCAACTGGGCCTGGAATGTTGGGGCTGTACTGAGCCATGATTGTACCACTGCACTCCAGCCTGGGTAAGAGAGAGACCCTGTCTCAAAAACATAAAGACAGACCTTCACAGCTGGGTCCAGTGACTCACATCTATAATCCCAGCTACTTGGGAGGCTGAGATGGGAGGATCACTCGAGACCAGCCTGGGCAACATAGTGACCCCCACCTCTACAAAAAAAAAAAAAAAAATTAAAAGTTACATTTTTAAATATAATACAGGGTGTGGTGGTGCACATCTGTAGTCCTCAGCTACTGAGGAGGCTGAGATGAGATGATCACTTGAGCCCAGGAGTTCAAGGCTGCAATGAACTATGGTGGGGCCACTGCACTCCAGCCTGGGGTGACAGAATGAGACCCCATGTCTATTCCAAACAAAAAGTGGCCAGGCACAGTGGTTCATGCCTGTAATCCCAACACTTTGGGAGGTCAAGGCGGGAGGACTGCTTGAGGCCATGAGTTTAAGACCAGCCTGGGCAACATGGAGGGATCTTGTTTCTACAAAATACAAAAAGTTAGCTGGGCATGGTGGTGCTTACCTGTTGTCCCAGCTACTCAAGAGGCTGAAGTGGATGAAGTGCTTGAGCCTAGGAAGCTGAGGCTGCACTCCAGCCTAGGCAACAGAGCGATACCCTGTCTCAGAAAAAAAAAAAGGCCGGGTGTGGTGGTTCACGCCTGTAATCCCAGTACTTTGGGAGGCCGAGGCAGGTGGATCACTTCAGGTCAGGAGTTAAGAGACCAGCCTGGCCAACATGGCGAAACCCTGTCTCTACTAAAAGTACAAAAATTAGCCGGGTATGGTGGCACACGTCTGTAGTCCCAGCTACTAGGGAGGCTGAGGTGTTAGAACTGCTTGAACCTGGGAGGCAGAGGTTGCAGTGAGCCAAGATCACGCCATTACACTCTAGGCTGGGCGAGAGAGCAAGACTCTAAAAAAGAAAACAACCCACGAAGAAACAAACAGCAAAACAAAAACATCTTTCACCTTGTGACAGACTTCAGAACAACCCCCAAGTCTGCTGGTGTGTCTTCCCAGGTCAATTCTCATTTGCCAGGCCTTCCAATAAACCTTTATGAAATAATTTCTGCCTCAATAGTCTTTAGTTTCAGTTGACAATATAAATCCCAAACCCAGGCCAGGTGCAGTGGCTCACGCCTGTAATTCCAGCACTTTGGGAGGCCGAGGTGTGCGGGGAGAGGATCACCTGCAGTCAGGAGTTCAAGACCAGCCTGGCCAACATGGTGAAACACCGTCTCTACTAAAAATAAAAGAATTAGCTGAGCATGGTGGTGGGCACCTGTAATCCTAGCTACTTGGGAGGCTGAGACAGGAGAATCACAGGAGGGCGGAGGTTGTAGTGAGCTGAGATCTCACCACTGCATTTCAGCCTGGGCAACAGAGTGAGACTGTCTCAAAAAACAAACAAACAAACAAACAAACACCCAAACCCAAAAGCAAGTTACACAAGAATAATTTCTCATGAGGTCACCTGAGGATATGCGGGTGAGAGGCATGTCCTTTTTGCCAGGCCTTTAATATCTAACAGGGAAGGGATGAAGTGAGAGAAAAACATATAGAAATTTCACACATGAACGTACAACACTAACAAACTCACAGCTAAATATGAAAATTACTACTAAGAAATTTAAAGGTAACAACTGTTCAGGTGGGTGTAGTTCTATTACAAGTTTAAACACGGCAGATGACAGGCCTCTGAGCAGATACAGTGTGACTTTTTCCAAGTTTACGAACAACTAAAGTATTAGTTCTTCTGTACTGGTAACCTAAGTATAGAAGGAGACCAACCAATTAATTAAGGGAAGGCTTGTAGGGTCTACCAGTTCTCACTTCTAGCATTAAATGAGGCCATTAGTTACAAATTCACTGGGATATATGACATGGACTACTTCAGCACAATGTTTTGAAAAATTCACACAAATTTCGGTTCACAATCTATTCTGACTTAGCTTTAATATGATTTTGAGAAAAGTCTTAATCATTGTATCTTTTCTAAGAGTCTGGCACAGAAATCCTCTGAGCTACTGCCATTTTCTAAAGAGGTACACTTTAACAGAAATGCCATTCGTCTCTCCAAAGATGAAGTACCTGCTTACTTTCATTATAAAATTTTGAATATGGTTTCATTGTTATGTTTTATGGTACCCAGGAACTGCAATAAAAGTAACTATGGCTATATGCATTAAACGTTTTTTCTGAAAGGTTATAGAAAACCTGAATAGTGATTTTCTTTGAGAAGGTTTGTCATATAAATTTTCTAATGATGAGTGAGACATTTATTTATTTGCTTATTTAATTTCAAAATTGTTATATGGGCATCAGGAGGGAAGTATGATCTAATTTCTTCTATGCTTTTTCTATTAAATGATTCTAATAAAAATTTTAAAAGAATTAAATAAAGAAGACACTTGATTTCTTAAAAAAAACAAAAAAAAAGAAAGAAAGACAGGGTCACACACTGTCACCCAGGCTGGAGTACAGTGGGGCAAACATAGCTCACTGTAGTCTCCACCTCCTGGGCTCAAGCAGTCTTCCCACCTTAGCCTCCCAAGTACCTGGAACTACAGGCATGCACCACCACATCTGGCTTATTTTTTTTTATTTTTAGTAGAAACAAGGTCTTGCTATGTTGCCCAGGCTGGTCTCGAACTCCTGAGCTCAAGTGGTCCTCCCACTTCAGCCTCCCAAAGTGCTAGGATTACAGGCCACCTCACCTGGTCACTTGATTTCTTAATGCATGATAGATAGCTAAAACCCACTATTAATTTCAGATCTTTGTCTTTTAATTATACTTTTCAAAGCCAAGCATTTTATAAAAGTTGATACATAATAAATAGAATTTTGACTGGAGCTAAAAATGCAGGAAAGCCAAGGAAGGAGAAATGGAAACATGAACCTCTGGAAAACTGCAATTTGTCTCATTAGTAATTTTAATGCAGTGTGGAGACTGACCTAAGTCAAAAGCACATACATAAGAAAGCATATAACATTACTTTCACATCCCACGTGGGGAAAAGATAATTGAGATATAACTAGAAATCTAGATAGCAAGACCAGTTTTAGGGCCAATCTGTTTATTCATAGAGAAAACAGCTTAACATGTCATGTTTCTAGTTTATCATATTAGATTCTACAAAATTTCTATGTAATAGTCTTATACAGTGTGGAAGATGATGTACTGCCTACACCAAGAAGAGTTTTAATAGGAAACGAATTTGCTCCTTGAAGCTGTGCACAGTGATTTTTTCTTTCCTTATTAGACAGCAAAACGGCCCTAGAATATTTGTTGACCTGCAAACAGACATCTGGAAAACTACTGTAGTGTTTTTTTTACTGCTTTTTCTGATTACAAAACTAACAGCTTGTAGTAAAAAAAAAAAAAAATCTATTATAGAAATGCACCATATAGAAAGTTAAAGTTCTCCATAATCCCTACATCCAGAGAAAACCAACTGTTACCCAACATCACACTCTTCTTTTTTCTTTATATTGCAGTATATGTGAGTAAGGATGTTTCATTAAGTTACAATACTTTTTTCTCAAAAGCTCTCAGCAGAGCCTCCTGGCTTAAAGCTAAACATTTGCAGCATAAACTAAACAAAGACTGGTTTGTCTGTCTTCCCATCTTGTTCCAAGCATGAGTTAAGATGGATGGTCTCCCTCTAGAAAATATTCATTTAGTTCACAGACAAATTAAATTATGAATACATGCCATATTTCTCTAACATAATCACTTATTAATTTAACCTGACAAAGCTAAAAAAAAAGGAAATTAACCACTTAAAAAAATAGTACAAAATAAAATGTGCGGCCGAAAAACTGTGTCAAGCATCTTACATGCTGAGGGAAAGATGTTTAATCATCTCAGAAATCTGGTTAACATAGTCCTATAAAACACTGTTAAACTTTGAAATAATGTTCTATTGTTAAAGGAGACTAGAGAATGAAGCAAACATTAGCTATTATTATGTATTCTGGTTAGGGATTATGGGCCATTCTTATTTAAGGTCATCTTAAGTAGGTAACCATTTGTTCAGCCATTCAGGCAATAGGACAATACATACATCAAAACCTTCCTTGAGATTACGAACTAAATTATTAACAGAAACAAGTGAAATATACAGCAATAGGGAAATAATTAAGTCAATTACAGAACATTAACTTGATATATTATACAACCACTGAAAATAATTAGTAAAACTAATATGGAAAATGGTAACATTTTAAATTCACTACAATTACAGGATTATAAAAATGTATACATAATGATAATGCTTAAGAGAGATCTGAAATAGTAAAAATACTGGAATAGAGGGACTTATTGACTTTCCTATCTATTAATGTAAGCTAAAGTAATTCAAATGTTACAGTAAAGTGGAAATATTGCTAATAAAATAATCTAAATATATTCTTTTTCCTCAGCATTCCTTTTCAAACTCCTCTTCATAGTTATGCATGAAAATAAAGATACGGCTGGGTACAGTGGCTCATCCCAGCACTTTGGGGGGCCGAGGCGGGCGGATCATGAGGTCAGGAGTTCAAGACCAGCCTGGCCAACATAGTGAAACCCTCGTCTCTACTAAAAATAAAAAAAAATTAGCCAGGCATGGTGACGGGCACCTGTAATCCCAGCTACTCGGGAGGCTGAGGCAGGAGAATTGCTTGAACCCGGGAGGCAGAGGTTGCAATGAGCCGAGATCACGCCACTGCACTCCAGCCTGGGTGATGGTGCAAGACTCCATCTCAAAAAAAAAATAAAAAGAAAAAAAGAAAATAAAGATATGAAATAATGACATGAAATGATCAACACTTCCCAAAACACATACCCCTTTCTTGTTCTCAGTGAATCCTACAGTTTTAGGGTCCAAAATACATTTTTTCTCACTTTATAACTGAACTAATGCTCTTGCATTTTTCAAAAGAAAAATGTTACCAAGGGCTTTTGCCATTTTGTTAAACCTAGATTTTAAAAGTCCTGGGTTCCTGTAATCCCAGCACTTTGGGAGGCTGAGGCGGGTAGATCACTGGGTCAAGAGATCGAGACCACCCTGGCCAACATGGTGACACCTCGTCTCTACTAAAAATATAAAAATTAGCTGGGCGTGGAGGTGCGTGCCTGGAGTCCCAGTTATTTGGAAGGCTGAGGCAGTAAAATCACTTGAACTCCGGAGGCAGAGGTTGTGGTGAGCCGAGATCGCGCCACTGTACTCCAGCCTGATGACAGAGTGAGACTCCGTCTCCAAAAAAAAAAAAGTCCTGGGTAATGTATCGAGACCTTGTCTCAAAAAAAAGGAATAAAAAGTCCACTATTAAACTAAAGAATAAATTAGTTGAAAATAAAAGCCACTGTTAAAACGAAGAAAAAAACTTTCACTATTTTACTGCTAATAATTAATACAGGTTGTACATCTCTTAACTGAAATAAGTGATCAGAGGCATTTCAAGGTTTCTGGATTTTGGAATATTTGCATTTATACAGGTTCAGCATCCCTAAATCTCAAAATCCAAAATGCTCCAATAGGCGCTTCCTTTGAGTGCCATGCTGGCGCTCAAAAAAGTTTCAGATTTCAGATCTTTGGATTAGGGATACTCAATATGTAGTTCTTTTGATAAAAATGTTAGGACAGAAAGTAAAAGAACTACTGCTAGAAACCGGACCAAGGTGGGCTAAACTTTCTAGTAAAGAAGGAAATACTAAGCATTATCTATGGCATCCTTAAGATTTTTATTTTTTTATTTATTTTTTTTAGACGGAGTCTCGTGCTGTTGCCCAGGCTGGAGTGCGGTGGCGCTATCCGGGCTCACTGCAAGCTCTGCCTCCCGGGTTCACGCCATTCTCCTGCCTTAGCCTCCTGAGTAGCTGGGATTACAGGCGCCCGCCACCACACTCGGCTAATTTTTTGTATTTTTAGTAGAGACGGGGTTATCACCACGTTAGCCAGGATGGTCTCGATCTCCTGACCTCATGATCCGCCCGCCTCGGCCTCCCAAAGTGCTGGGATTACAGGCGTGAGCCACCGCGCCCAGCCGGCATCCTTAAGATTTTTAAAAGTTGTTTGGGAAAAATACGCCTATTCTCATTATTGAGACTAGAGAGAATGTTTACCCATGGCTTCTCACTGAGGGCAATTAAGAGATAATGAAATCGTCCTTAATATCCTTACAGTAAATACTATGAGTTTTTCCCAAGGCTGTTTTTTCAAACTTTCCTTACTGTGAGCCAACTGCACAATCCCAAAGCTTCAGTAAACTATAGAAACTTACAAAAGAGGCCCCCAATAGGACACAGCATAGGTATCCATCTATTTGCTATAGATGTGTAAGAATGGAGAAAAACTCTCCATCAATACTGTGCTTTCAGCTGAGCTCTGGGACAGGGCTGGAACAGTTCTGAGTCTGAGGTAATAGCAGATAACCTTTGACCAGTTTTATGGGTAGAGTCATGTGACTCAATAGTTTCCTGAACCCGGGATCTGGACTAATCACCTCTTATCAATGCTGTGTACTGAATAGATTAATAAAACTAAAAGCTAGCAATTACTGTCTACTTTATGCTAGTTACTGCTTTAAAAACACCAACATAGGCTGGGCGGGTGGCTCACGCCTGTAATCCCAGCACTTTGGGAGGCTGAGGTGGGCGGATCACAAGGTCAGGAGTTTGAGACCAGCCTGGCCAATATGGTGAAATCCCATCTCTACTAAAAATAAAAAATTAGCTGGGTGTGGTGGCGCGCTCCTGTAGTCCCAGCTACTCAAGAGGCTGAGGCAGAAGACTCGCTTGAACCCAGGAAGCAGAGGTTGCAGTCAGCCGAGATAGCGCCACTACACTACACTGCACTACAGCCTGGGTGACAGAGCGAGACTCCTTTCCAGAAAGAAAACAACAACAACAACAAAAAACACCAACATATTGGCTCTTTTAATCTTCACTATGACCCCAGGAAGGTAGGAAACTATTGTTCCCATTTTACAGATGTCAGAACCAAAACACAAAGCCATCCCGTAAATTGCCCAAGATCGCAATGCCAGATCTGTCTGTGACAGAGCTAGGATTCCAAACAGGCAGGTCTCGTCTAGAGCCAGTATTCTTTACAATACTTCAGATGTCTCTCATTCCACATCCAGAAGGAGGTAAAATTAAGGGAGTAGCTGCCAAAAGGACAAAGGTTTTCCTCAAAAAGTCATTTTGGGTCACTTTTTCAAATGTCTCAAAGTTTTATGATACTGAGCACAGTCACAGTGAACTTCAGCCTAAGATTTAAAATCAGGTTAAACCTCAATGCTTAAGAAACAAAACCACTCCTCAGCAGAGCACTTCACCTTCCTAGAATATCCTTCAAGGTAAACTAGATGGAGAATGTAAACTGCTTACTATCTGAATGTAACTTTTTTCTTTTAATAAAACTGATAGCTGGGCACGGTGGCTCACCCCTGTAATCCCAGCACTTTGGGAGGCCGAGGCGGGTGGATCACCTGAGGTCGGGAGTTTGAGACCAGCCTGGCCGACATGGTGAAACCCTGTCTCTACTAAAAATACAAAAAATTAGCCGGGCGTGGTGGCACACGCCTGTAATCCCAGCTACTCAAGAGGCTGAGGCAGGAGAATCGCTTGAACCCGGGAGGTGGAGGTTGCAGTGAGGTGAGATCACACCACTGTACTCCAGCCTGGGCGACAGAGACTCTTGTCTCAAAATAACATAACATAAAATAAAATAAAATAAATAATAAAACTGATACATATGGTAAGTAATTCAAAAGAGTATAAAGAGTAAAAGTCACCTGAAATTCAGTTACTTGGAGACAACAATTACAACTTGGGAGACCATTCAGAAAGAGATCCATGTATGTGATAAAAAAAGAGGAAAAGACAGCAATTTTTTCTAAATGGCCTCTCTCTCTAGTTTGACCTCATTTGTGTACAGAAAGGCTTTGTTTACAGAGGCCAGGCGTGGTAGCTCATGTCAGTAATCCCAGCACTTTGGGAGGCAGGCGGATAGCTTGAGCCCAGGAGTTCGAGACCAGCGTGGGCAACAGTGAGACCTCCTGGCTCTACCAAAAAAAAAAAAAAAAAAAAAAAGCAAACAAACAAACAAACCAACCCTTAAATTATCCAGGTGTGGTAGTGCACAGCTGTAGTCCCAACTATTCAGGAGGTTGAGGTAGGAGGATTCCTTGAGCCTGAGAGGTCAAGGTTGCAGTGAGTCAAAATCATGCCACTGCATCCCAGCCTGGGTGACAGAGCAAGACTCTGTTTCAAAAATGAAAATAAGGCTGACCGTGGTGGCTCACATCTATAATCCCAGCACTTTGGGAGGCTGAGGCAGGCAGATCACCTGAGGTCAGGATTTCGAGATCAGCCCGGCCAACATGGTGAAACACTGTCTCTACTAAAAATACAAAAATTAGCTGGGCATGGTGGTAGATGCTTGTAATCCCAGCTATTCAGGAGGCTGAGGCAGGAGAATCACTTGAACCACGGAGGTGGAGGTTGCAGTGAGCTGAGATTGTGCCACTGCACTCCAGCCTGAGCAACAAGAGTGAAACTCCATCTCGAAAATAAAAACTAAAAATAAAAAAAAGGAAAAGAAAAAAAGAACATAAAATCAGGACTAAACCAGATTGGATCTGAATCCTAACTTGTGAATTTGGGCAAATTAAGCCTCAGATTTTTTGTCAGTAAAATGGGGATAACAGCATCTGCCTTTACAGGATTTGTGTGAGATTAAAAGAGAAGGGAAGTTGAATACTTAGCTTAGTGCAAAGGCATGCTAAGTATTTAATATGTTAGTTATATTATTACTTATTAAAACAGGATCCATTTAAACATTTCTCTGTGCAAGTGTAGGCATTATTCTGTGTTGATATAGATCAACGTTAACACCTTCATTGTATTCCACTTAATAGGTGCCATAATCTACCTCTGTAAACCCCACTAATTGGTTTTGCTTTTTGGCTAGCATGGCAATTTCATGAACTGGAAGGTGCATGCCACTTTTATGTGTTTTAACATCTCTAAAATGCATCTTACAATTGACAGTATTGGCAGAAAAAAATTTTTCTAGGTGGTATATACATAATTGAAATAAACATCCTTATGTCTACATCTTTAAAAAACTTGTTTAAGAGTTTCTTAGAATAAATTCTTTTTTTTTTTTTTTTTTGGAGACAGAGTCTCACTCTGTCGCCCAGGCTGGAGTGCAGTGGCATGATCTCGGCTCACTGCAACCTCTGCCTCCCGAGTTCAAGCGATTCTCATGCCTCAGCCTCCTGAGTAGCTGGGACTAGAGGCACACACCACCACGCCCAGCTAATTTTTGTATTTTTAGTAGAGACGGGATTTCACCATGTTGGCCAGGCTGGTCTCAAACTCTGACCTCAAGTGATCTACCCGCTTTGGCCTCCCAAAGTGCTGGGATTATAGGCATGAGCCACTGCGCTCGGCCTTAGAACAAATTCTTAAAATGTTACTTGCTGGATCATTTTATGTTCTGATACCTATTACCAAGCCACCAGTGAGTAAGACAATATTGGTAAAAATCTCCAGAGACATGGGAAAGTGGTACCCATTTCTTCACACTGTAGCCAGCAGAGGATGGGGTCAATCTTTGTTATCTTTGGTAATCTGACATACAAAATGACAAACTTACTCTTGACAGGAAGTCCAATAAATCACTCATGGAAGCAATGCCGCGCAGTTGAACAAAGCAAGACTACTGATACCCTAACATTTCTGGTTTACTCATACCTGGACAGTTAAGAGGGGTATCCATGTACTGTGATGGGTACACCCAGTACACCACAGCAAGACCTAAGATCAAACTCCATCTCTGTCACTTGCTAGATGTGTGAATCTGAGCAAGTTTCTTAAGCTTTGAGCCTGTTTCTGCACCCATAAAATGGGGTTAAGAATGCCGATCTTGGCCAGGCGCGGTGGCTCACGCCTGTAATCCCAGCACTTTGGGAGGCTGAGAGGGGCGGATCACGAGGTCAGGGGATCGAGACCATCCTGGCTAACACAGTGAAACCCCGTCTCTACTAAAAACACACACACACACAAAAATTAGCTGGGTGTGGTGGCGGGTGCCCGTAGTCCCAACTAATCGGGAGGCTGAGGCAGGAGAATAGCATGAATCCGGGAGGCGGAGCTTGCAGTGAGCTGAGATCCTGCCACTGCACTCGAGCGAGACTCCATCTCAAAAAAAAAAAAAAGAGTGCCAATCTTGCCCAGCATGGTGGCTCAAGCCTGTAATCCTAGCCAAGGTGGGTGGATATTTTGAGGCCAGGAGTTCGAGATCAACCTGGCCAACATGGTGAAACTCATCTCTACTAGAAGTATAAAAATTAGCAGAGTGTGGCAGCATGTGCCTGTAGTCCCAGCTATAGGCTGAGGTGGGAGGATCGTTTGAGCCTGGGAAGCAGAGGTTGCAGTGAGCTATGATGGTACCTCTGCATTCCAGCCTTGGTGACAGGGGGAGACCCTGTCTTTAAAAACAAAAAAAAACAAAAAAAAAAAAAAAAAAAAAGGCCAATATTTCAGCACTCAAGATTAGAAATGATCTATAATTTAGTAGGCCGGGCATGGTGGCTCACACCTGTAATCCCAGCACTTTGGAAGGCCGAGGCAGGTGGATCACTTGAGGTCAGGAGTTTAAGACCAGCCTGGCCAACATGATAAAACCACATCTCTACTAAAAATACAAAAAATTAGTCGGGCTTGGTGGCGGGCGCCTATAATCCCATCTACTCGGGAGGCTGAGACAGGACGATCACTTGAACTCAGGAGGTAGAGGTTGCAGCAAGCCGAGATCGTGCGATTGCACTCCAGCCTCGGCGACAGAGTGAGACTTCGCCTCAAAAAAGAAAAAAAAAAACCCAACAACTTAGAAGCTATACTACCATATGGTTTAGAGGTGAAACTGAAAGATTCTGAAAGAATACTACATTTCCTTACTCATTTCTTTCTCCAAACGGGGAAGAATCATCTTCAGCCAGTCTCCCAAAAAGAGTCTTATATAGGAAATGAAAGTTCATTCTCAGCACCTATTTGGAAATAGTCCATTCAGCTGACAAAATGAATATAATAAAAAGCAAGCAGATTATTTGCTTTAAGAGCACTCAAACAACAAACTGCTACCTTCCTTTTTTGTTTTTGTTTTTTGTTTTTTTGAGATGGAGTCTCTCTCGGTTGCCCAGGCTGGAGTGGAGTGGCACAATCTTGGCTCACTGGAACCTTCACATCCTGGGTTCAAGCAATTCTCCTCCCTCAGCCTCCCAAGTAGCTGGGATTACAGGTACGCACGCGCACCACCGGGCCGGCTGTTTTTTGTATTTTTAGTAGAGATGGGGTTTCACCATGTTAGCCAGGCTGGTCTCGAACTCCTGACCTCAAATGATCCATGCGCCTCGGCCTCCCCAAAGTGTTGAGATTCAGGTGTGAGCCACCACGCCTGACCACAAACTAACCTCCTTCTTAAAGATTAAATGCAATATTCTGGTTTAGTCAACAAGATTGATAAGAATTCTTACCAAAAGGCAAAGGCTGGGTGCAATGGCTCACACCTGTAATCCCAGCACTTTGGGAGGAAAAAATAAATGCTTCTACAGAGTATACTGATACTAGGACTTTAAAATAGTGGAAAAAAAAACAACAATACTTTTTTCTTTTTTTAATTTGGAGATGGGGTCTCGCTTTGTTGCCCAGGTTGGGCTCCAACTCCTGGGCTCAAGCAATCTTCCTCTCTCAGCTTCATGAGCAGGTGGGGCCTTCAGGCTTGCACTAGCATACCTGGCTTTTTATTTAGATTAGGTAATTTGAACCTCTGAAATGGGACTTGTGCACTGAAACTCAGGACTTATAACTTGTGAAAACTCTAACCAACCAAACTAGGAATTGGCTCTCCACTGATCTTCTCCATTGAGGATCATAATCAAAGGGCATTCCTTTCTTAGGAGACTTATTAAAATGCCCCTATCTGACAGGCAGAAATCCCATGATTCTTCCTTTCAGTATCTTTCAAACCACTCCCCTCCTTCATTTCTAGTATCCTAGGGTTGATACAGACACTTGACACACAACCCGATTACTTGCCACCATCCAGGCTTGGGGCCCCAGCCTTGTCCCCTTGCAATTCTTTATACACACATACACAATGCTCTTCATCGCTAAAAACCTTCTGAGGCTTCTTAAGGACCAGATCAAACTCTTACTGGGCTTTTCTCACCTCGCTCCAACTCTACCTTATTTTCCACTATGTCAGTCTAGATTCTTATTCCAGCCTTCCTATCTCAAACACAACAAGCACAACTTCCGACTCCCTTGAAATGTCCTCCTTCTCTTAACCTACACGTCCTGTTCTCCTTACAAGGTTCAGTTCAAGTCACAACTCTGCACACACCTGACTGATGTCAGCGCCTGCCAGTTTCATCCTTCCTGAATGACTCTAGCAGTTACAGTGTGCAACCCGACTCAAGTATACCATCAAATACTACTAAGAATCACTACTACAAATCACTACCAAGAATGATAGTTGTGTGATCTTGGATAGGTCATTTAACCTATATGGGCCACCATTTCCTCATCTGTAAAGTAGTAAGTCTAACTTAAGAAATTTTAAAAGATCTTGCCGGGCGCGGTGGCTCACACCTGTAATCCCAGCACTTTGGGAGGTCAAGGCAGGCGGATCACAATGTCAGGAGATCGAGACCATCCTGGCTAACACAGTGAAACCCCGTCTCTACTAAAAATACAAAAAATTAGCCGGGCTTCCTGGTGGGCGCCTGTAGTCCCAGCTACTGGGAGGCTGAGGCAGGAGAATGGCGTGAACCCGGAGGCAGAGCTTGCAGTGAGCCGAGATCGCGCCACTGCACTCCAGCCTGGGTGACAGCGCGAGACTCCATCTCAAAAAAAAAATAAATAAATAAAAATAAATTTTAAGAGATCTTTTCCTGTTCTAAAAAAATTTTTATATACCATCTTGTACTGTTTCACATATTAATCTCAATTCTCTTACTTGAGATTCTGGAGCTTCTGAAGGGAGAAAGTACATCTTATATTTCTCTCCCAACTCTCAAAGCAACTTATCCCAGTATCTGGCTCAAGAGATGCTCAGTCAGTGTGACACTGAAATAGGCCAGGCAGTGCTGAGACAGAATGCTTTTAAGATCTCAATGTGAACTCAAGACCTGTTTCTAAAGTAGTTTAAGAAACTGGTAAAGGTAGTGCCAGAGAGGGTAGAATACACCTAGATGATCCAGGCTGGCTCTCCACTAGAGCTGAAGAAAGCAAGAAGCTGGCTCTAGAATGGAATGAGCACAGATTTGAGAGCTCAAAATGGTCTCTTAATTCCTATGCAGCACAATTTGAAGTACGTATACGTAAGCCCCTAAATGGCAGCTGTAACTCCTAGGTGAGCTCATCCAGTTTTATGTGCTCTAGTGTAGACTATTTAGGGGTCTTGTCAGTGGAGAACCTCTGGGACTGTCTCAAGCCTGCCCTACAATGGTGGGAGGAATTCTGATTTATTCCAACCACACCAGGCCTGAAACCTGCAGTGGAAGGGCAATTCCTTCTATTTTACATCCCAGTGTCTTCTCCCTCCCCCAGCCAAGAAAAACACAAGCTTTTATAAGAGAGAGAAACAAAGGCAGACATATTGAACCATTCAACTCTATTTTAGGCTTCCAGTAGTGCTTTTATTTTTTCCTCTTTTTCTCAGGACAGTAACAGGTCAATGTGTAGACAGAAAGTAGGGAAGGGGTCTGCTGGAGGAGAGGAGTCACGATTTTTAACTAAAAGTTAACCAAGAACTCCAAGACAGGAGAAGATGTGATCCTTCTGAACTATAGACAGAGGGTGAACGCTAAGTGCCATTCATTATCTTGAAATGAAACTTATTCAATATCCATATGCACGTTTCCTTTATCAAGAGAGGGCATATATATGCCTATTTCAATGAAAGTTAAATTGGTCAATGCTATTCCAGCAACTTTTAAAACGTGTTTTGGCTTACAACTAATACCCTCAAGACTTCCCAAATCAAAGCAATTCAAATGAAGCCAGTTTACTCCTTGAAGAATCAAATGAGGAAAACTCCGTTTTTTTAACTAACAGCTTTTAAGAAAGCATGTTCCTCCTCTTCACCCAGCCATTTCACACAGTTATGAGACAAAGGGCAACTACT
The DNA here is from genome assembly GCF_028885625.2 of Pongo pygmaeus. Taxonomy (NCBI): domain Eukaryota; kingdom Metazoa; phylum Chordata; class Mammalia; order Primates; family Hominidae; genus Pongo; species Pongo pygmaeus. The sequence goes on from NC_072392.2 coordinate 93,627,606, forward strand.
GTATCGTCACTCTTTTTCTTTTGGAGTAAAGCCACAACATTACCAACAAACAGCTAATGGCCACCGTTCAAAAGCAATAATGGCATTATGACTTCATATCTCAGTTATCTACCAAATTGAAAAGAACCACATATATGTATTTTTCTCTCTCTTCAAAGAAAATCTGAAAGTGAATGTGAGTATTCTGATTTACTTTCTCCTCCATAATAAAAATTTCTGCGGGACTGTTAAACAGGATCTTCTTCCCTAATAATAGGATAGGAAAGAAGGTTTTTACACTTGCTCCAGAGTTTACTAATTTAAGTTAAAGAATTCATAAAATGTTCATGGTCTAGGTCTAGGACAAACTTCAAAGACAGAAATCAGGGAAAGTTCTTGTTTAAAAATTCTTAAAAAGAAGCTGGGCGCAGTAGCTCACGCCTGTAATCCCAGCACTTTGGGAGGCCGAGGTGGGCAGATCACGAGGTCAGGAGATTGAGACCATCCTGGCTAACACGGTGAAACCCCATCTCCACTAAAAATACAAAAAATTAGCCGGGCATGGTGGTGGGCACCTGTAGTCCCAGCTACTCAGGAGGCTGAGGCAGGAGAATGGTGTGAACCTGGGAGGTGCAGCTTGCAGTGAGCCCAGATTGCACCACTGCACTCCAGCCTGGGTGACAGAGCGAGACTCCATCTCAAAAAAAAAAAAAAAAAATTCTTAAAAAGAGACTGCATGCCCCTGGTTTTGTTTTAATTTGTTGCTTCAGTGCTTAATGTGCAATGGGACAGATTTAGAGAAAAATATGAACCACCAGCCTTCTAGGTTCAAGTTTCTAAGATAAACTTATGAAGAAATCTAAGTTTGTATCAAAAACAAAAAATACTAGCCCAAAAGGGCTTTTGTACAGGCTATAGATGGGCATTTGAGTAGCCCATCTTATACCATCACAAGTGGGTTATCTGCGGAAAACAGTAATCACCTACAGAAACATCAAATTACCTCTCCCATACACCAATGAAAACTAAGCAATTTTGGAGTTTAAGTTAACTTTGCCCTGATCTCTAGCTGGGCATATTTTCTCTAGTCCAAGAAAATAGAAACCTATAGCTGGTTCCGTCTGCTTTCTGACAATTTATGTTGACTTTGAGAATACCCTCAAAAAGTGTGGTGTCACAAACACAGCTTTGAAATGAACACACAGACACAAAGTTTTCTTCTCTTTAAAGGGCTCTGCAGCATCATCTTCTATGAGGCTCAACCTACATTTCTAACATTAAAAAATTACTGGGCAGTTAACTTCAGAGTAGAACTCTACGCCTTGGGCAATGAGGGCAAAATAGAGACTATCAATAAGTCCACATAACTTAAAAGTAAAAAAACTGCACGTCCTTTTATAAAGAACCATATTTCTACATCTCCACTTGCTTTCTCTTTATAAAATTCTAAGAATTTCATTCAGGGGTAGTAAACAAATGAGGTAGCAAATTCCAACAATCAGTCTAAGGCTCAGAAGGAAAAATGTCAAAACTTGAGACACAGGGAACACTCAAACATTAAGCTTCAGCCTTTCCTCCTTTAAAGTTAACATACTCTTTGATAACACTCATCCTCGTTAAAATAAATTACACATCCAAAAGGACAAACTGCTACAGTCAATTGGGTAAACAACATAATTAACATGTGCTGGGGGAGAGCGAATTCTCACATAAATAGTGGGGCTCAAAATAAGCTGCACATGGTATAGAAGCTGATTTTTAAACTGTCAGCAGGTTTCTTTTCGTGCAATTAGAGTTTAATATGGGGTAATTGCTCCTCAAGTTTCTTTTAAGAAAGTCGAAATCTGACTTGTACAATAGCAGGTTGCACCTTATTATTTAGAACTCCATTTGTTTTTTCACAAAGAATAAAAACACACTGAGGTTCTTTAATGAGTCTTGGTATGTACTTCTAACAACCTCTCTAAACTGGGAAAATTAATTTCTAACCTACCAAAATCATATTCCAGAATGCAAAATCCTTTGGCTATATAAAATAAGACTAACTGAATGCTTTTACATAAATACTTCAGGTCTAGGTCTTTTTAAAAAATGCTATTTTTAAAATAAAACTCTACAGGGCAAATCAATCTACTGATATACTTCCTTTCTACAATCACATTACTTTGACTTTACTTGAAATATTACCAGTATCAACAGACAAATGAAGCATTCACACAAAGGCAGTTAAACACCACACATCACACCAACTCACTTAAGTCATATTTAATATTCTACTCAGCATCTATCTCAAGCTCTCCAGAACAAATATGATGGTAAATGTTAAAAGTGTACAATGAAAAACACAGCTTCTTTGTGTGTAATCAGGGCGAAAGAAGGTGGGTGAGCACGAGGAGAGCGATCTCAGCATTGTGCTCGGCATCAGCACTTACCTTGAGGATGTCCCCCCTTTTGAAGCTCAGCTCGTCGTCTGCAGTAGCTTTGAAGTCATATTTGGCGATGGCTTCCATTCTGAGCGCTGCTCAGTGCTCAGCAGCCTGAAGCAGGGGGAAGGGAGTCTTCCCTGCTGAAGCAACCCAGCGCTCTGGGCTTAGCCTCGCCTCTCTTCTGGGACTCGCTCCGGCACTCTGGGACACACAATGCCACCCTGAAGCAGGAGAGGGACGATTAAGAGCAGTGGCCAGGATTGAAGGCAACCCCGCCCTGCCAATCGGCCTGCTGTCCCAGCCCCCACGCCCCCTGGCTCGGCCTGGCTCAGCCCTCCTCCCTCCCTTCCAGGCAACAGCCCCCCCCACTTCTTCCTCTTTTCAGCCTCAGCCCCCAGGCGACTGACAGGCCTGCCGGCCAATGGCACAGCTGCCTGAGCTATTCCTGAACACACTTCCTCTTCCTTCCCGCTGGGTGTGCACTGCGTGCAGGAACCGGCTGGAGTCCCACTCAGTCTCCGCCTTTCCTCCTTTACTCCTCACAGGCTGTTCTCCAGCACCAAATACGGTCCACTGAAAGGAAGGCCTCACCCTGGGGATGGCACCTGTCTCTTCTCGGTTAAACAGGCCTGTCTCCCTCCCTTCCCCCCCGCCATCCTTTCTGGTCTTCTGAGAATGCTGGCTTCCCTACTCCACAGTCAAGAGCAAGCAAAGCAAGACTCTTTGCTCTGGAGCTGCTGCACTCTTCTCGAAACTAAACCATGATCTGCTCCCAGGAGAGCAGGAGAAAGTAAATGTAGGAACTGCTTTTTCAATCCATTTACTGCTGCAAGCACCGGCGGCTTTCCCCTGCACTTCCATGCTGTGATCGGCAAGCTCAGGTAACCAGAGAAAGATCACAGCTCCGAGCTGTGTACCGGTGGAAATGGTGGGGATGACGCTCTTGCATAAGGCTCCCTTTCCCCTGCAGATCCCCAAGACTCTGGGGTCCCCACCAGGAATGAAATAAATGACCAAGGCTCAGCACTCCATAAATAGCTCCACATTATTTCTAACTAACCTAAGGAGCAGAGCTGAAGTCCTAATCTACACTTGAAAGGAATCCCTTTTTCAGAATCTGAGCTGCCAAGTATCTTGTTTGGGAAAGAAAGTGCAGGGAGATGGTGCCCGAAGAAGGTCAAAGAGAAGTCTCTCTCACAGTCTCCCTGTGCACAGCTTCTTAGAGCAAGCAGAGTATAAAACTGATGCAAACTGCATTTTGCAGGTAAAAGGTTCTGTGAGAACCCTGAGATACTGTATCAGATGATGATGAACTGGCAGTAGTACAATCACCGGTGTAGTGAAGCATCTCCAGCCATGAATATAGGACACAACCTAGATCTGTGGATAACTAAATAAAAATAAAGCCCCGTTCTGGTTAGCTCGGTCACTGTTTTCATACTTGCTAAACAAAAGCAGAAAACAACAGAACTGGGACAGATTATTTATAGTGACACCTTTCTTGGATAACTACAACCCAGCAGCTCATTTGAGGGGCACAAGTGATTATTATTCCTTTGTTCTAAAGTTGACAATTGGGGCACTAATTAAGCATAGCTGCAAATGGACCAAGTAGTAAACCAGTGGGGAATATTAAGATTAGACTGAGATAAGTATTATCAAAAAGAAAATAAATCGTCTGACAATGAGTCCTTCAGTCAAATTCTGAAAGCCAAACATTCTGCTGCAGGTAACTAATAAACCAAACCAATGTTTGTTCCTTCAGGCCATACCTAAGATATTCCATGTGGTGCTGGCTGTAACAGGGAAAGTAAAGAAAGAGTCCCAGCAAATATTAAAAAATACGGAGGTTGATCTGAGAATATTTATTTTTGTGTATCCTTAAATGCCCTTCACTTACACTCTCTGTAGTTATTTTGATCAAACTAATCCATGTACATAATTTTAAAAGTCAGAGTATTAAAAGGCTTATGAAAAAGAGCAGCTCCCTACCAACAACCCACAGGCGATCACTCTCAATTTTGTTTTTTGCTTTCTCTTTGTATTTACTTAGAGTATTTTTCTTTTTTTTAATTTTGTGGTCAATGCACAAAATGGATAGAGTGTTTCTAAAGAATGTGCTTTTACTGCTTTCTTAGTTTATTCCAGCCATTATCTATTGTCCGAAAGGTGAAGATTTAGTTTCCCCTGACCTATACCAGTAATATCACATATTCTGGTTTAATCAGTAGTATATTATGAAATACTACTCACTGATAATTTAAATAATGCATTAAAACCAATAATACTTTTTTTTTCTTTTTTGAGATAGAGTTCTCTCTCTAAGATTGCCCAGGCTGGAGTGCAGTGGCATGATCTCGGCTCATTGCAACCTCCACATCCCAGATTCAAGTAATCCTCCTACCTCGGCCTGTAGCTGGGACTGCAGGCACGTGCCAACAAGCCTGGCTACTTTTTATATTTTTAGTAGAGACGGGTTTCGCCATGTTGGCCAGGCTGGTCTTGAACTCCTGGCCTCAAGTGATCCGCCCACCTTGGCCTCCCCAAGTGCTGGGATTACAGACATCAGCCGCTGTGCCTGACCCAAACATACTTTTTTGTACAATCCTTCAATTTTCCCCAGCATTAGCAACTGCTTAATGTTCTATTTTTTACTTGCCTAGTTCCCTGTGTATCTACTTTTACTTTTTCTTTTCTCTTTTTTGAGACAGGTTCTTGCTCTGTTGTCCAGGCACGAGTGCAGTGGCATGGTCATGGCTTACTGCACCCTTGACCTCCTTGGCTCAAGTAATCCTCATGCCTCAGCTTCCCAAGTAGCTGGAACTACAGGTGTGGGCCACTATGCCCGGCTACTTTTTCTACTTTTGTAGAGACAGGGTCTCACTATGTGAGACCAGTCCAGTATAGCTTAGTGTTGAATTTGCATGGTCTCTAGAGGCAGGCCCCTCACGCTAACTGCTACGATTTTGGGCAAACTTTTGAAACAAGCTCCAGTTTCCTCATCTGTAGAATGAGAATAATATCTACCTTTTAAGACCCAGGCTGGTCTCAAAACTCCTGGCCTTAAGCAATCTGCCTGCCTCGGCCTCCCAAAGTGCTAGGAATACAGGGGAGAGTGAGCCACCACGCCCAGCCCTATTTTTACTTTTAACGAATGCTCCAAAATCTCTCCTACTATCAAGATTTTCCTCAGCCTATTTATTTTAACTGGTCTCTATTGCTGAGACTATGTATTAGTGATAGCAAGCTGAAGAATACTTAAAATGATAGGAAAAGAATAAGGAGTTTTATTTTTGAAAAACAGATATCAGATAGAAATGAAAAGCCCTGTCACTTTCAAGGTGCTATGTAGTAAGACCAGCCATAAGCTTCTGTGTCATTCAGGATTTAAGACAACTGCAATGTTACTCAACAGCAGTACAAAAACCAAGACAGTTCTCAATACCTGCTTTCCTGCTGCTACTCAACTCATCTGCTGAAAGCTTAAAAAGAATAACTTTCTTGAAAGTCATGTTTTGAGTAACTATTGCTTTGTGAGATGCAGAGTTTGACAGAAAATTAAATCCCTACGTCCATGGCTGTGCTGAGTAAAAAAACAGAAAACTCAAAGAGGAAAGCTTATTAGGTTATCCACCCAAAAGAGCATATTCGCTAAAGGAATTCAAAAGGGTGTGTTTCAGTAAAGACAGAAAAAAAATCTAACACATACACAACACTAATTACTAAAAGGAAGAAATCTGAAAGCAGACACAATGTGTAATGATTTTAACAGAGTAGATGTTGCTGTTCACTTCCCAAGAATGTACTAAACACTGAAGCCTAACGAGAGTAACCTCGAAACTGTTACCAGCCCATTCCAAGCAGTGAATTTTAAGAAAGGTAAGTACAGTTTTAATCATTCATTTCAAACAATGTCAACTGTATCCAAAAAACTACTATCCTAAAGGTATTTGTAAGACTTTTTTCTTTCTTCCATTTAACTCTCTTCTTCCCAAAATTCACAGAAAATAAAATACATGACACCAGTCCAGTATAGCTTAGTGTTGAATCTTCATGGTCTCTAGAGGCAGGCCCCTCACACTTACAGCTACAGTTTTGGGCAAAGTTGTGAAACAAACTCCAGTTTTCTCATCTGTAAAATGAGAATAATATCTACCTTATAAGATCCACTGAGGATTAAATTAGACAACATAGGTAACACATTAAGTGCTTTGGATAGAGCCTGACATGTAATAATCACTCAAAATTAATTAATTAATTTTTTTTTTTTGAGACAGCATCTAGCTCTGTCGCCCAGGCTGGACTGCAGTGTCACGATCTCAGCTCACTGCAACCTCCGCCTCCCAGGCTCAAGCAATTCTTCTGCCTCAGCCTCCCAAGTAGCTGGGACTACAGGTGCGCACCACCAAGCCTGGCTAACTTTTGCATTTTTAGTAGAGATGGGGTTTCGCCATGTTGGCCAGGCTGGTCTCAAACTCCCACCTCAGCCTCCCAAAGTGCTGGGATTACAGGCATGAGCCACTGCACCCAGCCTTCAAAAGAAATTTAAAATGTTACTCTATTTAAAACATATGAAAAGAAATGCAAATTAAAACAATCAGTTCTTTCATATACTAATTGGCAAATTTTAAAAATATTTATAATAGCTAATCTGCAATACTTTGAGTAAACACACTTTTATTTATTTATTTATTTATTTTTCAGAAAGGGTCTCACTCTGTAGCAAAGGCTGGAGGGCAGTGGCGTGATCGTGGCTCACTACAACCTCCGCCTCCTGGGCTCAAGGGATCCTCCCACCTCAGCCTCCTTAGTGGGGACTACAGGCACCAGCCACCATACCCTGCTCATTTTTTTTTTTTTTTTGTAGAGATGGGGTCTCCCTATGCTGCCCAGGCTGGTCTCAAACTCCTAAGCTCAACAGATCTGCCTGCCTTGGCCTCCCAAAGTGCTGGGATTACAGGTATGAACCACCACACCAGGCACAAACAGACTTTTTACCCTACCCGGTGTCCATTGATTCAACATTTTGAGAAGTTACTAACTGACAATGTGGCTTGGTGTTACATAATAATAATAAAATCACCACAGAACCCACACTACAGCAAGGAATTAATGAGCTCAGCTCAATCTTTTTGGTGAGCTCTTTGGTAATCTATTGATAACTTTTATTTACTTTTATTTATTTTTTAGAGACAAGAGTCTTGCTCTATCCCCCAGGCTGGAGTGCAGTGGCGTGATCTCCGCTCACTGCAACCTCCACCTCCTGGGTTCAAGCGATTCTCCTGCCTCAGCCTCCCAGGTAGCTGGGATTACAGGTGCCTGCAACCATGACCAGCTAATTTTTGTATTTTTAGTAGAGACAGGATTTCGCCATGTTGCCCAAGATGGTCTTGAACTCCTGACCTCAGGTGATCCGCCCACCTTGCCCTCCCAAAGTGCTGGGATTACAGGCGTGAGCCACTGCGCCCGGCCTATTTACTTTTATTATTTGAGACAGAGTCTCGCTCTATTGCCCAGGCTGAAGTGCAGTGGAGCAATCATGGTTCGCTTCAGCCTCAAACTCCTTGGCTCAAGCCATCCTTCTGCCTTAGCCTCCCAAGTAGCTGGGACTACAGGTGCACACCACCATGCCTGGCTTTTTTTTTTTTTTTTTTTTGTGGTGACCAGGTCTCACCATGTTGCCCAAGCTGATCTCAAACTCCTGGACTCAAGTGATCCTCTCCATCTCAGCCTCTCCAAGTGCTGGGATTACAGGGGTGAGCCACCACACCTGGCCTTGACAATCTTGTTTTTCTTTTTTTTTGAGATGGAGTCTCGCTTTGTCACCCAGGCTAGAATGCAGTGGCGCGATCTTGGCTCACCACAACCTCCGTCTCCTGGGTTCAAGCTATTCTCCTGCCTCAGCCTCCTGAGTAGCTGGGATTACAGGCCCCCACCACCACGACTGGCTAACTTTTGTATTTTTAGTAGAGACGGGGTTTCACCATGTTGGTCAGGCTGGTCTTGAACTCCTGACCTCGTGATCCACCCGCCTTGGCCTCCCAAAGTGCTGGGATTACAGGCCGGGAGCCACCACGCCCGACCAACAATTACTTATTTATTTTTTTGAGACGGAGTCTCGCTCTGTCGCCCAGGCTGGTGTAGTGGCGCAATCTTGGCTCACTGCAAGCTCCACCTCCCAGGTTCACGCCATTCTCCTGCCTCAGCCTCCCAAGTGGCTGGGACTATAGGTGCCCGCCACCACGCCCGGCTAATTTTTTTGTACTTTTAGTAGAGATGGGGTTTCACCGTGTTAGCCAGGATGGTCTCGATCTCCTGACCTCGTGATCTGCCCACCTCGGCCTCCCAAAGTGCTGGGGTTACAGGTGTGAGCCACCGTGCCCTGCCCTGACCGACAATTTTGAAATATTAATACGTCCTCTTTTTTTTTGAGACAGGGTCTTGCTCTGTCACCCAGTCTGGAGTGCAGTGGGTGCCATCTTGGCTCACTGCAGCCTTGACCTCCCAGGCTCATGCCATCCTCCCGCCTCAGCTTCCCAAGTAGCTGGGACTACAGGTGTGTGCCACCACACCTGGCTAATTTTTGTAAATACATACTCCTTTTTTTGAGATGGAGTCTTGCTCTGTCACCCAGGCTGAAGTGCAATGGCACGATCTCAGCTTACTGCAATCTCTGCCTCCTGAGTTCCAGCAATTCCCCTGCCTCAGCCTCCCAAGTAGCTGGGACTATAGGCGTGCACCACCATGCCTGGCTAACTTTTGTATTGTTAGTAGAGACGGGCTTTCACTATGTTGGCCAGGCTGGTCTCGAACCCCTGACTTCAGGCGATCCACCGGCCTTGGCCTCCCAAAGTGCTGGGATTACATGCGTACCACCATACCCAGCCTCATGCTCCTTTTTTCTTTTTGAGACAGAGTCTCGCTCTGTTGCCCAGGCTGGAATGCAGTGGTGTGATCTCATCTCACTGTAACCTCCGCCTCCTGGGTTCAAGCGATTCTCCTTGCCTCAGCCTCCCAAGTAGCTGAGATTCCAGGCGTGCCACCACCACCTAATTTTTGAATTTTCTCTGTGTGTTTGTGTGTGTTTTTAATGTTTGTATTTTCAAATAGAGACGAGGTTTCACCATGTTGGTCAGGCTGGTCTCGAACCTCAAGTGATCCGCCCACCTCAGCCTCCCAAAGTTCTGGGGTGACAGGTGTGAGCTACTGTGCCCAACCAATATATACTCTTGACCAAGCAATTCCACTTCCCAGATTTATCTCACTGAAACAATGAGACAAAACACAATGTGCAACATACACATATACACCCACACCCTTGATCAATATCCATGAGCTTGTGTATGGAGTATCTACATAAATACCAGGATATGTTATCAATTTTTTTTTTTTTTTTTTGAGACGGAGTCTTGCTCTGTCGCCCAGGCTAGAGTGCAGTGGTGTGATCTCTGCTCAAAGCAACTTCGACCTCCCAGGTTCAAGCCATTCACCTCAAATTTTTAAAGCTGCAGAAAAATTATAGTTTATCCTATTTCTGTAAGGCAAAATAATACACCAGTATGTGCTTTAAAAAAAAGGCTAACAATGGTTATCTCTGCTAGCGAGATCACAGAACACTTTTACTTTCTGCATGATACACCTCAATTGTATTTTCATTATTTTTACAACAGGCATGTGTTACTTTTGCAGTTACAACACAAACCAAAAAGCTTACTGATGCTCTGGAGTTAGACTTGGATTCAAATGTCACTTTCCACTTACTATTGAGGGGACACTGGAGAAGTAACTTATATTCTGTAATCTCTAGTATCCCTTAACTGGAAAATGGGAATAACAACAGCAACTACCTTACAAAGTCATTCCGATAATTAAAAGAGATAATGGTTGTAAACTGCCTGGCAGAAGTCTCTGGCTCTCTCCAAAAGACTGAGCTAACTAATTATCCACTATAGTGTGGGCTTGTGATGATTTTATTATTATAATCTAGTATAAACCAGAGACCTTAACTAGTATTTTCAGTCTCTTTTCAAATACTAGCCTACATGTTCTAAGATTAAATGTGGAGTTTCCATCTGCATAGGCAGATATCCTGATGAAACCATCATCAGTTGAAAATACTGTTACAATGAAAATGCATTTTAGGCCGGGCGCGGTGGCTCACGCCTGTAATCCCAGCACTTTGGGAGGCCGAGGAGTGTGGATCACGAGGTCAGGAGATAGAGACCATCCTGGCTAACATGGTGAAACCCCGTTTCTACTAAAAATACAAAAAATTAGCCGGGCGTAGTGGCGGGTGCCTGTAGTCCCAGCTACTCGGGAGGCTGAGGCAGGAGAATGGCGTGAACCCGGGAGGCGGAGCTTGCAGTGAGCCAAGATTGCGCCACTGCACTCCAGCCTGGGCGACAGAGCCAGACTCCATCTCAAAAAAAAAAAAAAAAAACCAAAAAAAACGAAAATGCATTTTAATACACCTAACCTACCAAACACCACTGCTTAGCCTAGCTTACCTTACCTTAAACGTGCTCCAAACACATTAGCCTACAGTTGAGCAAAATCATCTAACACAAAGCCCATTTTATAACAAAGTGATGAATATCTCCTGTAATTTACTGACTAGTGTACTGAGAGTGAAAAACAAAACAGTTATATGGGTAGTGGAAGTATAGTTTTTACTGAGTGCTGTTGCTTTCACACCACTGTAAAGCTGAAAAATCTTTAGTCTGAGTCTACAGAATTAGAAGAATTCTCTGGTAGGCAAATTAATGACCCTACTAAGTATAAATTTTAAGTTAAATCACTCCACATCACAGTATTAAGAATGCTAAAAAATTTACACACATAAAAATGAATCACGCTTATAGTCACTCATTCCATTAGGCTATTCTAAATACTGACTTTGTGTATACACAGAAAAATGTAATTTTAAGTTGAATTACTTAAAGCCACACATCAGTCTTATTATGTATGGCTGCATTCGGTAACAACAGTTTTGATCCTTAGACCATCTGTATCAAAATCCACCCATTCAGAGACTGATTCACTGTGGGGTACATCCTGGAGTTCTACCAGAACCTAATTTTAAAGAGATCTCCCAGTGATTTTTATGGATACTAAATTTTAAATCACTGCTATACCATAAGGATGCCTTAACCAGATTTTAAAATGTGCATTCCAGATAATGCACTACAATGTCCTTGCATGAAATGAAAATAACGCATATTGGCCGGGCGCGGTGACTCACGCCTGTAATCCCAGCACTTTGGGAGGCTGAGGTGAGTGGATCACCTGAGGTCGGGAATTCCAGACCAGCCTGACCAACATGGAGAAACCCTGTCTCTACTAAAAACACACAATTAGCCAGGCGTGGTGGTGCATGCCTGTAATCCCAGCTACTAGGGAGGCTGAGGCAGAAGAATTGCCTGAACCCAGGAGAAGGAAGTTGCGGTGACCCGAGATCATGCCATTGCACTCTAGCCTGGGCAACAAGAGCGAGAATCTGTCTCAAAAAAAAAAAAGAAAATAATGCATATTCACTTGGCCCAACTAGGAAAAAGGCAACTTTGACCAAAAAAAAAAAAAAAAAAAATATATATATATATATATATATATACAGACTGTCAACAAGAGCGAGAATCTGTCTCAAAAAAAAAAAAGGAAATAATGCATATTCACTTGGCACAACTAGGAAAAAGGCAACTTTGACAAAAAAAAAAAAAAATATATATATATATATATATACAGACTCTCAAAAGCCATTCAGTAATGGTGGAGAGTTCCTCTGAATTAAGCAAGTATTAATTTCTCTCTGGAGGGCATGGTGACTCTCTATTCTGTATTACTTCATTTCTCCAAAATCCGTTCCTCTTCTGTTGTATGTGTAACAATTAGAACTCTGATGGACAACATGCAACATGATAACAGCAATTACTGAGAAGAATCTCTAAGTACCATCAACTAGTAGTATTTAAAACCTAGCAAGCCTCTCAAATCTGAATAACTTGTTGACGAAGTAAAGTGCCTCAAACATTTAAACGTTTAAGTTTAGGCCGGGCGCAGTGGCTCATGTCTGTAATCCCAAGGCTGAGATGGGCAGATCACTTGAGGTCAGGAGTTCGAGACCAGCCTGGCCAACATGGTGAAACTCTGTCTTTACAAAAATACAAAAATTAGCCAGGCGTGGTGGTGAGCACCTGTAATCCCAGCTACTCGGGAGGGCGATGCAGGAGAATCGCTTGAACCCAGGAAGTGGAGGCTGCAGTGGGCCGAGATCGCACCACTGCACTCCAGCCTGGGCGACAGAGCGAGACTCCGTCTCAAAAAAATAAAATAAATAAATAAATGCTTGTGTTTAGTAGAAGAAAGCTGATTATAAGAATTAACTCTGGCCGGGCGCGGTGGCTCACGCCTGTAATCCCAAGACTTCGGGAGGCCGAGGCGGGTGGATCACCTGAGGTCAGGAGTTCAAGACCAGCCTGGGCAACACAGGGAAACCCCATCTCTACTAAAAATACAAAATTAGCTGGGCATGGTGGTGGGCGCCTGGGATCCCAGCTACTCGGGAGGCTGAGGCAGGAGAATCGCTTGAACCCAGGAGGCAGAGTTGCAGTGAGCCGAGATCGCACCATTGCACTCCAGCCTGGGCAAAAAGAGCAAAACTCTGCCTAAAAAAAAAAGTCATGTAAGCCCTGAGCTGACCCAATCTTCCTTACTATTATAAAGACATACTAGAAGAAAGCATAAGTAGGCATAGAAGCATAATCTTAAAAGAAAAAGACTAAAAGACAAAAATAATACAAGCAAACCACACTTGTGACCTAGTGGCAGGACTGATTTCTTAGGGATGAATTCAATCTTTTGAGCCTTCCCGTTCTCAGAGAGGGTACTTCAGCCTCCCACGGCTCTCTAGCAACCCTTCTGGCTGACTGCAGGGAACGCAGGGGACGCGCAAAAGTAAAGGAACGAAAGCAAGGAAAGAGGGTCTCTTCCCGAGAAAAAAGACAGAATCTTGAAATGAGAGAAAACGAACAGCACGAAAGGGAAGAAACCTCGAAAAATTACGCCAGAGTGGGGACTACAAGGAGGAAGGGGAAGTAGATTAGAAAAAAAGGGGGGGTGGGGGGAGGAAGGGGCAAATGACTTGCACTACACAAGCATTTCGTGTCCCTAGTGGAATGGACAGAAGTAGATAGAGAGGGAAGGAAATAAGTGGAGAAAGAGGGGTAAGAAAGCCAAAATAGACGAATGCTAATTTCTCTCATGTGTCTGACATTTCTGAAAGTCAACAGCATCAAGAAGAGACAGACCTCAAGTGCACTTCAGTCCCCTGCAAACTGCACTTTCAGAGCGTTTGAAGCCAGCCTTGAAAAACTTTCTAAACAAGCCATAACTCATGTGTGGCTTACAATCATAGAGAGGGCGCGCCGCAAATGAAAATTACCAGCGCCGGCTCTCGCCGCAATCCTTCCTCGGTGCAGTCCAACCTGCTACTGCTGAATTTTTCTTGACAAATATTTTTCAAATAGTTTTTTTTAAGTGTCAGAATAAAGGTATCTCCCCCGGCTCCAGCAGCAAACATTCTGCCCCAAGCTGGATTCCCGCACAAAATTAAGCCCAAAGACGCCAAGAGATGGTGACGTGGTTGCCGTGCAGGTCGAAGGCACATCAATCACCGCAGCTGCAGCCCACAGCAGTCCCCAGCCGCCAGGCTCGGGCAGACTGACTCAGTCGGCGTTCGGCCCGCCTGGGCTTCCCGGGCCCCTTCCGTGCAAACCCTCCCGATGAAGGCAGGGGACTTCGCCAGGGAACCCCGACCTCTTCCCCCGGACTCCCGGACTGCCCAGAGCCGACAGCCGGAGGAGGACGGTCCCCAGGAAGGAAGCGCCCCAAAAGGGGAAACGTAGAGTCCGGAGCCCCCGGGATTCCGCTCCACGTCCAAAGCCTCGCCGCCCCGACGCGAACCCCGGGGCCGGTCCCGGTTCCCCCGGGGCCCACTCCCGCTGTAGAGCCGAGAGGAAAAATCACCAGAGAGGCGCTGAGCGCAGCCTCCCATACTCACCGTGGCGCAGCTACTCCGCTCAGCGTCCGGCCCGCCCCTCCACAACGCTGCGAGCGGCCGGCGACCCCAAGGCTCCTCTGCGAGGGCAGCGCTTGCTCCCGCCGCCGTCACCGCCACAGGCACAGGCTCTGCCACAGACGCCGCCGCCGCCGCCGCCCGGTCGCCGAAGCAGCAATGCCTCCTCGCTTCCGCTCCCCGTCGGTGTCCCGCGAGAACTCTCCACGAGGCCCCGCCCCGCCCCGCCCCCGCGAGACTTCCCTCGGCGGAAAAGGCCCAGAGCGCAAGCGCTCCTCCTCAGCCGGGCCCCTGCAGGTAGGGAACCAGCTAGGTGTCAGGGCGCATGCGCCAGACCGCCCCGCAGCAGGTGGCCTCGGCACGGCTCCGCCCCCGGGTCGCCGTAACCCTCTCGGTGCCAGAGCGGGTAAATGACAGCTTAGCCCTGAAGGACTCTTTCCCCGTCTAATCACTTTCTTTTCCTCTTCTACCAAACCTAGGCAGTTGGATGGGTAGGGGCTGGGGGGAGGAAGAGATCTTCCAGAATGAAGCACTCCAAATAGAGGACCAGGTCTTAAAATGTTTGAGAATCCGGTCCGTACAAACTCTGCAGTGTTGAATGATTGGTGAGTTTGTTTGCTCATTGATTGAATCACCGCAGAGTTTGTACCGACCGGATTCTCAAATATAGGCCGAACACTGTGCTGGGTATAGAACAGAAATCTTGGCCCTTAAGGAATTCACGGTCTAGGAAGTAGAAGAAAAATAAACAAATAATGCCATAAGTACTGTTATAATTATTTGGAGTTTGCTGAGGAAGCTAAAAAAATGGAGGGGGGACTGCCACACTGCCCATTGCAGAAGAGCCTTCACAGACGTGATGCGGCGATGTCTGAGCTGAGTCTTGGAGGATGAGTAGGAATTTGCCAGGCAGAGAAGCCAGAGTAAGGGCATTTCAGGGAAAGGGAATGGCACGTAAGTACAGAGGCTAAGTACAGAGGAACGGAGGCGTGAGAGAGAAAGTCGTGTTCTGTGCAGTGCTAAGTAGTTCAATTCCTGTATGAGGCCGGTGAGTACGGGGGAGTGGCAGAAGATGAGGCTTGGAGAAATAATTCTTATTTTTCAGTTTCCAAAGCTCTTCCAATTAAAGGATAGAACAGAACACACCTAGTGTTAATGTGCCTTCTGGAAGCCAACAAAATAGCGCTGAGGTGAGAATAGCCAAGCATCTGATTTTATAGAGAAAACAAGCCCATTGAAACACAGAAAATGAATTGTTCTTTCACCAAGTATTTATTGAGCATCACCTGTGTGCAAGGGGCTCTGCAGGGTCAAAGATCAACCAGATGAAGCCCCTGCTTTCAGTGCTTTGTAATCTAGAGTTGCCTAATCTGTAAGACAAGCAGTTGGCCCCAAGTGCCACTGAACTACACATAGGGATGGCTGAGGAGGGAGCCAGTACTTGGTGCTGAGCTAATCAAGAAGGATTTGGTTTGAACGGCAAAGTGAAAGCAGGGAGGAAAGAGGAAAGAGTAATGGAATCAGCCATTTTTTTTAATTTTTTTTTGAGACGGAGTTTCGCTCTTGTTGCCCAGGCTGGAGTGCAATGGCATGCAATCTTGGCTTACCGCAAGCTCCGCCTCCTGGGTTCAAGGGATTCTCCTGCCTCAGCCTCCCGAGTAGCTGGGATTACAGGCACGTGCCACCACATCTGGCTAATTTTGTATTTTTAGTAGAGATGGGTTTTCTCCATGTTGGTCAGGCTGGTCTCGAACTCCTGACCTCAGGTGATCCACCCACCTTGGCCTCCCAAAGTGCTGGGATTACAGGCGTCAGCCACGGCGCCTGGCTTTGTTTTTTTTTTTTTTTTTTTTTTTTTTTTTTTGAGACTTGCACTGTTGCCCAGGCTGGAGTGGAGTGCAGTGGCATGATTTTGGCTCACTGCAACCTCCGCCTCCTGGGTTCAAGCATTCTCTCACCTCAGCCTCTCAAGTAGCTGAGATTACAGCAGCCTGCCACCACACCCAGCTAATTTTTGTATTTTTAGTAGAGACAGGGTTTCGCCATGTTGGCCAGGCTGGTCTCGAACTCCTGACCTCAGGTGATCCACCTGCCTCGGCCTCTCAAAGCGCTGGGATAACAGATGTGAGCCACCACTCCTGGCCATCAACCAATGTTTTTGATTAGTCCAAGCCCCAGGAATTGGGGGGAAGAGTGATGAGAGAGATGGGCCAAAATGCAAAATGCAAAATGCATGGCTTAGGTGTCATAGTCAAGTGATGGGCAACCTCTGAAGGTTTCTGAGCAGGAGGTGTCTGATATGAGGTGAAAATAACAAAAGGACCCTCTATTTACCACTTGATGCATACTTAAGTCATAGCGCCTCCACAGGGTGGGTAATATCCCCATTTTACAGACTTGGAAACTAAGCCTTAGAGAGGTTAGTAATTTACCCAAGGAAGCCAAAATATAGTAGACCTAAGATCTGGACTAAGGCCTGTCTTGTTCTAAAATCCACATTTTTTCCCCGCACTATGCCACTTTGTTCTAAAATAGCAGCCAGAAAAAAATAGAAATGGAAGGGAGGGACTTGGCTGCTAAGCAGAGAGGAAGACGTGAGGGAAGAGTTGCAGTTTTTTGTTTTGAGTGGGCCTGGATAATGGGGAGAACACAGAAATTTGCCAGTCAAGAGGCATAGCTGACTGGAGGGGGCGGGCACAGAGAACAGGGAAGGGCAGGTGAGAAGACAATTGTAGGGGTGAAGGGAATTTTTCCCTTCCACTCTGACAGTTTGAGTCTGCTGAAATAAACTGGCAATAGATTAACAGGAGAAAGCACATACAAATTTACTGACATGCAGTGTGCATGGTTACCATACAGAATATGAGACTCAGAGAAGAGCCAGTTGGCTGAAGCTTAAAGAGCACCATCTTTACAGAGGAGAGGGAGATGAGGGGAGGTCGGCAATATTGAGAGGTAGTCAATGATTTTTAGGGGAAAGGAATGAGCCCAAACAATGCCTGGGACAAAGTTCCTCTGAGCTCTGGGAGCTGGAGGTTGTGACAAATTTCAGGAAGGTGAGGTGCAGGACTTCACTGTAAATAAAGGTTGTCTTACTATGCAGATAAAGTCTCCTAGATAATCTCAGCTGTCCTCAGAATAGATGAAAAGTCTGTTTGGATGTGGTGACAACTTTTAGTCTTTTCTCTTCTCTGGTAGTTAATATTTCCTGGTTATTTGACGAGGGTCCTAGGGAGGAAATTTTAAGACAATTGCATCTATTTTTTTCTTTCTTTCTTTTTTTTTTTTGAGATGTAGTTTCGCTCTTGTTGCCCAGGTTGGAGTGCAATGGCGTGATCTCAGCTCACCGAAACCTCCACCTCCCAGGTTCAAGTGATGCTCCTGCCTCAGCCTCCCGAGTAGCTGGGATTACAGGCATGCACCACCACGCCCAGCTAATTTTGTATGTTTAGCAGAGATGGGGCTTCTCCCTGTTGGTCAGGCTGGTCTCGAACTCCTGACCTCAGGTGATCCACCTGCCTCGGCCTCCCAAAATGCTGGGATTACAGGTGTGAGCCACCACACCTGCTCTTTTTCTTTCTTTCTTTCTTTTTTTAATAGATCCCTTCAAAAATTTGCATGTCTTCTTGCTCAGGGGCTATGCTAATCTCTATATCATTCAAATTTTAGTATATGTGCTGCCAAAGCAAGTACACAATTGAATTTCTTTTAGTTTCTCAGTCAGCTAAGGGAACTTTCAGACAGCCCCTGCATGCACGTGGGGTGGTGAAACAAGACTTTAAAAAGTCCTTGGTTCTGAGGCAGCTTGTAAGTCCTTCCAATTTCCTTTCATTCAAAAGTGCTCAGAATGCCAGGGGAGCATACTTTGGGGTATCATTCTCTGAACCCCAACATGATGATGACTCATTTTTGGAAATGCAGAATTCAGCATTCCGGGAGACATGCAGGTGGAAATATCCAGTATGCTGTTGAAAAGCTAGACAAACTGGGCGCAACATTCTCTCCTGTAATCCCAGCACTTTGGGAGGCTGAGGCAGGTGAATCACTTGAAGTCAGAAGTTTGAGACCAGCCTAGCCAACATGGTGAAACCTCATCTCTACTAAAAATGCAAAAATTAGCTGGGCGTGGTGGCACATGCCTGTAATCCCAGCTACTCGGGAGGCTGAGGCAGGAGAATTGCTTGAACCCAGGAGGCAGAGGTTGCAGTAAGCCAAGATCATGCCATTGCGCTCCAACCTGGGGGACAGAACCAGACTCCGTCTCAAAAAAAAAAAAGAAAAGAAAAGAAAAGCTTGACGTATTCATTCATTTTCTTTGCCAACATTAACTAAGCATCTATTCTCTTTGTTTTTTTTTTTGTTTTTGAGACAGGGTCTCACTCTTGTCACCCAGGCTGAAGTGCAGTTGTACAACCTCAGTTCACTGCAGCCTTGACTTCCCAGGCTCAGGTAATTCTCCCATCTGAGTCTCCCAAGTAGCCAGAACTACAGGTATGTGCTGCCACGCCCAGCTAATTTTTTGTGTTATGTATGTATGTATGTAAGTATGTATGTATGTATTTATTGAGACAGGGTCTCACTCTGTTGCCCAGGTGGAGTGCAGTGGCACGATCAGGGCTCACTGCAGCCTCAACCTCCTGGGCAAGAGATCCTCCTACCTCAGCCCCCCAGTACCTGGGACAACAGGCATGCACCACGCTTGGCTAAGTTTTTGTGTTTTTAGTAGAGACGGGTATCACCATGTTAGGTTGGTCTCAAACTCCTGGGCTCAGGCAATCTGCCTGCCTTGGCCTCCGAAAGTGCTAAGATTACAAGCGTGAGCCACCATGCCCAGCCTAGAGCATCTACTCTCTAGAGAGGAGGACAACCCTTCACAGAGTCTGCAGCCTGAAGGGGAAGACATGTCTCTGAGAATTTGACCAGGATAGTGCTGGTGGCTTTGGAAGCATACAGCAGGGCACCTGACCTCATCCACTATGAGGGAAGGCAGAGGAAGTGGGCTTTAAGCTGAGACCCTGGTTAGCCTGAGAGGAAGAAAGGATACAGCAAGTGTGAAGGCCAGACAGTAGGCAAGGATGTAAGGAAGCCAATAGCTGGGACAAGGAAGGATGTGTGGCATATGGGTGAAGCAGCTGAAGAAGCTCGTGAAGGGCCTTTGCTTTTCTTTCTCTCTCTCTCTCTCTTTTTTTTTTTTGAGACAGGGTCTTGCTGTATTGCCCAGGCTGAAGTACAGTGGTGTGATCACAACTCACTGCAGCCTCAACCTCATGAACTCAAACAATCCTCCTGCCACATAGCTGGGATCATAGGCATGCGCCACCACCATGCCTGACGAATTTTTTTTTTTTTTTTTTTTTTTTGAGACAGAGTCTTGCTCTGTCAGCCAGGCTGGAGTGAAGTGGCACCATCTTGGCTCACTGCAACCTCTGCCTCCCAGGTTGAAGCAATTCTCCTGCCTCAGCCTCCCCAATAGCTGGGACTACAGGCGCGTGCCACCATGCCCTGGTAATTTTCGTATTTTTAGTAGAGATGAGGTATTACCATGTTGGCCAGGCTGGTCTCGAACTCCTGACCTCAAGTGATCCACACACCTCGGCCTCCCAAAGTGCTGGGATTACAGGCGTGAGCCACTGTGCCCGGACTAATTTTTTTATTTTTTGTAGAGAAGAGGAGTCTCACTTTGTTGCTAGCCTGGTCTTGAACTCTTGGTCCTCCCACCTCAGCATCCTAAAGTGCTGGGGTTACAGGCATGAGCCACTGCACCCACTTTTTCGTTATTGCTAAACACTTGAGACTCGACTCTATGGAATACTGAAGCAGGAGTGGGCCATGGTCAAATTTTTATCTTCCAAATATTTTGTCACTCTGGCTGCAGAGTAGAAAACCAATTGGAACTAAGACATTTATCATCTACTGTCTCAAGTCCCTTACAAAGCTCTTAAAGATATGGCCCTTCCAGCCAGTGCCACCTTCTCAGTCTCCAGCAACACATACTCCACCAATACTAACCCACTTGTGGTTTCCGGAAGGTGTCATGGTCCTTTGAGTGTCCATATCTTTACACATGCAATTTCCTCTGTTCAGTTGGCTTTCTACCCTGCGTCTAAGTCCCCAAGTCAGTTTTCTTCTTCAAAATTTCCATGGTAGGTTGGGCACGGTGGCTCACATCTCACTTTAGGAGGTGGAGGTGGGTGGATCTGTTGAGCCCAGGAGTTCAAGACCAACCTGGGCAACATGGTAAAACCCCACCTCTACTAAAAATGCAAAAATTAGCTGGGCAGGGTGGCAAACACCTCTAGCTGGGAGCTACTCAGGAGGCTGAGGTAGGAGGATCATCTGAGCCCAGGAGATGGAGGCTACAGTGAGGCATGATCGTGTCACTGTATTCAGCCTGGGCGACAGAGCAAGACCCTGTCTCAAAAAAAAAAAAAAAAAAAAAAATTTCCACCATACCTCCAATCTCATTGCATCATGAATCATTACTCATTCTCCCCTAGCCCTCCCCCCTCAGTGGTCTACAAGCTCCCAAACAGACAGGGTCACCTTTTCACATTTGTATTCCCAGTACCCAGCACAGTACATGCAGTGAATAAATGGATGGATGGATGGATGGATGAATAATAAAGGCTGACCAGAGACTGAAATGTGGCTGCTCTTCTGTGCCGTGGTGGTATTTAAAGCTAAGGAAGTGGGTGAGATCTCAGAAAAGAGTAGATGCCTAAGAGAACAGGAAAAAAAAGAGTTACGTATTTCCTTTTAAAATACACCATTGATAAAAACAGACATCGAGTATGTCCATGTAAAAGTATATGCATGGGAACCAGATTTGGAAGGGAACATTGAAAAGTAAAAATAATATGTGTTAAAATGGTACGCTCGTGGGTGACATTTTTTTAAGTCAACATTTGTTATATTGTCTTTTCGATAAATTTTTTTTTCTCACAGACACAGACTCAGAAACTTGAGACAACGTTGCCCAAGATCATTCCACACTGAGAAAAAGCACATTAGAGGCAGCAGTGTTTTGAATAGGTGCATGGCTAGTGTTAAATAATGAAAAGAAATTGGAACAAGAGGCAAGTTGTAAAGTAAAAGTCACACCCTGCTATGAAAACCTGTTGTCACTGTAGCAAAACTTGCTAATTACAAACTGTCTCCATCAGTAGCTTCAGAATGCACAAAATCACCAAAAAAGTCTCTGTTTTCCTTGGGAGTTTTTAGTCGTCGGAAAGGGCTTCAGGCTTTGTTTTCTGTGAGTTACGGGGCTGCCACCTGCAGGTAAAATCTGGACATTGCCCTGAAATTTACCGAACCCTGGATACAAACCTGGCCTGACAGTGAGCCTCTTTCCCTTAGGATCTGGCTCAAGACCCTCTCAGGGTCATCCTGAGCCCATATTTCCAAGCTTCTCTTTAGTGGGAAAGCACTAGATACCCAGTAACAGCCAGTGACAGCCTAAAATTCGGCATTTGAAATTTTATGCTGCCTTTCCCAATTGATCTTGGAAGTTCTCATCTAGAATTTCCTTCACTTAAGTTGTGAGCCAAGGCTGTGTACTCCTCTCAAGCTTCCAGTGTTCCCTCTGATGCTGAGTTTAGCAGTGAGACCAAGTGCTGTGACCCCTCTCCAACATCCTTGCCACCTTTTCCTTCCTTCCTTCCTTCCTTCCTTCCCTCCCTCCCTCTTTCTTTCCTTCCTTCTTTTTGTCTTTCTTTCTTTCCTTTTTCCTTTCCTTTTATTTCTTTCTTGTTTTCCTTCTTTCTTTCTTCATTTTCTTTCTTTCTTTCGCTCTTCCTTTCTTTACCTTCTTTCCTTCCTCTCTCTTTATCTCTCCCTCTTTCTCTCTTTCTCCCTCTTTCTCTCTTTCCCTCTCCCTCTTTCTCTCTTTCTCTCTCTCTCTCTGAGACAGAGTCCTGCTCTGTTGCCCAGGCTAGAGTACAGTGGCACGATCTTGACTCACTGCAAACTCTGCCTCTTGGGTTCAAGTGATTCTCCTGCCTCAGCCTCCCAAGTAGCTGGGATTACAGGCGCCCGCCATCACGCCCAGCTAATTTGTGTATTTTTAGTAGAGGCGGGGCTTCACCGTCTTGGCCAGGCTGGTCTCGAACTCCTGACCTCAGGTGATCCACCTGCCTCGGGCTCTCAAAGTGCTGGGATTACAGGCATGAGCCACCGCACCTGGCCTTCTTTCTTCCTCTTTTTTCTTTTCTTTTTTCTTCTTTCTCTCTCTCTCTTTCTTTCTTTCTTTTCCTTCCTTCCTTCCTCCTTTCCCCCCTCCCTCCTTCCCTCCCTTCTTTCTTTTCCTTCCTTCTCTTCCTCCCTTCCCCCTTCTTCCTTTCCTCTTTTTTCTTTCTCCTTCCTTCCTCCCTCCCTCCCTCCCTCTCTCTCTCTTTCTCTTTCTTTCTTTCTTTCTTTCCTTCTCTTCTTTCTTTTCTCATGGTCTCACTCTGTTTCCCAGGCAGGATTGCAGTGGCATAATTTTGCCTCACTGCAGCCTCAACCTTCCCTGGGCTCAGGTGATCCTCCCACCTAAGTCCCCAAGAATAGCTGGGACTACAGGTGTGTACCATCACACCTGGCTAATTTTTGTATTTTTTGTAGAGATGGGGCTTCCCAGGTTGGTCTTGAATTCCTGGGCTCAGGCAGCCTTCCCACCTCAGGCTCCCAAAGTGCTGGGATTACAGGAACCACTGTGCCCGGCCTCCTGGCCCCATTTCTGTCACCTGACCTGACCCATGCCACCATCCTTCCTGGGTGGCTGCTTTAACCTGCTAACTAATCATCCTGGTCCCCTCCAAGACATTATCTATATTGGAACCAGAATGGACTTCCTAAAACACAAATACAATGGGTGTGGGGATCACAGATAAGGTCCCAAATTCCTCAGCATGCCCCATATGTCCCTCCATGGCTGGCCCCTGATGAAAACTCCAGCCTCAACCCCTTTTTTAAAAAGTTGTAAATATCTTCTACAAATGGCCTCAACTCTTTGCCTAACCTCCTTTTGAATTTTTTGTCCCCACTCTTTTGAACTATTTACAGTTTCTCGAATAGCTCCATAACTTTTACCTTGTGCAGACTACTCCTTTGGGCTCAAATGCCTCCTCTCCTTGCCTTCCCCATCTTTAGCTGGCTCCTGTCTGTCCTTCACCACTTAACTCAGGAGCCACCTGCTACAGGAAGCCTTCCCAGATGATCTGGTTCCTCCAGTGTATTCTGGTAACACTCCATCTTTGCTCTTTTCATAGCAGTATATGTTGGTATTATGGCTGAATTGTATCCTTTTCCCCAAAATCCATATGTTGAAGCCCCAGCCCCAGTACCTAAGAATGTGACTGTATTTGAGGCTAGGACCTTTAAACAGGTGACTGAATTAAAAGAAGGCTATTGAGGCCAGGCACGGTGGCTCACGCCTGTAATCCCAGCACTTTGGGAGGCTGAGGTGGGCGGATCACGAGGTCAGGAGATCGAGACCATCCTGGCTAACCCAGTGAAACCCCGTCTCCACTAAAAATACAAAAAAATCAGCCAGGTATGGTGGCAGGCGCCTGTAGTCCCAGCTGCTTGAGAGGCTGAGGCAGGAGAATCGTTTGAATCCGGAGGCGGAGGTTGCAGTGAGCCGAGATCATGCCACTGCACTCCAGTCTGGGCAACAGAGACAGACTCCATCTCAAAAAAAAAAAAAAAAAAAAAAAGAAAAAAAAGAAAAAGAAAAAAAGAAAGGCTGTTAGGCTGAATCCTAACCCAATCTGACTGGTGTCCACTTAAGAAGAGACTGGGGCCGGGCGCGGTGGCTCAAGCCTGTAATCCCAGCACTTTGGGAGGCCGAGGCGGGCGAATCACGAGGTCAGGAGATCAAGACCATCCTGGCTAACATGGTGAAACCCCGTCTCTACTAAAAAAAAAAATACAAAAAATTAGCTGGGCACGGTGGCGGGCGCCTGTAGTCCCAGCTACTCAGGAGGCTGAGGCAGGAGAATGGCGTGAACCTAGGCGGCGGAGCCACAGCCATAAGGCCTCAGAAAAAAACAAACCTGGCCAGGTGTGGTGACTCATGCCTGTAATCCCAGCACCTTGGGAGGCCAGGGTGGGCAGATCGCTTGAGGTCAGGAGTTCAAGATCAGCCTGGCCAATATGATGAAACCCCATCTCTACTAAAAATACAAAAATTAGCCAGGCGTGGTGGTGGGTGCCTGTAATCCGAGTTACTCAGGAGGCTGAGGCAGGAGAATCACTCGAACCCGGGAGGCGGAGGTTGCAGTGAGTCAAGATCGTGCAACTGCACTCCAGCCTGGGCAACAGAGCAAGACTGTCTTGAAAAGAAAAAAAGAAGAAGGAGGAGGAAGAAGGAGGAGAAGGAGGAGAAGGAGAAGAAGAAGAGGAAGAGGAAGAAGAAGAGGAAGGAGAAGGAGAAGGAGGAGAAGAAGAAAGAAGAAGAGGAAGAGGAAGAAGAGGAAGAGGAAGAAGAAGAAGAGGAAGAGGAAGAAGAAGAGGAAGGAGAAGGAGAAGGAGGAGAAGAAGAAAGAAGAAGAGGAAGAGGAAGAAGAGGAAGAGGAAGAAGAAGAAGAGGAAGAGGAAGAAGAAGAAGAAGAGGAAGAGGAAGAAACCAAACCTGCCAACATCTTGATCTTGGACTTGATTTTAAGGATTTTAAAACACTCAAAATTGTGAATTTTGTTATGGCAGCCCTAGGAAACTATCATCTACTCACTTGTCCCTCTCCCCTTTAGACTATGAGTTCCTCAAGCGCAGGGACCATGTCTTGTTTTTCTTGGCTCGCCACATCTAGCCTAATGCCTGGCAAGAGCACACTCCAATAAAAACCAAATGACTGGCTGGCTTAGTCATGGCAGGAGGACAGAAGGAACCATGAAGAAAAGTAAATGGGCCAGGTGTGGCGATTACACCTTTAAGCCCAGCACGTTGGGAGGCTGGGGTGAGTGGATCACTTGAGCCTTGGAGTTTTGAGACCAGCCTGGGCAATATAGCAAGACCTCATCTCTACAAAAAGTAAAAAAGTGAGTCAGGTGTGGTGTTGCATGCCTGTAGTCCCAACTACTCGGGGGGTTGAGGTGGGAGAATCACCTGAGTCTGGGAGGTTGGGGATACAGTGAACCATGATCGCACGACTGCACTATAGCCTGGGTAACAAAGCGAGACTCTGAAAGAAAGAAGGGGCTGGGCATGGTGGCTCATGCCTGTAATCCCAGCACTTTAGGAGGCCGAGGCAGGTGAATCACCTGAGGTCAGGAGTTGGAGACCAGTCTGACTGACATGATGAAACCCTATCTCTACTAAAAATACAAAAATTATCCAGGGGTGGTGGCGCATGGCTGTAATCCCAGCTACTGGGGAGGCTGAGGCAGGATAATTTCTTGAACCCGGGAGGCGGAGCTTTCTTTCAGTGAGCCGAGATCACACCACTGCACTCCAGCATGGGCAACAAGAGCGAGACTCCATCTCAAAAAAAAAAAAAAAGGAAGGAAGGAGGGAGGGAGGGAGAGAAGGAAGGAAAGAAAGAAAGAAAGGTGAGAGAGAGACAGAGGAGATGAAAATGGTTCAAAGGGGGCCAGGCATGGTGGCTCACGCCTGTAATCCCAGCACTTGGGAGGCCAAGGTGGGCGGATCACCTGAAGTCAGAAGTTTGTGACCAGCCGGCCAACATGATAAAACCTTGTCTCTACTACAATTACAAAAAAATTAGCCGGGCATGGTGGTACATGCCTGTAATCCCAGCTACTCAGGAGGCTGAGGCAGGAGAATCACTTGAATCCGGCAGGCGGAGGTTGCAGCAGTGAGCCAAGATTGCGCCACTGCACTCCAGCCTGGGCGATAGGGGGAGACTCTACCTCAAAATAAATAAATTAATTAAATTAAATTAAGAAAAAAAGAGGCCAGGCGCGGTGGCTCTCACCTGTAATTCCAGCAGTTTGGGAGGCCCAGATGGGCGGATCGCCTGAGGTCGGGAGTTCAAGATCAGCCTGGCCAGCATGGTGAAACCCTTTCGCTACTAAAAATAAAATAAAATAATTAGCCCAGCGTGGTGGCAGGTGCCTGTAATCCCAGCTACTCAGGAAGCTGAGGCAGGAGAATTGCTTGAACCCGGGAGTCAGAGGTTGCAGTGAGCTGAGATCGTGCCATTACACTCCATCCTGAGCGACGGAACGAAACTCTGTCTCAAAAAAGAAAAAAAAAAAAAACTTCAGATAAGCAAATGGACTCTGGTCCTGACAGCTCCCTGTAGCGATGCCAGGGTCAGTTCAGAGGAGCCTGGCCTTTCTCATTTCCTTCTGTTTCAGTTTGCACATCTCTTTTTCCTTAGCACACACTCTGCCCATTAAGGAGATGAAGTCAGTTCCATTTTGGCCATGAGCTAAAATGCAAGTGATGCGTCCAAAGGGTGGAAATTTCCTCGTGTTCCTACGCCTACAAGAAAGAAGCATTAGCAACTTTAGCAACTTAATACTAGGAAGTCTCTCCAATGTTGGTTTTTATAAAATTAAAAATATTTCAGGCCAGAAGCGGTGTGGCTCACGCCTGTAATCCCAGCAATTTGGGAGGCTGAAGTGGGAGGATTGCTTGAGGCCAAGAGTTCCAGACCAACCTAGGCAACCTAGCAAGGCCCTTGTCGCTACAAAAATTCAAAAAAATTAGCCGGGGTATGGTGGCATGCACCTGTGGTCCCAGCTACTCAGGAAACTAAGGTGGGAGGATTGCTTAAGTCTGGGAGGTTAAGGCTGCAGTGAACTGTGATCATGGCACTGCCTGGGTGACAGATCAAGACCCTGTCTCAAAAATAAATAAATAAATAAATAAATAAATAAAAATTTCAGTAGCCATGCATGGTGGCACATGCCTGTAGTCCCAGCTACTCAGGAGGCTGAAGTGGGAGGATCACTTGAGTCCAGGAGTTCAAGGCTGCAATGTGCTATGATCATGCCTGTGAACAACCATTGCACTCCAGCCTGGGTAACATAACAAGACTCCATCTCTACACCAAGTTTAAAAACTAATGCAAAATAAAAATATTTCACTGAGAAAGTTTGTTTATATTCAAGGTGTACATTGTGATGATCTATGTATATGTTGTGAATGATTATCACAAATTAACACATTCACCACCACCTATGCTGTACATTAGATCCCCACAACTTGTTTATTTTAAAATAGTAAAATATTATCCCTATGAGATTCTCCCTTTTCTTCTCCTTAACATCTCCCGTTAAAAAAAAAATTCGGGCCGGGCGCGGTGGCTCACACCAGTAATCCCAGCACTTCGGGAGGTGGAGGCAGGCAGATCACCTGAGGTCGGGAGTTTGAGACCAGTCTGACCAACATGGAGAAACCCTGTCTCTACTAAAAATACAAAATTAGCCGGGCATGGTGGCGCATGCCTGTAATCCCAGCTACTTGGGAGGCTGAGGCAGAGGAATCAGTTGAACCTGGGAGGCGGAGGTTGCAGTGAGCTGAGATCGTGCCATTGCACTCCAGCCTGGGTGACAGAGCAGGACTCCATCTCCAAAAAAAAAAAAGAAAGCATGGGAGAAAGAGGAACAATGAGCAGCGAGGATAAGCTATTCTTTTTCAGAGTTTTGCTATAAAACAGAGCAGAGCAAAGAGTGGGAGTTGGAGGGCCAAGGAAGGGATTTTAAATATGGGGCCAACTACAGCATGTTTTGTGTGCTGAGGGGAATATCTAGAAGAGGAGAAACTCAGCTATGAGAGACAGGAGAGAATTGAGGAACAAAATGTTTGCACTTCCTACATTTCCATGGGCAAGAAGTCGCATCTCAGGCCAGGCACTGGGGCTCATGCCTGTAATCCCATCACTTTAGGAGTCTGAGGCGGGAGGATGGCTTGAGCCCAGGAGTTCAAGACCAGCCTGGGCAACATTGTGAGACCCCATCTCTATAAAATGTAAAAAAATAATTAGCCAGCCATGGTGGCATGCGCCTGTGGTCCCAGTTACTTGGGAGGCTGAGGTGGGAGGATTGCTTGAGCCCAGGAGTTTGAGGCTGCAGTGAGCTGACATCATGCCACTATACTCCAGCTTCGGCAACAGAATGAGACCCTGTCCCAAAAAAGAAAAAAAAAAAGGAACCATTTCTGAGAACAGAGCTAGGTCGGTGGGTAGCAGTGGTGGCAGGAAGATGTAATCTTTTTAGATATTTCTGTTCTGATGGCTTCCATTCTCTCAGCTGAATTAATGAGAACACTTGTGGTGGGGATGGCAAAGCCTGGAGGAGTTGTGAAAAGACCAGGAGGCTTGAAACTATCCTTTTGGACAGTGGGGGAACAATAGATTCAGGAGACATTGCAGGCAGTGCTAAAGTCCAACTCAGACTTATGGTTGTAAATTTCTTTTCTTTTTTTTTTTTTTTTTTGAGACGGAGTCTCACTCTGTTGCCCAGGCTGGAGTGCAGTGGCGCCATCTCGGCTCACTGCAAGCTCCGCCTCCCGGGTTCATGCCATTCTCCTGCCTCAGCCTCCCGAATAGCTGGGACTACAGGCGCCCGCCACCACGCCCGGCTAATTTTTGTATTTTTAGTAGAGACAGGGTTTCACCTTGTTAGCCAGGATGGTCTCGGTCTCCTGACCTCGTGATCCACCTGCCTCGGCCTCTCAAAGTGCTGGGATTACAGGCGTGAGCCACCGCGCCAGGCCTCGGTGGTTGTAAATTTCAAAAGGCTGCTCAGACTAGTTGAGTGTGGTTTTTTTTTTTTTTTTAGATGGAGTCTCGCTCTGTCGCCCAGGCTGGAGTGCAGTGGTGCGATCTCGGTTCATTGCAAGCTCTGCCTCCCAGGTTCACGCTATTCTCCTGCCTCAGCCTCCCAATGTGCTGGGATTACACGCATGAGCCACCGCGCCCAGACAGTTGAGTGTGTTTTTAACCTAGTTGGTGTGTGTTTTTTTTTTTTTTTCTGTTTTATTTTACCTGATGTCTACAACAACAACTAGTTGTGTGTGTGTTTTTTTGTAGTTTTTGTGTTTTGTTTTGTTTTGTTTTTTTGAGACGAGGTCTTGCTCTGTTGCCCAGGCTGGAGTGCAGGGGCATGATCTCAGCTCACTGCAACCTCTGCCTCCTGGGTTCAAGCAATTTTCCTGCCTCAGCCTCCTGAGTAGCTGCGATTACAGATGCCTGCCACCACGCCCGGCTAATTTTTGTATTTCTAGTAGAGACAGGGTTTCGCCATGTTGGCCAGGCTGGTCTCGAACTCCTGACCTCAGGTCACCCTCCCACCTTGAGCTCCCAAAGTGTTGGGATTACAGGCATGAGCCACCATGCCTGGCCTAGTTGTATTCTTTTTTTTTTTTTTTGGTATAAGGGAGACGCAGTCTGGCTGTGTTGCCAGGCTGGCTGGAGTGCAGAAGCGCTATCTCAGCTCACTGCAACCTCTGCCTCCTGGGTTCAAGCAATTCTCCTGCCTTAGCCTCCTGAGTAGCTGGGACTACAGGCACATGCCACCACGCCCGGCTAAATTTTTTCTTGTATTTTAGTAGGGATGGGGTTTCACCATGTTGCCCAGGCTGGTCTTGAACTCCTGAGCTCAGGCAATACCCCCACCTTGGCCTCCCAAAGTGCTGAGATTACAAGTGTGAGCCACTGCGCCCGGCCTGTGTTCTTAACCAGTCAAATTCAGCGGCCTGGTTGCAGACACGGAGCAGGCATAGATTCTGATTTAACCAGGTTAGGGTTTTGCCAACTCGATATGGAGAGAGGGCTCAGAGTGTTGAGGATGTGTGCGCAAGGCAGCAGGTACAGCACTGGAGCATGAAACCCAAGCCCAGTGAAAAACAGAAAGGGAGGATTTGGGTGTGTTTAATGGCTATGGAGTTTCAATGTGAGATGAAGAAAAAGTTCTGGAGTTGGACAATGGTGATGGTTGCATAATGATGTGAAGTTAACTGACATTAACTTAATGTCAGTTAATTGTACACTTAAAAAGGTTAAAATGGCAAATTTTATGTACATTATACCATAATAAGTTTTTCAAATATTAAAATTGGTCGGGCACAGTGATTCATGCCTGTAATCTCAGCACTTTGGGAGGCCAAGGTGGGCAGATCACTTCAGCCCAGGAGTTTGAGACCAGCCTGGCCAACATAGTGAAACCCCATCTCTACTAACAATACAAAAAATAGCCAGCGTAGTGGCGCATGCCTGTAATCCCAGCTACTCAGGAGGCTGAGGCAGGAGAATCTCCTGAACCCGGGAGGTGACATTTGCAGTGAGTGGAGATCGTGTCACTGCACTCAGCCTGGGTGACACAGCAAGGCTCTGTCTCAAAAAAATCCCCAAAATATTAAAATTAAAAAAAATTTGTTTTTGATGGCCAGGTGCAGTGGCTCATGCCTGTAATCCCAGCACTTTGGGAGGCCAAAGCAGGTGGATCACCTGAGGTTAAGAGTTCAAGACCAGCTTGGCCAACATGATGAAACCCTGTCTCTACCAAAAATACAAAAAATTAGCTGGGCATGGTGGCAGGTGACGTAATCCCAGCTACTTGGGAGGCTGAGGCAGGAGAATCGCTTGAATGAAGGAGGTGGAGGTTGCAGTGAGCCGAGATCGCATCACTGCACTCCAGCCTGGGCAACAAGAGCAAAACTCTGCCTCAAAAACAAAACAAAACAAAACCAAAAAAAAACCCCCCAAGAATTGTTTTTGAGACAGGGCCTCATTCTATTTCATGTGCTGGAGTTTAGTGCTGCAATCATGGCTCACTGCAGCCTGGAACTCCTGGGCTCAGGTGATCCTCCCATTTTAGCCTTCTAAGTAGCTGGGACTACAAGCTCACGCCATCATGCTTCGCTCATCATTTTGTAATTTTTGTAGAAATGAGGTTTTGCCATGTTGCCCAGGCTGGTCTTGAACTCCTGAGCCCAAGCAATCCACCTACCTTGGCCTCCCAATGTTCTGGGATTCCAGGTATGAGGCACCATAACCAGCCAATATTAAAATTTAAAAAAATATTGATGTCTGGCCCCATCTCAGATAAATCAGAATCTCTGGGGTTGGAGCCTAAACATCAGTATTTTATTTTTTATTTTTGGAGACAATGTCTCACTCTGTAGCCCAAGCTGGAGTGCAGTGGTGTAATCATAGCTCACTGAAGCCTCGAACTCCTGGGCTCAAATGATCCTCCCACCTTAACCTCCCGAGTAGCTAGGGACTACAAGAGTGCACCATCACACCCAACTAATTCATCTTTTTTTTTTTATTTTTAGAAACAGGGTCTTACTATGTTGGTCAGTCTGGTCTTGCAATCCTCCCATCTCAGCTTCCTGTGTAGCTGGAATTACAGGCATGAGCTACCACACCCTCAACATCAGTATTTTAATAGACTATGGAATTGCTGAATTTGTACATTTTCTTTCACTCATTCATTCAACAAACACATACTGAATGTGCATTATGAGCCAGGCACATCACCAGGCACTAGGGATGCATGAGTGAATTAAAAAGGACAGGGTTGGGCCAGGGCGCAGTGACTCACGCCTGTAATATCAGCACTTTGGGAGGCCGAGGTGGGTGGATGCCTTGAGCTCAAGAGTTTGGGACCAGCCTTGGCAACATGGGGAAACCCCGTCTCTACCAAAAATACAAAAATTAGCCAAGTATGGTGGTGCGTACCTGTAGTTGTAGCTACTCAGGAGACCAAGGTAGGAGGACTGCCTGAGCCTTGGAGGTCAAGGCTGCAGTGAGCCAAAATTGCACCACTGAACTCCAGCCTGGGCAACAGAGTGAGACCCTGTCTAATAAATAAATAAATAAAAGGACAGGGTTCCTGCCCTCTTGGAGCTTACAATCATATGAGGAAAGGTGAACAACAAGCAACAAGCCAGTAAACAAATATGATTTAATTACAATTTTTTTTTTTTTTTGAGATGGAGTCTTGCTCTGTGGCCCAGGCTGCAGTGCAATGGCGCAATCTCAGCTCACTGCAACCTCTGCCTCCTGGGTTCAAGTGATTCCCCTGCCTCAGCCTCCTGAGTAGCTGGGACTACAGGCACCCGGCACCATACCCAGCTAATTTTGTAATTTTTGTATTTTTAGTAGAGACGGGGTTTCACCAGCTTGGCCAGGCTGGTCTCAAACTCCTGACTTCAGGTGATCCACCCACCATGGCCTCCCAAAGTGCTGGGATTACAGGGGTGAGCCACCACACTTGGCCTAATTACAAATTTAGAAGCCTGTTTTAACCATCTAAGTGGACTTGAACGAAGAAGAGGGATTAGAGATCCATCTTGATCTCTGTTGGAGGCATTGGAGATGCCGTGGGATGGGTGGACTTGAGATATTACTGTAGAGAGAAAACACAGGTGGCAGGGTTGGAAATGAGCGGTGAGTGAGAGTGAGAAGCAGGACGACATCCAGGTTTACAGCTTGAGCGCTGGAGGACCGACCCGAGAGACACAGTGAAATAAGAATAGGATTTAATGTAGGAGAGATGGTTCCAATGCCAGCCAGCCAGTTCCCAGTGCTGAGTGAGGAATCTGTGACATGTCTTGTCACTTGTTTGTGACTTAATTTCTTCATCTGGAAAAGTGTTGATAATAATATATCTCAAAACAGGCCAGGCATGGTGTCTCATGCCTGTAATCCCAGCACTTTGGGAGGCTGAGGAGGGTGGATCACTTGAGGTCAGGAGTTTGACACCAGCCTGGCCAACATGGTGCCAACATGGTGAAACCCCGTCTCTACTACAAATACAAAAAAATTAGCCAGGCGTGGTGGTCAGTGCCTGTAATTTCAGCTACTTGGGAGGTTGAGGCAGGAGAATCCCTTGAACCTAGGAGGCGGAGGTTACAGTGGGCTGAGATCACGCCAATGCACTCCAGCCTAGGCAACAGAGTGAGACTTCATCTCAAAATAATAATAATAATAATAATATATCTCAAAACAGGGTTGACATGAAAATGAAACAAAATAAGACAATGCGTATTGGCTGGGTGTGGTGACTCACACCTGTAATCCCAGCACTTTGGGAGGTCAAAGCAGGAGGATCTCTTGAGCCCAGAAATTTGAGACCAGTCTGGGCAACACAGTGAGATCCCGTTTCTCCAAAAAAAAAAAAAAAAAAAGATTATTTCTTTTTCTTTTTTTTTTTTTTTTGAGACGGAGTCTCGCCCTGTGGCCCAGGCTGGAGTGCAGTGGCGCAATCTTGGCTCACTGCAAGCTCCACCTCCCGGGTTCACGCCATTCTCCTGCTTCAGCCTCCTGAGTAGCTGGGACTACAGGCGCCCGCCACCACGCCTGGCTAATTTTTTTGTATTTTTAGTAGAGACGGGGTTTCACCATGTTAGCCAGGATGGTCTCGATCTCCTGACTTCGTGATCTGCCCGCCTCAGCCTCCCAAAATGCTGGGAATATAGGTGTGAGCCACAGCGCCCGGCCAAGTGTTGTAAAATGTTTCTTAATTGACTGGGCATGGTGGCTCACACCTGTAATCCCAGCACTTTGGGAGGCTGAAGTGGGCAGATCATCTGAGTTTGGGAGTTTGAGACCAGCTTGACCAATATGGAGAAACCCTGTCTCGACTAAAAATACAAAATTAGCCAGGCGTGGTGGTGCATGCCTGTAATCCCAGCTACTTGGGAGGCTGAGGCAGGAGAGTCAGTTGAACCAGGGAGGCAGAGGTTGCGGTGAGCTGAGATCGCGCCATTGCATCCCAGCCTGGGCAACAAGAGCGAAACTCCATCTCAAAAAAAAATTTTTTTTTCTTAATTATTACCTTTTAGACATTCTCCTCTCAATTTTCCCTTTCTTCGTCTTAATGATTCCACTTGGATCCACCACTGTCATAGTTATTAAAAGCTTCTCAGACTGTATCTTTTAGCTGTTCTCTCCTGAGCATACCTATATTCTCAGTCACCCAATGATCTCAAAACACTTTGTAGATTATGACCATTATTTATTTTATTCTTATTATTTTTTTTGAGACAGGGTCTCCCTCTGTCACCTGCCTTACCCTCCTTAGTAGCTGGGACTACAGATGCGCACCACCACACCACACCCTGCTAATTTTTGTATTTTTAGTAGAGACTGGGTTTCTCCATGTTGCCCAGACTGGTCTTGAACTCCTGGGCTCAAGGGATCTGCCCACCTCGGCTTCCCAAAGTGTTGGGATTACAGGTGTGAGCCACTGTGCCCAGTGCCTTAAAGCTTTATAGAAAAAATAATGGCAGGCCGGGCGCAGTGGCTCACACCTGTAATCCCAGCACTTTGGGAGGCCAAGGCAGGCAGATCACCTGCGGTCAGGAGTTGGAGACCAGCCTGGCCAACATGGAGAAACCCCATCTCTACTAAAAATACAAAATTAGCCGGGCGTGGTGGCACATGCCTGTAATCCCAGCTACTCGGGAGGCTGAAGCAGGAGAATCACTTGAACCCAGGATGTGGAGATTGCGGTGAGCCGAGATGGTGCCACTGCACTCCAGCCTGGGCAACAAGAGTGAAACTCTGTCTCAAAAAAAAAAAAGAAAAGAAAAGAAAAAATAATGGTCCAGAGCAGTGGCTGACACCTGTAATCCTAGCACTTTGGGAGGCCGAAGTGGGTGGATCACAAGGTCAGGAGTTCGAGATCAGCCTGGCCAACATGGTAAAACCCCGTCTCTACTAAAAATACAAAAATTAGCCGGATATGGTGGCGGGCCCCTGTAATCCCAGCTACTCCGGAGGCTGAGGCAGGAGAATCACTTGAACCTGGGAGGCGGAGCTTGCAGTGAGCCGAGATTGCACCACTGCACTCCAGCCTGGACGAACAGAGTGAGACTACGTCTCAAAAAAAAAAAAAAAAAAAAATGTTTTAAGGCCCCTTTACAGAGAAAACATGCCACTCCAGCCTATAGCTAAGCAGATGTACCCCTGGTGGACAAGTGACTTACTCAGGACAATCACTGCCGAGGCCGGGATTTGGGAGCATTCAAATGTAAGTCGGTGGTTTCCCATTTTACATGAAAGCATACTTGAAGGTTTTAATTAGCAAGTGGAACAACTTCTACTTGCTCATGTTGTCAGCCCTACGTGTCGTCATCAACCACAGGGTAATTAGTGAGGGAAAGGATCAAGCGTCTTCTGTTGTGACAAACAGTACAGCATTTCTAGGTGATCCTTACGCAGGCTGGAAAATCGGGCACTTCCCTTGGTTGCCATTAGATGTCACTCGAGACAGGCAGGCGCTTCCTCAGAGGCGGTTGTAGAACTAACTGTAAAGGAATGCAGTCCTTTGGCTCCAAAAATGGATTCGACCTCGCTGCCCGGACTCGCCGCACTAGAAGTGCCAGGAAACGTTGTTTGATGGAGCGTGGAGGAAATATCCTGTTGCACCATATGCAATGGAAACCCTATTTCCCTGGAACCAAAACAGAATTCACGACCCAACAAGACTGCTCTCTCCCTCCCCCGCCAACCCCTAAATCTTTGTTAACCACAAGCTTCTTTTTTTTTTTTTTTTTTTTGAGATCGAGTCTCGCTCTGTCGCCCTGGCTGGAGTGCAGTGGCGCCATCTCGGCTCACTGCAAGCTCCGCCTCCCGGGTTCAAGCCATTCTCCTGCCTCAGCCTCCCGAGTAGCTGGGATTACAGGCGTCCGCCACCACGCCCGGCTAATTTTTTGTATTTTTAGTAGAGACGGGGTTTCACCGTGTTAGCCAGGATGGTCTCGATCTCCCGTCCTCGTGATCTGCCCACCTCGGTCTCCCAAAGCGCTGGGATTACAGGCGTGAGCCACTGCGCCCGGCCAACCAGAAGTTTCAATTCTTTGTGGTTACGAAAGAACAGAAATAATGTTTTCCCATTTACTTGATAAACTCAGAAGCTGTATTTTCTCTGCCTTCTATGAAACATATCTTCCCTTTCTGCTAGACTGTTTTTTGGTTTTATGGCTCAAGGGCAGAAAGTTGTGGAATTTATTCTCTTTTCACTTCTAAAACGTTTTCAGACTTAGATTGCTCAGTGGCAAAGTCTGATGTCTTCCTCTCCGGTTAGGATCCTGAATGTATGGACATTTTGTCTTAGGAGCAAAAGTGAAATAATGCACACAGTGTGTTTAGCTCAGAGTCTAACCCTCAGCAAGCTCTTAAATGTAAGCTACAGCTGGGCACAGTGGCTCATGCCTGTAATCCCAGCACTTTGGGAGGCCGAGGTGGGTGGATCACTTGAGGGCAGGAGTTCGAGACCAGCCTGGCCAACATGATGAAACCCCGTCTCTACTAAAAATACAAAAATTAGCCATGCGTGGTGGCAGGCACCTGTAATCCCAGCTACTTGGGAGGCTGAGGCAGGAGAATCTCTTGAACCCGGGAGGTGGAGATTGCAGTGAGCCGAGATTGCACCATTGCACTACAGCCTGGGCAACAGAGCAAGGCTCCGTCTCAAACAAAAAAAAAGTTAGCTACTACTACTACTGCTATTATTATTGTATGTCTGGATCATGACACTAAGATAATTGCCAGTTAGAACCTAGAGGAACAAGATTGGTTGCAAGGATGCAAGCCTGCCCCAAGCCCCTACCCCCAAGGCATCTGGGCACCCTGAACCAGGCTGTCACCGGGAACAACCCCCTCCCCGAGCAGTCTGACCACAGGATAAGGTGAAGTAGCGTGGCATAATGAAAACCAATAGTTTTGGTGGTAACAGACACTGTTTCCTGGCTGTGTTTTATATGACAATACAGCTAAGGGTTTTTTTTTTTTTTTTTTTTGAGATAGAGTCTTGCTGTGTCACCCAGGCTGGAGTGCAATGGCGCAATCTCAGCTCACTGCAAGCTCCGCCTCCCAGGTTCAGGCCATTCTCCTGCCTCAGCCTCCAGATTAGCTGGGACTACAGGCACCCGCCACCACGCCCGGCTAATTTTTTGTATTTTTAGTAGAGACGGGGTTTCACCGTGTTAGCCAGGATGGTCTCGATCTCCTGACCTCGTGATCCGCCCACCTCGGCCTCCCAAAGTGCTGGGATTACAGGCGTGAGCCACCGTGCCTGGCCTGGGTTTTAACTGGCAACTAGAATGTCCACTCTATTAAGCCTGTCTTTAACCCTTCTTATTACAACCAATTAGATTAGGAGGAGAACTAACTCGTACAGAATACTGACTATGTTTTCGGGCCCTGTGCTGGACACTTGGCATAGTTTCTCAACTAACTTCCGCAAACCTCAGAGTCCTCGTCTATAGTAACGTAAGGTGTATGAGAAATAATTGATGATGTCCATTTTCCTGCTTTCTAGAGGCTTGTTTCATTTGCAAACAGGATAGGAGTGCTTGCATATCAATTCTAATGCTTTCTGCTTTTCCAATCCTTTCTCTTTTTTGGCCTAGCTGAGTGTTTTATGAGACTTTACTCAGTCACAAAGCCCCCGGAAGTTTACCAATACTCCCTCTGTTCTGAGCTCCAAAGAAATCAAGCAACTTGCTTCAAAGTTCTGCTGGCAGCTTCTCTGAGGCTAACAATCAACCCGTTCCTGAATCTTTGGCCCTGCTCAAGAAATCAAGTCTCCATCCTCTCCCAAATTAACATGAGCGTTTGGTCTTTAGGAAAATTAAATCTCTATAAGTATCCTGAGCTAAGATCAATATAAATACCAGAACTGCCTAGCAACCAGAACGGATTACTCATTCTCTCTGATATTTAGCTGTGTCAGATGGGGAAAACCTTTTGCTTTATATAGCTGCGCTTACATACACCCAGGCTGAAGATGAATCAGGGAAGCCGCTCCAAATGCCTGTAGGATGCAAGGGAAGTGAAAATAGAGTGAAAGACAGGAGGGATCCTTCCTGATATTCTGTGCAGAGAAAATTCTTCACCAGATTCCGTCCTGGTTTGGAGGCCATGAAAGGAGGGGCCTGAACCACAGGCCTCTGTGTAACTGAGGAGTTAGAAATTGAACACAAATAGAGGCCGGCGCGGTGGCTCACGCCTGTAATCCCAGCACTTTGGGAGGCTGAGGTGGGCGGATCACTTGAGGCCAGGAGTTTGAGATCAGCCTGGCCAACATGGCAAAACCCCGAATCTACTAAAAATACAAAAATTAGCCAGGTGTGGTGGTGCGCGCGTGTAATCCCAGCTACTTGGGAGGCTGAGGCATGAGAATTGCTTGGACCCGGGAGGTGGAGGTTGCAGTGAGCTGAGACCATGCCACTGCACTCCAGCCTGGGTGACACAGCGAGACTCTGTCTCAAAAAAAAAAAAGAAAGAAATTAAACACAAATAGAAGATGAAAGAACTTGAACGTGCTTTCATTTAGTATTAAAGGGACAAAGGCTTAGTGAACATCTTAAAGTACAAACTGTCATGAAAGACAACCACTGTTGCTTTCCCTATTTATTGGAAACCAGACAAATTCTAGCTTAGCAAATTCAGGTTAGATCAAGTGGGACCTTTTTGACATAAGAGTTAAATACTGGAATGTGTTACTGAGGTTGCAGAATGTCTTTCAGTTGAGGTGATTAGGTACCTGTTTTTTTGGCATAAGGTCGGAGCCAAGGCAGTGAACTCTCTAAGCTCTCTAAATATATTTAATATATCTAAGCTCTGTAAATCTATAATAATACATAGTGGCCAGATGTGGTGGCTCATGCCTGTAATCCCAGCACTTTGGGAGGCTGAGGCAGGAGGATCGCTTGAGCCCGGGAGTTTGAGACCAGCCTGGGCAACATGGCGAAACCCTGTCTCTACAAAAAGTAGAAAAATTAGCCAGGCATGGTGGTGCCTGTGGTCCTAGCTACTTGGGAGACTAAAGTAGGAGGATCATTTGAGCCCGGGAGGTGGAGGTTTCAGTGAGTCGAGATCATGTCACTGGACTCCAGCCTGGGCGACAAAGTGAGACCCTGTCTCAAAAAATAAAAAAATAAATAAATATAGTTACCCTATTAACAGTATGGCACAAATAGCCCTGTTTATCCAATAAACAGGTGTGCCTAGGACTTCAACAAGTTTAAATTTGTCAAGTTGATCATAGATAAATATAAGATCTGTACATTTTACAAAACAGAAGCTGGACTCCAGCAGCCAGGGGGAGAATGCAGGAAGGAATCCTTGCTCTTTTCACATAGCCTCTGATCATCGTCTCTTCCACCCTGTCCTTGGGACTCTCTAGCAGCTGAAGGCAAAGCTATGTGACCCCAAGTATGTCTGTCCAGGAGGGAAGAAAAGCATCTAAACCCTAGGGGAATGTCGGCAATGTGGGCTCGGCAAATGGGGAATGCCGGGAATGAGACCACAGTCCACGGTTCAGATAGCCCGGTGTGGCTCGCCCCGCCCTGATATCCTTCATGAAAATGAAGCGAGGCGGCTCCTGGAGAGGGGCTCTCTGCTTTGGAAGCTGTAAATTCTGCTTCTGAATCATATTGCTTTTCTGAGCCCATGTGTCTTAATATAGCTAGAAAGACTTCATCCAGTCTGGCTCAGGCTACAGAGAACTAAATATGTTGTCAAAATACTCCCTAAACTCGGGGTCCAACAAGACCACACAGGCAGCTGTCTTTATTATCACACTGTTCTGCCTAATACTTAGCAAAATATTTGTGAGAATGCTCCCATCGCGGTGCTCTTCAACATGAATTTCCCTTGGAGGTAGTTTTTTAAGTTAAAGAGAATTTCTGGGAGGATACTCATATATTAGTTGCCTCAGAGTAGGAAACCTAAGAGGTAGGGGACAGGGGTGGGAGAGTGACATATTTTTCACTGTATAGCTCTTTATGTCTTTTGATTTTTTTTTTTTTTTTTTTTTGAGACGGAGACTTGCTCTGTCATCCAGGCTAGAGTGCAGTGGCGCTATCTCAGCTCACTGCAACCTCCGCCTCCCGGATTCTCCTGCCTCAGCCTCCCCAGTAGCTGGGATTACAGGCGCCCACCACCATGCCTCGCTAATTTTTGTATTTTTGTAGAGACGGGGTTTCACCATGTTGGCCAGGCTGGTCTCAAAATTCCTGACCTCATGATCCGCCCACTTTAGCCTCCCAAAGTGCTGGGATTACAGGCGTGAGCCACCGCACCTGGCCTTCCAAAATAAATTTTAAACATAGGCCAGGTGCAGTGGCTCACGCCTGTAGTCCCAGCACTTTGGAAGGCCAAGGTGGGTGGATCACGAGGTCAGGAGTTCGAGACCAGCCTGGCCAACATGGTGAAACCCCGTCTCTACTAAAAATACAAAAATTAGCTGGGTATGGAGGTGCGTGCCTCTAATCTCAGCTACTCGGGAGGCTGAGGCAGGAGAATAGCTTGAATGCCGGAGGCGGAAGTTGCAGTGAGCCAAGATCGGGCCATTGTACTCCAGCCTGGGCGACAGGGCAAGACTCCATCTCAAAAAAAAAAAAAAAAAGAAGAAAAAAAAGTTTAAACATAAGGCTTGTAAAATACTGTGTGGAATTTAACTTAGCTCCTTCTCTTCCAATT
The DNA here is from genome assembly GCF_028885625.2 of Pongo pygmaeus. Lineage (NCBI taxonomy): Eukaryota > Metazoa > Chordata > Mammalia > Primates > Hominidae > Pongo > Pongo pygmaeus. Next base: position 93,668,470 of record NC_072392.2, read on the forward strand.
CAGGAATTCAGGAGTTTTTTTCCCTTTTTTTTTTTTTTTTTTTTTTTTTTTTGAGACGGAGTCTCACTCTGTCACTCAGGCAGGAGTGCAGTGGCGCCATCGCGGCTCACTGCAAGCTCCGCCTTCCGGGTTCACGCCATTCTCCTGCCTCAGCCTCCCGAGTAGCTGGGACTACAGGCGCCCGCCACCACGCCCGGCTAATTTTTTGTATTTTCAGTAGAGACGGGATTTCACTGTGTTAGCCAGTATGGTCTCTATCTCCTGACCTTGGGATCCGCCCGCCTTGGCCTCCCAAAGTGCTGGGATTACAGGTGTGAGCCACCGCGCCCGGCCATTTCCCTGTCTTTTTTAGCTCTGGATTTAACTAATCATCACAACAACCTCATCTACCTTTTGCTGACCACTTCCTCCACATCTTGTGTTCATTATCTCATTTAACAAGCCAACGAGAAAGTTCCATTATTATTCAAATTCTACAGACAAGGAAACTGAGGCTTAGAAAGAAGTCCCTTTGTCAGTTAAGTATCAGATCTACAATTCAAACTTGGGTCTGTCTGACTAGTCACAGCTTGTAACCCCCACACCTACTGCCTCAGTAGCTGTAAGAACACTGAAGTATTAAACTGCATCAAACACATTAGAAACTTTCTCGGCCCGGCGCGGTGGCTCACGCCTGTAATCCCAGCACTTTGGGAGGCCGAGGCGGGCAGATCACGAGGTCAGGAGATCGAGACCGTCCTGGCTAACATGGTGAAACCCCGTCTCTACTAAAAATACAAAAAATTAGCCGGGCGTAGTGGCGGGCGCCTGTAATCCTAGCTACTCTGGAGGCTGAGGCAGGAGAATGGCGTGAACCCGGGAGGTGGAGCTTGTAGTGAGCCGAGATGGCGCCACTGCACTCCAGCCTGGGTGACAGAGCAAGACTCCGTCTCAAAAAAAAAAAAAAAAACAACTTTCTAACACGTTTCAACCAATTTCCTGGCTGGTCCCAGTGCAGTGGTGTTTACGGCTAGTTGATCACAACCAGTTACAGATTTTTATGTTCCTTCTCCAATCCCACTGCTTCACTTGACTAGCCTTTAAAAATAAATAAATAGGCTGGGCATGGTGGCTCACACCGGTAATCCTAGCACTTTGGGAGGCCGAGGCGGACAGATCACCTAAGGTCAGGAGTTTGAGACCAGCGTGGCCAACATGGCAAAACCCCACCTCTACTAAAAGTACAAAAATTAGCCGGGCATTGTGGCATGTGCCTGTAATCCCAGCTACTCAGGAGGCTGTGGCAGGAAAAGCTTGAACCCAGGAGGCCAAGGTTGCAGTGAGCCGAGATCGCACCACTGCACTCCAGCCTGGGCAACAAGAGCAAGACTCCGTCTCAACGTGCGATGCGATGCGATGCGATGCGACTCTAAAAGACACTAAAGTGGCCGGGCGCAGTGGCTCACGCCTGTAATCCCAGCACTTTGGGAGGCCGAGGCAGGCGGATCAAGAGGTCAGGAGATCCAGACCATCCTAGCTAACATGGTGAAACCTCATCTCTACTAAAAATACAAAAATTAGCCGGGCGTGGTGGCAGGCACCTGTAGTCTTAGCTACTTGGGAGGCTGAGGCAGGAGAATGGCGTGAATCCGGGAGGCGGAGCTTGCAGTGAGCTGAGATCCTGCCACTGCACTCCAGTCTGGGCAACAGCACTCCAGCCTCGGCAACAGAGCGAGACTCCATCTCAAATAAATAAATAAATAAATAAAAATAAAAAATAAAAGACACTAAAGTAATGAAGCACATTTAATGCATGCTCTTTGACAGCAAAGCTGGGTTTTCAGTACATGTCTTTTCATGTTGGAGACAAACTATTTCTGCATGATTACTGGCTAGCCGGTTTACCAAAGTATGAGGCCTCTGGTCCCCTACAACCAAATCCTGGGCAAGGTCCCTCTTAGTGGGACACATCGTAAAGAGCATTCAAATGGAAAGGGAAACCTCGGCCGGGCGCAGTGGCTTATTATGCCTTTAATCCCGGCACTTTGGGAGGCCAAGGCAGGCGGATCACCTGAGGTCAGGAGTTCAAGACCAGCCTGACCAACATGGTGAAACCCCATCTCTACTAAAAATACAAAACTAGTCAGGCATGGTGGAGGGTATCTGTAATCCCAGCTACTTGGGAGGCTGAGGCAGGAGAATTGCCTGAACCTGGGAGGCGGAGGTTGCAATGAGCTGAGATCGCACCACTGCACTCCAGCCTGGACAACAAGAGCGAAACTCCGTCTCAAAAAAAAAAAAAAAAAAAAGAAAGGGAAACATTTTGGTTTGAGTTAGAAGACATCACCAACAGACACATCAGCCCTATTTCTTGGTTTAAGGGGAAATGCTCTTGGGTTCAGAGCAAAGCTGTGAGAATCTTAGCAGCCCCATGAAAGGACAAACCCCTGCATTACTAGTAGTTTCTATGGACACAAGAAGAAAGGACAGGATTGCAATGAAAACTAACCAAGCAGCCCGCAATTCAAGAGGAGGCTGCAGAAGGCCAGGTGGAATAACAGCTGATAATATATCACACGCTCGCACAAAGCCTCTGTCATCCAAAGATAGAAAAGGGGTTTTACAAACAGCCATCAATTACTCCAACTTTTTGTGGTGAAAATCAAGGCAAGGATCTGGTAATCATCTTTAAATATAGCTGCCTTCCTTACGGAGCTTATTCCTGCTGTTAGAGGAAGGCTTTATAAGCGTATTCTTGATAGTCTTTGCAGTTCAAAAGTATCTCCACGTGCATGATTTCATCTGAGGGAGCAAGTGTCCTGTCTTCCTCTAGTGCTGGTATCCAATACCCTCTCTCTCTATATGCCCCAACAAATAACCAAGTGAGGTGGGCTGCCTTGGAATAGCAGCCCCTGGAAGGCAGCAGCAAGCAGGGTTCCAAGTCTGCAGGCTCTGACCAGGGTAGAACATCTGGGGAAACAGACTTGATTTCAAACAATGAGGGTCATGGTGATTCAGTATTGGCACTAGAACAAAATGTAGGAGAGATTTCTCCCACCTTCAAAGTTTGCATCCATGATGCCTTTTTTTTTTTTTTTTTGATATGGAGTTTCACTCTGCTGTCTGGGCTAGAGTATAGTGGCGCAATCTCAGCTCACTGCAACCTCCGCCTCCAGGGTTCAAGCGATTCTCGTGCCTCAGCCTCCAGAATAGCTGGGATTACAGGCATGTGTCGCCACGCCCAGCTAATTTTTGTGTTTTTAGTAGAGACAGGGTTTCACCATGTTGGCCAGGCTGGTCTCAAACTCCTGACCTCAAGTGATCGCCTGCCTCAGTCTCCCTAAGTGTTGGGATTACAGGTGAGAGCCACCGTGCCTGGCCTATTTAATTAATTAATTAATTTATTTATTTATTTTTGAGATAGAGTCTCACTCTGTTGCCAGGTTGGAGTGCAGTGGCATGATCTCGACTCACTGCAACCTCCACTTTCAGGGTTCAAGCAATTATCCTGCCTCAGCCTCCCAAGTAGCTGGGACTACAAGTGCACGCCACCACACCCAGCTAATTTTTGTATTTTTAGTAGAGACAGGATTTCACCATGTTGGCCAGGATGGTCTCAATCTGTTGACCTCGTGATCCACCCACCTCAGCCTCCCAAAGTTCTGGGATTGCCGGCATGAGCCACCGCACCCGGCCTTATTTTTAAAATAAATAGAGATGTCCAACTCCTGGGCTCCAGTGATCCTCCTGCCTCAGCCTCTCAAAATGCTGGAATTATAGGCATGAGCCACTGCACCCGGCCAAATGTTTATTTTTTAGGAAGATAATTTTTTTCCTAGGTGCAGCTGGTATTACAATGCTAAGAAGGAAGGAAAGTCTGTTGTGTATGTTTTTATATTTTAAAAATTTGGGTTTTTTTTTCAAATTAGATAAATTTGGTCGTTATTATCTGCTGAATGCTCATGCTTGTGCCCGGCTCATTTCAAGAGCATGATGAATGAAAACTTTAAAGAGGAGGGCGGGAGAAATCTCTCTGACATTTTGTTTCAGCGCCGACACTGAGTCACCATTACCCTCATTTGTGGACCACAGATTTTAAAACATCTTTGACCAAGTTGTTCCTCTGCAACCCTTGAATAGCCTGGTTTTATTTATTTATTTATTTATTTATTTGAGATGGAGTCTCGCTCTGTCACCCAGGCTGGAGTGCAGTGGCACAATCTCAGCTCACTGCAACCTCCGCCTCCCAGGTTCAAGCAATTCTCTGCCTCAGCCTCCAGAGTAGCTGGGAATACAGGTGCCCACCACCATGCCCAGCTAATTTTCGTATTTTTAGTAGAGACGGAATTTCACCATCTTCCAGGCTGGTCTTGAACTCCTGACCTCATGATCCACCCGCCTCAGCCTCCCAAAGTGCCGGATTACAGGCATGAGCCACCAGGCCTGGCTAACCAGGTTGTTTATTAAGGACAAAGAAAACAAGGTTGCATGCTGTACCTTCAAGTTAAGGTCGAATTTTCCCTTTTGGTCTAGAAGCTGGAATGGCATGTTCACATTGGCTGGGGTCACCAGGGGTGTGTGAAGCAAGCATCTGCTCCCTAAATAATGTGCCCTAGCCTCTTGCAAACTCAGACAGCAATGGCAAGTCAGCCTAATGTTTCCCACTGTGGAAAGGGTGTGATGAATGACAAGCTTAGGGTTTATTTTCAGTGTCCACCCACAGTCCGTTTATTGTGTGATCCTGAATAAAACTACTTATCCTGGTTGTCCGACATTTCTGCCTTCCAGGACATGGATACGGTGTTGACACATCTGCAGGGATGTCTTAATACGAAGAGAGGTCAGTGGTAGAAAGCCCTGTGAGTACTCAAAAAAAATGTGTGGGAATTCAATGGTTTAGTACTAGAAAGGCAAATAGAGCTGAACTTCAGTCTAATAAAGACATCCAAGGAGTTCTATTTTTTTCTTTTTTTGTTTTTGTTTTTGTTTTTTCTTTGAAATGGACTCTCACTCTGTTGCCCAGGCTGGAGTGTCGTGGCATGATCTCGGCTCACTGCAACCTCCACCTCCCAGGTTCAAGCGGTTCTCCTGCCTCAGCCTCCTGAGTAGCTGGGATGACAGGCGCCTGCCACCATGCCTGGCTAATTTTTGTATTTTTAGTAGAGACGGGGGGGTTTCACCATGTTGGTCAGTCTGGTCTTGAACTCCTGACCTTGTGATCTGCCCACCTAAGCCTCCCAAACTGCTGGGATTACAGGCGTGAGCCACTGAGCCCAGCTTTTTTTTTTTCTTTTTTTTTTTTTGAGACTGAGTCTCCCAGGCTGGAGTGCAGTGGTGCGATCTCAGCTCCCTGCAACCTCCACTTCCCAGGTTCAAGCAATTCTCCTGCCTCAGCCTTCTGAGTAGCCAGGATTACAGGAGTGTGCCACCACGGCCGGATAATGTTTGTATTTTTTTTTAGTAGAGACGGGTTTTCGCCATGTTGGCCAGGCTGGTCTCGAACTCCTGACCTCAGATGATCCGCCCACCTTGGCCACCCAAAGTGTTGGGATTACAGGCATGAGCCGCTGTGCCCAGCCTGTAAGCCACCACGCCTGGCCCCAAGGAGTTATAAAGTTCATTCGCTTCTAAACCACACGCTAACCACACCCCATGATAAAATCAAAACAAAACCAAGGCAACAACTTGTGTCCCTTGACCTTCTCTTCCTAGACAAACTGCTCAGCCACAGGGTTGTCTCTTCCTGAGCACAAGAGGACTGCTTTCCCAGAGAGAGAGCATCTGCATTTATTAGCTGACATCGCTCACAGTCATTGCTGTGCCAACTCACCCCTGACCCCATCCCCTCACCTGGAGAAAGTGGCAAAAAGGAATAGTGACAACTTGGACATCTGACACCACCAACCTGGCAAGGGACTGTCAAAAGCTAAGCAGAGGCCAGGTGTGGTGGCTCACACCTGTAATCCCAACACTTTGTGAGGCTAACATGGGCGGATCACCTGAGATCAGGAGTTGGAGACCAACCTGGCCAAAATGGCGAAATCTCATCTCTACTGAAAATACAAAAATTAGCCAGGCATGGTGATGAACGCCTGTAGTCCCAGCTGCTGGGGAGGCTGAGGCAGGAGAATCACTTGAACCCAGGAGGTGGAGGTTGCAGTGAGCCGAGAGAGAACCACTGCATACCAGCCTGGGCAACAGAGCAAGACTCTGTCTCAAAAAACAAACAAACAAACAAAAACTACTAAATCTCTACTGAAAAAAAAAATTTATTTATTTATTTTTTGAGACAGAGTTTTGCTCTTTTTGCCCAGGCTGGAGTACAACGGCACGATCTCCGCTCACTGCAACCTCTGACTCTCGGGTTCAAGTGATTCTCCTGCCTCAGCCTCCCAAAGTGCTGGGATTATGGGCATGAGCCACCGCACCCGGCCTAAAAAAATTTTTTAGTAGAGACGGGGTTTCACCATGTTGGCCAGGCTGGTCTTGAACTTCTGACCTCAGGTGATCCACAGGTGTCAGCCACCGCGCCCGGCCTGACCAATTGTTTTGAATAGGAATATTATATTCCCAGGTATTGACAGCACCTCCAGACACCAACCAGTCATACTGCAAATTCCTGCCCTTGATCAGAAAGGATCCTGGGCAAAAAGCTGCAGGTGAGCTGATACAAACACATCACTCCCCTTACACAAGGAGGAATAACCATATGGGGAAATGACCTTCCATAAGGAAGTGCAACAGGCAACAGTTATTCCTCTGGGGGCATCTTCCTTCTCGGGGCAACTCATCACCTCTCAGCTTTGAGTGTACTCAGAAGTGATCAGGCCATTGGGTCAGGCAGGTGCTAACTGTGCTAACCAGGAATCTTAAGACTGCATGAGGCTGGGCACAAGGGCTCATGCCTGTAATCCCAGCACTTCGGGAGGCTAAGGAGGGCATATGGCTTGAGGCCAGGAGTTTGAGACCAGCCTGGGCAACATGGCGAAACCCCACCTCTTACAAAAACTAAAAAAAGAGTTAGTCAAGTGTGGTGGCTTGCACCTGTAATCCCAGCTACTTGGGAGGCTGAGGTAGGAGGATCACTTGAGCCTGGAAGGTTGAGGCTGCAGTGAGCCATAATTGTGCCACTGCACTCCAGCCTGGGCAACAGAGCAAGACCTTGTCTCAAAATAAATAAATAATAAAAGAATAAAAAAAATTAGCTGGGCGTGGTGGCACCTGCCCGTAGTCCCAGTTACTGGGGAGGCTGAGGTGGGAGGATTGCTTGAGCCCAGGAGCTGGAGGCTGCCGTGGAGCCGCAATTGTGCCACTACACTCCAGCCTGAGTGACAGAGCCAAAACCCTGTCTCAAAAACAAAACAAAATAAAACAAAAATATGTCGGGCGTGATGGTTCACGCCTGTAATCTCAACACTTTGGGAGGCCGAGGAGGGCAGATCACTTGAGGTCAGGAGTTCAAGCCAGCCTGGCCAACATGGTGAAACCCCCATCTCTACTAAAAATACAAAAATTAGCTGGACATGGTGGTGCACACTTGTAATCCCAGCTACTTGGGAAGCTGAGGCGGGAGGATCACTTGAACCAGGAGGTGGAGATTGCAGTGAGCCAAGATTGTGCTCCTGCATTCCAGTCTGGGTGACACAGCGAGACTCCGTCTCTAAATAAGTAAATAAAGACCAATGTATGAACACATTGGAGCCACAATTGTGCCACTGCATTCTAGCCTGAGCCACAGAGCAAAACTCTGTCTCTAAAAAAATTAAAAAGGCCAGGTGTGGAGGCTCACTCCTGTAATCCCACCACTTTGGGAGGCCGAGGCAGGCAAATCACCTGAGGTCAGGAATTCAAGACCAGCCTGGCCAACATGGTGAAACCCTGTCTCTACTAAAAATACAAAAATTAGCTGGGTGTGGTGGCGGGCGCCTGTAATCCCAGCTACTCGGGAGGCTGAGGCGGGCAAATCGCCTGAGGTCAAGAGTTCGAGACCAGCCTGGCCAACATGGCGAAACCCCGTCTCTACTAAAAATACAAAAATTAGCCGGGCATTGTGGCATATGTCTGTAATCCCAGCTACTCAGGAGGCCGAGACAGGAGAATCGCTTGAACCTGGGAGGCAGAGGTTGCAGTGGGCAGGGATTGTGCCGTTGCACTCCAGCCTGGGCAACAGAACGAGACTGCCTCTCAATAAATAAAATAAATAAATACTGATGTATGAACCGAATGGATGACGAATTCCCTCACTACAGGAGGACGTATAGCAAAGCAGTTAAGAACCTCCCTCTTTACCCACGTGACCCAGTAGTGCCACTCCTAGGCATCTACCCAGGAAAATGGAAAATACACGTCCACACAAAAACTCTTACATGAATGTTCATAGCAGCATTACTCATAATAGCAAAAAAAAAAAAAAAAAAAGGAAACAATCTAAATGTTCATCAACTAACTGATGAACAGGAAAACAAGTGTGATATATCCATATGCTAGAATAGTATTCAGCCCTAAAGAGGACTGGAATGCTGATACATGTTATGACATGGATTAACCTTGAAAGCATCATGCTAAGTGACAGAAGCCAGGTGCAAAAGTCCACATAGTATATTATTCCATTTATATGCAATGTCCTAAATAGAAAAATCCACGGCCGGGCATGGTATCTCACACCTGTAATCCCAGCACTTTGCGAGGCCGAGGTAGGCGAATCACCTGAGGTCAGGGGTTCAAGACCAGCCTCACCAACATGGTGAAACCCTGTCTCTACTGAATACAAAAAATTAGCCAGGCATGGTAGCGGGTGCCTGTAATCCCAGCTACTTGGGAGGCTGAGGCAGGAGGATTGCTTGAACCTGGGAGGCAGAGGTTGCAGTGAGCTGAGATTGCGCCATTGCACTCCAGCATGGGCAAGAAGAGTGAAACTCTGTCTCAAAATAAATAAATAAATAAATAATCGATAGAAATATCCACAAAGACAGAAAGTAGACTAGTGATGGCCTGGGCTGGGGGAGGCAGTGACAGGGAAACAGAAATGACTGCTCAGGGGTGCAGGGTTTCTTTTTTGAGGTGATACAAACATTCTAAAATCGGTTGTGGTGATGGTTACGCAACTTTGTGAATATACTAAGTGTCATTGACTGGTATACTTTATTTTATTTTATTTGAGACAGGGGGTGCAGTGGCACAACCTTGGCTCACTGCAACCTCTGCCTCCCAGGCTCAAGCGATCCTCCCACCTCAGCCTCCTGATAGCCGGGACTTCACGCGTGTACCACCATGCCTGGCTAGTTTTTTGGTGTTTTTGGTAGAGACGGGATTTTGCCATGTTGCTCAGGCTGGTCTCGAACCCCTGAGTTCATGCGATCCACTCACCTTGGCCTACTGAAGTGCTAGGATTACAGGTGTGAGCCACTGCACCTGGCCAGACTGGCACACTTTAAATGGGTGAGTTGTATGGTATGTGGATTGTATTTCAACAAAGCTGTTTAACCCTTTTCCTGTTTGCCCAGAGAATACTTGGTAATGCTTGCGGCTGTAGTGTTTACCCTGAGATAATGTTGCAATGAAATATCTCACTTTTATTATTATTTTCATATCACTCTAGTATATTGACATTAGAAACAAAAGACATCATTCTATTTACAGCATTCTGGTTTTAGTAGTGGTATTTCCATTTACAAAATATAGAAATCTTTGGCCGGGTGCGGTGGCTCATGCCTGTAATCCCAGCACTTTGGGAGGCCGAGGAGGGAGGATCACCTGAGGTCGGGAGTTCGAGACCAGCCTGATCAACATGGAGAAACCCCGTCTCTACTAAAAATACAAAATTAGCCGGGCGTGGTGGCGCATGCCTGTAATCCCAGCTACTCCTGAGGCTGAGGCAGGAGAATCGCTTGAACCTGGGAGGCGGAGGTTGCGGTGAGCCGAGATGGCACCATTGCACTCCAGCCTGGGCAACAAGAGCGAAACTCCATCTCAAAAAAAAAAAGTAATCCTCGACCGCTGAAAATGTCAAATCCTAGAAAACATAGCATTCCTACAAGTGATGTTAACATGTTCGCGAACAGTTGTTGGCCAAAGATTCATTTGATGAATTTGATTTTTCTGAAATAGATGATTTGGATGATTCAGACAGTTCTGATGTTAGTTCTGTTTAGAAATAAATCCAAGAACAGTTTTTATATTTTATTTTCACATTGAAAATCAATCAGATGGCTGGGCACGGTGGCTCATGCTTGTAATCCCAGCACTTTGGGAGGCCGAGGCAGGCGGATCACAAGTTCAGAAGTTCGAGACCAGCCTGGCCAACATAGTGAAACCCCCTCTCTATTAAAAATACGAAAATCAGCTGAGGATGGTGGCAGGTGCCTGTAATCCCAGCTACTCAGGAGGCTGAGGCAGGAGAATCACTTGAACCTGGCAGGCGGAGGTTGCAGTGAGCCGAGATTGCGCCACTGCACTCCAGCCTCGACGACAGAGCGAGACTCCATCTCAAAAAAAAAAAAAAAAAAAAAATCAATCAGATTTCCTTCAGCCTCAAAGAGCACGTTTATGTAAAATTAAATGAGCGCTGGCAGCGAGCTGCACTTTTTTCTGCTAAACAGGAAAAGGGTTAAAAAAAAGACTCTGGTCTCAGTTTTTTCATCTCTGAAATGGAGATGATCGTTATTATGTAAAGCACTTAGAACAGTGTGTAGTACATAGTAAGCCCTACGTAAGGGTTAAGTATTACTGATATTATTATTATTACTGATATGTGTCTCCTAGGACACCCCTTAGCTGGTTTTAAGGCACTCAAGAAGCTGAGTCAAAAGAATGCTTAGAAAGCACAAAGTCAGAAGTATGTGGACGTCCTTGTGGGATACTGCATCAGACCTTGGAAAGCCCTTCATTCTCTCATCCGTCAGTTATATGAATATGTGCCCAGGCGCTGCTCTCAGTGCTGGGAAAACAACAATGACCAAAATAGACACAATTTCCTGCTCGTATGAAGCTTTTATCTTAGTAGAGGAAGACTGGAAATGAACAAATAAACAAAAAAATGGAGCAGGCAGAGATCAGTATTCTGAAAAAACAAAAAGTTAGCATGATGGAAACCGGGGAGCATGTTAGGTTGAGAGTCGAAGGAGTGCCCTCAGAGAAGGGGACATTCTGATCCTGAAAATGTCCTGGAGAAGGGCATTCTGGCTGTGGGAATAGCTGCTGCAAAGGTCCTGAAGCAGGAACACACCAGGTATGTGGCAGGAAAAGAGAGAAGGCCAGTGTGGCTGGAATGTGTTGAGCTTGGAGGCAAGGAGTGGTGGGAAGCAAGGATGAAAACATAGGAAAGGCCTGCAGTCATATGTGACAGCTGACTCCACGAGGGCCTCTGGTGAGCCCTGCCTTATTTTATTTATTTATTTGTTTTTTGAAGACGGAATCTCACTCTGTCACCCAGGCTGGAGTGCAGTGGAGCGATCTCGGCTCACTGCAACCTCTGCCTCCCAGATTCAAGCGATTCTCCCGCCTCAGCTTCCCAAGCAGCTGGGAATACAGGCGCGCGCCACTACCGCCCCGCTAATTTTTGTATTTTTAGTAGAGACGGGGTTTCACTATGTTGGCCAGGCTGGTCTCGAACTCCTGATCTCAAGTGATCCACCTGCCTCGGCCTCCCAAAGTGCTGGGATTACAGGCATGAGCCACCATGTCCAGCCAATCCCTGTCTCTTGGTGTTAACTCCCTGTGTGGTCCCCCTCCACATTGAACAGGGCTATCCTGTGTCCGATAGGATATTAGAGAAATGGTGGGGTGTGGCCGGGCGTGGTGGCTCACGCCTATAATCCCAGCACTTTGGGAGGCCAAGGTGGGCAGATCACGAGGTCAGGAGATCGAGACCATCCTGGCTAACAGTGAAACCCCATCTTTATTAAAAATACAAAAAAATTGGCCAGGCGTGGTGGCAGGCGCCTGTAGTCCCAGCTACTTGGGAGGCTGAGGCAGAAGAATGGCATGAACCCAGGAGGCGGAGCTTGCAGTGAGCTGAGAACTCCAACCTCGGTGACAGAGCGAGACTCCGTCTCCAAAAAAAAAAAAAAAAAAAGAGAAATGATGGAGTGTGACTTCCAGGGATAGATCCTAAGAGACATTGAGGCCTCCTCCTTGTTCTTGCTTGCATCGTTTGCTCTGGGGGAAGCCAGAAGCCATGTCCTGAGGACACTCAAACAGCCCAGTGGAGAGTCCACATCATCGGGAACTGAGGCCTCCTGTCAACACCCAGCATTAACTTTTCATGTGAGGGAGGCACCTTGGGTGTCCTAGCCCCAGCCAAGCCTTCCAATGACTGCAGCCCTGGCTGACATCTTGACTTTAACCTCATGACCCCAGAGCCAGGATTAGCCATCAGAGCTGCTCCCAGATACCTGACCCACAGAAACTGTCTGAGATAATAGATGTGTATTGTTTTTTTTTTAAACTCTGTCTCTTTAAATTTTTTTTTTCCTTTGCTTTTCCTGTAAGTCAGGAAACAAAGATACAGGTATTTATTTATTTATTTATTTTGAGACAGGGTCTCCCTCTGTCACCCAGGCTGGAATGCAGTGGCGCAATCTAGGTTCACTGTAACTTCTACCTCCTGGGCCCAAATGATCCTCCAACTTCAACCTCCCAAGTAGCTGGGACTACAGGCATGTGCCACCATGCCCGGCTAATTGTTGTAGTTTTTGTAGAGACGGGGTTTCATCATGTTTGCCAAGGTGGTCTGGAACTCCTGACCTCAGATAATCCATCTGCCTCAGCCTCCCAAAGTGCTGGGATTACAGGCATGAGCCATCACACCTGGCCCAGATTTGTATTGTTTACAGCACCAAATTCCAGGCCAGTTTATTATGCAGTAATAGACTACCAATATACCATAAGGACTTGGGATTTTAGTCTAAGTATGATGGAATGCCATTTAAGGAGTTCATGCAGAGGAGGGTCATGACCTGACTTCTGGTGTGGAAAGACCCTCTGGCGTGGAAAGACCTTCTGGCTACTGGGTAGAATCTGGATAATAGGGAGCTAGAGAAGAAGCAGGGGTCTAGCTGGGACTACAGGCGCCCGTGACCACGCCCGGCTAATTTTTTGTATTTTTAGTAGAGACAGCGTTTCACCGTGTTAGCCAGCATAGTCTCGATCTCCTGACCTCGTGATCCACCCGCCTCGGCCTCCCAAAGTGCTGAGATTACAGGTGTGAGCAACCGCGCCCAGCTGGAGCTTTTTTTTTTTTTTTTTTTTTTTTTTTGAGATGGAGTCTTGCTCTGTCTCCCAGGCTGGAGTGCAGTGGCACGATCTCGGCTCACTGCAACCTCCAGCTCCTGGGTTCAAGTGATTCTCCTGCCTCAGCCTCCCGAGTAGCTGGGATTACAGGAGCCCACCATCACGCCTGGCTAATTTTTGTATTTTTAGTAGAGATGGGGTTTCACCATCTCAGCCAGGCTGGTCTTGAACTCTTAACCTCATGATCTACCCGCCTTGGCCTACCAAAGTGCTGGGATTACAGACATGAGCCACTGCGCTCAGCCTTTGTTTTTTTTTTGTTTTTGTTTTTGTTTTTGAGACAGAGTCTCGCTCTGTCGCCAGGCTGGAGTGCAGTGGCATGATCTCGGCTCACTGCAACCTCTGCCTCCCGGGTTCAAGTGATTCTCCTGCCTCAGCTTCCTGAGTAGCTGGGACTACAGGCACATGCCACCACGCCCAGCTAATTTTTGTATTTTTAGTAGAGACAGGGTTTCACCATGTTGGCCAGGATGCTCTCGATCTCTTGGCCTCGTGATCCGCCCACTTTGGCTTCCCAAAGTGCTGGGATTACAGGTGTGAGCCACCATACCTGGTGTTAGGAGCTATTAAACTAGTACGGCAGGTGTCGATGATGGCCTGGACCCAGGTTGTAGAGTTGGAAATGACAGAAGCAGACATATTAGGGTTGTGATTGGAGTTAGAACCCACAGAACTTGCTGACAGATGTATATGGTAAGGGAGGCAAGGGAAGAAATCAAACATGCCAGGTTTTGGCTGAAGCAACTGGGTATTCGGCAGTGCCATTTCCTGCCAAGGGGAGGCGGCTAGGATTACAGGCACCCGCCACCACGCCCGGCTGTTTTTTATTTTTAAAGACAGGGTCTTACTCTGTTGTCTGGGCTGGAGTGTATTGAAGCTGTCATAGCTCACAGAGGCCTCCAACTCCTGCCCTCAAGCAATCTTCCTGCCTCAGCCTCTCAGAAAAAAGTATTTCTAAGACGGAGAAGGGTGGGCCAAAAATAGCTGTAATTGTTTCAGGAAGCATGTCTTGTTACCCTACAAGGCCCTGACCATTCACTGACAAAGAGTGCTTCTCTGCACGATGTTTGACTGCCTCTCGAATACTCCCCATCCTGTTTCAAACAATGTGTCTCCCTCTGTAGATGAGCCAGTGTTCTACTGGACTGGGAGGAACCCAGCTACCTCCTCCCATTAGCGTACCTCCCAGATTGAAGCAACTCAGTTTTTTTTGTTTTTGTTTTTTTTTTTTGAGACGGAGTCTCGCTTTGTTGCCCAGGCTGGAGTGTAGCGGCGCGATCTCGGCTCACTGCAAGCTCCGCCTCCCGGGTTCATGCCATTCTCCTGCCTCAGCCTCCGGAGTAGCTGGGACTACAGGCACCCGCCACAAAGCCCGGCCAATTTTTTTGTATTTTTAGTAGAGACGGGGTTTCACTGTGATAGCCAGGATGGTCTTGATCTCCTGACTTCGTGATCCGCCGGCCTCGGCCTCCCAAAGTGCTGGGATTACAGGCGTGAGCTACCTCGCCCGGCCCCAGCTCAGTTTTAGAGAACCCCAGAGGCAGCTATATAAATATTGTTTAGGTACAGCAGGGGGCTTCTTTGGCCCTTATAGATCTAGATGCTGTTACTTAAACCCTGTTCGAAAGACTTCTTTGAGGCCGGACGCAGTGGCTCACGCCTGTAATTCCAGAACTTTTGTAGGACAAGGTGGGTGGATCACCTGAGGTCAGGAGTTCGAGATCAGCCTGACCAACGTGGTGAAACCCCATCTTTACTAAAAATACAAAAATTAGCCAGGCGTGGTGGCAGGCGCCTGTAATGCCCCCTATTCAGGAAGCTGAGGCAGGAGAATTGCTTGAACCTGGGAGGCGGAGGTTGCAGTGAGCCGAGATCGCATCATTGCACTCCAACCTGGGCAACAGAGCGAGACTCTGTCTCAGGAAAAAAAAAAAAAAAAAAGAAGACTTCTTTGCAGGATCATAGGATCATACGTTCTCATGGTTGCTTCTGGTTCCCATGAACTGGTGTACTTGAAGGACTCTCCCACCATCCCACGGGTGTAGTTCCTTATCCAAGAGCACAGACTGAGATGTGAAACATACCCTTGCCACTTGTCACTAAACCAACTGCTCACCCAAGGTTTCTATACATGTAGAGATCTCTGTAGAACAGTTGGGAAGATGCAGGGATTTACATCGTAGAAACGTGAGCAGCTTTCAATTCAGTGTCAGTGTTTTTTCTCCAAAAGTCCTCTGCCATTTCCACCATTCAGGCTCCAGCTTCCTTACACATGGCTCAGCCTTCCTCTCTGCTCTCTCCTCTCTTTCTCTTCCAATTCTAAATTTTTGGTTCATTTTTTAAATGCATGCTGGGTGTGGTGGCTCACTCCTGTAATCCCAGCACTTTGGGAGGTCGAGGCGGGAGGATCACTCGAGGTCAGGAGTTTTAGACCAGCCTGGCCAACACAGCAAATTGGAGTTAGAACCCACAGAACTTGCTCTACTAAAAATACAAAATTAGCCAGGCGTGGTGGTGCACGCCTGTGATCGCTACTTGGGAGATTGAGGTGGGATGATTGCTTGAACCAGGAAGGCAGAGATTGCAGTGAGCCTAGATCACACCACTGCACTCCAGCCTGGGCAACAGAGCAAGACTCCATTTCAAAAAAAAAAAAAAAAGCAGCTGGGCGTGGTGACTCACGCCTGTAATCCCAGCACTTTGGGAGGCTGAGGTGGGTGGATCACCTGAGGTCAGGAGTTCAAGACCATCCTGGGCAACATAGTGAAACCCTGTCTCTACTAAAAATACAAAAAATTAGCTGGGAGTGCTGGTGGGCGCCTGTAATCCCAGCTACTAGGGAGGCTGAGGCAGGAGAATCGCTTGAACCCAGGAGGCAAAGGTTGCAGTGAGCCGAGATTGTGCCATTGCACTCCAGCCTGGGCAACAAGAGCGAAACTCCATCTCAAAAAAAAAAAAAAGCAGTCACTCCTCATTCTTCTCCCCACACCCCAACACCCCAGCCTCTGGCAACCATTTATGGCTGCGCATGGTGGCTGTCGCCTGTAATGCCAGCACTTTGGGAGGCCGAGGTGGGCAGATCACCTGAGGTCAGGAGTTCAAGACCAGCCTATCCAACATGATGAAACCCTGTCTCTACTAAAAACATAAAAATTAGCCACGTGTGGTAGCGCATGCCTGTAATCCCAGATACCAGGGAGGCTGAGGCAGGAGAATCACTAGAACCTGGGACATGGAGGCTGCAGTGAGCCAAGATCATGCCACTGTACTCCAGCCTGGGCAACAAAGTGAGACTCTGTCTCAAAAAATAAAAAATAAAAATAGGCCAGGAGCAGTGGCTCACACCTGTAATCCCAGCACTTTGGGAGGCTGAGGCAGGCGGATCACGAGGTCAGGAGATTGAGACCATCCTGGCTAACATGGTGAAACCCTGTCTCTATTAAAAATACAAAAAACTAGCTGGGCGTGGTGGCAGGCGCCTGTAGTCCCAGCTACTTGGGAGTCTGAGAATGGCGTGACCCCGGGAGGCAGAGCTTGCAGTGAGCCGAGATCGCGCCACTGCACTCCAGCCTGGGTGACAGAGCGAGACTCCATCCCAAAATAAATAAATAAATAAATAAATAAATAATAAATAAATAAATAATAAAATAAAATAAAAATAAACAGGCCAGGCATGGTAGCTCATGCCTGTAATCCCAGCACTTTGGGAGGCCAAGGGCGGTGGATCATTTGAGGTCAGGAGTTTGAGACCAGCCTGGCCAACATAATGAAACCCTGTCTCTACTAAAAATACAAAAATTAGCTGGGCATGGTGGCAGGTACCTATAGTTCCAGCTACTCAGGAGGCTGAGGCAGGAGAATCACTCAAACCCGGGAGGCAGAGGTTGCAGTGAGCCAAGATCGTGCCACTGCACTCCAACCTGGATGACAAAGCGAGACTCCATCTCAAAAAAATATATAAAATAAAATAAAAATAAATAAATAAAATGCAGAGCATTTGGGCTCATTCTCTTACTGCTTTGATGCAGGCTGACCTGGGCTCTGGGTCTCATCTTTTCTTAAAACATTTACCAGTGATTTTCCTATGCAAAGACAGTTTCCTCGCCAGGAGGAATTTTGGTGTCACTGTTAGGACACAAATGTACATGTCAACAATCCCTCTGATAATCTGAGAGAAATTAAAAAGTAGTAAGGCACTATCCATGCTCTCAAAGAGCTTAAAATTTAGTGAATGAAGTGATATTTACACCTTAAATGCTAAGAAGCCGTTCAAAAATAGTCCAGAATGCGAGGCAGAGATGACTGGGATTGGTATTTGGGAAATAAAGTGCCAGATAAGGTTCCTGGGATGAGAGTAGGGCTGGGTATCTCGTCAGCTAGTGCCTGGACCACCATGGCTGGCTTCCTGTCCCCACTGGCTCCCGTCTCTCTCTCTCTCTCTTTTTTTTTTTTTTTTTGAGAGAGTCTTGCTCTCTTGACCAGGCTGGAGTGCAGTGGTGTGATCTCGACTCACTGCAACCTCTGCCTCCCGGGTAAAAGCGATTCTCCTGCTTCAGCCTCCCGAGTAGCTGGTATTACAGATGTGCACCACCACTCCTGGCTAATTTGTATGTTTAGTAGAGACGTGGTTTCACCATGTTGGCCAGGCTGGTCTTGAACTCCTGACCTCAGGTGATCTGCCGGCCTCGGCTTCCCAAAGTGCTAGGATTACAGGCATCAGCCGCTGTGCCTGGCCCTTATTTTTCTTTTCTTTTCTTTCTTTTGAGACAATCTTCCTGTGTCACCCAGGCTGGAGTACAGAGGCATGAACACAGCTGACCCTAGCCTTGACCTCCTGGGCTCAACGGATCCTCCCATGTACTATAGCTGGGACCACAGGCATGCATCGCTACGCCTGGCTAATTTTTTTAAATCTTGTAAAGACAAGGTCTCACTTTGTTGCCCAGGCTGGTCTCCAACTCCTGGCCTCAAGCAATCCTCCTGCCTTGGCCTCCCAAAGTGCTGGGATTAAACAGACGTGAACTACTACACCTGACCCAAAACTGCTATTTCTAGTTTATCTTCTACAAACTCATCTTCCTCTTAAGCTTGACTGTCTCATTTCTCTACTTAAAAATGTTGGAGGAGGAAATGTTCTCCTCCAGCATTTATCTTCTGGTGATTCATAACTTCCCGGGCTCCTTAGAAAATAGTCGCAATCTCTTCTAGCTTTATCTTCTGCTGCACTCCCTCTGACCATACCCCAAACTATCCAAGCACAACAGGCAACGAAGATTAGTCTCAGTTTCCTCTAATGTGCAGTGAAATACAGATTCTGCTCTGGAAGTCAAGATGGCTGCTTTGCAGCACACGGAAGACCTTGGTGTCTGTGAGCATAGACTAAGGCTACTGATTTCATTATTCCTGGAAAGCAAACAAAAAGAGGCTTCTAGTACAGGGAATATCAAAGATCGGTAAGATGATACATGCATGATGCTAAACTTATGGCTAGGCAACCTCTGCTCCATTGCTTTTTTTTTTTTGAGACAGTCTCACTTACTCTGTCACCCAGGCTGGAGTGCAATGGCATGATCTTGGCTCACTGCAACCTCCACCTCCGGGTTCAAGTGATTCTCTTGCCTCAGCCTCCCAAGTAGCTAGGATTTCAGGTGCACACCACCATGCTTGGCTAATTTTTGTATTTTTTGTAGAGATGGGGTTTCACCGTGCTGGCCAGGCTGGTCTTGAACTCCTGACCTCAAGTGAACTGCCCACCTCGGCCTCCCAAAGTGTTGGGATTACAGGCGTGAGCCACTGCTCCGTTGACATTTTGAACCAGATGATTCTTTGTTGTGGGTTGTACTGTAAGTTGTAGGATATTTAGCAACATTCCTGGCCTCTACACATTAGATGTCAGTAGCAGCCCTCTCCCAACCCCTGTAGTGACAACCAAAAATGTCTCCAGACATTGCCAAATGTCCCTAGGAGGCAAAATCATCCCCTGACTGAAAGTCTACATAGGCTCACACCTAGAATCCTAGCACTTTTTTTTTTTTTTTTGAAACAGAGTCTTGCTCTGTCGCCAGGCTGGAGTGTAGTGGTGCGATCTCGGCTCACTGCAATCTCTGTCTCCCGGGTTCAAGCGATTCCCTTGCCTCAGCCTCCCAAGTAGCTGGGAGTACAGGCACCCAAGACCATGCCCGGCTAGTTTTTTGTATTTTAGTAGAGACGGGGTTTCACCATGTTGGCCAGGCTGGTCTCAATCTCCTGACCTTGTGATCCACCCGCCTCAGCCTCCCAAAGTGCTGGGATTACAAGCGTGAGCCACCACACCTGGCTGAATCCTAGCACTTTGGGAGGCCAAGGCAAGAGGACTGCTTGAGTCCAGGAGTTTGAGACAATCCTGGCCAACATAGTGAGACCCTATCTCTACCAAAAAAAAAAAAAAAATTAAAAACAGATTCTGTGTGTGTGTGTGTGTGTGTGTGTGTGTATACTTTTTTTTTTTTTTTTGAGCTGGCATCTCGCTCTGTTGCCCAGGCTGAAGTGCAGTGGTGCAATCCAGGCTCACCGCAACCTCTGCCTCCTGGGTTCAAGCAATTCTCCTGCCCCAACCTCCCAAGTAGCTGGGATTACAGGTGCCCACCTGCATGCCTGGCTAATTTGGTATTTTAGTAGAGATGAGGTTTTGCCAGGCTGGTCTTGACCTCCTGACCTCAGGTGATCCGCCCGCCTTGGCCTCCCAAAGTGCTGGGATTATAGGCATGGGCCACCTCATCCGGCCACATACATTTAAAAAATTGAGATATAATTTAAATACACTAAAACCTACAGATTTTAAGTACATAGTTGAATGAGTTTTGATAAATATATAAACCTACATAACTCTCACCCTAATCAAGATATGGGGCATTTCCTTCACCTCTCAAAAGTTCCCTTCTGCCCTTTTGCAGTCTGTCCTTGCCTCTCCTCCAGATTCCCATCTTAGGAGTTGATACGAATGGAATTGCAGGGTACATAACCTGTTATGTCTGGCTTCTTCCCTTCCTCATGCCATTTGTGTGATTCTTTCAGATTGGGATGTGTATCAGTGGCCTCATTCACTTACTTACTTATGTATTTATGTATTTATTTATTTGAGAGACAGATTCTT
Source organism: Pongo pygmaeus (assembly GCF_028885625.2). NCBI lineage: Eukaryota > Metazoa > Chordata > Mammalia > Primates > Hominidae > Pongo > Pongo pygmaeus. The sequence goes on from NC_072392.2 coordinate 93,688,871, forward strand.
GCTCTGTCACCCAGGCTGGAGTGCAGTAGCACGATCTTGGCTCTCTGCCTGCCAATTTCAAGCAATTCTCCTGCCTCAGCCTCCTGGGTAGCTGGGATTACAGGCACACGCCACCACGCCCAGCTAGCTTTGTATTTTTTGTAGAGATAGAGTTTCACCATGTTGACCAGGCTGGTCTTGAACTCCTGACCTCGTGGTCCGCCCACCTCAGCCTCCCAAAGTGCTGGGATTACAGGAGTGAGCCACCATGTCCAGCCTCATTCAATTATGTGTATGGCTGAGTAGTATTCCCTTGTTCAGATCCACCACCATTTGTGTACCTGTTCCCCAGCTGATGGATATTCAGTTTGTTTCCCATTTGGGGTGCTTATGAACAATGTCTTTGGGTGGCCATTTATTGTTACCCAGAGATCTAACTTTTGCAGACTGTGAATGCAGTGTAGGACTGGGGACCGTGGTGTGGCCAGTGCTCATGTTGTGTTGTAAAGTTGTGCCATCTATTTCTGGACCACTCTTGTTTTTTTGTTTTGTTTTGTTTTTTGTTTTTTTTGAGACGGAGTCTCGCTCTGTCACCCAGGCTGGAGTGCAGTGGCGCGATCTCGGCTCACTGCAAGCTCCACCTCCCTGGTTCACGCCATTCTCCTGACTCAGCCTCCCGAGTAGCTGGGACCACAGGCGCCCGCCACCACGTCAGGCTAATTTTTTGTATTTTTAGTAGAGACGGGGTTTCACCGTGTTAGCCAGGATGGTCTCCATCTCCTGACCTCGTGATCCGCCCGCCTCGGCCTCCCAAAGTGCTGGGATTACAGGCATGAGCCACCACACCTGGCCTTTTTTTGTTTTTTTGAGGCAGGTCTCACTCTGTTGCCCAGGCTGGAGTGCAGTGTCACAGTCACAGCTCACTGCAGGCTCAACTTCCTGGGCTCAAATGATCCTTGCACGTCAGTCTCCTGAGTAGCTGGCACCACAGTTGTGCACCATGCCTGGCTAATTATTTTTATTTTTAAATTTTTTGTAGAAATGGAGGCTCCCTGTGTTTCCCTGGCTGCTCTCAAACTCCTGGGCTCAAGTGACTCTCCCACCTTGGCCTCCCAAAGTGTTGGGATTACAGGCTTGGCCCAGACGACTCTTTAGGGGTACAAGGACGTGTCAGAATTGTCTCACTGGCAGTATTTACAACAAAGTTCTTCAGTGGGACCTCCTGGTTGAATCAAAGGGCCCAAGAGGAGCCTATTGTCAGTGAGATATAACTACTACATGATGTAGGGATTAAAGGAGCAGCTTCTCCTAAAAATATCACTCACAACTTAGAGGCAAAAGGCTCTTTTTTTTTGAGACGGAGTCTTGCTCTGTCACCCAGGCTGGAGTGCAGTGGCATGACCTTGGCTCACTGCAAGCTCTGCCTCCCGGGTTGACGCCATTCTCCTGCCTCAGCCTCCTGAGTAGCTAGGACTACAGGCACTCGTCACCACGCCCGGCTAATTTTTTTTTGTATTTTTAGTAGAGACGAGGTTTCACCGTGTTAGCCAGGATGGTCTCAATCTCCTGACCTTGTGATCCACCCATCTCGGCCTCCCAAAGTGCTGGGATTACAGGCGTGAGCCACCGTGCCTGGCCTAGGCAAAAGGCTCTTGCCGATGGAGCAAGCTGAACATGGGAACTGCCTGTTCAAGAATCAACGGTTCAGATAATTTCACCAGGCCTCACATTGCAAGTATCCTCAGTCCCGACCCTGAATGCCAGCCTCTGTCTTCATCCATTGCTATCTCCCTCCAAACCTTTCCCCTGTGTTATTCGAAGCCCATTATTTCTTTTTTATTATTTACTTTTTTCTCTTTTGAAAAAATTTTTAATATAGAAGGCATCTTGCTATGTTCCCCAGGTGGGTCTTGAACTCCTAGGCTCAAGCAATCTGCCCACCTCTGCCTCCCAAAGTGCGGGAATTACAGGCATGCAGGCGTAAGTCACCGGACCCAACTCCCTTTTTTTCTTTTCTTTTTTTTTTGAGATGGAGTCTTGCTTTGTCACCCAGGCTGGAGTGCAGTGGAGCTATCTTGGCTCACTGCAACCTCCACATCCCAGGTTCAAGTGATTTTCCCACCTCAGCCTCCCGAGTAGCTGGGATTACAGGTGCCCGCCACCATGCCCAGCTAATTTTTGTATTTTTGTAGAGACAGGGTTTCACCATGTTGGCCAGGCTAGTCTTGAATCCCTGAACTCAGGTGATGCACCCACCTCGGCCTCCCAAAGAGCTGGGCTTACAGACGTGAGCCACTGCACTCAGCCTACTCCTGTTACTTTTAAACAAATGACTAGGTCGAAAAGATGGCTGCCAGGTGCGGTGGCTCACGCCTGTAATCCCATCACTTCGGGAGGCCAAGGTGGGTGGATCACGAGGTCAGGAGTTCGAGACCAGCCTGACCAACATGGTAAAACCCTGTCTTTACTAAAAATACAAAAATTAGCTGGGCATGGTGGCACACGCCTGTAATCCCAGATACTTGGGAGGCTGAGGCAGGAGAATCGCTTGAACCCTGGAGGCAGAGGTTGCAGTGAACCGAGATTGCACCACTGCACTCCAGCCTGGGTGATAGAGCGAGACTCAGTCTCAAAAAAAAAAAAAAAAAAAGAAAGGTGCAATGAGGAAGGATGCTCAGGCTGGGGTGTGGGAGGACCTTGCCCTGCTTGCGTGTGATTCTGCACATCATTCGTGGCTCAACAGCCTGAATGAGTCCTGCTGGATCACTCTCGTTTCTGACTCACTTCTCATATCTCTGTTTAGATGAAGGGAAATCTTATAGATAAACAAGAATGTTTTGTCGCTGATGCTTTGTCCAGTACTATGCTCTAAATTGGCCTTGACCAGGTAATCTGGAGCTGGCAGAGGTAGCTTCTGTCATTGTAACTCAGATGATATGAGATCTGAGGTGCAGAAATCGAGTTATCCCTTCTTCCTTCACCCTAAACCTTAACTCCAACCACTAGACTGTGTCTGTTCTACCTGCTAACTATCTCTTGAACATATTTATTCTTTTTTTTTTTTTTGTGAGATAGAGTCTTGCTCTGTCACCCAGGCTGGAGTGCAGTGGCGCGATCTTGGCTCACTGCAACCTCCGCCTCCTGGATTCAAGTGATTCTCCTGCCTCAGCCTCCTGAGTAGCTGGGACTACAGGCGTGCACCACCATGCCCTGCTAATTTTTGTATTTTTTGGTAGAAACAGGGTTTCACCATATTGGTTGGGCTGGTCTCGAACTCCTGACCTCAGATGATCTGCCCACCTCAGCCCCCTAAAGTGCTGTGATTACAGGCGTGAGCCACCGTGCCCAGCAGTGTTAGTGTATTTTATGTGTGGCCCAAGACATTTCTTCTTTCAACATGGCCCAGGGAAGCCAAAAGATTGAACACTCCTGAGCTAAGGGAAATGGCATGTGAGGCTGGAGGGGAAGGGATTGAGAACACAGATGGGGAAAAGGAGGAAAAGACTGTCTTCCTGCAGGAACATAGGGAAAGAGAAGTGGATGAAGTAGATGAGAAATCTCCAAGGGAAGGCCTTGGTCTTCTTCTCATTAGAATCATCTTGGTACAGAAAGACACGGGAAGCTTCAGAAAAATGAAGAAGGATTGGTACAGCTGCTTGGGGTTGCTAGACAACCAACAAGACATGGTTAAGGGACCTCAGATCTGCAAAGCTAATTCAGGGTGAATTTAGAGTGGGTACATTGGCATGTTCTGGCTTGAGTGATTTGATTTACTCCTTTAGCAAAATTTTATGGCTGAGGGGACTGACAGAGGAAGTGGTCAGGCAGATGGAGAGTTGCACAGCCCTTGAAACTAGCAGGCATTCAGCGCAATTTCATTGAGTGATACTCATAAAACCCAGTGGAACTGAAAAACCAGTGTGGCCAGAGGGGGCTGAGAGGTTCAAAGTGAAGTGACTATGCTACATTTGTTAATCTTCCAAAGGCAGCCAACTAGATCTTAAGGGGTCAAGTGGAAAGACGAAAGATATAGGCAGCCTGCTAGCTCAATTCAACAAATGTTAATGGATACAAGGCAGCAAGTAAGGTGCTGTGGAAACTGCTAAGATAAGCCAGCTGCCTGCAGGGAGTTTGAGGTCTTACAAAAAGAGCAATGCTGTATAAAGCAGACTTTTGCAAAGGTGGCAATGCAGACACAGAGAAGGAGGCCCAGCATTATATATAGAGAGAGTCAATGACTTAAACCCAGGGAAAGGCTGGGAGTGGTGGCTCACACTTGCGATCCCAGCATTTTGGGAGGCTGAGGCAGGAGGATTGCTTGAGGCCAGGAGTTTGGGAATAACCTGGGCAACATAGCAAGACCCCATCTCTATAAAAAATAAAAAAGTTAGCTGGGTGTGGTGGTTCACACCTGTAGTCCTAGCTACTCAGGAGGCTGAGGTGGGAGGATTGCTTGAGCCCAGGTGTTTGAGGCTGCAGTGAGCTATGATGGCACCACTGCACTTGCCAGACTGGGTGACAGAGTGAGACCCTGCTCTAAAAATAAATAAATACGTACATACATACAAGAAAAAATAAAAGTCAAGGAAGGTAGCATTTGAGGTGGGCCTTTAGGTTGAGTAAGTATTTATTTGCATGCTGGCTTTACTGTTAAGAAAGAACCGTCAGGCTGGGTGCGATGGCTCACGCCTGTAATCACAGCACTTTGGCAGGCCGAGGCAGGTGGATCACCTGAGGTCAGGAGTTTGAGACCAGCCTGGCCAACATGTTCAAACCCTGTCTCTACTAAAAATTATCTGGGTATGGTGGCAGGCACCTGTAACCCCAGCTACTCAGGAGGCCGTGGCGAGAGAATCACTTGAACCCGGGAGGTGAAGGTTGCAGTGAGCCGAGATCAAGCCATTGCACTCCAGCCTAGGCGACAAGAGCGAAACTCCGTCTCAAAAAAAAAAAAAAAAAAAAAAGGAAAGAAAAGAAAAAAAGAAAGAACCTTTAAAGCAAAGCATAGGGAACCATGTGACGAAGGAGCAGAGGTGGAAAGGTCTCTGTCACGTTTAAAGAATGGTGGTTAATCTATGTGGCTGCAAAAATAGTTTAGCCTGTGGGGAGTTGGACCTGCAAATGTATGTCTGAGGCAATTTATGAAGGACTTTGAACATCAGGCAGAAAGATTTGGACCTATTTGCAAAGGTGAACTATCAGTTTCTGCGTACAAGGTGGTGACATGATTCTTACGGTGTTTTAGGCAACAGCTGAACTGGGTCATACAAGATTAGTTAATAAAATGCCATCTTCTTGTCCAGCTGAGAAAGGGATTTTAATTATGTAATTAAATTCATGAATGTGGGAAGGGGCTCTTACTTTCACAAGGCCAACCTCAGCTCTTTCCCAATTTTATAAACAAGTTTTTTTTGTTTTTTTGTTTTTGTTTTTTTTAAACAAGCCTTCCAGACTTAGATCTCTGGGAAAAGAGAAGTAAATACTGACACAGGCTTGCTTTGTTTTCCCAAGAGAGGTCTCCCAGGCGATTTCTCTAATTACCTAGAAAAAAAAAATTAACTTGTTTTTCCCTTTAGATTTCAGCCGAGCTGGAAGTGGGAGGGGGGAATTGCAGTATTGCCTTAGATTTTCTAGATTTGGTTTGGACGCAATATTCATCCTGAGGGAGTCCCTCCAAGGCCTCTCGGAGCAGGGAGCCTCTAGGCATTTGTTCAAGGCAACAAGGAGGGAGCTTAGAAGAACTTAAGAGAGGCGGGGAGCTCTGCAAAGGGCTTATTTTAAAAAGAAAGGGAAAAAATGGGGGGCCCGCCGTCTATCTTTTTAGAATAATTCTGTAGGAAAACGAATCGGAGGTAAAGCCGTGCCCTCTGGTCAGGGTTTCTGGACTAGAAACTGCCTGAGCTTTACGCACAAGAAAGGACAGTGGCTCTTCACTCTCCCGGCCGCATCACTCGGCACCTAATTCCGCCAGGCTCCCAGAGGGGCGGTTGCAGCTACAGCCTAGCACGCCGCCTAGCCAATAAGAAGCCAGAATTCTCCCCCATTCTCAAATCCTGACCAATCGGTGGCCTGAACTTTAGCTCTCTGCCCGGCGCCTCTGTTGTCCGGAAGGGAGGCAAGCCCCCTTAGAGTTGCCAGTAACGGACATGGCTGCGGCCCCGGGAGGAGGGGACGTGAAGTGAGGAGGGGGTTGGGAGGGGAGAGGACGCGGGCGAGGAAGACCGGCCCCGGGGCCCCGGTAAGTACGAGAAGGCCCGTGGCCCGAAAGTGGGGAGCAAGGGGGCATGGGGCTCGGCCTTGCGCGTCCTTTGGATTCTTGGCCAAGGAAAGGGGAGTCTGGGGTCTGCACCCAGAGAACGGCCTGAGGGGTGCCTCCTGAGAGGGGAGTCCAGGGACTGACTCTAGTCTCCAGCTCTTGACCATTGCCTTCCCGAGTCTTCAGACTCTTGCTCTCAGCCCTGGATTGGTCCATTGTGGGGTCTCTCGCCCGAAATAAAGCCTCTCGCCAACAAAGAATCCCTGCCCCAGTCTGTCGTGCCTGGGCGCTGGCCCAGAGGACTCCCAACGCCGACGCCCTGAGTATTTATTTCGAGGCCCCTGGGAGTCCTCATGCCCTGACCTAAATAAAGACCGTTGTCCCGCCTGCGCGCGCTCTCCGCAGCCGCCCGGGGTCCTCGCGCGGCCGTCCCCAGCTGGATGGAGCCAGCCGAGGGGCTCCTGGAAGCCTTCTCTGATCTTGCAGTTTGGAGCGTGCTTTTTTTTCGTTCCGCCTTTCCAGAAGCGTTTTCAGCCTCATCAGAAGCTCACCATCCATGCCATCGGATAAAGTGACTCCTGTGGAATGCCCTCGTTTCTGTGCCGCACACCCCTGGAGCCCAGGTCTCCTGGTTCCTAGCATGCCACGATGTGGCCCCTGCCCGCTGCCCAGCGCCAGATGCAAGCAAAGCCCTGCTCTTTCATTGGTGTGTCACCGCGGGCTGCACTTTGGCGTTGCCTTGGTCACGTGCTGCTACATCCCACCCTCTCTCCTGAGTTTTTCGGTGGCTCTTGAGGGAAAAAAGGAGGGAGCTCGTTATGGAATCTGTTTTCTTTCTGGTATGTGGGTGTGTGCATTGGAGAGAAGGATGGTTTTCTCATGATTTATCCAAGATGCTCAGCTTTAGTGACATAGTTGTTATTCCGCAGGTAATCTTGGAAGATGGAAGCAGGGAGGGGGCAGTTTTAACATTTCCATTTCGCAGATGTGGAGATTGTTCGGAGAGGCAAGGCCAGGGTCACCTAGAGCCAAACTAGAATCCGAAAGTCCAGGGGCTTGAGTTCTTTATCCACTAGACCTAGTTGTTTCCTAGGTGTGACCAGAGGAGATCAAGTTCCCTGACTCCCCTGAGCTCTTGCAGGGTGGCTCTGGGCATTAAAAGCGATGGGCATTAAAAGTAGGATCCTCCTGTGCTTCCTGGCAATTACTAGGGTCTTCATGCCTGATTTGCATTCATTAATTTTAAGAAGCCAGCAGGTAGTTCTCTGGCAGACTTCTCGTATTAATATTTATTGTAGTCTCTGTCTGTATTGGGGGCATAAATTATTTTAGTGATTCTCAGGGCAGCGAGAGGCAGAGTAGGAGGAAGGTATGCCTCTTCCTTGGTTTTTGGGAACCATTACAGTGTCATTCGAGATGTTATTAACAGGAACGCGTTGCGTACAGGAACAGCGTGGAGGCAGAAAAAGATTGAAAGCCATCGAGGAGAGAAGAAATGGCACTGTGGTATCTCTTTATAGTACTTTTGGCAAAAGAAGAGCTGATCTTGGTATTCTAAAGAGGTAGTTTAAAAAAAATGTTAGATCCTGAGGCAGAACTAAAAGAATACAAATAAATAAAAAAATTTAAAGCAATGGCACTAGTAAGCTTCAAAAGAGTCAAAATAATGCCTGTAATCCCAGCACTTTGGGAGGCTGATGTGGGAGGACTGCTTGAGCCCAGGAGTTTGAGATCAACCTGGGCAACACACTGACAAGAAAACCAAAAAAAATTAGCTGGGCATGGTGGCATGTGCCTGTGTTCCCAGCTACTTGGGAGGTGGATGCCAGAGGATCGCTTGAGCCCAGAAGTTCGAGGCTGCAGTGAGCCGTGATCATGCCACTCCACTCACTCCAGCCTGGGCAACAGAGCAAGACTCTGTCTCCAAAAAAAAAAAAAAAAAAAGAGTCATGGAATCAAAAAGTTTGAAAATCACTGTAAAGATCAGAGCACATTAAAATGTAGACTATGGTTAACCCTAGAACAGGAGACAGCATGTTCAGATAAAATCCTCAAACATTGCAAGTCTTAGCTGCTATGTTAGCTCTAACTTTCTTGCTCACTTGTTCTCTTTGTCAAAATTGCAAACAGGGAAACTGGTGGATACTGGGGAGTAATGCATTGACCAGGGAAGTGAAGTACAAACCATCTTCTTCATCATCAGCCCCCAAAGAATTGAGAGTTAACTGCCCTTGAACCACCAGACCACCATGCCCCTTGTTTGTGGTGACTTGACCTCAGATGAGACTGGGAGAGCCAGGCCTGGACAGTGAAATGGAAGACAAACCCTATGGCATTTCTATTTTGAGAAGTTGCTAGGTAGTGCCAGCTCCTAGTGCTGAGAACCAGCCTTTTGGAAACCTTAACTCCTGTAGAAACTAATGAGAAATGAAGGTTGTGATTGTCCTGTTCCTCCCTGCTGCTCTCTCCCTAAGTTGGGCTTGAGAAACAGTTTCTACAGGAGAGGGAGGAGTCCTAATGTAAATACTACCTACACCCAAGGCTTTATGTATTTAGCTTAATCTGATGAATCAAGTTGAACTCGTACCATAGCAGTCCAAGCCTGAACGCCACAAAGCCTTTAAGTCCATTCCTGGTGTTCAAGTGAGAAGGTTCCGGGTCAGGCGTGGCACTGGTTGGTAAATATGTGTCAATATTTCTTATCTTACTACTGTGTTAGTGTTGTTTTTACGATGGTGTCTTTCTTTACCAAAATGATAGGATTAAAAATGTTGTTTAAAGCCCGTTTCCAAGCAGGCCTGGGTTTGTTTATAGCAGCACAGGTGAACTAGAGGGTAGGCTATGGCTGAAACAGGAACGCTTTTCTTCCGAGCAGACCCGCCAGCCAGAATGTGTGGTTTGGTGATCAGGGGTTTGTGTAATAATAAGCTTTGCCTGTGGCCGCTGAGACGGCAGTAAACAGTATGGGCCACATGGCATGACAAGTAGGTTAAGGGCCAGATTTAGACACTGATGGCCTGCGTAAGGAGAAGCAAACAACACACTGCTTGCTTTGGGTTTCTCTATCTCCCAAGGCCAGAAGTGATGGGAGAGGGGTGAGGGGTGTCAGAGAGAAGAACCTTGAAAGGCTTAGAGTGGTATTTGAGGAACCAGAAATTTTAGTGTACTATAATTAAATGAACCCAATTTTCTTAACTTCAAGGGCTTCTTGAAAAATAGATTCATGGTACCAGTCTTGCTTGGTAGGGAGGTGAACAGAAAAATACTGGGAAACACTTAAAAAAGATGTATGCTGGACAGAGACTCAAAGGTGTACTCAAAGAGCGTAAACCTTCATTACGTTGACATGAGAGCCAAGTGGGGAATGTTGCTTAGCTATAAGGCAGAGCCTATTGCAAAATCAGAATCAGGAGTTGCTGATTTTTTTTTTTTTTTTTTTTTGGAGACAGAATTTGCTCTGTAGCCCATGTTGGAGTGCAGTGGTGTGATTATGGCTTACTGCAGCCTTGATCTTTTGGGCTCAGGTGATCCTTCCACCTTAGCCCCCTGAGTAGCTGGGACCACAGGCACATGCCACCACACCTGGCTAATTTTTGTATTTTTTACAGAGACGGGTTCTTGCCCTGTTGCCCAGGCTGGTCTCAAACTCCTGTGCTCAAGGGATCTACCTGCCTCGACCTCCCAAAGTGCTGGAATTACAGGCATGAGCCGCCTTGTCAGGCCAGAAGTTGCTGATTTTTAAAATTACGGGGTAAAAAATACATAGTATAACATTTTCCATTGTAACCAGGTCTGTGGCATTAAGTACATTTGCATTGTTGTGCAACCTTCATCACCATCCATCTCCAGAACTTTCTTATTTTCCCAAACTGAAATTCTGTCTCCATTAAACATTTAACTCCCCATTTCCCCTTGCTCCCACCCCTGGCAACCATCTTTCTACTTTCTGTCTCTGTGATTTTGACTATTCTAGAAACCTCATATAAGAGGAATCATACAACATTTGTCCTTTTGCGATTGGCTTTTTTTTGAGACAGAGTTTTGCTCTATTGCCCAAGGCTGGAGTGCAGTGGTGTGGTCTCAACTTACTGCAATCTCCGCCTCCCGAGTTCAAGCAATTCTCCTGCCTCAGCCTCCCGAGTAGCTGGGGATACAGGTGCACACTACCGCGCCTGGCTAATTTTTGTATTTTTAGTAGAGCCGGGGTTTCGCCATGTTGGCCAGGCTGATGTCGAACTCCTGACCCTGGGTGATCCGCCTGCATCGGCCTCCCAGAGTGCTGGGATTACAGGCGTGAGCCACCGTGTCCGGCCTGAAGTTGCTGATCTTTTAAAGACATATTGGATACATTCACATGGTTTGAAAATCAAAGGGCACAAAAGTATATGTATTCAAGGGCAGAAAAAAGTATAAAAAAGAATTTTTTTAAAAAAGTATATATAGTAAAAATTCTCCTTCCTTCTCCCAACCATTCCCTAGCCACTCAGTTCCAATTTATTAATTTTTCCTTTTGTGGATTATGCTTTTGGTACTGAATCTGAGAAATGTAACCCACAGTAGGCCAGGCGCAGTGGCTCACGCCTGTAATCCCAGCACTTTGGGAGGCTGACGTGGGCGGATCACGAGGTCAGGAGATCGAGACCATCCTGGATAAGATGGTGAAACCCTGTCTCTACTAAAAATTAGCTGGGCGTGTTTGCAGGCGCCTGCAGTCCCAGCTACTTGGGAGGCTGAGGCAGGAGAATGGCGTGAACCCGGGAGGCGGAGCTTGCAGTGAGTCGAGATCATGCCACTGCACTCCAGCATGGATGACACAGCAAGACTCCGTCTCAAAAAAAAAAAAGAAAAGTAACCCACAGTCACAAAGATTTTTTCCTATCTCCTATATAAGTTTTACAGTTTTTTTGTTTTGTTTTGTTTGTTTTTGTTTTTTTTTGAGACAGAGTCTTGCTCTGTCGCCCAGGCTGGAGTGCAGTGGCACGATCTCGGGTCACTGCAACCTCCGCCTCCTGGGTTCACGCCATTCTCCTGCCTCAGCCTCCTGAGTAGCTGGGACTACAAGCGCCCGCCACCACGCCCGGCTAATTTTTTGTGTTTTTAGTGGAGATGGGGTTTCACCATGTTAGCCAGGATGGTCTCGATTTCCTGACCTCGTGGTCCACCTGCCTCTGCCTCTGAAAGTGCTGGGATTACAGGTGTGAGCCACCGCACCCAGCCTATAAGTTTTACAGTTTTACATTTAGGTCTATGATCCATTTTGAGTTAATTTTTGTACATGGTACAAGCAATATTTCCAAGTTCTTTTTTTCTTTTTGCATCTGAATATTTAATTGTTCCAGCACCATTTGTTGAAAAGACTGTCCTTTCTCCACTGAATTGCCTTTCATCTTTCTCAAAAGTCAATTAAACATATATGCCTGGATCTGTTTCTGGCACTCTCTAATACCAGGTTATAATACGACATTGCTTTATTGTTGTTGTTGTTTTGAGACAGAGTCTCACTCTGTTGCCTAGGCTGGAGTGCAGTGGTGCAATCTCGGCTCACTGCAACCTCCACCTCCTAGGTTCAAGGGATCCTCCTGCCTTAGCCTCCAAGTAGCTGGATTTACAGGTGCACACTACCACGCCCAGCTAATTTTTTGTGTTTGTAGTAGAGACAGGGTTTCACCAGGTTGGCCAGGCTGGTCTCGACGTCCTGACCTCAAGTGATCTGCCTGCCTCAGCCTCCCAAAGTGCTGGGATTACAGGCGTGAGCCACCATGCCCGGCTCCACATTGCTTTAATTACTGTAGCTTTATAAGGCTTGAAATTAGGTGGTGAAAGTCTTCCAATTTTGTTATCTTGGCATATTCTGATTTGAATGTCTTTTTTTTTTTTTTGAGATGGAGTCTTGCTCCATTGCCAGGCTGGAGTGTAGTGGCACGATCTCGGCTCACTGCAACCTCTGCCTCCTGGGTTCAAGCAATTCTCCTGCCTCAGTCTCCCAAGTAGCTGGGACTACAGGCGTGCGCCACCATGCCCGGCTGATTTTTGTATTTTTAGTAGAGATGGGGTTTCATCATGTTGGCCAGGATGGTCTCGATTTCTTGACCTCGTGATCTGCCAGCCTCGGCCTCCCAAAGTGCTGGGATTACAGGCGTGAGCCACCACGCCTGGCCTGAATGTCTCTTATAAGCAGAGTTGAGCATCTTTGCATATGGAGAAACTATTGGATTTTTTGGTTTCACATTCTCTCAGGGTTAGAATTGTCTTCCTACCCTCCACCTCATGTATTAATTATCTCCGTAATTTCTCAGCCTCTGCTTGGTTCCCTCTAGTGATGGGAGCTCATTGCTTCACAGGGCAGCCTATTCCACTTTTAAAAATATATAGTTCTAAGGCTGGGCATGGTGGCTGACACCTGTAATCCCAGCACTTTGGGAGGCCAATGTGGGAAAATCGCTTGAGGCCAGGAGTTCGAGACCAGCCTGGTCAACATAGTGAGACCCCCATCTCTATTAAAAAAATTAAAAATATACAGTTCTAGGCTTGACTCAGTGGCTCATATCTGTAATTCCAGCACTTTGGGAGGCTGAGGTGGGAGGATTTGCTCAAGCCCCAGAGTTCTAGACCCATCTGGGCAACATAACAAGACCTTGTTTCTACAAAAAAAAAAAAAAAAAAAAAAAAAGCTGGTCATGGTGGCATGTGTCTGTGGTCCCAGCTACTCGGGAGGCTGAAGTGGAAAGATTGAGCCCGGGAGTTTGAGACTGCAGTTGCAGTGAGCCATGATCATGCCACTGCACTCCAGCCTGGGCAACAGAATGAGAACATGTCTCCAAAAGTAAAAAAAGTAAAAAAAGTAAAAAAAAAAAAAAAAAAAAAAAAAAAATATATATATATATATATATATATATATATACAGTTTAAATTATATACAAAGATACTGTACATTTTAAGTCTCAGTCTACCTCTTATAGCATCCTAGTTCCTGTTTTGGGGCCTCCCAGAGTAAGCCTGGCCCTTCTCACTGCTTGTAACCATTATACCTTTCCAGCCCTGCTTGCACCCGAAGTATGTTTTTGGGGTACTGGCTAAGCATCTTCAGTTCTTTCTGCCATTTCTCACTTCTTAGTTTCTCCAGCCTGGTTGCTGCTCTCTGAAAGGTTCTAGTTTTGTTAGTGTCCTTCTTAAAGTGTGTGATGCACAACTGAACAAGATATTCCAGGTATGCTCTGATGTGTACAGAAATCAGACTTCCTCGTCTCTTGTTAGGGACATGGGATGTCTGTTAATGCAGCCTAAATGTGAATGAGCTTTGAGTGAGCATACACTCATATTGAAATTGCATCTAACTAAGCCATTTGTGGTAGTTTTATACAGTAGTTTTTGAACCTAAGTGCAGGACTTAATATTTTTTCCAGTTAAACTGAACCCCTTTGATTTGGCCCATCACTTCAGCCTGTTGAGAGCTTCTTGGATTTTGATTTTGATCTCCTTTCCAGGTTTATGCTATCCAAGAATTTGATTAGCATACCAACTGTTTCCTCACCCAAGTCATTGATAAAAATATTGACTATAATGCCACCAAGGTTGGAATCCTACAGCGTGCTGTTAAAAACTTCCCTCCAGCTTAACACAGATCTATCAATTAGTACCCTGTGGGCACAACTATTAAACTGAATACAGATCCACCTAACCGCATTTTTGGTGTGTTAGGCATGGCTAGCTTACAAGCACAGCTAATGAAGATTGTGCTAGAAGGGATTAGAAGGACGGCCAACTCCTCATCTTGCCCTCAACCTGAGCCTCGGGCTCCCACTTAGTTCTTTTTGACCTTGTTTCTGACCTTGGCAGCAGGAGGCATCCACCCCTTTGTCTTCATGGCTACTGTTGCCACCTTTGTCTAGATACTTGGCATGGCAAACCAAGATTACCGTCATTTTCTTCTAACTCTTCTGCCTATAATTTCTTTCCTTTTCCCTCTGATCCATTTTCTACCCTCTTAAAATACTGAGAACGGCCTGGGCAACATAGACCCTGTCTCCAGAAAAAATTGTCAGGCGTAGTGGCACATACCTGTGATCCCAACTACTCGGGAGGCTGAGATGGGAGGATCACTTGAGCCTGGGAAGTTGAGTTGCAGTGAGCTGTGACTGCACCACTGTACTCCAGCCTGGGCAATAGGGTGAGGCCTTGTCTCAAAAAAAACAAACAAACAAACCTGGGGCTACTCAGAAACCCAGACTCTTCAGTGACTCCTCAGAGCCTCTCCATTTTGGCCCCTTATCCCTGTGTATTTTTTCATTTTCTTTCTTTCTTTTTTTTTTTTTTTTTGAGACGGAGTTTCACTCTTGTTGCCCAGGATGGAGTGCGATGGCATGATCTCAGCTCACTGCAACCTCCGCCTCCTGAGTTCATGTGATTCTCCTGCCTCAGCCTCCCACGTAGCTGGGACTACAGGCGCAGTCGGCTGATTTTTGTATTTTTAGTGGAGATGGGGTTTCTCCATGTTGGTCAGGCTGGTCTTGAACTCCCAACCTCAGGTGATCTGCTGACCTCGGCTTCCCAAAGTGCTGGGATTACAGGCATGAGCCACTGCACCCGGCTGTTTTTTTTGTTGTTGTTAGAGACAGGGTCTCCCTCCGTTTCCCAGGCTGGAGTGCAGTGGCATGATCATAGCTCCCTGCAGCCTTGAACTCCTGGTCTCAAGATCCTCCTGCCTCAGCCATATTCTCAGTCTTTTTCATTGTAGTCATTCTAATGGGTGTGTATTGGTCTCTCGCTGTGGTTTTAAATTTTTTTGTAAGACAGGGTCTTGCTATGTTGCCCAGGCTAGTCTCCAACTCTTGGCCTCAAGTCATCCTCCCCAGTCAGCCTCCCAAAGTGCTGAAATTGCAGTCGTGAGCCACCATGCCTGACCTTCTCATTGTGGTTTTAATTTTTGTTTCCCTACTAATTAATGTTGTTGACCATCTTTTCATATTCATATTGGCTGTTTATATATCTTGTGAAATGTCTGTTCAAATCTCTGCCTGTTTATTGTTTATTTATTTATTATTATTATTTTTTTAAGACAAGGTCTCACTTTGTTGCCCAGGCTGGAGTACAGTGGCGAGATCATGGCTCACTGCAGCCTCCAACTCTTGAGCTCAAGTGATCCTCCTGCCTCAGCCTCCCAAGTAGCTAGGACTGCAGGTGTGTGCCACCATGCCTGGCTGAAATCTTTGCTGATTTTAAAATTGGGTTGTTGGTCTTGTTACTGAGCTGTAAGAACTATATATATATATATATATATTTTTTTTTTAATCCCAAAGACTTCAAAACTACTTTTGCTTTTTGAGATGTGATTTTGGTATGGTATGTTGCTCAGGCTAGACTCAAACTCTTGGCCTCAAGTGATCTGTCTGCCTCAGCCTCCCGAAGTGCTAGGATTATAGCATGAGCCACTGTGCCCAACTCCAATTTTTTTATGGCATATTTTGAAGAGTGGAAATTTTTTTTTTATTTTTATGGAACAATTTATCAGTTGTTTTCTTTTATTTATTTGTTTGTTTTTTAGAGGCAGGGTCTCACTCTGTTGCCTAGACTGGAGTGAAGTGGCACAATCATAGTTCACTGTAACCTTCAACTCCTGGGCTCTAGTGATTCCCCTACCTCAGCCTCCCAAGTAGTTAGGACTACAGGCATGTTCCACCAGACCTGGCTAAAGTTGCTTTCTTTTATGGTTTATGTTTTTTATGTTTTAAGATATCTTTGCTTATCCCAAAGATAAGCAAAGATTCCTTCCCCCACCCCTCCTGCATATTTTCTTCTGGAAGTATTATAGTTTTAACCTTTATGTTTAGATGTGTGATCGGTTTTAAGTTAATTTTTGTATATGGTATGAAGTAAGGGTCAATATATGTGAATCTAGTGCTAGACTCTCTATTCTGTCCCATTGATTTGTATGCCTCTCCTTGTATTAGTACCACATGTTTTGATTACTGTAGCTGTATGTTAAATCTTCAAATCAGGTAGTGTAAGTCCTCAGAATTTGTTTCTCTTTACAAAATTGTTTTGCCTATTCTAGGTCCTTTATCTTTCCATCCAAATTTTAGAATCAGCTTGCCAATTTCTATGGAAGTCCCAGCTGGGACTTTGATTAAGATTGTATTGAGAGGCTGGGTGCGGTGGCTCATGCCTGTAATCCCAGCACTTTGGGAGGCCGAAGCAGGTGGATCACCTGGGATCAGGAGTTCAAGACCAGCCTGGCCAACATGGTGAAACCCCATCTCTACTAAAAATACAAAAAATTAGCAGCAAGAGTGGGAAAAAGAAAGATTGTATTAAATCTATAAATTCGGGGATAATTGCCATCTTAATACTGAGCCTTCCAATCCATGAATATTGTATATTTCCCTATTTATTTAAGTCTTCTTTAATTTTTCTCAGCAGTGTACAGGTCTTACATATATTTTTATTAGAATAATTTCTAGGGTTTTTTTTTTTTTTTTTTTTTTTGAGACTGAGTTTTGTTTTTGTCACCCAGGCTGGAGTGCAATGGCGTGATCTCGGCTCACTGCAACCTCTACCTCCCGGGTTCAAGTGATTCTCCTGCCTCAGCCTCCCAAGTAGCTGATATTACAGGCACCCACAACCATGCCTGGCTAATTTTTGTATTTTTAGTAGAGATGGGGTTTCACCATGTTGTCCAGGCTGGTCTGGAACTCCTGTCCTCAGGTGATCCACCCACTTCAGCCTCCCAAAGTGCTGGGATTACAGGTGTGAGCCACCACACCTGGCCATGCTGTTTTTATACTGTTATAAATGATATTAAAATTTTTATTTTCTGATATTTGATTATAGTATATAGAAATATATTTATATTTTGTATTTTGATCTTATATCCTGCAACTTTGAACTTTTATTTGTTTTAGTATCTTATTTGTGGATTCCTTGGTATTTTCTCCATATACAATTGATCTTGTCTTCTGCAAATAAAGACAGTTTCACTTATTTCTTTCCCATCATTATGCCATCCATTTATTTTTCTTCCACCTTGCTTTTGAGTCCTTATTCTTCACCTAAGTGGCACTCGGTTCATATTTTTTGCTTGCTGCTGATAGTAATGGTAGTTGTTTATTGAGTACCTACTATATGTCAAATATTATACTAGACTCCCTGCATATACTATTTTTCATAATTCTATAGCTCCTCTGTGAAATAGATATTGTCATTTCCATTCTATGAACAAAGACACTGAGGCTCAGAGGGACAAATAATTTGCCAAGGTCATTGGCGTTTGAGACATACTGGAGCTGGGATTTGAACCCAGGGATATTTGGCTTTGAATCCTGTGCTTTTTTTCACAATGGGCTAGGAGCAGAACTGGCCCTTTAAGGACCCTGCTACGGGTTTCAGAGCAGACAGTTAAGAATGGCTGTCTCCCAGAATCCCATGTATGGAATGATGGGAAAACAGAGACTCTTAGAAAAATGTCCTGTTCCTGGCTGCCCTCTCTGTACTGCTGTGGTTCCAGCTGGCCACAGAGTGATTTTGCTTTTGCAGCGTTGGCAGAAGGAGTTAACAGGCACAGTCCCCATCTGGCTCCTGGTGTTTTTCCCTGTGTGGCAACGATCTTATCCAGCCCCTCCTGGGATGGGGTGTCATGGGGACCTCGAGCTGCAGTCGTAAACAGGACTGGGGCAGCCTGAGTCAGACAGTGGCCTTGGGGAGGAGTGGATTTGGTCCCTCAGGATCCCATTTCAGTTGGCTGCCAAAGACTGAATGTCACTGCATTGCAAGGCCACTTCCAGCATCACTGTCTGTATCTGAGCCTTTGAGACTGGCTCAGCTTTGAAAGGCAGGGGTGGGAGAGACGTGGTTGCTCAGCCTAGGGCACCAGCATGGGTGCCACCTTGAGAGGAATTGGGCGGGGTTTTCGAGTGGAGTTGGTGGCAGAACCTGGGCCTTCTGGTTGGGTCCTCCGGACACAGCTTTTATTGTTTCTTGACAGCTTTTTTCTGGGTAATTTCTCCTGGATTTCTGCCTGGCACCCCTTGACAAGGCTTGCTTCTGGCCCCCAAAAGAGCTGTCCTAGTCAGTAGGTTAGTGCTTTCTCCAAGAGGAGTCGCTTGGCATCAAACCAGATTACTCAGTGTCACTCTTTACTCAAACACACCCTGGTCTGAGATCATTAGAGTGACGGCTGCCAGGACGGGAGGGTGAGGGCTGGTGAGGGTAGGTGGGGAGGTAGGGCAAACCTCATTTTCCAGGTAACTAGCCCACTTTTGTCAGACCTGTTGTCAGATTGGGCTGCCCATCGTGTGTTCATCTGCCCAGGTGCCTGTTGAGCACTGCACTCAGCCACGTGAGGGGCTGTGGGCTTGCACATGCTGGTGAGTGTTGTGTCTGACTGCCAGCACGTGGAAAGAAGTCAGTGCCTCGTTCTGGAGATGCAGTGGACGTCCACCCTGCTGCTGTCCCAGCTGCCCCCTGATTATCCAACTTACATATCTAGATTTCACTTGATGTTAAGGCTAACCTTACCCTAAATTTTTTTTTTTTTGAGACTGAGTCTCACTCTGTCGCCCAACTGGAGTGCAGTGGCGCAATCTCAGCTCACTGCAACCTCTGCCTCCCAGGTTCAAGTGATTCTCCTGCCTTAGCCTCCTGAGTAGCTGGGATTACAGGCGCCCACCACCACGCCTGGCTAATTTTTGTATTTTTAGTAGAGATGGGGTTTCATCATATTGGCCAGGCTGGTCTGGAACTCCTGACCTCAAGTGATCTTCCTGCCTCGGCCTCCCAAAGTACTGGGATTGCAGGCGTGAGCCACTGTGCTCGGCCTTAACCCTAAATTTTTAAAATGCTGGCTGGGTACAGTGGCTCATGCCTGAAATCTCAGCACTTTGGGAGGCCGAGGCGGGCAAATCACTTGAGGTCAGGAGTTCATGACCAGCCTGGGCAACATAGCAAGACCCCATCTCTACCAAAAAAGTAGTGATAATAAATAAAAATGCCAGTAAATCCTTTGGGAGGCCGAGGTGGGCAGATTACTTGAGGTCAGAAGTTCATGACCAGCCTGGGCAGCATAGCAAGACCCCATCTCTACCAAAAAAGTAGTGATAATAAATAAAAATGCCAGTAAATCCTTTGGGAGGCCTAGGTGGGCAGATCACCTGAGGTCGGGAGTTTGAGACCAGCCTGACCAACATGGTGAAACCTCATCTCTACTAAAAATACAAAAATTAGCTGGGCGTGGTGGCACATGCCTGTAATCCCAGCTACTCAGGAGTCTGAGGCAGGAGAATCGCTTGAACCCAGGAGGCAGAGGTTGCAGTGAGCCGAGATCATGCCATTGCGCTCCATCCTGGGCAATAAGAGTGAAACTCCGTCTCAAACAAAAAAAAGCCAGTAAACCAATGCTTTTCCTGCATGCTGTAATTCAGTGATAAACAGAGTACATATGGAACAAAACACAGTGTGCCTTTGAAAATGAAGGTTGAGGCTGGGCACAGTGATTCACGCCTGTAGCCTGTAGTCCCAGAACTTTTAAGAGGCTGAGGTGGGGAGGATTGCTTGAGGCCACGAGGTCAAGACCAACCTGGGCAACATAGCAAGACCCTTTCTCCACACAAAATTAAAAAGAATAATAATAGGCTGGGCGTGGTGGCTCATGCCTGTAATCCCAGTACTTTGAGAGGCTGAGGCAGGCGGATCACTTGAGGTCAGGAGTTCAAGACGAGCCTGGCCGAGCGCGGTGGCTCACGCCTGTAATCTCAGCACTTTGGGAGGCCAAGACAGGCAGATCATGAGGTCAGGAGATCGAGACCATCCTGGCTAACACGGTGAAACCCCATCTCTACTAAAAATACAAAAAATTAGCTGGGCGTGGTGGCGGGCACCTGTAGTCCCAGCTACACAGGAGGCTGAGGCAGGAGAATGGCGTGAACCGGGGAGGTGGAGCTTGCAGTGAGCCGAGATCGCGCCACTGCACTCTAGCCTGGGCAACAGAGCGAGACTGTCTCAAAAAAATAAATAAATAAATAAAAAAAAGACCAGCCTGACCAACATGGTGAAACCCTGTCTCAACTAAAAATACAAAAATTAGCTGGGGATGCTGGTGCATGCCTGTAATCCCAGCTACTTGAGGGGCTGAGACAGGAGAATCACTTGAGCCCAGGAGGTGGAGGTTGCAGTAAGCAAAGGTCGCGCCACTGCACTCCAGCCTGGGCAACAGAGCGAGACTCCGTCTCAAAAAAAAAAAAAAAAAAAAGAAAGAAAATGAAGGGTGAAAGAGAGAAAGTTTGTACCCGTTCAGAATCCTCTCTGTAGCCCTCTCCCTCCTGGGCTCAGAGAGTGGAATTCATCTAGAGCTGACTGCCTGGGGGAGCTCTGCTGCTCGATGAGGCTGACTCCGTCTGATGGTCAGTGAGTCCAGTACTTTTCCGTGTACCATACTGTGGTTTAGATGATACTATTATGTTGGGAGGCTGAGGCGGGCAGATCACTTGAGGTCAGGAATTTGAGACCAGCCTGGCTAACATGGCAAAACCCTGTCTCTACTGAAAAATACAAAATTAGCTGGGCGTGGTGATGCATGTCTATAATCCCAGCTACCCGGAAGCAAGAGAATCGCTTGAACCCAGGAGACAGAGTTTGCAGTGAGCCGAGATCAGGTCACAGCACTTCAGCCTGGGCAACAGAGTGAGACTCTGTCTCAAAAAAAAAAAAAATGATGCTGTTGTGTTTCACAGTAGCTGCCTGTTCCAGCAACCTGAGTGATTTCTTTCTTCTTTTTCCCCAGATGTTGTGACTGTGACAGACTCACTGGGGTTTGTACATGCTGGGGAGGAGCCTTCCTTTCAGGGGTGACCACATTCATCTGGGCATGCCTGCAGTACTCTTGGCCCATGGACCTGAAGGAGAAGCACCTGGTAGGCCATATCCTATTACCTTATAGGTATTGTCTGTGTGTCTCTGTTGAACTCTTTCCTACTTGTTTTTGCCTGGGAGGTCCTTAACTGGGGGCTTTAAACAAAAGTTGAGAGAGGAGGCAAGGCTCTGAGTCTTGGGGGATGCGACTGTGACCTTTTGGCTGGGAAGCACGGACTCACCGAGCTATGAATAAAGGATGAAGGTGGACCTATTAACACAACCGCATGAGAGCAGGGTTTCTGATTTAGGTTGGCTCCAAGCCAGTCTTCCACTTCTTGCCCAGGGGTGTGTAATTTAGTTTGTTTGCCCTTTGCTAGGGCGATGTCCTAACCTGCTGAGCCATGCTGAGCATGGCTTCTTTACCTCTCTGTGGTTAAAGAAGAGCGCCCCAATCAGACTCCAAACACAGCTGCCTAATCAGCCGGTGGTGAGCAGCCAGGTGGCCTGGGCCATCCATAAGATCGGTCTTCTCCTCCCAGCCTGGCTTGGCCCAGCCTCCATGTACACTATCTTTGGATGGAGGTAGAGTTGTCAATCAGAAAACTCCTCTCCCTTGACAAAGACTTCCCCAGAAGTCCTTTTGTCTCTTACCTAGCTTCTGCCACACCTTCCTAATAGATCTTTCTGTTTTCTGTAATCCCAGCTACGTGGGAGGCTGAGGCAGGAGAATCGCTTGAACCTAGGAGGCAGAGGTTGCAGTGAGCAGAGAGTGCACTAGTGCACTCTCTGCTCATCAGCCTCCACATGGCTGCCACAAAACTGGTCAGTGGTTCCACACCACCTACTTAACCTTTAGTGTGTACAAAGCCCTCCAGAATCCTGCTCCTGCCCATGGATTTGGTGTTCCTAGCCTTCCTGCTTTGACTTTAGCACTAGTAATCACCTCTAAAATGCTTCCCACCCCTTTTCCTGGAAACTTCTTCTGTTCTTCCTTCAAGACCTAGTTTTGGCATCATTTTCTCCAGTTAAGTCCTCCTTCCTTCCAGAGGTCCTTCCTTTCAGCATTCGTAGTACCTCCACCATTGTACTCGCTATTCTATTGAAATTAACTCATCTCTTCCACTTCATCTCAATATCCTTAGCTCACAGCACCGAGCCTGGCATGTAGCAAGGGCTTAGTACATATTTATTGACCTGAACTTCTGAATAGTGATCTTCCTTCCAGGGAGATCTTGGGAAGGTCTGGAGAGGGGGCTGTGGGTTCACTCCCTAGGCCTCTGCTGGCACCAGGCTGGCTGACTGCTTTCTGTTCAGCTCCAGGCTTCCTGTGTCTCTGGACCAGCTGTGCAATAGGCTTCTGGAATTGAACTTGAAGCAGGTGTGCTTGGCCTCCTGTTCATAGCCACCTCTGGGTGCTCAGCAGATATCCACCCTAGCAGTGATTGGCACAGAGGGAAAGCTACACTTGCCTGTCTCCTAGCTGGGAGTAAGGCTGCTGCAAACAGCTGCAAGGGCTCTGTGCTGCTCAGTTCCAAGGAGCACATCCCCAGAGGCTCTGCTGTTATGCAATGCGGTGGCCTGCCTGGGTGAGGCTGAATCCCCCAAAAGAGAGGATGGTATTGTCTTCTGGTTCCAGCCAGAACCACTGAACACTAGTGCCTAGTGTATGGGGGAAACAAAGTTCTGTATTGAGGGGCTGGCTTCTCTCTCCAGCCTGAGGAAGAAGACTTGAGAACCCAGCTGGATAGCTCTCAGGGGCCATTTTTCCTGGAGGGTTTCTCTTTTTCCTCCTCCTCTTTCTGGATAGGTGAGCCCTGACCTGGAAAGCATCGTCAGTCATCCTTGGCAGTCACCATATTGTGGAATGGCAGCTTTGGGTTGGCAGAGCTTTAGGCACCACGGAGGTGGCCCCTGGCTTAGAGAGGCTTATTGTCTAGTAGAGGAATTGATAGTACAAGCAGGCTGGGCACAGTGGCTCACGTCTGTAATCTCAGCATTTTGGGAGGCCGAGGTAGGCAGATCACTTGAGGCTAGGAGTTCGAGACCGGCCTGGCTGACATGGTGAAACCCTGTCTCTACTAAAAATACAAAAATTAGCTGGGCATGGTGGCACGTGCCTGTAATCCCAGCCACTTGGGAGGCTGAGGCAGGAGAATCGCTTGAACCCAGGAGGCAGAGGTTGCAGTGAGCAGAGATTCACTACTGCACTCCAGCCTGGGCGACAGAGCAAGACTGTCTCAAAACAACAACAACAAACAAAATGGATAGTGCAAGCAGTTAAGTAATACGACCTAGTAGGGCCTCTAGCTGAGGTAACTGGTGAGTTGTATAAATGGGCTTATAAAGATGATCTCAGCCGGGTGTGGTGGCTCACACCCGTAATCCCAGCACTTTGGGAGGCGGAGGCAGGTGGATCATCTGAGGTCAGGAGTTTGAGACCAGCCTGGCCAACATAGTGAAACCCTGTCTCTACTAAAAATGCAAAAATTAGCTGGGTGTGGTGGCACATGCCTGTAATCCCAGCACTTTGGGAGGCCAAGGTAGGCAGATCACCTAAGGTCAGGAGTTCAAGACCAGCCTGGCCAACATGGTGAACCCCTGTCTCTACTAAAAATACAAAAATTAGCCGGGCATGGTAGTACTTGCCTGTAATCCCAGTTATTTGGGAGGCTGGGGCAGGAGAATCTCTTGAACCCGGGAGGTGGAGGTTGCAGTGAGCCGAGATTGAGATCACACCACTGCACTCCAGCCTGGGGGACAGAGCAGAATCTCTAAAACAAACAAACAAACCAGTCAGAAGGTGTCTTGGAGGAGTAGGCTTTGGAGGAGCTGGCATAGTGGTCATTGATGGTAGGAGGGTTGTCGTCCCCTGGCTTAGCTCAGGAGCGGTTTGGCTCTTGATGATTCTCTGCTTCTGATCCATCAGTTCTGTCTCTCCTTCAAAGCCCTCACCCCTGTACCCAGCCCTCCAGCCCACAGTGGCCCTGCTGTGGCAGTGACAGCCTGGGTTCCTGCTGCTTGGGTGCAGGGCTCTCTTCTCCATTTGCTGAGGTGGGCAGTGTAGGAAGGGAGGCAGGGCCCAGAGAGGGCTGCACTGGGGCCTGCACAGCACGCGGGCTAGCCCCTGTGTGCTGTTTTTTCTGGGGCCTGTCACATAGAAGGGACAGTGTTTGCAGACTTGTAGCTCCCACCCGAGCAGTGCCTCAGGAACAGGAGAGGGGACAGGAGTCTTTTCTCTTTGGCTGCAGCCAGATTGCAGAGCAGCAGCATCCTCACAGTGGCTGGCGTGGAAGCTGACCCCCACTGCCAACCTTTCCTTCTCTCCATGGAGTCTTCCTGTTCTTAACCTCTGGACTGCCCGGGCCCTCCCTTCTGTTCTCACTCAACACTCTGTTTGGGGGCCCCACAGGGAGCTGCGTTCATGAAAGGGAATGGGGAGGCTGGCTTGGGCTGCTGAGGCTCCTTCTTCCCTGCAGCTTGAGATGGTGTCGTCTAGGAAACGGAGGGCCCTGGAGAAACATGCTCAGGCTCCAGCTCACACTCTCCAGCTCTGGGACCTGTTAGGCTGTTTCCTCTCCCCTGGGGCGTGTAACCCCATTATAAGGATGGTTTTAGGCAGAGAAGTGTCCCATCCACTCCCCATGCCTTGGCCCCTCCTTCACCCAGGGTGCCTGTGCTGAGAGCATCCTGTATGTCAAACTCGCGGTCCCTGAGTGATGCCTCTGGAGCCATGACTCACTCAGGCTCTGCCTAATGCTCTGGCATGTACTGAGGCAGGAGCCCCAGGTACATCTGGCCTCCTCTCTGCCTGGGGGATGCAGGGCCTGGGCGTTCCCGGGCAGCCTCATGGGCCCAGCAGCACTTGGGCCGGTGCATCTGAATGTATTGGGGCATCACCAGCTGCTGGCCCGGCTCTTCCCTGCATGGCTGTTAGGGTCTCCATGCTACCTGGCAGGAAGGTGTTGGAGTCTTCAGAGGCCCTTTAGGCTGGCTCTTCCCTCCCTACCGGATCCTTCCTTCTGCCAGCTGCCTGGCCTTGGGCTTTGCCTTCCTAGAAGTCACTGCTCGAGTCTTCTCAGCGGCCAGTCCGTCCCGTCCCCCTCCATACAGGATGTGCTACTATTAATAACCCACAAGTCCCCTCTCCCCTCCTTCCTGCAGCCGTAACTGTGGAAAGGGCTGTTGGCTTGGCTCCATGCTGGGGAGTTGCCGTGTGATCTGGGGGCTTCTCATGGATGATGGGCTCACCCAGTGACTTGGGGACAAAGGACAGGTAGTTTGGGAAGAGAGCTGGGATTTGTGTGTCCCAGGGTTCCCCTTGATACTGGCAGTTGTCTTCAGGTTTCTGGGACAGGGGCAGTTTCTCCTCCATCTGTCCCTCTGTCTGTCCATATCCTGGCTGCATGGTGCCCCTCAGCTAACCCCACAGTGGCCTCCTCTGAAGAACAGGCCAAGCTCCTGGACATCTGGCAGCGCATCGGACAAACTTTGTCTTCTCAATGCTCCTGTTTCCTCCCTCCTTCTCTTTCCTCTTCTCCCCTCCCTCCCGCCCTTCCAGGGCTGCTGCCTCCTCCCTCCCTGAATCTGCAGCGTGACTAGAAATAGGCTGAATTAATCAGCAGATTGAAGCTCTGCTCTGCTGCGCCTGATTCTCCGCAGCACCCGGCTTCTTGCTCACACACTCTCAGCTGTCTCCGTCTCTTCTCTCCTCTTCTCTCTCTCTCTCTCTTCACCCTCCCCGCTTTGAGGGAGGTGTTGGAAGTTCTTGCAGCTGACTGCTTGTGGCTCAGGCTCTGGCCCATGCTCTTTAAGCAGGCAGAGCTATGGATGCCCCATCAGGGCAAAGGCAACAAAGTGAGTATGCTGGTGGGGCTTTTACGCTTCTCTTTAAAATGCTGTGTTCCCTGCTTTGTGTGGGAGTCTTCGGGTTAGCGGTTGCTGTGAGAGTCCTGAAGACAATGCAAAATGGGAGGCTGCTTGAATGAGCATGGGTAGCTGGGACCTGGGAAGGGGATTGGGAATGAGAGCCAGAAGGCCAGTGTGCCTGGGGAGCTGCCAGCCAGGCGCCCCAGTCACCCAGAGCAGGACTGGACCCAAGCCTCCCAGGGGATACCCTGCCAAGGCATGTGAGGACCTGGGTTTCCATGCACAGGTGACAGAAGCTCAAGGCCAGGATGCCATCCCTCCTCAGGGCCAGTGAAGGCACTTTGAAGGCACAATGAAGGACCACGTGGGGAACTAAGACAAGAGTCACCAGGGTGGGGAGGATTTTTTCCTAGGTCCTGATGGCTACAGGAGGTGGGGAAGAATGTGGGTGAAAGTGCTAAGGTCAGCATGAGCCAGGAAAAGGAGGAAGCAGCTCTGCTCAAGGCTCTGATTTGCCTGGCTGCAGACAGAGTCCGTCTGTGTCTGGCCCAACTCAGAAGAGTGTATAGTGGCTGAATCTCTGCTTCCGTGATTCGGGCATTGTGTGGAGTCCAGCTTTGTGTCCCTTCCATACCTGCACTGACGACGACAGTGGGGACCCAGAGAGGGGGCCAGGCCTGAGATGGAGTCTCACTATGTTGCCCAGGCTAGTCTCAAACTCCTGGGCTCAAGCGATCCACCCACCTCGGCCTCCCAAAGTGCTGGGGTTACAGGCATGAGCCACCATGCCCAGCCAGCCAGTTCTAATTAGTAATTATCTGCTGTTTTCAAGGCTGAAGGTCAAGGTCTAAATTCATAACCTGTCTACCTGAGCTTAGGGGACCTTGATCCTATTGCTCCTGAAACAGCTGGAGTAGGAAGGAGAGCAGCTGCTATGCCCAGAACGCTGTGCAGGAGCTCTGAAAGGGGACAGGGCGGCCGGGAACAGTGGCTCACGCCTGAATTCCCAGCACTTTGGGAGGCCGAGGTGAGCAGATCACGAGGTTAGAAGTTCGAGACCAGCCTGGCCAACATAGTGAAACCCTCTCTGTACTAAAAATACAAAAATTAGCCAGGCATGGTGGCGCATGCCTGTAGTCCCAGCTACTCTGGAGGCTGAGGCGGGAGAATTGCTTGAACCCGAGAGGCGGAGGTTGTGGTGAGCTATTGCACCACTGCACTCTAGCCTGGGTAACAAAGTGAGACTCCATCTTAAAAAAAAAAAAGAAAATAAAAAAGGAAAGGGAACAGGGCCTGGGGCTTGGGGGTTTCTGACTCTGGGTCACCTGAGAAACCTGATGGAAGTGGCACAGGAGAGCTCAGGTGTGTTGGCTCTCAAAGGCACCTTAGCCTATCCAGGTGCTCAGCTTCAGACCTCCAGAACTGGGCCTGTTCAGTGGCAGACTCCTTGTGGTTGTGATTTGATGGATAGAGTTCTTTCACCACCCTGCTGTTCCTCCAAATCCCCACGCCCTGCCAGCGTCCCTGTTTGATGATAGAACAGAGAGAGCAAGCCCTGTGATGGGCGTTTGCTGCCTGCCTCTCCCGAGTCAGGACTTCCTTAGAGCCGTGTTATTTTCTCCTCTTGCTCCAGTTAAGCCTGAGCAGTGAACACAGCGGAATGGGGTTAGTTCTGCCTGAAAAGCATCCATGTAATTTGAGAAGCAGGGCCTCCCTTCCCCTTGGCGTGGTGGGACTTTTTAGCATGTGGGAAGCTCTGAGAATCTCATGTCACCCTTGGGTACTTAAGGCCAGGTTAGATTTTTTCTCAGTCATCTTGGCCCCAGGAGGCAAGAAAAGGCGACCTCAGCTTGTGTGTGTCAACCTGGATTTCTGTTTCTCAGATAATAAGAACTGCGCCTATTCCCTCGCCATGCCTTGCCATTGGTGCCTAGATACATCGGGTACCCAGCCTAACTCCATGCTTTGGGAAAGGCTGGCAGAGCCCACTCACCCACTAACCCATTCTGAACTTCCTTCAGAAAGTACGAAGGTCTTCTGCTCTCATGTCACATGTCAAAGCTGAGGCACAATGAGCAAGAAAGCAGGCCAGGCATGGTGGTTCACGCCTGTAATCCCAGCCCTATGGGAGGCGGGAGGATTGCTTGAACCCAGGAGTTCGAGACCAGCCTGGGCAACATAGCAAGACCTCATATCTACAAAAAAGATTTTATTTTTCATTTATTATTATTATTTTTTGAGATAGAGTCTTGCTCTGTCGCCTAGGCTGGAGTACAGTGGTGCAATCTCGGCTCACTGCAACCTCCGCCTCCTGGGTTCAAGCGATTCCTCTGCCTCAGCCTCCCAAGTAGGTGAGACTACAGGTGCCCGCCACCATGCCCAGCTAATTTTTGTATTTTTAGTAGAGACAGGGTTTCACTGTGTTGGCCAGGCTGGTCTCGAACTCCTCACCTCGTGATCCACCCGCCTCGGCCTCCCAAAGTGCTGGGATTACAGGCATGAGCCACTGAGCCCGGCCTACAAAAAAAATTTTAAAAGGCCAGACACAGTGGCTCACACCTGTAATCCTAACACTTTGGGAGGCTGAGGTGGGCAGATCACATGAGCCCAGGAGCTCAAGACCAGCCTGGGCAACATGGCGAAACCCCGTCTCTACTAAAAATACAAAAAATTAGCTGGGTGTTGTGGCATCACCTATAGTCCTAGCTACTTGGAAGGCTGAGGTGGGAGAATTACCTGAGCCTGGGAAGTCAAGGCTGCAGTGAGCCCTGATGGCACCATTACATTCCAACCTGGGCAACAGGAGTGAGACCGTCTCAAAAAAACACTAAAAAAAACCCTAGCTGGGCATGGTGGTACACATCTGTGGTCTCAGCTGCTTGGAGGCTGACGTGGGAGAATTGCTTGAGCCCCGGAAGTGGGGGCTGCAGGGACCCGAGATTGTGCCATTGTACTCCATCTAGCCCGGGCAACAGAGCAAGACCCTGTCTCAAAGGAAAAAAAAAAAAAAGAGCGAGAGAGCAGTGACTTGACCCTTAATTCGGACCCCCTGCTGGAGAGGGAAGAGGTGAATGCCTGGGCAGTTGGATAAGCTCAGTTGAAGGCTGCAAAGAGCAGACTGGCCCAGAACGCTGGGTCCTCACCGCAGGGCTGGCCTGTGTGGGCAAGAGCTTCCTTTGGGCAGCGCGTAGTTACAGAATGGCTTATTTTTCCTCTACTGTGCTGTCTTTAATCACCAGTCTGGAGCTGGTGTCCCTGGCCAGACATAACAAGCAGGGGCAGATGCACACAGACAGCTCTGCAGGCGCCCTGCCTGGGAGCATCTGCCACCCTCTGGCCCATACCTCCCACACCTGGAGGGGAGCAGAGCGCAGCTTCCAGGTTCCTGGGGTAGAGACAGCAAGAGAGCAGATGATGGCCAGGCGGGGTGAGGAGGTCTTGGCTGCTTGGAATGAGGCAGCAGGTGTCAGGACAGCCGCCGTGTGGCCCACAAGAACTGATGAATGTCCAAGATCTTCAGACCTGACCAGAGGAGGGACACCTCCCTGGCTCTCTGACTACTCCTCTTAGCCTTTTCTCTGCCTTGCTGGAAACTGTCACCTTCCTGAGTGTGGTCCTCATTCTAGGCCAAGCATCTTCCCAGCTGTGTACAGTTGCCTGGTCCTTCCTCTCTTCCTCCCAGTCTCCATCTCTTGGGTGGACAGCCTTCCCCCTCTGCAGGCCAGCTCTTCCTGCCTTCAGTGTGTTTCTCACTTGATCATGTCTGGAGGCCTGGCCCAAGTATGGGCCATTCTATCCTGGGAACACTCACGTCCGTCTCTGTGGCGAGGAAGCTCAGAAGGCTGAGCCTGAGGGGAAGACACCGGAGGCCTGGGGTCTCTGTGTGCAGCCGCCTGTCTCCTAGATCCTCTTCTTCCCTGGGGTGGGAGGAACAGACATCCATGCCCACAGACAGGAGAAGGCCTATAGTCTCCTCTTCCTGTTTCTCTTCCTCCCTTACAACCCTCCCTGAAGCTTTCCTTCCCTCCATGTCAGGAGCTCCGGGAGGCAGTAGGACAGGTACAGGCATTCATTTGCCCTGGACCATGGCCTCTTTGGGAGGCCTCAGGATCCTTGCCAAAGGGAGGTGGGTGCGTTGGAGCACAGTATTTACCCATGTGGGGGTGTGACGCCCCCGCCGGGAGGGCCATTTCTTTCTGAGCTGAAATAACCAGTTTATCCCCTCTGGGAAGAGGCAGCTCTTATCTTTATAATCCCCCAAAGCCACTGTGGAGAGCGGGATTAGGTGAGATTTAGGCAAGGGAGCTGGGGAATCCTGGGGCCAGGCCCACTTTGGAAGCCAGGCCCCATCCCTCAGGCCAGCACTGGGGGCTCCACTTGAGTGCCTCCTGTGATGCCAGGCTGTGGCAGGGGGCAGCACCCCTGGGCCCAGGAGCCACTCTTAGTTATGGTATGTGTGCCCTGCCAGGGCTGAGGCTCAGTTGCCGAGGAGGGGGTATGTGTGGAGACGGGCAGGAAGGGGCAAGTGCAGAAGGCCAGAGGGCACAGCCAGGGCAGGACTCTGGGAGACAGAACTGTGGGTCGCATAGGGGGTGGGGAGGGCAGTGAGATGAGGCAGCCAGGGGTCACCAGCCCCACAGCCTGTGGCCTCCTCCATGGCTGCCCCAAATCCCTTTCCTGGTGCCTGAGGTCTAGGGATTCACTCCTCTTGCTCAGGAGGTTTTCCGGACGGAAGCTCACATGGATGCTTCACAGGTGGCCCTGGAAAGACTCACTTTTCCTTCAGGCGCTGCCTTTCATGGGGCTCTTCTTTGTCCCAGGGCCTCAGAGCTGGGGTGTGGTGGCTCACGCCTATAATCACAGCACTTTAGCAGGCTGGGGAGGGAGGATCGCTTGAGGTCAGAAGTTTAAGACCAGCCTGGGCAACATATCGAGGCCCCATCTCTACAAAAAAATGCAAAGGGCCAGGCACAGTGGCTCAGGCCTGTAATCCTAACACTTTGGGAGGCGGAGGCGGGCAGATTGCCTGAGCTCAGGAGTTCGAGACTAGCCTGGGCAACATGGTGAAACTCCGTCTCTACTACAATACAAAAAAAAATTAGCCAGGCGTGGCGGCATGCGCCTGTAGTCACAGCTACTCGGGAGGCTGAGGCAGGAGAATTTCTTGAACCCAGGAGGCAGAGGTTGCAGTGAGCTGAGATTGCGCCACTGCACTCCAGCCTGGGCAACAGAGCGAGACTCCGTCTCAAAAAAGAAAAAAAAAAAAGCAAAGAAAATTAGCTGAGTGTAGTCCCAGCCACTCCGTAGGCTGAGGCAGGAAGATTGCTGGAGCCTGAGAGGTGTAAGCTGCAGCAAACCATGCCCACGCCACTGCATCCAGCCTGGGCAGCAGAGCAAGACCCTGTCTCAATTAAAAAAAAAAAAATCTATATCTATATCTATATCTATATCTATATCTATATCTATATCTATATCTATATCTATATATGTATAACCTGGGATTCCCTTCATCCCCGGAAATTTTGGTTCAGTAGGTCCGGAGTGGAGCCTAGACATCCACATTTTTAAAAGCTGTGGTGTCTACAGATTTTGGGCTGACAGTCCCGATTAAGGTGAAGCCTTGACTAAGCTGCAGAATGCCTCGGGTTGTTCCTGTTGCTGTTTCACTGGGATCATTGCATTCATTCACTCATTCATTTATTCATTCATTCATTCAGCAAGTATTCATTGAACTTGTGTGTGCTGTGCACTGTCTCAGCAGTTGGATGGTGAGGGTGTGTGGAAATGGAAGAATTCAGAGCCTGTTTTTAAGGAATTTGCAGTCTGGCGGGAGAGCCAGGCGTGTCAATCTGTGATTACAGTTCTGTAAGGTGCAGGCTGCAGGCCAGGTTGCCCAGGACACCATTGACATGTAAACCTCCCATGAAGTGCAGCCCTGGGTTTTGGGAAAATGTCCCAGAGGAGGTGATGTTTGAGCTGAGTCTTGAAGGAGAAGCAAGAGTTGTCTGGGGTGGGGCACGTGTCTCTGCTGGGAAACACGTCAAGTATGTGAACATGAGCTGAAGGGGCTCGGCTCGTGCCAGGAGGAGCAGGAAAGGAGGTCAGGGAGGCCGGCACGTCTGAAGGGGCTCCAGGAGCGCACACAAGAATTGGACTTGATTTTAAGGGTAAATAGGTCATTTGACCAACCAGGCAGGCCCTGCTCTGGCCAAGGTGTTCCAGTGGGTTTGGAAAAGTTAGAGACAGCGTGGGGTGGAGTTTGGGCAAGCATAAGGCCAGGGTCTGGAATGTTCTAGAGGTGATTGGGTGAGACAGTCACTGTGGGAGGAAAGGTGACTCTGGCACTAGAGCCAGGTGGCAAGTTCAGGTT
The DNA here is from genome assembly GCF_028885625.2 of Pongo pygmaeus. NCBI lineage: Eukaryota > Metazoa > Chordata > Mammalia > Primates > Hominidae > Pongo > Pongo pygmaeus. Next base: position 93,721,183 of record NC_072392.2, read on the forward strand.
TTTTTCTTTTTTCTTTTTTTTTTTTTTTGAGACAGAGTCTGGCTCTGTCACCCAGGCTGGAGTGCAGTGGCGTGATCTTGGCTTACTGCAACCTCTGCCTCCCGGGTTCAAGTGATTCTCATGCCTCAGCCACCCAAGCAGCTGGGATTACACGCATGCGCCACCATGCCCAACTAATTTTTGTATTTTTAGTAGGGATTGGGTTTCACCATGTTGGCCTGGCCGGGCTGGTCTCTGACACCTGACCTCAAGTGATGCACCCATCTCAGCTTCCCAAAGTGCTGGGATTACAGGCGTGAGTTCGGCCCGAGTTCGGGTTTTTGGACATGTTGACTCCTAGGTCCCTGTGAAGCAGCTGTAGGCCCGTTCAGCAGACGGGTCCACATTCAGGATAGCGGTCAGACTTGAAGTAAAATAGGAGTTGTAGGCTTGTTGGTGGCAAGTGACTCCATGACTGGATGAGGTTGCTCTGGAAACCTACAGAGGTTGGTAACGTGTCCTAGGTGGCCTATGGGGTAGATGGATGGGGAAGAACAGTCAGAGTCAAAGGAGAAAACAGGAGAGAAGCCAGGAATGGGGGAGTCCTGACAGGGAGAGGCTGGGCCTCAATGTCGCCTAAGATGATGTGGTTGGTCCCTGCATCGTCGGGACCTACACCGTCCACACCGTGTCCCATTCATCCTTGGTGAGATGGGAGTGTGCCTCCTCACAGTCCTGCCCTGGGAATAGCTGCCTCTTTTTCTGTTATGTCCTTCCTAATATTTCAGTGTTACAATATCCTCTTTCATGAAATGGTAGTTATAGAAGATGGTGGGTTTTTTCCCTCCCTGCCCCTTTCTTCCCTCCCTCCCTCCCTCCCTCCCTCCCTCCCTCCCTGACAGAGCTTGAAGGTTTTTTTTCCTTCATGCCTTTCCTAGGAACAATGAAATACTAGCATCTCTTTTTTGTTGTTGTTTTTTGAGACAGGGTCTCATTTTGTCATTTAGGCTGGAGTGCAGTGGCACAATCACAGCTCACTACGACCTTGACCTCCTGAGCCCAAGTGATCCTCCTGCCTCAGCCTCCTGAGTAGCTGGGTGCATGCCACTATGCCCAGCTGATTTTTTCTTTCTGATTTTTTGTACAGATGGGGTTCCACTATATTGCCCAGGCTGGTCTTTAACTCTTAGGTTCAAGTGATCCACCTGCCTCCACCTCCCAAAGTGCTGGGATTACAGGCGTGAGCCACCACGCCTGGCCAAAAGATAGCATCTCTATGTTAGTTTCCCTCTCTCCATTTAAAAAAAGATATGTTTTAGGCCAGGCACGGTGGCTCACGCCAGTCATCCCAGCACTTTGGGAGGCCAAGGGGAGCAGATCACTTGAGGTCAGGAGTTCAAGACCAGCCTGGCCAACATGGTGAAACCTCGTCTCCACTAAAAGTACAAAAAATTAGTCCGACATGGTGGTGTACGCCTGTATTCCCGGCCGAGGCGGGAGAATCACTGGAACCCGGGAGGCAGAGGTTGCAGTGAGCCGAGATCGCGCCACTGCACTCCAGTCTAGGAGGCTAAGCAAGACTGTATCTAAAAAAAAAAAAAAAAAAATTGTCCATGCAATCAAAGACTGGCCCCCTTGCAATAAATTGGGAGATCAGTGGTGAGCACAGCCTGGGTGGGCAGGGAGCTTGCCAGTGGCAGTGGGGAAAGTGAGTTGGGGAACATGGAATAAAATAAAAAGTTGTTTTGTTTTTTAATTTGGCTGTACAGAGTAGGGTAGGAGGCTGTGCACTTGAATAGTTTGTAATTTGGTGGAGACGGACATAGTCACACCTTGAGGGGCCAGAGCTGGTAGGGGAAGAGATGTGAGGATCCCAGAGGAGGGGAAGGATGAAGGGCCAGGGAAGGGGAGGGTTGGGGCCCACGTGCCTTGCATAGCCTTGGCCTGGCAGTGACGCCCAGCGCCTCCTGCTTGCCTGCAGGGCGAGCCTCCCTCAGCCCTGGGCCTGTCCACGCGGAAGGCCCTCAGCGTCCTGAAGGAGCAGCTGGAGGCAGTGCTAGAAGGACATCTCAGAGAGCGGAAAAAGTGTCTGACCTGGAAGGTGAAGCTTCTTCTCGGGGCCACCAGGGCCTGGCTGGGATGGCAGGGAAGTGTGGGAGGCCCCTTCTCAGGACTCTGATGCACCCTGTCACCCTGGACAGTGTGACTCAACTGAGGCCTCATGAAATATCAGAAAGAAACCAGGGCTCCCCTCAGAGTGGCTCCTGAGCCTGCTTGCTGCAGGAGCCCAACAGCCTGGAGCCCAGCTGAGGTCAAAGAGAGGGGACCAAGGTGGCCATGGGGGCTGGGAAGGGTGCGGGGGGGAGGCAGCCAGATTGGAGTGGGACAGGCCTCTCATTGTCCCCTCCCTGTCCGAACTTCCCAGGAGGTGTGGAGAAGCAGCTTCCTCCACCACAGTAACCGCTGCTCCTGCTTCCACTGGCCGGGGGCCTCACTCATGCTACTGGCCGTGCTGCTGCTGCTGGGCTGCTGCGGGGGACAGCCGGCCGGGAGGTGTGCGCCCAGGGGCTGCTCCCCAACCTCTCCAGCTGTCCTGTCCATCCTGCCGCAGCACCTGGGACAGCCCAGGGCTCTTGGGGGCTGTCACCCCCAAGCTGCTCCTGGGATGTAAGGGAACCTCCTCAGTCCCTTGACAGGGGTCAGAGGCCTAGCTGGTGTCAGGGCACCAGAACGGGACAGTCTTTCCACAAGCGACTGGGGTGGGAAGGGGAGCTGTGGCCTGGGGGCTGCTGGGTGGGCGAGCCCTCACTCCCTGTGGGTGCGCCCCCTCTTTCCTCCCACCAGCCGTGGGGTGGGGCTGGTGAATGCCTCGGCTTTGTTCCTGTTACTACTTCTCAACCTTGTGCTCATCGGGCGGCAAGACCGGCTGAAGCGTCGGGAGGTAGAGCGGAGGCTGCGAGGGATCATTGACCAAATCCAAGGTGAGGTCGAGGGCAGGCATATTGGTGGGAAAAGATGACCGGACATATCAGAGCCCTGAGGGCTTCCCTCCTGCACCCCAGCACAGACGGGTTGCCTGTGGCCAGCATTTCAGGGGCTCTTGTCATCTGGGGAGTTAGAAGGATGCCCACTCTCTTTTGAGCAGGGAAGTGAGAGATGTGGGATGGTGGTGGGCGCCCAGGCAGGGTGGTGGGCATCCAGGCTGAGGGCTGAGCAGGCAGGAAGGCCAACAGTGGCAGGTGGGCTTGCGGGCTGGCTCATGTTGGGAAACCAACAGGGAAGTCCTCTCACATGGCAGGAGGATGATTGAAGTTTTCTCGTTCAAGTCCATCTTGTCTGGTGTACTGTGCTGGGAGACATGGGGAGGTGGGCAGAGATACCTGCAGGAATCGGGGTGGGGTAGGGGCCGGGAGCCTGAGATGGAGCAGCCCAGTTCCAAAAGGGAGGGGAGTTGCTTGGATTTCTGGTTGGCCTTTCATTCAGGTGGTGTTTGTGAAGCTTGGCTACGGATTGAGGGTTGTTGAGGCTCTTTTGAGGGACAGTGGCTCCTGCTGTCCAGGGGCATGTGGTGCTGTGGGAGAAGCAGCACCCACTCATGAGACCTTTCTCCAACAGACCTGGGCAGTGGATGTTTAGATGCTAAGTGAGAGTTTGTCCTTTCATTCTGAGATGGTTAATTACCACCATGTGCCAGGCACTGGGAGTGCAATGGTGATGGCAAAAATGGGCCCTGCTTTCCGGAGCTTAGTCTCCTGCCCAGGAGCATCAGTGGCTCCCTTTTGCTTATGGAAGCCATCCCAGAGGCACGCGTGGCCTCCCAGAGCCTCCAATACAGGCTCACCTTCCTCTCCAGCCTCTTCTCTTCCTCCTCATTCTGACGTTGAAACTACTCACCAGTCCTAGGCCCACTGTGTATCAGCCTCTGCCTCTGTGCCTCTCTCCACTGTTCTCTGCTGGTGAGCTTCTCCCTCACTCATCTCCAGCTGACAAAACCATTCTTCCAGGCCCATCCCCAATGCTTCCTCTTTCAGGAAGCCACCTCTGATTGCCCCAGCAAATTGGTTTGCTCCCTCTTCTGGACTCCTGCAGCACAGGGATCTTTGTTAACGCTTAGCCGTGTTTGCCTTGTTTGGAGTTATCTGTCCACATGTCTCATCTGCCCCACCGGGTTGTGGCTCCTTGAGGAGCCATGTTGTTGTGTCCACCTTGCGCCCCTCACAGGCCCTCCGCAATGTTTGTGAAGTGTATCTGAATGGGATGGGGGTACAAAGAACGAGAGCTCCAGGTGTTGAGAGAAGGTAGAGGTTCTGGGGCTGGAGTGGCCGGTTAGGGCTTTATAAGGGAGGCATCCTTGAAAGCAGGGAAGTGTTGGAACGAGTAGAGGGGTTTGACGTGGACCTCCTGGGAGAGGAAGTGGGCAGACAGTGCTTCCGGAAGTGCTGCTGTATCTGACTGGGTGCAGAGCCATGGCTGAGAGGGTTGTTTCCCTCTTTCCATTCCCCTCAGATGCCCTCAGGGATGGCAGGGAGATCCAGTGGCCCAATGCCATGTATCCAGACCTCCACATGCCTTTTGCGCCATCCTGGTCCCTGCACTGGGCCTACAGAGACGGACACCTAGTCAACCTGCCAGTCAGCCTGCTGGTGGAAGGAGACATCATAGCTTTGAGGCCTGGCCAGGAATCGTTTGCTTCTCTGAGGGGGATCAAGGTAGCTTGAGGCTTTCCTTCTCCCCTGGAAATGTGGTGGGAACGTCCACAGGCAATGATGGGAGGGTCCCCAGACTTCATCTGGAAGCTTCCCTGCCAGCTTACTGGCTTTTTGGCAGAGGCCCTGGAACATCTTCCTCCACCCTACTGTTCTTTTTTTTTTTTTTTTGAGACAGGGTCTCACCCTGTCGCCCAGGCTGGAGTGCAGTGGCACGATCTCAACTTACTGAAGCTTCTGCCTCCTGGGTTCAAGCGATTCTCCCACCTCAGCCTCCCCAGTAGCTGGGATTACAGGCACATGCCACCACACCTCAGCTGGCTTATTTTTTATTTTTTGGTAGAGACGGGGTTTCGTCATGTTGGCCAGGCTGGTCTCGAACTCCTGACCTCAGGTGATCCACCTGCCTTGGCCTCCCAAAGTGCTGGGATTACAGGTATGAGCCACCACGCCTGGCCCCCGTGCTGTTCTTTATTCTCGCTAAGAGTCTAGTCCCACAGGCCCTGTCCCAGTGGACTCTGGGCTAACTGATGGCGCCTAACCCCAGGGGATGTCTGTACTTAGCTGAATTGTCCAGGAAGAGTGGCCTCTGATAGGACCCTCTCGTTGTCCCCACTCTCCTACTTGCTGCCGGCAGGATGACGAGCACATCGTCCTGGAGCCGGGAGACCTCTTCCCCCCCTTCTCCCCTCCACCCTCACCCCGGGGAGAAGTGGAGAGAGGGCCACAGAGCCCCCAGCAGCACCGGCTTTTCCGTGTCCTTGAGACCCCTGTGATTGACAACGTCAGGTAGGGGTGCCGCCCCACCTCCTCCTGTCCCTGGTGCCTTCCGTGAAGAGGGGGATGGGACTGACAAGGAAGTGGACCCGTTCATCTCGAGGTTCTCTTGAGGGCAGACATCTCCTTAGGCTCCTGTCCTTAGCATCCTGTGAGAATTCTTAGACTGAGTGGTCCCCTCTCCCAATCTCTACTCTGAGGGCACAGCTCTGGAGGTGAACACGGGCTAGGGCCAGGGCAGAGCGTGGAACTGCAGGACTCACGGTGCTTGAAGAAGCGGTATCTGGCAGAGAGGCCCAGAATCCTCCCAAGGTGTAGGTTTCTGGCCTCTCTGCCAAGTGAGACTGACAGTCACTTCTTTCTGCAGATGGTGCCTGGACATGGCCCTGTCCCGACCAGTCACTGCCCTGGACAATGAGCGGTTCACAGTGCAGTCGGTGATGCTACACTATGCTGTGCCCGTGGTCCTGGTGCGTGTGGTGGGGCTGTGCGGGGCTGCAGGGGGCAGAGGAGAGGGCTGGACATGGGGGGGTCTCAGGGCCACTAGTGTGAGCGGGAGTGAATGCAGAGGGTCCCAGAGTGAGCCAGCCTGTGGAGTAGCAAAGGAAGGGGAACGGCAGTGCCTGGGTCCCTCTAGAGGGGTGGGGTCAAGGCTGTGCCTCTGCTGTTCCCAACAGGCCGGCTTCCTCATCACCAATGCCCTGCGCTTCATCTTCAGTGCCCCGGGGGTCACTTCCTGGCAGTACACCCTCCTCCAGCTCCAGGCAAGGACCGCCCTGTCTTCTCTGTCATGCTTCCCTCCTACCCGCTGGGCTGGATATTCTCCTAGTGCCCTGGCTGTCCCTCCCTCTCTGCAGCCCAGAAGTCCCCTCACGCTTCAGCTTAAGAACACCTCTTTCCAGCCGGGCACGGGGGCTCAGGCCTGTAATCCCAGCACTTTGGGAGGCCAAGGCGGGCAGATTATGAGGTCAAGAGATCGAGACCATCCTGGCCAATATGGTGAAACCCCGTCTCTACTAAAAATATAAAAATTAGCTGGGCGTGGTGGCACGTGCCTGTAGTCCCAGCCATTCGGGTGGCTGAGGTGGGAGAATCCCTTGAACCTGGGAGGTGGAGGTTGCAGTGAGCCGAGATCACGCCACTGCCCTCCAGCCTGGTGACAGAGCAAGACTCCGTCTCAAAAAAAAAAAAAGAACACCTCTTTCCCTTCCTGCGCCCGAGAGAGCTGGCCCTTCCTGCCCAGGGAGTGGCCATGGGGCCAGGGCAGCCCTTCCCTTCCCTCCTGACCAGGCCCGGAGCTCAGGAGCCGTCTGTGTGGTCCACTCCTTCCCAGGTGAATGGCGTCCTGCCCATCCTGCCCCTGCTCTTTCCAGTCCTCTGGGTTCTGGCAACTGCCTGTGGAGAGGCCCGTGTCCTGGCCCAGATGAGCAAGGCCTCGCCCAGCTCCCTGGTAGGTTTTTCCAAGGTGTCTGGGGGAAGTCACAGGAACAAAAAGAGGGAGCTGGCTGTGCCAGAGGACAGGGGCAGAAGTCCAGCCCCACCTTCGGCTCGGCATGTTGGTCAGCCTGGGCAGCTCTCCAGGCCTTGGGCCCTCTCCATTCCAGAAGGGCCTCTAGGCCAGGCCCTGGGTATGGGTGAATGTCTACCCTGGCTTCCACCAGGTGGGGAGTCAGAACGGCCCGGGCCCTTTACCAAAGGGGTTGGGAGCCCTGCTGGTGTGGGCCCTCCCTCTGCCAGCTTGGAGAGGCCTGTGTGAAGGCGGCGTTTTCCTCACTGAGGACCTCAACCTCTCTCCGTGCAGCTGGCTAAGTTCTCAGAGGACACTCTCAGCAGCTATACAGAGGCTGTCTCCTCTCAGGTACAACACTGACCCGGGATGGCTTCTCTCGCAGGTCCCTAGAGCCATAACCCTGGGACTCCCCTATTTATGGCCTTAAAGCCTCCAACCAGGCTCTTAGAACCCCATGTCCACCCGTTACATGTGGACAAAACCTGGACCTGTTCCCATAACGTGTCCGCACCCTGCCCCAGAGAAGTGCCTCTCCACCCCAACTTCGTGGTGCTCCCCTAGATTTCTCCCTAGAGGCCGTCTCCAGGGAAATGAGGCCGAGCCCTAAATGGCCTTGCAGACGTCCTCTCTCCCACCAGGAAATGCTGCGCTGCATTTGGGGCCACTTCCTGAGGGTGCTCGGGGGGACGTCGCCAACGCTGAGCCACAGTTCCAGCCTGCTGCACAGCCTGGGCTCTGTCACGGTGAGGGTGGGCCTTGCGGGGAGGAGGCAACTGTCATGCCTGCCCTGCTCTCTGGCTGGGCCTGGGCTGCCCACCTGCTGCTTGAGTGGCCCCTGGGCAGGGTAGGCTAATGCCAGGCCCCTTTCCTATCTCAAATGCTTTCCATGCAGGTCCTGTGCTGTGTGGACAAACAGGGGATCCTGTCATGGCCAAATCCCAGCCCAGAGACTGTACTGTTCTTCAGCGGGAAGGTGGAGCCCCCTCACAGCAGCCATGAGGACCTCACCGATGGCCTATCCACCCGCTCCTTCTGCCATCCTGAGGTAGAGGAGGAGGTACGGCCGGCTCCCATGGGCCCGACTCTGGGCCAGGCTGTTTAGCCTTGGAGCCTGGCCAGGGAGGGTGAGGTTTAGGAGGGTGAAGGAGGGTTTGGGCACCATTAGGATCTGCTTCTGGGCAGGTGAGGTGAAGACAAGGCAGCCAGGGGACCTAGAAGCATCCTGCCTCCCCAGGCCATGGGAGCCACTGGTCCTAGCCTGTGCTTCTCATTGTCTTCAGCCCCATGAACGAGACGCCCTCCTGGCTGGCTCCCTGAACAACACCACCCTGCACCTTTCCAATGAGCAGGAGCGTGGCGACTGGCCTGGCGAGGCTCCCAAGCCCCCTGAGCCCTATTCACACCACAAAGCACACGGCCGCAGCAAACACCCATCTGGCTCCAACGTGAGCTTCAGCAGGGACACCGAGGGTGGCGAAGAAGAGCCCAACAAGGTGACAGGAGGAGGTGGCGTGGGGCAGCCACACCCTCGGCCATAGGCTGTCCTGGCCTCCCTGGCCAGCCTGGCCCCACAAGGTCTGAAAAAGCAGGCATCTCCGCCCTCTGTCCCAGCGCCTCCAGGCTAGGGGCCTCCAGGCTAGGCCAGTGAAATGATACCCGAGGCTCTCCCCCAGTCTCTGCTGCGAAGTAGGCGGAGCCTCCCCCTACCCTTCCATTCTTGTCATTGCAATCACTGGTGTCCCTATTGGAACCTTCCAAACATACACAGCCCGGGGCTCCCTCTCAGAGGGCTCAACTGGCCACAAAAGATCCCTCAACTGTGTCCTCTTTGGTCTGGTCACCCCTCTTTTTGGCTCCTGCCAGTGTCATGAGATATATTAATAGTTCCTAGAAGCAGACAGGAGCCCAAGAAGGACAGGAAGCGGATTTCAGGAGGGAGCGGGTGGAAGAGGGTGAGCAGGAACTCTCTCCTGGGAAGGGCGCCTTTCAGGTGCAGGAGCCCTCCCCAGCCTTGGGAGGTGGGCGGAGCCAGCGCTGGCTTCCCCACGCCCTATCCTGGGCTGAGGCTCTCCTCCACGTTTCCCCCAGACCCAGCCTGGGATGGAGAGCGACCCCTACGAAGCAGAGGACTTTGTGTGTGACTACCACCTGGAGATGCTGAGCCTGTCCCAGGACCAGCAGAACCCCTCCTGCATCCAGTTTGATGACTCCAACTGGCAGCTGCACCTCACCTCCCTCAAACCCCTGGGCCTCAATGTGCTGCTGAACCTGTGTAATGCCAGCGTCACCGAGCGCCTGTGCCGATTCTCCGACCACCTGTGCAACATCGCCCTGCAAGAGAGCCACAGCGCCGTGCTGCCCGTGCATGTGCCCTGGGGCCTCTGCGAGCTTGCCCGCCTCATTGGTATGGGCCCCCATGGCAGGGGATGGCTGGCTGGACCTGCCTCCTAGAAGAGGCCCAGTACCAACTCCTCATGAGACTTAATGGATCTGGCAGGGTATTGTCAGGGCATGGCCCTAAGTTCCTGTTCCCCACCCCACAGGCTTCACTCCTGGGGCCAAGGAGCTTTTCAAGCAGGAGAACCACCTGGCGCTGTACCGCCTCCCCAGTGCCGAGACAATGAAGGAGACGTCGCTGGGGCGGCTCTCCTGTGTCACCAAGCGGCGGCCTCCCCTCAGCCACATGATCAGCCTCTTCATTAAAGACACCACCACCAGTGAGCCTTGGCTACCTTGGCCAGCACCAGGCGAGACCTTCCAGAGCTTGGCAGGGGGGCTCTGCCCAGCCCCACCCATTGCTAGGGAGTCCTGGGCAGATGAAAAGTCAACTGCTTCCAAGTGCTCCACTCTGGCAGGGGCTGGAATTGGGGACCAGGGCTGGGATGGTGTTGACTGCAGAGGCCAGGATTGTCCAAAGGATGGGAATATGGTGTCTGCATTCCAAGCCCGGTGGCATTGCAGAGCCTTGCTGACCGTGAGTCCCAGGAAGTTTCCTCCTCTGGCAGGGGCTCCTCAGTGCCCTTCTCCAGGAGAACAGTGTGTTGCCTGTCAGGTCAGAGTGAGGGTGGGCGGCTGGTTAGCGACACTCAGGGTTTGAACTCTCTCCCCCCAGGCACAGAGCAGATGCTGTCCCATGGCACCGCTGATGTGGTCTTAGAGGCCTGCACAGACTTCTGGGACGGAGCTGACATCTACCCTCTCTCGGGATCTGACAGGTGGGTGAGGAGGCGCATGCCAGCAGCAAGAGCAGTCGCACTGCCAGGGCACCTGCCCTTCACAGGCAGGAACACTCACCTCACCTTCGCCTGCTTCCCTGGCAGAAAGAAAGTGCTGGACTTCTACCAGCGAGCCTGCCTGTCTGGGTATTGCTCTGCCTTCGCCTACAAGCCCATGAACTGCGCCCTGTCCTCTCAGCTCAACGGCAAGTGCATCGAGCTGGTACAGGTGCCCGGCCAAAGCAGCATCTTCACCATGTGCGAGCTGCCCAGCACCATCCCCATCAAGCAGAACGCCCGCCGCAGCAGCTGGAGCTCTGATGGTACCTCATGCGTCTGTCCAGTGGGGCTGGTGCTGGGGCTCCCCTGGGCTGCCGAAGCCCAGGAGCAGGGAGGGTGTCTGGAAGGCCCTGGCACCCCCAACAGCAAACGGGGCAGTGGCCACAGCCCCAGGCTGGGACACCAGTGTGGCACTCTATCCGGTGACATGGGGAGTCCCTTAGTTTCCTCCCTTATCAGTGGCTGCTCACTTGGCCTGCCTCACTGGTTGGTTGTGATGCTCAAGTGGGTAACGTGTATCAGAGTGCTTTCCTGGGAAGTTACCAAGGAGCATTCATAGAGCATTAGGCTTGGTAGGATCAGACAGGAGACCAGGTCTGTCACCCTGCTGGTGCAGAGGGGCCCAGAAGCTCCACCACGCCACCCCATTCCCACCAGACACGCACACTTCCCGGGTTTTTTGAACCCAAGAGTCTGTGAATTGAAGCAGTTGCTGAGGGTGGGGCCAGTCCCCCCTGGGCAGGAGCTGAAGCCATGCCTTGTCGAGGCTCCCAGCTCAGATTCGGCTACCTGACTGATGCATACCTTTCATTGTCTTTTCTCTTGTGTCTGTCGGCTTCTTCATGTGTCTTGGCTGTGTGTGTACGTGGCTGTGTGTGGTCCCCTGGGGCCCGTATGCTCATTGATTTGGGTGTGGCATCTGTGTGTGTGGCCCTGGGCTGGTTCCTGGGTGTCCTGATCGGGCTGTGTCCTGTGTGTCCTGCCTGAAGAAGGGATCGGGGAGGTGCTGGAGAAGGAAGACTGCATGCAGGCCCTGAGCGGCCAGATCTTCATGGGCATGGTGTCCTCCCAGTACCAGGCCCGGCTGGACATCGTGCGCCTCATCGATGGGCTTGTCAACGCCTGCATCCGCTTTGTCTACTTCTCTTTGGAGGATGAGCTCAAAAGCAAGGTGGGGAGAGCCATCCCCTCTGCCACGACTAACTCTGTTTCCCACGGGCTTTTGGGCTCATATGTTCACGGCCGTCTGCCTTTCACAGGTGTTTGCAGAAAAAATGGGCCTGGAGACAGGCTGGAACTGCCACATCTCCCTCACACCCAACGGTGACATGCCTGGCTCCGAGATCCCCCCCTCCAGCCCCAGCCACGCAGGCTCCCTGCATGATGACCTGAATCAGGGTAAGGGCAAAGGCGTGGGGTGGGGATGGGGTGGCGGTGGGAGGATTCCCTTCCTCAGAGCCGCAGCCAGGAAGAGCCTCCGGAGAGCCCTCCGGTTAAGTACATTCCCTTGGGAAATGGCTCTGATGTCCCTGCGGGAAACAGTAGTCAGCAGGAAGGAGTGGACACAGGCAGGAAATTCTCTGCAGGGCAAGGACAGGCCCCCAGAAGGCTGGCCCCAAGGTGAGGGAGAGGCTTTTGTCCCCACAGTGTCCCGAGATGATGCAGAAGGGCTCCTCCTCATGGAGGAGGAGGGCCACTCGGACCTCATCAGCTTCCAGCCTACGGACAGCGACATCCCCAGCTTCCTGGAGGACTCCAACCGGGTACGATGGCAGGCTCTGTCTCACGTGTTCCTGTAGTGGTCCCATAGCTGGTCCAGGGGAGAGGTAGAGAGGTAGTGGGTAGGCAGTGGAGGGGAGGGATGCTGATCCCCATCCCGAAGCCACTGGCATCTCTGCTTTCTCCAGGCCAAGCTGCCCCGGGGTATCCACCAAGTGCGGCCCCACCTGCAGAACATTGACAACGTGCCCCTGCTAGTGCCCCTTTTCACCGACTGCACCCCAGAGAGTGAGTGCTGTGGCCATGGGTACCTGGGCAACCTGGTCCCTTCAGCTGAGCTCTGCCTGGGCCTGGGTACCCCGTGGGCTCTGGAGGGATGTAGGTTTCCCATGCAGGGAGTGAAGGAACCTGGGCTGGGATTAGCTGGGGAATCTTGTGGGTTGGAGTCAGAATTGCCAATGTTCACATGATCCTGCCGCTGGGGGTGGGATTGTTTCAAAGAGGGGCCCACCTCCCATTGCCTCCTGCTCTCCTGTCCCATGGGTCTCTGCCCAGCGCCCACATGGCGCTCTGCCTGCCTGACTCTGGTGCCCTCATACGCTGTCCTCAGCCATGTGTGAGATGATAAAGATCATGCAAGAGTACGGGGAGGTGACCTGCTGCCTGGGCAGCTCTGCCAACCTGCGGAACAGCTGCCTCTTCCTCCAGAGCGACATCAGGTCAGGGCAGGACCCTGGAGCCTGCGGGCCAGCCTCTACCTCCCAGACCGGAGGATCAGATGGGCCTGTGTGGGGCTGGGGGTGTGTACCATAGCCGACCTCGCCCTGGCTGGGACCAATGCACCTGGGCACAGTGGGAGAAGAGGGTGGGGTGCCCAGTCCTGTGGGAGATACAGCTGAAGTGTGTGTGTCCCCCACCCTGAGCAGCATTGCCCTGGATCCCCTGTACCCGTCCCGTTGCTCCTGGGAGACCTTTGGCTACGCCACCAGCACCAGCATGGCCCAGGCCTCGGATGGCCCTTCTCCCCTGCAGCTGTCAGGGCAGCTCAACAGCCTGCCCTGCTCCCTGACCTTTCGCCAGGAGGAGACCATCAGCATCATCCGGCTTATCGAACAGGTGGGTGCTTCAGCAGGCAGAGGAGGAGAGACGCAGGACAGGACCCGCCTGGGGTGGGAGTAGCAGCACAGGACCTGTTTGGACCCGGGGACCTCGTTCCCCAGCCCTCCAAGCGGGCTCTCCCAGGCAGTTACATTCGCCTCTGCTCCCCTCGTAGAAGCATCCTGGGTGTCTGGCTCTTGGCTAAAGTGTGTCAGCTGTTGGGCCTGGGAGAGGCCAGGCAGACCCAGGCCATAATCTGTCCCTCTCGGTCCCTAGGCTCGGCACGCCACCTATGGCATCCGTAAATGCTTCCTCTTCCTGCTGCAGTGCCAGCTGACTCTCGTGGTCATCCAGGTGAGGTGGGGCCCGCACAGGCATTGCCCCCATGCCACTCACCCCTTCACTTAGGGGCCAGCTGAAAATCTGAGGAGGGAGGCTGGGGTTAGCAGTACAGTCAAGGGGTCCCCCCAGAGCCTCTGTGAAGCCCCTGGGCTTTTTGAGATGACCTTCATTGGCAGAAGAGTATTCCCTCCGGCCCCTGTTCCCTCTGGCGGGATGTGAGCATCTATCTGGGCCCAGGGCAAGGGAGCTCAGGGGCTCCTATGCCCTTATTATTTGCCTGAATCGAACTGTGGCTCTTGGCTTCTTTCCTGGTCTAGTTTCTTTCTTGCCTGGTCCAGCTGCCGCCACTCCTGAGTACCACCGACATCCTGTGGCTGTCCTGCTTTTGCTACCCTCTGCTCAGGTGAGACGCCATGTAGCTTCCCCGCCCCCCATGCCTAAGCAGGAGGTGTCTGGATGTCACTTTGCAGCCCCAGGAGCCCAAGGTTCTGGAACTGCTCAGGGCTCACCTCCTCTGGTACAGGAGGCATGGAGGGAACCCCCTTTGTCTTTTTTTTTTTTTTTTTTTTTGAGATAGAGTCTCGCTCTGTCACCCAGGCTGGAGTGCAATGGTGCAATCTCTGCTCATTGCAACCTCCGCCTCCCCGGCTCAAGTGATTCTCCTGCCTCAGCCTCCTGAGTAGCTGGGATTACAGGCACCCACTACCATGCCTGGCTAATTTTTGTATTTTTAGTAGAGATGAGTTTTTCCCATGTTGGCCAGGCTGGTTTTGAACTCCTGACCTCAAATGATCTGCCCATTTCAGCCTCCCAAAGTGCCGGGATTACAGGTGTGAGCCACTGCCGTCCAGCCTTTATTTTATTCCATCCCCTCACCAGACTCGACCTCACGCGCAAGACTCCCTAGAGGCTCCCTCTGTGAGAATTGAGGGACAGAGGGTCATTGTCACCATCCCTCTACCTGATCTCTGCTTTTCAGCATCTCTCTGCTGGGGAAGCCCCCCCATAGCTCCATTATGTCTATGGCAACGGGGAAAAACCTCCAGTCCATTCCCAAGAAGGTAAGCAAAGCTGACCCTGTGAGCCCTGCACGTGAGCATGGAAGGGACTGAGGGCTGGGGGAGGAGAGAGGGGCTGATCTGGAAGGCTCTGGATGGGGGATTCCAGCAGAACTCCGGTACTTGGTTCCTAGTCTTCCCCCAGATCAAAGAGGAGGTAGTGGCACAGAGCTGGGAAAGACCCTTGCTGGGGCTTGAGCTCCCTATCCCCCCAGGCCTGACCATTTACTAAGAGCCCGTTGAGTACGTGGAAGAGCTAGGAGCAGCCGGCAGAGGGGCTGTGCGCCCCAGGAGTGACTGGCCTTGTTCCCCGGCAGACCCAGCACTACTTCCTGCTCTGCTTCCTGCTCAAGTTCAGCCTGACCATCAGCTCCTGCCTCATCTGCTTTGGCTTCACACTGCAGAGCTTCTGTGACAGCTCCCGGGACCGCAACCTCACCAACTGCTCCTCCGTCATGCTGCCCAGGTGGGTCCCAGCCCCAGAGATCCACCCATCGCCTGCCTCGCCTCAAGGCTTCCTCCCTCCCCACCCCAGCCTACCTCCCTGCAGCCCCAGAGGGGCTGAGCCCATGCCTCACTTTGGCAGCAATGACGACAGGGCTCCAGCCTGGTTTGAGGACTTTGCCAACGGACTGCTGTCGGCTCAGAAGCTCACGGCCGCCCTGATTGTCCTGCACACTGGTGAGAGGGCTCCCTGGGAGGGCGTGGATGATGGTGGGAGAAGAGCCCCACTGCGGAAGTCTGACCCCCACATCGCCCCACTTTCCCCAGTCTTCATTTCCATCACCCATGTGCATCGCACCAAGCCCCTGTGGAGAAAGAGCCCCTTGACCAACCTCTGGTGGGCCGTGACAGTGCCTGTGGTGTGAGTATTGCTAGGATGGAGGGCGGAGTGCGGGCTGGGGAGGAGAGGGCCTTCTGCAGGGCTAGGATTGGAGGGTGGGACCGGGGCCAGAGGTTTAACTGTGCCCTGCCTGAGCTAACTGTTATACTGGGAAGAGCAGGGAAGGAAGCAAGCAGTGTCAGGTTCACACGGGGCCGCCACCTCCTACAGGCTGCTGGGTCAGGTGGTCCAGACGGCCGTGGACCTGCAGCTGTGGACGCACAGAGACAGCCACATCCACTTTGGCCTGGAGGACGTGCCCCTGCTGACATGGCTCCTGGGCTGCCTGTCCCTGGTCCTTGTGGTGGTGACCAATGAGATCGTGAAGCTACATGAGATTCGGTGAGCTGTCAGCAGGGCGCCTCCCTCTGGGCTCAGTCATGTTCCCTAAACCTGTTACTCCCTTGGCGACACTCCCCCACCTTTCCGCTGCCCATCCCTCCCTCCTCCTCTGGTGTCCTGCCCCGGCCCCTGGTCTAAGGATCTTTGCCAACCTGTACTTTAATCTCCTGCCCCACCAGGGTCCGAGTCCGCTACCAGAAGCGACAGAAGCTGCAGTTTGAAACTAAGCTGGGCATGAACTCTCCCTTCTGAGCCACTGGCTGTGGTGGCTGTAGTTGCCCCCGTCCCTGGGGCTAAAGCCAGACCCATTTCTGAACAGGGGAGTTGGTATCATGAATGTTTCCAGGTTTGCTCCTGCACCCGTGGCACTGGAAACCCAGCTCCCCGTGTCAGACCCCGATGTCTTCCTGAGCCCTGGGGCTCACTGTGGAGGAGCTGACGGCCTGGGCCCTTGGCCAGTCCTGGCTCTTCCCTGGGCCTCACCAGGGACACTCTTGAATGTATGGCCTCAGGCGCTCCCTAGAGGGGCCCTTAACCCCCCTCACCTGTGAGCTACCCCCTTTAGGGATCCCTTGCCCCCTTGGGGATCCCTTGCCCCCCAGTGCCTCTGCTCGTGGGTCCCTGGACACGGCCTTGAAGCAAACCTTCTTTGGAGAAGCAACAGCAGCAGCCTTGGCCGACGCGTCCAACTCCCAAGGCTGCCGTGGAGGGCAGGGTGGTGGTGCTTGCCTGGATGTGGCCCCGAGTGCCTCCCCTCCCTCCCTCTGTGGGGGAGTCTCCCGCCTGAACCTGAAGATGGAGCAGGGCCCCTGCTTCACCCTGGAGCCTCTTCCTGTGCCTGGCTCAAGCTGGCTGCCTGTCAGTCTTGGGGAATCTGGCCCAGGTCTCCTCAGCCTCTGCCCCAGTTCTGGGAGAAGTTTCTACTGGTGTATATTTTTTACTGGAAATGAGCCTTTTAGGAATGAATGTAGACTGGTTTGTATTAAAATGTGTCAATTGCTAAGAAATACCTGTGGCTGGTCTGTAAGGCCACTCCAGGGTCTGCCCACCCACGGTGGTGGCTGACAAAGGGAGGCCTAAACCTTCCTCCATCTATGCTGGTGGGTCCCTCAGGTCTGGCTCAGGCGAGACCCCTGGGGTCAGGGGTCCCCATGTCACAGAGGCAAACACACAGCCCAGTCACGTGGAATGGTGTTTTCATTGGTGTTAGTTGGGGGAAGAGGTTAATGGTTACAGAGCCAGGGCCTGGGCCAATGGGGTCAGGCTCTCCCTGCCCTCAGGTGGGCAGTCGGGGCTCCTGCTGTGGTCCGAAGCCCCTCCCCCATTGTGTCCTCTCAGGCAGTTAATAGATAGAATAAATTCCATTTAAAATATATGCATTTCTCTCTGCTCAAAAAATAACATTTACAATTGAAAAGTTAGGACTTGTGGGATCTGTTAACCCCACTGCCTCCCACCCCTGCTAGCCCTGCCTCAGTGAGGAAAGGCGGGGGCAGGAGCTGCCTGGGCACCACCGCTGTGTATTTACATGTCCTCTGTACACCTACGGAGAGGGGCCCGGCCAGACACACGCCTCCTCCGGCCTCTCAGGGCCTGGGCAGGATGGTGGGTGGCAAGAGGCATTCCCTTGGCACAACTTGGAACACAGGCTGGGGGGTACAGAGAAAGCACCCCCAAAGCCCCACCCCCGCTTCCTCCCTGAGGAGAGAGCTCTTACCAGGGTCCCTGTCCAGGAGCAGGGCCGTCCTGCTCAGTCGATCAAACCCTGGGAGGGGCTTTGCTGAGATGCAGCGGAGGTCCCTCGCTAGTCAGGTTCTGATAAGGTGGGCTGCCCCACAAGAGCTGCGGTGCCCACAGCCACGGGCTTAGAGTGGGAAGGGGCCCTGCTAGGAGGGGCACTTCGGCCTGACCAGCCCTTGGCCCGTCCCTAGGGTGGCAGGGGCCTCTTCTGTGCTGGGGCAAAGGCAGTGGACTTCGGCAGGTCACAGTGGGGGAGGGCTCAGTCCAGCATGGCGTCCAGCTGGTCAGCCAGGGCGTCGAACATGGTGCTGATGTCATCCAGAATGTGCTTGGTGGAGGCGCTGGGGGCGCTGCAGCAAGGGGAAGGACGCGGTCAGATCAGCCAGTGGCCTGCACCCCACTGGCCCTGGGCAGGGAGCTGTCATAGCTCCCAGAGGCTCAGGGAGGCAAGGGACCGGCCAGGCTCGTGTGCCTCTTAAATGGTAGCCACCAGGATTCCCTGATCTAGGTGACTCCAACACCTGGCCTCTTATCCCATTAGTGCCTGCAATGTCCCCCTCCAACATCCCCATGATCCCTGGGCAGAGGATGCAGGGAGCACTGTTTCTCTGCAGCCTTCTCTCCCTCCCCATCCGGCCCCCCTCACCCCTCTTGCTCCTTGGTGCCAATGCTCTTCTCTGCGGCTCTCAGTGCAGCTGCCAGGGACGAGCTGGTCTGCTCCAGTCTCTGCTGGGCCTGGCCTGGGCCCACAGTCCCAGTGCTCTCAGGCCGTGGAGGAGGCACCGGGCGGGGGCCGAGCCGGGGCGCTAGCTTAGGGCCAGAAAATGCCAGCTGGGTGCAGGCCACCGACACAGGCTTGGGGGCTGTTCCTGCAGAGACAAAAAGGTTGGCCTGGGACTTGGCTGGGTAGGACACAACCCTGCCAGCAGTGCCTCTCCCACAGGCCTCGCCTCTTACCTGCTCCGGGCACCTTGAGGAGGGCAGCAGGGGCGGCCGGGGGTTCTGTCTCCCCATTCCACCGACTAGCTGCTGAGCTTTCCAGACCTGGCCCTGGGCAGGGCGGCACTGGAGGCTGCATGGCGGGGCTGGGAGCAAGGGGGGTTGGAACTCCTTGGGCTGGAAGGCTGCTGGGCTCGGGCTGGGGAAGGCTAGAAGCTGGAGGAGACTCGCCAGGAGTTGGGGAAGGCAGGGGGGCAGCGGGGCCAGGCGTGGCACCGGCCACTCCGAAGGCCAGCAGTGCGGTCTGCAGCGGCTCTCTCTCCCGGCACTTGGGCCTCCGCTTAACAGTGTCTGATTCCGTGAGGTTGAAATCGAGGCCGGGGGGCACGGGTGTCTCTCGGGGCGGGGGGCCAGCGGGCTTCGGGCGCTGTTTGATGGTCAGGTTCCCTTCCTCTGCAAACGGCAGCCCTTCCCCAGAGCTGCCCCGAGATGGGGGCGTCCCCTCGGGGCCTGGCTCTTCCTCCTCCGTGTCTGACGCGGGCCCAGCCGGGGCAGGTGGGCCAGGGGGCTCTGAGGGGCCAGCAGGTTCACTCAGTGTTCGCCTTCGGGGCCCTGTGGCCCCTTCCTTGGGCCCTGGGCTCCCATCTAGTGGAGGTGGCTCCGGGCTGGGGCCAGAGACGGAGCTGAGGCGCTTGGGGGGCGGGGGCGGGGGGCCTTTGCGCCGGGCCCGCAGGGCAAAGGACTGGCTGCGAGGAGTCCCCCGAGCTGGGGTTGGGGTCACGCTAGGACTGGTCCGGACAAGGGCACTGCGTCCTGGCCGCCGGGTAAGGGTAGCGTAACTGCCCAGGGTGCTGCCCACCGGCCCTTCGGCCTCCCCCTCAGCATCCCCCTCTGTGGGGCCAGGGCGGCTTAGGCTGTGGGACCGGCGCTTAGGTCGAGGCGGGTCTGGGGGAGTGGCAGGGGGCCCGGCCAAGTAGGAGAAGGCCCAGGGTGCGCCAGGAGGTGGCCCTGGGGCCGGGCTAGAGGGTGAGCCCTGGGGGTACATAAAAACATAGGGTGGGGGTCCTTGGCCAGGAAGTGAGGCACAAAGCTTAGGGGGCCGTTCTGTGCCCTCTGGAAGGTTCCTCTCCTGGGGGGTGCTGGGATCTCCACCGCTGGGCTGTGGGGCAGGCTGTTCCTGTGAGTGGCCAGACCCCTGTGAGCGTGCCCCGATGCTCTCCTGGCTGGGAGAGCGGGCGGGTGGGAGGGGGAGTGGTTCAGGGCCACCCCCTGCCATGGCCGCCTGTAGCTCTGGGCTTAGTTCGCTGCCCTGGAAGGTGAGGAGCCGTGGGCCGGCCGTAGCTGGGCCTTCTCCGTTCTCTAGTCCCTCGATGGCCATCAGCTCCGGACCCTTGGCCAGCCGGCGCCCGCCTTCGCTGAGGGCCTCCCCCTGTAGCAGGCCCCGCCGAAGCTCCGCCAGCCGCTTCACCCCCAGCATGAGCTTCTTCTGATGCCCTGAGATGGGGGACAGAAGTGGCAAGGTTAGCTGGGGCTGGGGTTGTCCTGGTCACTGCTGGGCCCCAAACTGTCTTCTCTTGGAGACCCTGGAGGCAGGTGGGGGCCCAGCCAGGCCTCAGGACAGTCCTTACCGAGCTTGTTGACCCCAATCTCCTGCAGCTCTTCCCAGGTGAGGTCGGCCACCAGCCCCATGGAGTCGTAGCCGCTGCTCACCAGCTGCTTGTGGTACTGCGGCAGCCCCAGTGCACACAGCCACTCCAGCAGGTCCGTCTGGAAGAGCACCGTCCTCAGAACAACTCCCAGCCAGCCTCCGCCCCCAGCCAGAGGGGAAAAGGCACCGCAAAGCCACAGCTGAGAGCGACAGCACGTGCCCCACTCCCCAGCCACCCTTGATGGCTCACTGGGATGTAGCTGGGCAGCCACTCGGCGATGCTGAGCTGAGCGATCTCTGAGGCGATCTTCTTCCTGTGCCCAGGCTTGGTCACCCCGATGGCCGTCAGGTCCTGCCACACAAAGTCTGGCCATCAGGCCCCTCCCCTGCCCGCTGGGCCCTCCCCTGCCCACTGGGCACTGCTTCCTGGCTGCAGCACCCACCTCAGGTGTCATGCGGCTGATGGTAGGCACATCATAGCCGGCCTGCAGAAAGTGGGCAGTGTAGCCCTCCAGCTGGAACTCGCTTAGCCAGTTATGAATGGCCTGCGCGTCCTGCGGGGTGGGGGAGGGGGGCAGAATTAGCAGGAGCTGGACCAAGGCCCTAGCCCCCACCAGGGGCTCAGGGCCCACCTGAGCGGGGCTTCAGTCCATACAGAGGCTCTTGCATCTGCCCTGCCCTACCCACCCCAAGGCCCACAATGCACCCCAATGGAGATCACACCTTCCCCTCCAGCAGCTGTTCTGGCCGCACGTCCTGGGTGAAGATCTGCTCCCCAGAGCGGCAGTTGGCCAGAGGGCGGTGGCTCAGGTTGTCTTCAAGGAGAGAGAAAAATGGAATGGAAAGGTGGCAGGAGGAAGGGGTGCCCACCCTCGGCCTCCTTACTTGCACCTCTCCTAGCCAACCCAGGTCCCCTGACCCTTCCTACCTGCCAGGGACGGTGGGTGGAGTCCTGGCAGCACCTGGTCCTCTCCGGCAGAGGGCAGTGGCTGGAGACAGGGCAGGAGCCAACTCAGCATTTGGGGAACTGGCAGTGGGGAGTGAGCCCTGCCCTGCTCCGTGACCCCGTCATCCTACCTGGGCATTCTCAATCAGGAGGCCAGGGCCATGGCCGTTAGTGCCCTCAGAGCTCTGGCCGCTGCCAGCACTGCGGATGCTGCCCACACTGCCCTCACTGCCCACGCTATTCCTGTCACCTGCTGTGGGGGGCAGAAGCCAAGGGGTCAGAGTCCCAAGGGACGCTCCGACAGCTGTCTGGCAGCTTGCCCAGGCCACATGCCCACACAGTGCCCAGCACTGCCCCCTGGGAGGATGTACCTGGGCTGTCTGGGCTGAGGCCCACCCGAGGAAGCTGGCTGTAGGTAAGAGGGTGCGGGGGTTCTTCAGCAGGAGGCTGCGGTGTCCGGGAGAAGCCTGGGCGCAGGGGCGTGGGTGCGGAGGGGAGGCGGGCTGCAGGGACGCCCACCCGCTTGCTGACCACCTCGACGATGCCCGGGGGGAAGTAGCCTATGCGGTCTGTACCCCTCTGGCTCTCGTGGATGTGGCCCTTCCAGCGGCCGTCGGGATGCTGTTCTAGGACCTGCGGCCAGGGGTGGGGGGGCGGGGACGGTCACTCCCAGCACCAGGCAAGTGGCAAACAGTCGTCTCTGCAGCTGCGGTCTGGCAACCCTGGTCCAGCTCTTCCCCTACCCCTAAGGAGCTGGCCTCTGATGCCCACACTGGCCCAAGTTCTGCCCCTGCTGCCAGCAGCCAGCTCAATCTCCTCTGTGCCTCCAGGGCGAGCCCCAGTGGCAGCCTGTGGTCAAATCGCAGCTCCACTACTTGCTAGCTGTGTGACCTTGGGCAAGTCACTTTAATTTCTCTTGATTTTATTTTGTTTCATTCTCAATTTTGTCATCTGTAAAGAAGAAATGCTAACAGCACTGCCTTCCCTGACTTTAGGAAAAATTAAGTGAGGGTGCATATAGAGACCTCAGAGCAGAACCTGGTAACATAGCAGGTGCCCAAATAAGTAACAGCAATCATTTGTATTTGCAAAGGAATGCCTGCTCGGGGTCCCTCACCGTGATGACATCCCCTGCCCGGACATTGAGAGCAGTGGGATCGTGGAGGTTCCAGAAATCCTTGAGCGCTCGGACCTTCAGGATCCCTGAGGCCTCTGAGAGAACGGGTGGGGGACAAGTGTCATCTAAGGGTCTTTAGGGCATCTTCCCACCCCTCATCCCCTTGACAACCCTCCCCCAGGGACGTCCACTCCCCCTCCACATCCTGGTACCACGTGAGCGGCTCCAGGCCCCCCTGGGCAGGGTATCCTCCCCCGCACTCACCCCGCAGTAGCTGCTTGATTTCCCGGCTGGCCTGGGAGGTGGTGAACTGATTCACTATGTCCAGCGCCGTCTGGTTATACGTATTCCGGATGTTCACGTCCACACCTCCCTGGGTGCACAGTGTCACATGAGCACAAGCTAGGCACTTTGACACCCCTCACCCGATTCTCTCAGCTACCCGGGACATAGGTACTATTACCATTTTCAGATTTTACAGATGAGGACATTGAAGCTCAAGGACTTCTCAAGTCAAGGACAAGCTCAAGTTCACTCAGCTAGTAAGAGGCAGATCTGGGGTGCCAGTCAGGTTGGTCTGCCCCCGATCCATCTGCACCGCCTCGGCACCATTCAGAAGGAAGTCAGGCCTCTTCCCTGACGCCCATGCAAAAACCACGCTGGAGTTCTCCGTCCCGTACCTCCCCAGCCAGTCGGGGCACAGGGCAGAGGCTCCATGGACACCTGCGAGGGAGCAGGGGCCCATACCCACCTCCAGAAGCAGCCGCACCACCTCGGTCTTGCCGTACAGTGCGGCCTCGTGGAGCGCCGTCCCCGTCTTGGTCTGGCGGTTGATCTCGATCCCAGCTCTCAGGAGCTGCCTGCAGTGGACGGGGGGAGTCACGAGGGAGGTGGGGCAGGAGCGGGTGCTGACTGCTGGGGGCCTGGGAGATGGAGAGCCCGGGTGAAGAGGGCAGTGGAGGAGGGCACTGAGGGGCACCGATGGTCCCGCAGGCAGGTGATGAGGAAGCGGGGGGACCCCAAGGGTACCTGATGACTTCTCTGTGGCCATTCTTGGCAGCCAAGTGCAGGGGCGTGGTGTAGTTGGGGTCACATGGGTCTTTGGCCTCGCCCTCCAGCAGTGCCACACATAAGTGGCTGTTGAGAAGCAGCTGGGCCACCTGCAGCACCCAGCGCCCAGTTAGAGCCTCCTCCTGAGACCCCGTAGACGTCCAGGACCCGGCACCCCAAGGCTGCGGGCCTCACCTTGAGTCGGCCAAATTCACAGGCCAGGTCCAGGGGCGTCTTCTTGGCCTTGTTGACCAGGCATGGGTTGGACTGATGCTGGAGGAGCATTTCTGACTGGGGTTGGGGGAGCCGAGTGAGGGGGCCTGGCCCATCCGGCACCCCACCCCGCCCTGCGCCACGCCCTTGTGGGCAGCCTCACGTACCACCTCATAATGTCCATACTGTGCCGCCAGGTGCAGGGGGATCTGTCCGTCCAGCGAGGCGGCATTGACGGCCGCAGAGGCGCGCAGCAGCAGCTTCACAGGCTCCAGCCGGCCCTGCCAGGCTGCGTAGTGCAGCGGGCGCATGCCTGGCAGGAGGAAAGGGTTTGTGAGGGAGGTCCTGGGACGGCATTGGGGGTGGAGAGGAACTGAGCAGAGTATGGAGTCAGCCCAGCTGGGAGGGCAGAGAGCCCACGGGGATGCAATGCTGGCTCTATCCAGGTGTGGTTAGGAAGAGGTTCGGCTCGACAGGGCTGAAGCCAGAGTCCCGCTGTGCCCACTACGGATCATGATGACCCCAGGACAGCAACAAAACCTCGCTGAGCCTCAACCTACTCATCTGAATAATGGGATGTTAGTACCACTCCCCTATGCAAGAAGGCTGTGAAGATTAAACGGGGAAAAGCCACTTGCAAGCCCAGAGACGCTGCGCTAGCATCTATTAGCATTGCTACGTTGTCACGGGAGCAAGCTCTGGTCCCAGGGTCTGGGTAGGGCCCCTACCTGCCTGGGGTGGGGGTCGGGGGCCCATGGGGGTCTCACCATTGCTGTCCTTGATGTCAACAGTGGCCTGAGCCTCTAGCAGCAAGGCTATGAGCTCCAGGCTGCCCCCCAAAGCCGCGTGGTGGAGGGCAGAGAATCTGATGTGGGAGGACACAAAGTTAGGGGTGTTGGTGGGCAGCCCCCACCCCCAAATCCTGGTCTTCCACACCCGAACCTATCCTGGGGGCTGGCAGGGATGGGTTACTGGCCCCCCCCAACCCCACCAGCCCTGCCGTGGGAGCGCAGTGGCTGAGCCACAGCATCAAAGGGCTCAGTGTCTGTGCTGAGAGGCCCGTTTGTCTCGACCCCCCCTCCCAGCTGGCCCAGAGGAGGGGGCCGTGGGAGCAGGAGCCTGAGGGCTCCTACCCTCCAGGGAGAAAAGGGGGCCCCAGAGGAATCTGACCCCAGGAGGCCCCGCGGAGAGGCACCACGGCCCCTCCCCTCACTCAGGGCTAACTCCACGGGCGGGAGGGTGCCCCCTCCCTCCAGCCCAGGGACAGGACCCACAGCTCGCAGCAAATACACTTCCAGGACCAAGTCTGAGAGGGAAAGGGACCCTGGGCCTCAGGATCTTTCCCTCCAGCCCCACCCCCGGGGCTCTACTGCCCCCACCCAGCAGCTCTGCAGAGGGACAGGGGCTCCCACTCACCCATCAGCATCCTGGTAGTTCACGTTGAGCCTCTTTGTGGAGCCCAGGAGCTCTAGGGGTCAGGGCAGGAGGTGTCAGGGCCATCAGATGACTGCCCTCACCCAGCATCCCTCCCCCCGCCTGTCACAGCCCGGCTGACCTCTTGGCGTGCAGAAAAGCACCTGCCCCATGGCCTTCCGCCTGTCCCGTCCCTGTAGCTCCCCACCCTGGCCCACCGGCCCAGCAGCGTGAGGGCAGGATGCTGCTGCAGCAGTGGGCTGGCTTCCCCTCGCCCCAGCCCCGCTTGTTTATAGAGCCAAAGAGGGCGGGGGGTGGGACTGGCACGATGTGCCCTCAGTGGACAGGCCCACGGTGTGCATGGTTAGCATTCCTGCCTGAATGGGCCAGGCAGCGAGTCATGTTGTCCTACTGGGCCGAGGGGCGGGGAAGAGAGAAGGAAAGAGGCACTAGGTATTCAAGGGCAGGCCACGATACCCAGTCCTGGGGCATCCCAGAGGAAGGTGACATTAAACAGACCTCTACCCAACACTGGCTCTGCCAGGCGCCAGCTGTGTGACTGTGACAAGTCATTTAACCTCCCATGCTCGGTGTCCTCAACTGTAAAATGAGCTGATCAGAACCTGCTCACGGGGGCTGTGAGTACAGTGCATGACCTTGTCATATGCAAAGACAGGAGCTCTCAACATCTAGCCCTCCTGACATGTGGGCCAATACCATCCCGATGTGAGGGCGATGGTCCTCCAACAAGAGCTGGCACACGGCCCGCACTGTCCCCACTGGGATCTCCATGGATGCTCAGACTGCCCGGGGAGTCACTGCTACTGCTGACTCCACACCTCCAGGGTCTTAGCTGAGATGTCCATGCCCTGGACAAGGACTCTGCAGGTTGGTGGCAAGAGGAGCTGGGGCCACCCCCTCTTGGGGCAGGGTTCAGGCAGGTGTGCTCCCTGCGAGAGCCAGGGAACTGGTAGGAGTGGTTCTTGAAGTGCTGGGGAGGGAAGGAAGGCCTGTCATGGGTGGCTCCTGCCTCCTGCTAGAACCCACCCTGCAGGGAAGGAGTGGGCCTGGCTCGGCCAGGCCGGGCGGAGTGCCAAGTGTGCTGGCCCAGGCCTGCCCCCCAGGCTCCGGTGGACCCCTGAATACCCCAGTAGCCTGGGCAAGACAGGGCTTCATTCCAACAGGGAGGGGAGGGACCAACCTGGCAGTAGGGAGCATGGCACGGGGAGGGAGGGGACAGCTACACTGAGGGCCAAACTGAAGGACACTGCGCCACAAAGGTAAGGACAGAGCCAGGGAGGGACAAAGCGCTAAAAGGGTTGTGGCCACTGGGAAGAAACACAGACCTCCATTTTCCTCTAGTCCCCTTGGAAAGTCCTTGTCATACAGAACCATTTGAGGCAGTAGAAAGAAGAGGGGCTCCAGAAGCGGAAGTGCACAGTTCAAATGCTTACTCTGGCTGTGTGACCCTGGCCTGCCACGGTACCTCTCTGAGACCCAGTGGAGACAATGCGGTCAGCAGGAAGAGACACAGAGCGCCCTTCAAGCTGCCCACTCTTCCATTAGCCCTCCTCTTCCAACAGCCTGGACAGTTTGGGATGAGGCAGCTGGGTGGTGGGATGCAGTCCCTCCCGAGAGGAGCAGGACAATGTGACAGGCAGGACAGGAACAGGGCAAGGGCCAGGCTGGGTGGCTCCGTTCTTTTCAGAACAATGGCCGGAAAGGTGGTGGGGGAGAGGCTCAGAGTGACCGGGCTGGGGACCCTGGCAGGAGGGCAGAGGGTCCCGGTTCCTGGCAGTGACTCCAGGCACTTCCCCTGCGGTACAACCTTCTTCCCGGGCCTGGCGCTGGGGGTGGAAGGGTGGCTCCTGATTTAGGCTCCCGGACAGAGGATGTGAGCTCAGCCGGCCGCCCCAGCACACCCCATTTCCTCTGGCCAAAGAAGGAGATTGTTCAGAAAAGGGAGTGGTGCGGTGAGAGGCGGGGAGCAGGGCCAGGGCAACTGTACCCCTCTTCTCTCAGCCACCTGCTCCTTGAAGACGACCTGGGTGGGGGCAGGGAATTGGCCTGATATCAAATGGAGGAGGCTGAGGGAGCACCTCCCACCTCCCTGTTCTCTCTCTGGATAGCTATAAAGCGCCAGCTAACCCCCAGAAGGAAAAAGGGGAGTCCTGACGCCTCCCTTTTAGCAGTTTCCCTTGCCTTCTTATGATATGGAGCAAGAGTCCCCAGCCTCACTTCTGAGAACTGCATTAAAATCATGGGGAGAACTTTCTGATACACAGAGTCCCAGGCCCTCTGTGATGAGTCTGATTTTGAGGGGAGTCCAAGGAGTCTACACTTTTATTTTTACTTATTTATTACTTTTTGAGACAGGGTCTTGTTCTGCTGACCAGGTTGGAGTGTAGTGGCACGATCTCGGCTCACTGCAGCCTTGACCTCCCCGACTCAAGCGATCCTCCCACCTCAGCCTCCTGAATAGGCGGGACTACAGGCATGTGCCACCATGCCCAGATCATTTCTTAATTTTTTTGTAGAGATGGCATCTTACTATGTTGCCCAGGCCAGTCTCAAACTCCTAGGCTAAATAGGAGTCCTTGGGGACTCCTTCCTGTGCACAGGGCCAGCAGGACTATAGTGTGTGCCATCATGGCTGGCCCAGTCTGCACTTTTGAAACAATCCCTAGGCCAGCATGGTGGCATTGCCTGTAGTACTAGCCACTCAGGAGGCTGAGGTGGGAGGATGAGGCAGGAGGATCACTAGCGCCTAGGAGTTCAAGGCTGGGCAATATAGCGAGACCCCATCTCTTTCCGTCTTTTTTTTTTTTTTTTTGAGACAGACTCTTGCTCTGTTGCCCAGGCTGGAGTGCAGTGATACGACCTCAGCTCACTGCAACCTCTGCCTCCCAGGTTCAAGCGATCCTCCTGCCTCATCCTCCCGAGTAGCCGGGACTACAGGAACTCGCCACCCCACTGAGCTAATTTTTGTATTTTCAGTAGAGACGGGGCTTCACCACGTTGCCCAGGCTGGTCTCGAACTCCTGACGTCAAGTGATCTGCCCACCTCGGCCTCCCAAAGTGAGACCCTATCTCTTCAAAAAGAAAACAACAGAACAATCCCTAGGTAATTCTAATGGGCAGCTGAGTGCAGAGCACAGGGGACAGGGTGTAGCTTTGCCTCTGCTCTGCCATGCTATGGCTGTGTGACTTTAGGCAAGTCACTAACCCTCTCTGAGCATCACTTTCCTTA
Organism: Pongo pygmaeus; assembly: GCF_028885625.2. Lineage (NCBI taxonomy): Eukaryota > Metazoa > Chordata > Mammalia > Primates > Hominidae > Pongo > Pongo pygmaeus. The sequence goes on from NC_072392.2 coordinate 93,749,188, forward strand.
TCTACAGAACGGATATTGAAATACCTATCTCACAGGCAAGCAAGGAAATTATAATATTTCATAGACTATAAGGTTTGCAAATGTCACCTTGTGATCTCTTTTGTCACCAGCCTCTCCAGCTTCTCAGAGGACTGGGAGGGGAGGCACAGTGCCAGGGCCTCACAAGGAAGCCCAGGCCCCAGTCATGCTGTGCCTGCGCCTACAGCCTGCGCAGGGTGAATTCTCCCCTTTGGGACTGAGGGAAGGGACCTCCTTCCCCACAGACGTTACCCACTGGGCACAAGGGACTTTCTCGGAGCCTAAGAGCCCGGCTCTGCGGTTCCCGCCACTGGCCTCCAAACCCCTCCCACCTGCCCTCCTGAGGGCCTCACTTTGAGGCCCCAGAGCTGTGAGGCCAGCAGCAACTTGACCAAGGCCCCACTGGGCAGGTTGCCAAAAACAACACAGAGGTGACAGAGAAGGGGAGTGGCTGCACTGCTGGACCTTAGGGCCCTCCTCTGGGACCTCCTTAGCACCTCCCCAGTGGCACCCACCCTGTGTCCACTTCCCTAGGCACAGAGACCACCCCACAGCTCCACCTCTCCAGGCCCTGCGTCTCCTGCCCCAGTGTGCTAGTGGATGCATGAGGTTAAGGCCCTTTCTCTGGCACCCACACCCCAGGTGTTCAGGTAGCCTGGGGGACTCCTTCCTGTGCACAGGGCCAAGGTGTATCTTGGGGCTAGAGCCCCTGAACTCCAGAGGAGACCCTCCCATCCAGGGAACTCCTCCTGCCTCAGTCTGGTGGCAGGAACCACCTCCTGCTTATGCTGATCTGGGATCTCAAGGTGACAAGTCCAGTGGCCTCCTGGGACAGTCCAGAGAGCCCTTCCTGAAGCCCAGAGGTCTATTCTCCCTGTGGGGGGGTCGCACCACAGCGGTACCCAAGACATGGGGCTCAGGTGTGGCCACTTGTGCATGGAGCCCCACAGCCCGGTCAGGTCTCGACCCTAGGTGAAAATCTCCAGTAAATGAGCTCTGGCCACACGCCCCCAGGACACACATGTCAGGGGAAGAGAAACTTCAGCAACTTGTTAGAGAGTGTTAAACTTTTTTTAAGCAGTAGAACTCCCTTTTTAAAGGCTATCTCGTGGCCTGGCGCGGTGGCTCACGCCTGTAATCCTAGCACTTTGGGAGGCTGAAGAGGGTGGATCACCTGAGGTCAGGAGTTCGAGACCAGCCTGACCGAGATGGTGAAACCCCATCTCTAGTAAAAATTAGCCAGGCGTTGTGTCAGGCGCCTGTAATCCCAGCTACTCAGGAGGCTGAGGCAGAAGAATCGCTTGAACCAGGGAGGCAGAGGCTGCAGTGCGCTGAGATCATGCCACTGCACTCCAGCCTGGGTGAGAAAGCAAGACTTTGTCTCAAAAAAAATAAAAAGCTATCTTATAGATATCTTCTTAAGACACGAACACAGAGATGCCCTGGTTGAAATGTGTACGTTTGAGGTTGGGGGTAGGGATGAAGTTCTATCTATTCAGTCTTCTCTAACCCACTGTCAGAAACCTCATGGCTCCAAAGAACACATCAGAAAGACCATCTGCTAGAAGGCAACTCCACGAAGACAGGAATTTGGGTCTGTTTTGTTCACTACTATGGTCCAGTGCTTAGAAGAGAGCCTGAGCCAGGCACGGTGATTCACGCCTGTAATCCTAGTACTAGGAGGCCTAGGTGGGTGGATCACTTGAGGTCTGGAGTTCGAGACCAGTCTGGTCAACATGGTGAAACCCCATCTCTACCAAAAATATAAAAAAAAATTAGCCGGGCATGGTGGCACACACCTGTAATCCCAGCTACTAGGGAGGCTGAGGCAGGAGAATGGCTTGAACCCAGAAGGCGGAGGTTCCCGTGAGCCGAGATCCTGCCACTGGACTCCAGCCTGGGTGACAAGCAATAGGCACTCAATAACAATGTGAATGAATGTACTTCAACCCTCTAATTTTGCAGGCCAGGAAACTGCAGCCCAGAGAGGTTAAGTGACTTGCCTAAGGACACACAGCAAGGCGGACCCAACTTTCTCTCCAGTTGTCTCACACAGAGGCACTTCTTATTGAGAACAAGACAGTCCACCCTCCTCAAATATGCAGATCACAGTGACCCACCCCCACCTACCAAGCCTCTGTGAACTGAGCACTCAGAGGGCCTCAGCGGGGTGCTCGTCCCACCCGGTACTCACTTGTCTTTGTGGCCTTGACCTTCGCCACCAATTTCTGCACACCGGTCACATCTCCATTCTTGACAGCCAGGATCAGGTCCTGTTCACGACCCATACTGGCTCCTGGGCTGAGCTCTGCACTCAGGAGTCCAGGGCAAAGGCAGGCAACGGGTCCAAGCTGGGGCGTCAGGGCGCCATGCCGCAGCCCCTTGGAGGGCTCCCGGTTCCGGGGGAGCAAGTCTGGTGTCCCAGTCCCAGGCAGCGGGCTCCTCGTCAGGTACTGAGGGATACTCCCAAAGGTGCTCCGTGAACTGCCACCACACGAAGGAAAGCTAATCTTTGAGGGGGTGGAGGCTACATAGAAATCTGGATGGATATCAGCTTGTGGCTTCCGACAGCTCAGGAATGGGCTGGGACTGGGCACACCAATCTTCCCGGCTTGGCTGCGGAACACCAGTGCCCACCCAGAGAGCAGCCGGCATTCCCTTGGGCCTCAGGCAGCAGCGGTGCACTGGTCTCAGGGCTCTGGAAAAGGCACTGGGCCTCTGTCGAATGCTGGGCCACAGCCTGCAAGGGTCCCAGAAGTGGAGTGCAGAGGATGAGCAGGATAAGACCTCCAGGGAGCCCCCAAGCCACCCTGGCTCCCCTCGGAGTTGATGGTGATGCTGAGCCGCTGAAAGTGGGGAGGAAGCTGCTATGCATGAGAGGAGTATTGGTGGGGGGGAGGTGGCATTCTGGGAGGGGGAGGCTGAGTCACTGGGGCCCCAGGGCACCTGGCAGTACCTCAACCTTGGGCAGGAGGGGCCCTGGCAGCATGACATACTGGGGCAGGCCGGGCCAGCAGCCTGTTCTCCACAGCCCGAGGCTCCGACACCCACAGACAACTGGCAGGCCAGGAGGTGGGGCCGGGAGGGTCAGGCACAGGCAGGCGGGCAGTGGTCACTCCCTGTCAAAGTCATCAGCCCCCAGATTCCTCCCTACGGAGGCTTCAAGGCTTCGCTTTAATGGCTGGATGCCCTAGTCCTAGGACTCTTTGTGAACGGAGGGCATGAAGTGCTTCTGGCCCCCCATTTCTGGGGGCTCTGCCTGCCAGAGAGGGAAGCTGCACAGCACCTGTTGCTGACCCGTCCTCGCCCCTTGTGTCGGGTGGAGGAGCAGCTGGGCAGAGAACAGAGACAGAGCCGGGGCAGTGCTGACAAACGGGGCTCCCAGGCCCCCCAAGCCTGAACCTGAAGCCCAGACCCTGGACTCCACTGCAGAGAAGCTTACGTCAGTTTCTCGGTGGCAGCGAATTTACTGCCAGAGTCTTGTGGCATGAGATCCGCGCAGGCCTGGGGCCCTGGCCGGGAACCCCTCACTCCTCGAACGTCCCAAGCCCAACCCAGGGGCACTCCCACGCGGAGCCCGCGGCCGACACGGGCGGAGGGCGCCCTTGGCAGTGCCTGGGGTCGGGCTGGCTCCCCCGCCCCCCGGAATGTCCCTCCAGCGCCTCGCAACCCCCCAGCCCAGCCCAGGCCCACCGGGGAACAAAGCGGCGGGAGAAGCCGGGCGGGCCAAGCGCCCGAGGTATAAACGCGGAGGATGGAAAAAGGGGCGCGAGGAGGACGGAAGGAGCGGGGAGATGGAGGTGCCCGCCGATCCCGCAAGAAAAGTTAGTTTGCGCCCGCCCCCAGGGGCGCTGACCCCTAGCGCGGGCCCCGCAGCCTCACCTCTCCCGGCCGCCCGCCGGGGTCCGGCTGGCCCTTCTCGGTCCCTGGCACTCTGGACGGTGGCTCCCACTCCCCCCCTGCCCCCCTTTCTCCTTCTCCTTTTCCAAGGCCGGCCCGGCACCTCCCGCAGGAAATCCCGCCCCTCCCCCCTCCCTCCCGCCGGATCGGGAATGGAGGGACCGTCCCGGCCGCGCAGTCAGGCTGTCAGTCAGCACCGGCGGCTCCGCCCCCATCCGCGCCAGATCCCGCCCCAACTCGCGCCCGCCCGGACCCGGGGCGCTGACCGAATCAGCGCATGCGCCCAGGTGAAACAGAGGGGCGGGGGTCGGGGGACAGAGGTGACCTGGGGCCCTGGACTTAGACCCAAGGGCTAGACACCCCGGGTCTGACTGGTGGGAGAGAAGATGTAAGGTGAAGGGGGTTGGCAACCAAGACGCGGGACCCCACTTGCAGTACCCCCCGCCCGCGGCCGGCGTCGCCCACCCGCAGCCGCCGGCCGGGCAATGGCACCACCTAGCGGACGGCACCAGAGCGGCCCGCGGGGGCGGTGCGGGGACCCCAGCCTCGAGGAGGCGCTCGTGCCGGGCGGAGGTGGCGCTTCAGCACCGTCGTGGGCCGGACAGCGCCTCCCGCCCCCGGCCCTCGAAACCTGGCTTCGGAGCCCAGCCGTAGGGACCGGACGGAAGACACCGAAGGAAGGGCGAACCTCCCCGGACCGCTCCTGACAGTTCCCGGGTGGCCTTCGTCCTGCAAGGTCGGAATTTGCACACCCACCGCTCGTCCTTCCCTGAGCCCTTCTGCCCTCCTTGCCCAGCCCGGGCTGTGGGGACTAAGCAGCGCGGGGCTGCGGAGGGGCGGTCACACGTGTGACCGTTCGCACTGCACTCCAGCCGCCGGCTCCTCAGGCTTTATTGGAGAGAAGCCCCGAGGAGGGCTGGGGGCAAAAGAGGGGACTTCTGCATCTCCAGCAACCTGCGGGCTGAGCTCCCAGACCCGGCGTCGGGGCGCGCGCCTCCGGGCGGGCGCTAGGACCGGGGACAGTCAGGAGGGCGCAGAGCGGGCTGGGGCGGTGCAGGGGGCGGGGCTGCCGCGGCAGGGCGGATAGGCGGGCGCTAGGGCACCGCGGAGCTCCGGCGGTGGGCGGGGCGTGGCAGCGCGCGCAGCGGCAGGCGGCGGCGGGATGGAGCCCGAGCCCGAGCCCGCGGCCGTGGAGGTTCCCGCGGGGCCCGTGCTCAGGTGCGGCGCGGCCCGGCCAGAGTGGGTGTGGGGGGCGCGGGGCCAGCGCGGGTAGGGGAACCGGCGCCCGGGACCCGGCCGGGCGGCCCCCGATGCGCGGCGCTGACCCCGCGTCCCCTTCTCCCCTAGCGCCCGGGAGCTCTTCGCCGCCCGCTCGCGGTCGCAGAAGCTGCCCCAGCGCTCGCATGGCCCCAAGGACTTTCTTCCCGACGGATCGGCGGCTCAGGCCGAGCGGCTGCGCCGGTGCCGGGAAGAGCTCTGGCAGCTGCTGGCAGAGCAGCGCGTGGAGCGCCTGTGAGAGGGGCGGGCCCGGGGGTGAGGGAAGCGGGGGCGAGGCGGGCCGCGGGGCCTCCCGAATGGACTGACGCAGACCCCTCCCCACTCCTCGCCAGGGGCAGCTTGGTGGCTGCCGAGTGGAGGCCGGAAGAGGGCTTCGTGGAGTTGAAGTCTCCCGCGGTGAGCGGCAGGCTCGGGGACCGGGGACCGCCCTCCCTGTCCTCCTCCCTCCCTTGTGACACTTGCTCTGCGCCCCACACAGGGCAAATTCTGGCAGACCATGGGCTTCTCGGAGCAGGGCCGGCAGCGGCTTCACCCGGAAGAGGCCTTGTATCTTCTGGAGTGTGTGAGTGGGGCCCGGGAGGTGGGGAAGGAGTTGGGACCAAAGAACGGGAAGCACACGTTTTATCGGAGAAAAAGCACACACAACCCGGTCTTTAGAGAACTGATAACCGAACTTCTAAAGCAGGAGGTAGTACGTTGCAGGGAGCAGGGATTCCAGTCCACATTAGTGGTGCTGCCCCACTTTCCTGGTTGACCACATTCTTGATGTGCTACTGAGAGGCGGAGGGGGAGTTATCAGAGCTGGGAAGTTGCCCCATTCCTTTGTGGCACTGCAGTGAGGGCTCATAAACTGAGCTGTTGGCCCCACTTCCAGGGCTCCATCCACCTCTTCCACCAAGACCTGCCACTGTCTATCCAGGAAGCTTACCAGCTGCTGCTGACCGACCACACTGTGAGCTTCCTGCAGTACCAGGTATCTGCCACCACCCCGCCTCCAGGAGCCACCTATCCACTGAATCAATGAGTATTGACAAGTACCTATAAGGTGCCAGGCACAGTGTCACATGCTGGGGCTGCAGGGCAGACGAGGGCTATGCTGTCACGAGGCTTACACTGTGGTGGTGGCCTGTTGGCTTCACATAGACCGCAGTGCTGGCAGAAGATAAGGTGGGGGAAGAGAATCCAAAGAGACTGGGCTGTTCATTCAGGTGAGAGAAGTTAGGGGCTTGTCCCAGGTTGGGGGTGGGTAGGGTTGCAGTGAGTGAAAAATAGATGAATCTCAGAAATATTTTGGAGAAAGAATGGATAGGACTTTGCCAATGGATTGGATGTCAGGATTAAGGAGAGAGAAGAACCGAGGATTACCGCCCATGATTTGGGCATGCGCCAGTGGATGAAGGGTGCTGTCATTTTCTGAGTGGGAAGAATGAAGAGGAGCAGATTTGGGAGGACAAGACCAGTCGAAAGAACTCTGTTTCAGATAAGTTAATTTTGAGGAGCTTCTTGGACATCCAAGTGAGTGTCAAGCAGACAGACAATTGGAATCCAAGTCTGGAGCGTGAGGAGAGGTCAAAGCTAGATGTAAATATGGGTGCCACGAGCACATGGATGGTATTTAAACTGTTGGGCTGTATGGGAGTGCCATCAGAGTAGAGGGCTGGGTCTGAGCCCTGGGGCGCTCTCTGTAGGTTAGGGGGCAGATAAGAAGCAGAAACAGACTGAGGAGTGTCTGGTGACGCAGGAGAAAAACCAAAGTCGCATCACAGAAGCCAAAAGAAGGTCTTTCAAGGAGGAAGTGGTTAGCTGTGCTGAAGCCTGCTGAGATCAAGCAGGATGGGGGACATTCTTGTCTATGTTCCTCTGATATGAACGCAGGGACACAAGGTTGAACATGTGGCTCCTTACCAGAAACTTCCCACCGGCATCTGTGGAGGTATGGGGCTGGAGAGATGCCCACTACCTGCCATCGTTTTGTTCACATGGTGATCGGCAGCTTCACTCTTGTGAGCTTTGTATCAAAATACTCAGGTATTTCAGGCCATGGTGCTTTTCTGGTTTCATGGCTGTCAGTTTTTTTGGATTTGGCTAAATGTCATTTGTGCTGAGTAAGGTAAGTGGGAGGACAGGAATTCAGAGCCTGAGATCTTTAGGGATGGTGTTCGTAATGAAGCATGGTCCAAGCTTAGTCACAGGGTTTGGAATCTGGGGGTGTACAGGAGGGGCAGAGAGGGCTGTGGGGATGGCCTGTGTCTGGAGAAACCATTTGGTGTTTTCAAGAGTGGCCATCTGAGCTTTCATTTTTTTTTTTTCTTTTGAGGTCTTCAGCCACCTGAAGAGGTTGGGTTATGTGGTTCGACGATTCCAACCAAGGTAAATCCCCTTCCTTTTTCCCTTCCTCATAGTCTAGTCCTGGGACCTGGCTGACTAGTCTCAGGTAGAAAATGGCCTCTCCTTACCTGGAACCCTTGGCTGGAGTGCAGTTCCTTGGGCACAGACTGGGGGCCTCTGCTGAAAGCGTTCTGAGAGAGGCAGGTTGGGAAGAATCCAGGTCATTTCGTTTTATTCTGGTTTATGAACTCGAGCCCCATCTTCAGATGACCTGCGCCTGCAGCTGAGTGTGTGTGAGCACTGAGAGGCAGGATTGGAACAGTGCCTGGCACTTAGTAGGTGCGCAGGCAGATAGGTAGAGTGTATGCTTAAATGAACGACTGGGTGAGGAATTTACCATTAGTAGGGTTTCACATTTTTTATGCCAGGTTAAATGTTTTTTCCTTCATCACCTTAGTAATCCAGCATCGGTAAAAGGCAGAGACCTTCAGACTTGGAGTGGAAACGGGTACAGCTTTTGCAGTTACAGTATGTCACAAAAGCTCTAAAGCAGGCACGTATTTTCTTTTCTTTTTTTTTTGAGACGGAGTCTCACTCTGTCGCCCAGGCTGTAGTGCAGAGGCGTGATCTCAGCTTACTGCAGCCTCTGCCTCCTGGGTTCAAGCAATTCTCCTGCCTCAGCCTCCCGAGTAGCTGGGATTACGGGCGTGTGCCACCATGCCTGGCTGATTTTTTTTTTTTTTTTAATTTTTAGTACAGATGGGGTTTCACTGTGTTGCCCAAGCTGGTCTCGAACTCCTGACCTCAAATGATCCTCCCGCCTCAGCCTCCCAGAGTGCTGGGATTACAGGCATGAGTCACCACGCCCAGCTCTACATCTTTTCTTTCTGAAAGTGGAATCTATCCTAAGGAGATAGTTGTGGATGTGTACAGTGGTTCACCTGTGAGAATGATCAATGATATTTATTATTTGCTGGGGGTCAGGCCCTGTACACATCGCTGAGAACAGAAGAGCAAAATCACCGCCCTCACAGAGCTTGCATTTAGTGAGGAGTCACACAGAACACACTCACTGTGCAAAATCAGTGTACTTGCAAATAAGAGTTGAACAAGAGGCAGGCTTACACAAATGAGAGGTTATCCCTTAGAGCAGCTCTGTCCAATAGAACTTTCTGTAGTGATGAAAACGTTCTGTGTGTGTGATGTCTAATACATGGGGCTAGAGCAACTGTAGGACTGAATGTTTCATTTCATTTAATTTAAATGTATTTAACTTAAATAGGCTGGGTGTGGTGGCTCACGCCTGTAATCCCAGCACTTTGGGAGGCCGAAGCGGGCAGATCTCCTGAGCTCAGGAGTACGAGACCAGCCTGGACAGCATGGTGAAACCCTGTCTCTACTAAAATACAAAAAAAAAAAAAAAAAATCAGCCAGGTGTGGTAGCAGGCGCCTATAGTCCCAGCTACTCAGGAGGCTGAGGCACGAGAATTGCTTGAACCCGGGCAGCTGAGGTTGCAGTGAGCCGAGATCTTGCCAATGCACTCCAGCCTGGGCAAAAAAGTGAAACTCTTATCTCAAAAAAAAAAAAAAAAAAAAAGAAGCAAACTTAAATAGCCACCTGTCGCTAGCGGCTCCTTTTTGAACAGCATTGCCTTAAAGCCTTAATTCACAGCAGGGAGGCCAGGCACAGTGGCTCACACCTGTAATCCCAGCACTTCAGGAGGCCGAGGCAGGCAGATCATGAGGTCAAGAGATCGAGACCATCCCGGCCAGCATGGTGAAACCTTGTCTCTACTAAGAATACAAAAATTAGCTGGGCATGGTGGCATGCACCTGTAGTCCCAGTACTACTCGGGAGGCTGAGGCAGGAGAATCGCTTGAACCCGGGAGATGGAGGTTGCAGTGAGCCAAGATTGCGCTACTGTACTCCAGCCTGGCGACAGAACGAGATTCTGTCTCAAAAAAAAAAAAAAAAGAAAAAAGAAAAAGGAAAAAATTCACAGCAGGGAAGAATGCTGCAGTGACGGGGGGCTGTGTCCACAATGTACTATTGAGTGAAAAAAAAAGATCACAAAGCAGTATGCTAGTACAATGCCATTTTTGTTAGAAAAAAATATATGGAGAGAGATTAGTCAGTGTGTACATAAAAGAAAGAAAAATGTTAACAATAGTTATCCAAGGTTTTTATTTTTCTATATTTTCCAAGTTTGTTAGCTCCTCTGGGCCATTGCCTAGGCAGAGGCACATGGCTGGGCCCCCTGGCTGGGCCTGTACCCCTCATGGGGGTCTGCTTAGGGCCTTAGCCCTTGGGTGTGGCTCTGATCCTGGCCCACTGACTGTCCCCTTGGCCCATTTCCTTATACATCCCACCAGATCCCCAGGCTGAGGAGGCGGGTCAGTGGCCCACCCACTGTTCTCACCCCACAGCTCTGTCCTGTCCCCATATGAGAGGCAACTTAACCTGGATGCCAGTGTGCAGCACTTGGAGGATGGAGATGGCAAGAGAAAGAGGAGCAGCTCCAGCCCTTGGTAACGCCCACATCAGGGTCGCCCCCCAGGGAGTGCTGGTGTCTGGGACCTTGGAAAATGCACAGGCTTTCTAAGAACTAGGCTTGGGCAGCTCCCATGCAGGCTCAGGGAGACACTAGGGGACCTGCCTTCAGCTCCCATGGGACGTGTGCACCTTAGCAACCAGGGGCAGATGTGCTGCTTTTCCCCCACGTCCCTCAGGTCCATTAATAAGAAGGCCAAGGCCCTGGACAACTCCCTGCAACCCAAGAGTCTGGCAGCCTCCAGCCCACCTCCCTGCAGCCAGCCCAGCCAATGCCCAGAGGAGAAACCCCAGGAGTCAAGCCCCATGAAGGGCCCAGGGGGCTCCTTTCAGCTTCTGGGGTCCCTGGGCCCCAGCCCTGGCCTGGCCAGGGAGGGGGTGGGGTGCAGCTGGGAGAGTGGCAGAACCGAGAACGGAGTCACGGGGGCCGGTAAGCGGCGCTGGAACTTCGAGCAGATCTCCTTCCCCAACATGGGTTCAGACAGCCGCCACACCCTCCTGCGCGCCCCAGCCCCAGAGCTGCTCCCGGCCAACGTGGCTGGGCGGGAGACAGACGCTGAGTCCTGGTGCCAGAAGCTGAACCAGCGCAAGGAGAAGTTCTCGAGGCGGGAACGGGAGCATCACGCGGAGGCCGCGCGGTTCCGGGAAGACGTCAACGCTGATCCCGAGGTGCAGCGCTGCTCCAGCTGGCGGGAGTACAAGGAGCTGCTGCAGCGGCGGCACCTGCAGAGGAGCCAGAGCCGGGCCCCTCACCTGTGGGGCCAGCCCGTCACCCCCCTGCTGAGTCCCGGCCAGGCCAGCTCCCCAGGTACCCCCTCAGCCTGCCATATCCTCGAGGGCCACTGGCAGCTGAGGAATCACAGGACTTTGGAAAGGGCATGATGAACCGGGATGGATTGAGGCTTAAGAAAGATGTGGGAGGAGGGCGCGGACCCACAAGGACGGTCAGTTCTCCCGCGGCTGCAGCAGGGCCTGTGTGGGAAGGCTTAGAGATGGTGAGTCAGGAGAGGTAAGGAGGGGTGGAAACTATGACCATATCCTTAAAAAGATAAACAACATACATGTGGATGGCTTTGCCACCAACTAGCTGTGATCCCAACCTGTTAGATGGGAAAAGGAGGTGCCTTCTTGGCCAAGTGAAAGAAAGGCTTGCTGTCTGCTCTAAGCCCAGGGAACCAATGGGGAAAGAATAAGCTAAATGTGTTAACGGATTCCAAATTACTTAAAGCCTTCATGCGAACACGGTAGATTGTAGGTAACTAGATAGGGTTGCCAGATCAGTTCGACTTGACTTTCAGTATAAATGTAATTTTTCAGTATAAGTATGTTCCAAAAATTGCATGGGATATGCTTATACTTAAAAAAAAAAAAAATGTTGCTAGGCTGGACACGGTGGCTTATGCCTGTAATCCCAGCACTTTGGGAGGCTGAGGCAGGCAGATCACCTGAGGTCAGGAGTTCGAGACCAACCTGGGCAATATGGTGAAACCATCTCTACTAAAAATACAAAAATTAGCCGAGTGTGGTGGTGCACACCTCCAATCCCAGCTACTCAGGAGGCTGAGGCAGGAGAATTGCTTGAACCCGGGAGGCAGAGGTTACAGTGAGCCAAGATCATGCCACTATACTCCAGCCTGGGTGACAGAGTGAGACTGCGTTTAGAAAAAAAAAAAAAAAGTTGCTAAATCTGGCCGTCCTAAACTAGATGGCAGACTGAGAAATGTGACTCCCCTCCCCAGTACCTTGTTTTCTGTGTCCTTGTAGCCGTGGTCCTTCAGCATATCTCTGTGCTGCAGACAACACACCTTGCCGATGGAGGTGCCCGGTAAGTTTCCAAGCAATGCCGTCTCTGCAGTACCTTGACCGCCAGGAGTTGGTGGTTAGGAATTGGCTCCTGAAGTAGGGTGTAAGCTAGAGGACTGTTTCAGGGACTCCTACCCCTATGCCTAGCTCTGAGCAATAACTAATGTTCGTGTGTGTCTAGGGAAGAGGGAGAACAACCAGTGGGTTAGCCCAAGGGTTCAGAGCCCCCAACCCTCAAGTGGCACCTCTGTGAGGCTGCTTCCTGGAACTGGTGGAGGGAAAGGGTGGGATGGAAAAGAAAGGTTGGGGAAAGAGTTCATGTCATAACATTTCTCATTGTATTGTCAGGCTGTTGGAGAAGTCTGGGGGCTTGGAAATCATCTTTGATGTTTACCAGGCCGGCGCTGTGGCCACATTCCGAAAGAATAACCCTGGCAAACCCTATGCCCGGATGTGCATTAGTGGGTACGCAGTGAGCCAGCACTGCCCCTCCCCCAGCTGCTGCCAGTTCTCCTGTGAACCAAGTGGGACTCCTCTGTACTTCCCTGGCCAGCGTGCCAATCTCTGAGAGGAACATGAGGTCCAGAGAGGCTAAGTGACCTACACAAGGCCACACAGCCAGTTTGTGCTGCCCCTACTCTGAGCTCCTCGTTGCTGGCATTTTAGGGTAGTCTCTCTCCAATGCCATTTTAGTCTAGGACTCACCCAGCAGAAGGGATGTGGATTGTGGGGATTTACAGGCTAAGAGTGGTGAGCACCTTGCTCTTCCTAGCACCTCCCCAACCAGTGCTCTGGGGCCCTCTTCATCAGAGCCCTGTGTTTTGGAGACAGAAGAGCTCATGGGTCAGAATTCTTGCACCCCAACTCCTTCCGTAGAATCTCTTCTCTGGAAGCCATAGAGCTTAGGAGTGGGCTATGGCTGGGTCTCACTCTAACCCTTTGTCCCTGCAGATTTGATGAGCCTGTCCCAGACCTCTGCAGCCTCAAGCGGTTGTCTTACCAGAGTGGGGATGTCCCTCTGATCTTTGCCCTGGTGGATCATGGTGACATCTCCTTCTACAGCATCAGGGACTTCACGTTGCCCCGGGATGTGGGGCACTGACCTCACAGCTCTGCAGAGGATGGAGCTTGCTCCGGGGGACCGGGACTGTCTGTTCTCAGGGACCATCTCGGTTGCCTCCTGTACCCAGACTCTAACCTGTAGCTTCAGAGGCCAGTCTGGGCCTTGGCCCTGGGTGTCTGATACTCACAGAGTGAAACTGTGACCCTCTCCCCTTCCCTGCTGCCTTGCAGTGACCCCTCTGGAACTCAGGACTCGATTTTAAGGACCCAGGAGGTGGGGCAGAAGAGAGGACTCTGTGCCTTTAACGAGAGGGTGCCTGCTTCGTGCCATAAAGCCAAAGCCATTAAAAATAGATTTCTTTTCTGCTGTTTCTGTATGTACTGGGTAAACCCCTCTCGCCCCCGTCCCGTTGTCAGTGGAACTGCCCCCAGCCCCTCACCCCTGCTTTGTCCGATCAAGGAGATCCGCTTCCTCTGGTGCGGGATCTAAGAGTGAGAGAAGCCCGCGGGACAGCAGGAACGCGACCTCGAACCTTTTGAGCCTTTCCCGGGCCTGCGTCGGAGGGGATGGGACGTCGCAGGGTTCCCGAAGGGAGGAGGGAGGACGGCGCGCCATCGGCCCTTCTCTGGGCGCAGCGGGGTGCGGGTGGCGAGAGGCGCCACCTGCAGCTGGGCGGTGGAGCGCGCTGCAGCCCCGGCCTCCGCGCCCTTTCCGCTCCCGCCTCTCGTCGCTCCAACCTCCTCCCTCGCTTGTGCTAAAAATTCCACCCGCTGTTGCAGACCCTCCGGCCGACACGGAGGAGGTGGGCACCCCCCGGCACCCCCCCGAGGAAAGGCGTCTCGCCGCGACGCCCCGGTCCCCACACCATCCCTCTCGTGGGGCTGGAAACCCGGCCCTGCGTCCCCTGTCACCGTCTCTGGGCTGGGCTCTGGCAGAGGAGCTGGCCCGGATCCGCCCCTCCCTCGGCAGCTCCGGGGAGTTGGAGGGACGGCTCCCCTGGAGTCTGGGAGGCGGCACGGGACCGCGGGCGTTCCGGGAACTATTTCCGCTTGCAGGAGGCGGCGGGACACTGGGCGCGGCGCGCCGTTCTGCGTCCAGGTGCGCGCAGGTGAGGCCGGGGCGGGCCTGCGGAACCCCGATCCAGTTCACGAGGCCCCGCCCCACGCTCCCCGGGGCCGCGGATTGGCGGGAGCGCAGCCCCCACCCGCGAGGGTGCCCCCGCCCCAGCGGCGCCGAGCCGGGGGGCGGGCCGGGGGCGGGGCGCTGGGCCCCGGCAGGCTCGCCCTTTATGTAAATAGCGCGGCTCCGCCCCAGGCTCGCCGCGCCGGAGGTGAGCAGGAAGGAGACGGCCGCCCAGCAGCCCGTGGGCAGGCGCGGTGGAGCGAGCGGGGCCGGCGGCGGGCGCCGAGGGACGCCGAGGCCTCGGGCGGGGGCCGGCCCGGGGTTCCAGGTGAGGTGCGCGCTGGACTCGCCCAGCCGGGCCCGCCCCCTCGGGGCTTCCACCCGGGGCGGGGAGGCCGGGGAGGCCCAGGACCCCTGGGCTGTCGGGCCAGGGCGGGAGGGCTGCGCCCAGGTCCGCGCGCCTCGCCCCTGTCCGCGTCACTGTGTTGGCCTGGGAGAGAGACACCTGTAGAAAGTTCCGCGGGGAACTTCTCTGCCTGATCAGCGCGATGACTGAAACTTGGGCTTGGGTTTGCACAATAATGTTGGCTTAGGAGAGCAGGAGAACAGGTGCCCGGGCCGGCTGGGTGCGGGGGGCACCGCGGGCAGAGACGGAGTCCCCGGGTCCACGTGCAGGCGCCAGGCCAGCGAGGTTGGCGACGTGGGTCTGCGGTGACCCCCTCCCCACGGGCGGCGGCCGGAGCGCGGTGCCCTGGCGGCTTAGCCCCTGCCCCTGCCATCTGGGCTGTGTCCCTGCCGGCCCTTTGTGCCTCCTAATCCCCGGACGCAGGAAGCCCGCGGGAGGGACTTCGGTCTCCGGCCTTTCTCCAGCTGGGGCGGCTTTGGACACCTTCACATGACGGTGCGGAGACCCAGTCTGCCCTCCATGCTGACGGGTGGGGTTTGCGCTGTGGGATTTGGCGAGAAGTGGAAAATTCTATCTTGCCGAAGAAAGTGTGTCTTAGTTTGTTCCGGCTGGACGATTGGTGGACACACTGGGCCTTGGCTGTGGGGAGAACTGACCGTAACGAGGGGAGCTGTGGAGTGGCGCTTTGAGGCTCTCACCTAAACAGGTGAGCTTTGAGTGAGGAGGGCGCCCCTTCCCCTGGGGATCCGTATGCGACTGCCGGCAGCCTTAACCTGGGCTCCAGGGACCCCCTGCAGGAGTTTGTAGTTCAAGAGAACTTGTTCTCTTGAAGAGGCTACAGAGAGGATTCTGAGCAGGGAGCCGGCAGGGAGGGAATGGGTGTGTCAAGGTGACAAGGAAACGCTGGTAGGAAAAGCAGAGCTGCGACAGAAGAGCTGTGGCCCAGCCCGGGGGAAGCCAAGGTCAGAAGTGGCAGTTGAGGCTGGGTGCATTGGCTCATAGCTGTAATCCCAGCACTTTGGGAAGCCAAGGCAGGAGGATCGCCTGAGCCCAAGAGTTTGAGACCGGCCTGGGCAACATAGTGAGACCTTGTCTCTACAAATAATAAAAAAAGTTAGCCAGGCATGGTGGCGTGCACCTGTAGTCCCAGCTACTCAGGAGCCTGAGGTGGGAGGATTGCCTGAGCCCAGGGGGTGGAGGTTGCAGTGAGTCATGATGGCGCCACCACACTCCAGCCTGGGGACAGAGTGAGACCCTGTCTCAAAAAAAAAAAAAAAAAAAAAAAAAAAGTGGCATTTGTGGAAAACTGTCTGGGTCTGTGTGAACAGAGGCACAAGGAGAATTGTGGGAGAGATGTCTCAACTTTATTTTATGAACTGGGATTTGGGGTTTAGTTTTCTTAGGCGATCTTCCCACAGTGCTAGCTGTGGCAGACAGAACTCAAACTCAGCTCTTAAGCTTCTAATCAGAGTTCACTCCTTTCCTCTGAAGTTAGACTGGGCCCATCTTTGTGGGGGCCCCTGGACAGGGTTTCCAGGGTCATTTGGCATCCCCATTCTTCCTTGAGGCAATGGAGTTTCCCCTTTGGTGTCAGATTAATATGCTTTTTAATTATATTAAAATGACACTACATTCATAAGTGATAAATAAAATAGAAAAAAAGTAACTTTTTTCTTTTTTTTAAACTAAGTTGATCAAATTCTTTTTTTCTTTAATAATATGTTTTTTTAAATTGTAGAGATGGGATCTCACCATATGTTGCCCAGGCTGGTCTCAAACTCCTGGACTCAAGTGACCCTCACACTTCAGTCTCCCAGAGCGTTGGGATTACAGGTGTAAGCCGCTGTGCCCAGCTGTTAGTAACTTTTTTTTTTCTTTTTTTGAGGCAGGGTCTTGCTCTGTCACCCAGGCGGGAGTGCAGCGGTGCAATCACTGGGAGATGGAGGCTCACTGCAGCCTCGAACTCCCAGGCTCAAGTGATCCTCCCACCTCAGCCTTCTGAGTAGCTGGGACTACAAGCGTGCAGCACCATGCACAGCTAATTTTGTATTTTTTTTAGAAAGGGAGTTTTGCCATGTTGCCCAGGCTAGTCTTGAACTCCTGGACTCAAGTGATCTTCCTGCCTCCCAAAGTGTTAGGATTACAGGTGTGAACTGCCACGCCAGACCCGTTAGTATAAATAACTTTTTAATATACCACAACATTAAAAGAAGAAAAGGCCAGGCGTGGTGGCTCACACCTGTAATTCCAGCACTTTGGGAGGCCAAGTTGGGCCGATCGCCTGAGGTCAGGAATTTGAGCGCAGCCTGACCAACATGGAGATACCCTGTCTCTATTAAACATATAAAATTAGCTGGCCATGGTGGCACATGCCTGTAATCCCAGCTACTCGGGAGGCTGAAGCAGGAGAATCGCTTGAACCCGGGAGGTGGAGGTTGCGGTGAGCCAAGATCACACCATTGCACTCCAGCCTGAGCAACAAGAGCGAAACTCCATCTCAAAACAAACAAACAAACAAAAAATGGCCCATAATCCCAGGTGATCGCTGTTCATTTAAAAAATAGAAAAGGCAGTAGGAGCCCATAGTGGGAAAAAGGAAACATTGTAGAAAGTGTAAAATTAGAGAGCAAAATATTAGGCCGGGCAAGGTGGCTTATGCCTGTAATCCCAACACTTTGGGAGGCCGAAACGGGCGGATCACGAGGTCAGGAGTTCGAGACTAGCCTTGCCCACACGGTGAAACCGGTCTCTACTTAAAAATGCAAAATTAGCTGGGCGTGGTGGTGAGCGCCTGTAATCCCAGCTACTCAGGAGGCTGAGGCAGGAGAATCGCTTGAACCCAGGAGGCAGAGGTTGCAGTGAGCCAAGATCGTGCGATTGCATTCTAGCCTGGGCAATAAAGTGAGACTTCATCTCAAAAAAAAAAGAGAGCAAAAAATTATCCCTCCTGCCTGACAGTCCTTTTTCTTTTCTTTGAGATAAAGTCTCCTCTGTCGCCCAGGATGGAGCACAGTGGCGTGATTTCAGCTCACTGCAACCTCTGCCTCCCAGGTTCAAGCAGTTCTCCTGCCTCAGCATCCTGAGTAGCTGGGATTGCAGGCAGGCGCCACCAGGCCTGGCTAATTTTTGTATGTTTGTATTTTTTGTAGAGACAGGGTTTCACCATGTTGGCCAGGCTGGTCTTGAACTCCTGACTTCAGGTGATCTGCCTGCCTCGGCCTCCCAAAGTGCTGGGATTACAGGCATGAGCCACTGCACCCTGCCCCTGACAGTCCTTTATCTTCATCCTTCATCCTTCTATCCTTCATCTCTTTAAAAACAAAAAATAAAAAAATAATTAGGCCGGGTGTGGTGGCTCACGCCTGTAATCCCAGCACTTTGGGAGGCCAAGGCGGACGGATCATGAGGTCAGGAGATCGAGACCATCCTGGCCAACATGGTGAAACCCCGTCTCTACTAAAAATACAAAAATTAGCTGGGCGTGGTGGTGCGTGCCTGTGATCCCAGCTACTCGGGAGGCTGAGGCAGGAGAATCGCTGGAACCCAGGAGGCGGAGGTTGCAGTTAGCCAAGATCGCGCCACTGCACTCCAGCCTGGTGACAGAGCAAGACTCCGTCTCAAAATAATAATAATAATAATTTTTAAAAAAAGATTTTTAGTGTCTTTCTAGGCTTCAGGTGTAGTTTTGACTCGTTCTTTGCCGAGTTCTTGCTGTGTGACCTTAGTGTGGTCACTGACCCATGCTGAGCTTTGTTTTCACAGATGAGAAGATGAGAAAGGTCACCAGCACGCGTGACCTGCCACACAGCAGGCACCCAGTGAGGGCGGACTCAGCTTCCATGAAGCATAAGAGGCGTCGGTCTCTCCCAGGCCTTTGGGTGGGCACTTGGGCCTTTTGGAAGTGCCTGATGGGTTTAGGGAATTTGTCTTCTCTGGAAATCAGCTGACGGCTCATGAATTTGTAATATTTTAAAGTCTCTGGCTGGGCATTTTGGCTCATGCCTGTAATCCCAGTGCTTTGGAAGGTGGAGGAGGGAGGATTGCTTGAGCCCAGGAGTTCAAGACCAGCCTGGGCAACAGTGAGATCAAGTCTCTACAGAAATTTTTTTAAAAAATTAGCTGGGCATCAGCCGGGCGCGGTGTCTCACACTTGTAATCCCAGCACTTTGGGAGGCCGAGGCAGGCGGATCACGAGGTCAGGAGATCGAGACCATCCTGGCTAGCACAGTGAAAACATGTCTCTACTAAAAATACAAAAAATTAGCCGGGCGTGGTGGCGGGCGCCTGTAGTCCCAGCTGCTCGGGAGGCTGAGGCAGGAGAATGGTGTGAACCCGGGAGGCGGAGCTGGCAGTGAGCCGAGATCGCGCCACTGCACTCCAGCCTGGGCGACAGAGCGAGACTCTGTCTCAAAAAAAAAAAAAAAAAAAAAAAACTAGCCGGGCATCGTGGTGTGCACCTGTTGTCCCAATTACATGGGATCGCAGGAGCATCGCTTGAGCCCAAGAGTTTGAGGCTGCAGTGAACGATGATGGCGCCACTGCACTCCAGCCTGGGTGACAGAGTGAGACCCTAACTCAAAAAAAGAAAAAAAGTCTCTAGGGGTCAGAAGTTTTTCAGCGAGGACCTTTTTCAGGAATTGAGGGCAGCAGTGGAGGGCGTGGCCTCTCCTAAACGGACCTTGCATTCCAGTGGCCCTTGATGCTTCCCTTGCTCCTTGGGAGGGCCAAGAGTGAGAGCCGGTTGCCTGGGAGTCTTTCCTGTAGTGGGGATGTCGGAGAGTGCAGGATTAAACCTGCTCTGAGTTCTGCCCCAGCTGAGGAGTGCTTGCTGGGTACACCTTCCTCACCTTGCTGGGTGGCAGGGCAGAGAGTACAGGCCTGTGCTGCTCTGTTGGCATTAGGAGACTTTCTAGGAATGCCATTGTGCCCCCTTTCAACCTTGCTTGGGGAGAGGATGTCCTCTCCTGCCAGGACTTCCCGGCCCCGGGACCCTCCCTTCGGAAGACGAAGTGCTGCCCAGGGCCAGGTGGCCAGTGAGCCCCTGCCCGCACTGTGGGAGATCTGCGCATCTCTGGCAAGAGCCTCCAGGAGCCATCTAAGGAGTTTAGTTTCCCCGGGGAGCTATTCGGCCTTCCTGGTCTTTCCAGATGAGTCAAAAGCAGCTGTTGACACACCTGAGTTGGGGGCCAGAATGGAGACCCAAGAGACCAATGTTCTTTCTCCTGGGCCGGCTGCTTTGAGCAGCACTGGCAGCCTGGACTCATTTGTCCTCAGTCCTCAGCTCTGAGAGGCCCTCTTATCTCTCTTAGGTGATGTCGTTCTCAGGGTTCCTCCTGGGGCGAGGCATGCCAGGTCTGCTTGGCAATGCTGTTTTCCTCTGTCAGGAGCAGTTTGCAGGGAGAAAACTGGGGACAGGGCAGAAGACCGGCATCCCCCAGCAGGGCCACTAGCACTGCTTGCCCTCCCCAGCCCTGGCTCCCTAGGAATTCCAAGGAGACCCTCGCTCGCTGTGCCCGTGGCCATGGCTTTGCTCAGGTCCTTTTTCGGTGGCCTTCCCCACAGCCCTGCCTTTCAGAGGAAAGTGGCTTTGAATACTCACCCCACTCTTCTTCCCAGGAACCACAGCGAATTCTTGAGCTAGGAGAGGCTGCTGTGGGCGTGGGGACAAGGAGGCTGCAAGGCACCTGACTCTACCCTTCAGGAATTCGGCAGAGACTGGAGCCTTCTCTCGAGACACCTGACTCAGTGTTCCCAGAGTTTGATGAGAGGGACATCTGGACACAGGACCATATGACTGTAATAAATTATATATATATATATATACACACACACACACTTTTTTTTTTTTTTTGAGACGGAGTCTTGCTCTGTGCCCCAGGCTGGAGTGCAATGGCATGATCTCGGCTCACTGCAGCGTCCCCAGGTTCAAGTGATTCTACTGCCTCAGCCTCCCCAGTAGCTGGGATTACAGGCGCCCGCTACCATGCCCAGCTAATTTTTTGTTTGTTTGTTTTGAGACAGAGACTCGCTCTGTTGCCCAGGCTGGAGTACAGTGGCGCGATCTCGGCTCACTGCAAGCTCTGCCTCCTGGGTTCACACCATTCTCCTGACTCAGGCTCCCGAGTAGCTGAGATTACAGGTGCCCGCCACCACGCCCAGCTAATTTTTTTGTTTGTTTTTTTGTTTTGAGTCTGAGTCTCGCTCTGTCACCCAGGCTGCAGTGCAGTGGCGCGATCTCGGCTCACTGCAATCTCTGCCTCCCGGGTTCAAGCAATTCTCCTGCCTAGGCCTCCTGAGTAGCTGGGATTACAGGTATGCACCACCACGCCTGGCTAATTTTTGTATTTTTAGTAGAGTGAGGGTTTCACCATGTTGGTCAGGCTGGTCTCTAACTCCTGACCTCATGTGATCCACCTGCCTCGGCCTCCCAAAGTGCTGGGATTATAGGCGTGAGCCACTGCACCCAGCCCTCTAGTAAATAATATTAACATTTAATATAATTCTGGAATTCTCTGGGGGTCCTGGAGCTTTGGTTAAAGGCAGGGTCCACAAGGGTATTCCGAACAGGATGCCAGGCATGACGTCCACAGGGCCCTGGCCTTGGCTGGAGACTTGAGGACAGGATAGAGAAGTTCCCTGAGAACCCTGTGGGGTCCTACCTCAGTGTTTCGTGGGGTCAGTGATTGGCAGATACCTTTTCTAGTTAATCCCTAGTCAGTCTTAACTGTTCATTCATTCATTCAAGTATTTTCTTTCTTCTTTTTTTTTTTTTTTTTTGAGACCGAGTCTCGCTCTGTCGCCCTGGCTGGAGTGCAGTGGCACCATCTCGGCTCACTGCAAGCTCCGCCTCCCGGGTTCACGCCATTCTCCTGCCTCAGCCTCCCAAGTAGCTGGGACTACAGGTGCCCGCCACGACGCCCGGCTAATTTTTTGTATTTTTAGTAGAGACAAGGTTTCACCGTGTTAGCCAGGATGGTCTTGACCTCCTGACCTCATGATCTGCCTGCCTCAGCCTCCCAAAATGCTGGGATTACAGGCGTGAGCCACCGCGCCTGGCCTTTCTTTTTTTTTTTTTTTTTGAGACAGAATCTCACTCTGTCACCCAGGCTGGAGTGCAGTGGTGTGATCTCAGCTCACTGCAAGCTCCGCCTCCTGGGTTCATGCTATTCTCCTGCCTCAGCCTCCGGAGTAGCTGGCGCTACAGGTGCCCGCCACAACGCCCAGCTAATTTTTTGTATTTTTAGTAGAGACAGGGTTTCACCATGTTGGCCAGGATGGTCTCGATTTCCTGACCTCATGATCTGCCCGCCTCGGCCTCCCAAAGTGCTGGGATTACAGGCGTGAGCCACCGCGCCTGGCCCATTCAAGTATTTTCTGATGCCTCTTGTGTGGTTCTAGATGTTGGATGTGATCCTTAAGCAAAGCAAAGATGTCTGCCATCGTGGAAAGTTCTTTCTAAAAGGTGAGAAGCCTGAGTGACAGAAAGTAAAAGTAACTAATAAATTATGTGTTAAAAGTGATATGGGCTATAGGGTAAAAAGAACTAGAGCAACAATTGGGAACCCGCATGGTAGGGGGCAGGTTACAACTTTAACAGGTGGTTAGAGTGGGCCTCTGCCAGAAGGTGACATTTGAGCAAAACTTTGAAGGAATTGAGGGAGCTGTTTAAATAAAATTCCAGTCCCTCCCATGAGGCACCTGGATGAGGCCAGCACAGTCCCTACCTCCTGGAGCTGACATCTGGAAGCTTCTTGGGACAGCTGTTCCAGTTTTAGGGCAGGTAGGAGGCCCTAGAAAGGGGCCTGATTGGATGGGCTGGGTGGCCTGCCCACGCCAGCCCCAGGCAGGTGGTCCATCTTCTCGCCAGAATGGTTTTGCTTTTCCTTGGACTTGACTTGCTGCCAGTCACTTCCCTGGAGAGAGAGTCTGGTGTTGGATTGTGAAAGGGGCTAAGGCCCCCAGAATGGGGGTGCATTCCCACCCTCCACCCCATCCTCACAGGCCCAGGAGGGGCAACAGAAAGGAAACTTCAGGAGGAGTCTAGGCACGGCAGGAGGATCCTCTTGGGGTTGTGGGATGATTGTGATTCCATAGGATAGATGGTCGGGGGAATGGAGGCTGACCCCAAATGGGGCCCATCCAGCCTGCGAGCAGGCAGCCCCTTTGTCCTGGGAGAGAGGCCTGACCTGAGCAGAGGATTCTGCAGTCAGATTGGAATGCAAATTGGGACTTGGATTTTTTTTTTTTTTCTTTTTTTGAGAAAAGGTCTTGCTCTGTCACCCAGGCCGGAGCGCAGTGGTGCCATCATAGCTCACTGCAACCTCAACCTCCTGGGCTCAAGTTATCTTCCCACCTCAGCCTCCTGCGTAGCTGGGACTACAAGTGTGTGCCACCATGGCTGGCTAATTTTTAAGTTTTTTGCTGAGACAAGGTCTCCCTAAGTTGCCCAGGCTGGTCTCGAACTCCTAGGTTCAGCGGATCCTCCTGCCTCGACCTCCCAAAGTGCTGGGATTACAGGCATAAGCCACTGAGCTTGGCAAAGGACTTGGACTCTTAATTGTTGGAGCTTGGGGCCACTCCGAATCGATCACTTCATAAGTAATTGTAAGAATTAAATGAGATGGATGTAAAGTGTTAAAGCCACATCCAGCCATAGCTAGCTCTCAATCCCTTTTACTATTTAACAACAGCGGGGACTACAGTCCTCCCGTCATGCCCCCATTCCCTCTGGTTTGTGTTCCCCTGGATCCTACTCCATGGAACTGCCCTTCAGCCAAGGTTTGGTTGCTAAGCTGCTGGCCAGGGACCTGCCTGGTACTTCTGGGAGATTGGGCTTCCCAGGGCGACATGGGCACTTGCAAAGCGGCTACAGGCATCTGAGTTGGCACAGATGCCGCAGGGGTCAGCAGCTGCCTCTGTGGTTTAGATCCCTGCCCACCACTGCCATCAGAGTAGGAGGTGCAGGGGCGGATTCACATCCGTCAAACAGGAGGCCACAGCCACACTCAGGCCTCACACAGGATGCCGCAGAGGGGAAGGCAGCTTCTTAATCAGCAGCAGGCTGTGGGGAGCACGAGCGAAGAGGAGAGGAGCGCATGGGACATCAGGTGGCACGCCCTGAGAGCAGGCAGCTGGCACTGGGTGCGGCCCGGGGGCCTCTCTGGTTTCGGCTGGGTCTGGAGTCCTGCTGCTGGGTGTGGACTCTCCCAGCAGATCAATGAGATCAATGGAACTTCCTGAGCTATGGAGGGAGTTTCTTGAGGGCTGGCCCCTCCCACATCTCCAGGCCAGAGGGCTGGCTCGGCTTGGCCAAGCCTTGGTCTCACAGGGACAAATTAGCCCAAGTGCCCCAAACAGTGGCAGGGTGGGAGAAGCAGTCTGGCCTGGGAGTCCCCTCTCCTCTGGGGCACAATCACATCTGCCACTTAGAGCAAAGGGGGCCCAAGGCAAGTCCACCCCTGTGCAGTTATTCTCTCTCTGCCTCCATTGGTCCCTTTCTTGAGCTCTTGAGATAGAAGGCGGGCCAGAGTGTGGATTTTCTGGCCTGTCACCAAGTGGAGAGCTCTCCTGTTCTTTCCAGGTGGGTGTCCAGGTGTGTGGACACCTGTCCTAGACCCAGAAATGTTTTGCCGGCCAGCTGCAGAGGTGGGTGAGTGGAACAGTGAGGAGGGAAGGAAACTGGTTGATCAGCTGCCCACAGGGAGCTCTCAGGCTGGTTCCACATGCAAGGCACAGATTTGGGTAGAAAGTGGATGGGAACCAGCCACAAGGCAGCAAGCCTCGTGCGGCCCGGCTCTAAACCCTGGCGCCCACCACAAGGGAACAGAGCAGGGCAGAACAGGGAGGGTGGCTCAGAGGCTGGTCTGATGACAGGCAGGAGTGGAGACAGGTTGGATGGCCTTTAGAAGTTAGTGGGGTGGAGAAGGTTTTCCTGAGAAGCCTCATCTCAGAGGTGGCGCTCTGGCTAGGTGGCAACCCCAGTGACCGTTTCTGGTGTGAGACTTGAGGACTTGGGGGGCTCCTCAGCCTGTGGGCTCCTGAACTTGTCTCTTCTCCACGTTCCTCCCAGGTGTGCCACTTAAGTGCACAGCACCTGAGAGTTTGCCAAGCCCGCTCCCTGGCCCCGCTTTAAAGCCTCGGGACGATGGACTAGAAAAGTCCTTTCTACTCAGGACCCTGAAGCCCAAGGTCGCACAGCTAGTCCCACCTGCCTGTCTCCCCGGCTTTCCGGGCCTAACTATTGGGTGTCTCTAGGGGGTACCTCTCCGCACTCAGGTTGTGGTGGCTGGAGAGGAGCCCACGCCTGGTGAGCACAGGAACATTCCACCAGCAGGACGGGGCTGGACCCACCCTCCCGCCTGACCATGCCTGGGGCCTCATCCCTTCTCCCTTTGATCCTCTTATCCACCCTGCCTAGGAGGCAGATAAACAAAAAGGAGAAAAAAGAATCACCACTAATCCCATAACCCTTCCGACTACATTGTCAAACATAGGTATTTTTAATAGATTCTGCCTGACTCTTGGATTCTTTGTACATATAGTCCCATGCCATGAAATGGTTTTTTGTCCATTTATTTATTTATTTATTTATTTATTGAGACGGAGTCTCTCTCTGTCACCCAGGCTGGAGTGCAGTGGCGCGATCTGGGCTCACTGCAACTTCCACTTCCTGAGTTCAAGCAATTCTCCTGCCTCAGCCTCCCAAGTAGCTGGGGTTATAGGCACCCACCACCATGCCCGGCTAATTTTTTTTAGTAGAGACGGGGTTTTGCCATGTTGGCCAGGCTGCTCTCAAACTCCTGACCTCAAGTGATCCACCCGCCTCGGCCTCCCAAAGTGTTCGGATTACAGACGTGAGCCACAGCGCCCGGCCCTTTTATTCCTTTTAATGACTGGAAGCCTTTTGTCATAGGCCTGAGCACACTTCGCCCGTCCCCTGTTGTGGGCCGTTTAGGTTGCTTCTAATTTTTTCTGACAGCTTAATAAACAGCACATCAAGGCCAGGAGACGTGCATGAGGCTGGGAGGCTGTCCCGTCCACCATGTTTCAATGGATCATTTTATTCTAAGGTGTGTTTCTTCCCCATCTGAACCCATCTTGACCATTCTCAGGACTCTGAGATAAAATGGTCCCTTTACCCCTTAGGATAAAATGATCCCAGGCTGGGTGCGGTGGCTCACGCCTGTAATCCTAGCACTTTGTGGGGCCGAGGCGGGCAGATCACTTGAGATCAGGAGTTCCAGACCAGCCTGGCCAACATGGTGAAAACCCCAGCTCTACTAAAAATACAAAAAAATTAGCCAGGCTTGGTGGTGGACACCTGTAATCCCAGCTACTCGGGAGGCTGAGGCAGGAGAATTGCTTGAACCTGGGAAACACAGTTGCAGTGAGCTAAGATCACACCACTGCACTTCAGCCTGGGCGACAGAGTGAGACTCCATCTCCAAAAAAAAAAAATCCCTTAAAACCATGGTGGACAGGGACAGCCTCCCAGCCTACTAGGACTCGGAGAATGCTCAGGATGGGTTCAGATGGGACGGCTTTTTGGAAGGTCACATTTTTTTTTTTTTTTTTTGAGACAGTCTCCCTCTGTTGCCCCGGCTGTATTACAGTGGCACAATCTCGATTCACTACAGCCTCTGCCTCCTGGGTTCAAGCGATTCTCCTGCCTCAGCCTCCTGAGTAGCTGGGGACCACATGGCGCCCGTCACCACACCTGGCTAATTTTTTGTCTTTTTAGTAGAGACGAGGTTTTGCTGTGTTGGCGAAGCTAGTCTCAAACTCCTGGCCTCAAGTGATCAGCCCACCTTGGCCTCCCAAATTCCTGGGATTACAGGCGTGAGCCACCGCACCCAGCCTGGAAGAGGGGCCGGGCTGATTGAGGGGGCAAGAAGGTATTTCAGACAGAGAATAGCAGGGACCATAGTGAATGGGGCCAGGGTGGGGCTGAGTAGATGGAGCAGCCAACAGGGCCAAGGAGAGAGGGCCAGTGACATGGAGGAGGGAACGGGGGGTGGGCAGGCCCCATCAGGTCCCTGCCTAGGACAGCTCAGGAGGCCCACTCTGTCATCTCTCTCATGTCATCTGCACAGATCTCTGCATTGGGCCCCCCACTTGTCTTCATCCTGAAACATAGAAGCCTCTCTCATCTCGAGGCTTTGCAGCTGTTGTTCCTTCTACCTAACACACTTGTGCCCCAAGTTGTCTGTGGCTGGCCCCTTCCCACCAGTCAGTCGCAGTGGAGACCTCGCCTCCTCTGTTCATTCATTCATTCAACAGATAACGAGTGAGGACTCGCTGTGTGCACTCGGATACAGCAGTGAATAAAAGGACAAAAGGCCTTGAATAGGAAAAAGAAAGCTACTGCTTGTGGGGGATTACACAGGTAATCAACAAGATTAATAAGTAAGCTATTCAGTGTGTCCAAACGTGGCCAGGTGCAAGGAGAAAAGCGATGCGGGGAAGGAGAGAGAACATCCCAGGAGATTGCAGCTTCAGGTAGGGGAGGGCATGAAGGTATCTGGAGGAAAGTGACCCAGGCAGTAGGAACAGGGAACGCACAGGCTCTGACAAGGGAATGGTCACTGAGACCTATTGGCCGCCAAAGCCTAGTTGCTGGATCTTCGCATCCTCCTTTTCTTTCTTTTTCTTTTTTTTAGAAACAAGAGTCTCGCTCTCTGGCCCAGGCTGGAGTGCAGTGGTATAGTCATAGCTCACTGCAGCCTCGAACTCCTGGGCACCACTGATCTTCCCGCCTCAGCCTCCCAAGTAGCTGGGACCACAGGTGCTTGCCACCGTGCCTGGCTAATCCTTTTTGTTTGTTTGTTTTGAGACAGAGTTTCGCTCTGTCACCTAGGCTGGAGTACAGTGGCGGGTTCATAGCTCACTGCAGCCTCAACTTCCCAGGCTCAGGCAATCCTTCCACCTTAGCCTCTTGAGTAGCTGGGACCACAGGTGCATGCCACCATGCCCAGCTAATTTTGTTTTTATTATTTTTAGAGATAGGGTCTCCCTATGTTGCCCTGGCTGGTCTTGAACTCCTGAGCTCAAGTGATCCTCCCACCGTAGCCTCCCAGAGTGTTTGGATTACAAGCATGAGCCACTGTGCCCAGCCCTCCTTTCTTTTCAAAATTTTTATTGTTCCGTGTAAATTTGAAAAAAATCTCCTTTCCTTTTTTTTTTTTTTAGAGACAGGGTCTCACTGTGTTGCCCAGGCTGGTCTTAAACTCCTAGGCTCAAGTGATCCTCCCACCTTGGCCTCCCAAAGTGCTGGGATTATAGGAGTGAGCCACTGTGCCCGGCCCATCTCTTTTTTTTGATCAGAGATAGGCCTGACCTCTGTCAGAAATCATCCCATTTTCTGGTTACTTTTTTTTTTTTTTTTTCATACAGAGTCTCACTCCGGCACCCAGACTGGAGTGCAGTGGTGCGATCTCAGCTCACTGTAACCTCCACCTCCCAGGTTCAGGCGATTCTCCTGCCTCACCCTCCTGAGTAGCTGGAATTACAGGTGCACACCACCAGGCTCAGCTAATTTTTGTATTTTTAGTAGAGACGGGGTTTCACCATTGTTGACCCAGGCTGGTCTTGAACTCCTGACCTCAAGTGATCCACCCGTCTCGGCCTCCCAGGGTGCTGGGATTACAGGTGTGAGTTACCACGGCTGGTTGGAAATCATCCCATTTTCTGATTTGTGTCCTGTGAAGTGTCTGTTGCCCCCCGTCACTGCTGTATCCCTTTCCTAGGACAGTGTCTGCTCCATGCCAAGCTCTTGCTCCTTCTACAGGATCTGTGTGGGAGGGAGTGCCATCCCCCTTTACAGAGGAGCTGTCTCTGGAGGCCATGCGGCTTGGGGGAGCTGTGCGGTGCTGTGATGGCGAGCCCTGGCCTGCTGGCCCCTAGCCCAGGGCTCTTTCCCTTACAGCCCCTGGCTTCCTCCAGGAATGGGCTGAGTAGGCAGGATCTGTTCATACCAGGCATCTCTAGGCCTGGCTTCCTGAAGTTTCTGTGCAGAGAACCTGCTTGTCTGGGGTGGGGAGCTGAGGAGCCACCTGGAGGTGAGCCCCACCAGGCCTAGACCAGCCCCCTCTTCAAGGAAGCGTGGTGCTTTTCCATGCCTTGACCTAGGCAGTGGGTTGATTGGAGTGAGGGGATGCCATGCCCACTCTGCCTTGGTCCTCCTGGCTCCATCACCCCACACCCATGAGGTCCCAGCCCCGTGTGGGAAGAGCAGCAGGTCCACACAAGGCCACCAGCCCTGCCCAGCCAGACCTCGCCAGCACCCTGTCAGCAGCAGCCAGTCCCCAGGCCCCAGACTGCCGGGTCGGCTCTGAGCTGCCAGCATCTGGTGGCGTGTCTGTGCGTGTCCCTGCCTTTTAACTGCAGGGGTGTCGTTGGGCATCCTTTGTTCTGTATTATCCATCCATCACTGCTACCCACAGCCCTTCTGACTTGGGGTCCAGTCCGAGTTCTGCCGCTTCCTACTTGGTGACCTTGACAGAGTGTTTTGCTGCTGTGGTCTGTTTCCTTGCCTGTCTAGTGGGGACGTTCCACTTACCTTTCAGACGGCTTCCCAGATCAGGGTGGTGTGAGGGGCTCCACGCTCACAAACTCACACAGTGCCAAGGAAAGGAGATGGCCAGGACATTCAGCGACCCGTGACTGTGACTCTGGATGCTGGGGTTTAGGGAGGATTTTCTCGTCTGTATTTGGTTTTTCTACAATGGGCACAGATTACTTGAGCAAAATGTTTTAAATGGAATAGGATGCAGAGGGTCTGGTACACTCACTCCCTGCTGCACAGCAGGTGCTCCAGGGAGCATTTGGGTGGGTGGGTGGGTGGTGCTCAGTGTCCATGCCCTCCTGATGCCATTGCTACACCCTGTCTTCCTCCTTCCTACTGGCACCTCCTCCCAGCCCCCAGTTCTGCCTTGTCACTTTGAAGCCAGTTCTGCCTTGTCACTTTGAAGCCTGTGTGGAGTCTTTGGCACGGATGGCCCTGTGCCCTCTTGTCCCCTCCCTGGAGTCTGCAAGGCAGTGGTCACTCTCCAGGGAGCCCCCACCAAGCTTCCTCTGACTTCTGACCCAGTGACCTTGGCCTGGGCCCCGGGTGGGGGTGTGAGCCCTCCAGGAGTCCAACTGGTTTATGAGTGTGAGCTGCCTTCCCCCAGGCTGGAACGCTGGGCCAGCAGATCTGGGTGTCCCCTCACTTCCATTCCAGAAGCCCTCGGGCCTTTCCCAGCTGGTGCCTGTTTTCTGAACCCCCTTGGGACCTTGGATCAAGTGGGCCCTGGGAGTTTCCCAGCCACCTGCTCTTCCCCAGCAAAGTGGGAGCCCCACCTCTGGTCTGACTCCTCCAAAATGTGAAGGCAGGAGCGTCCCAGAATGACCCCCTTTTTCAGTTTCCCCAGAAGGTGACAACGCCCTGGGGGCTGGTTCCTGGTATTCGGTTTTGAGATAATTGACCGTGCAGATCCTTTCACTTAAGGGGGATGTGGCTCTGCTTTTTTTTTTTTCGAGATGTTTTTGCTCTGTTGCCCAGGCTGGAGTGCAATGGCCTGATCTTGGCTCACTGCAACCTCTGCCTCTTGGGTTCTAGCAATTCTCCTGCCTTAGCCTCCCAAGTAGCTGGGATTACAGGTGTCCGCCACCACACCTGGCTAACTTTTGTATTTTTAGTAGAGACGAGGTTTCACCATGTTGGCCAGGCTGGTCTCAAACTCTTGACCTCAGGCGATCCACCTGCCTCGGCCTCCCAAAGTGCTGGGATTACAAGACTGCCTCTTTTTTACAGTGTGATTTTGCAAAACTGGGTCACCCTCCCAGCATGGCAAGCCCTCGGTTCCCCTGCCCGAAGACACCCCCAACTCTGCCACGCATGTTACCTACCTTCTCCCACACTGCCCAGATCACGTGGGATCCTATCATATGCAAAGTCCTGACCTGATGGTTAATTTTTGCCACCTCCCAAGAACCCAAAATCCTTCAAACCTCGGCTTAGATACCTTCTTCTCGAAGGTATCTAAGCTGCCTCTCCACTTCGGGCCAGGTGTTCCCTCTCGCTCCTGCAGTCAGAGCACTCAACACTGGGCTGCCCTGTCTCTACCTGTCCCTGCCTGGAGCACGCGCCTCCAGGGTGGGGCCTGGATCCACTTCCTTCCCCCATCCTGCTAGGAGTGGACGGAGCTGTGCCCAGGGTGGGCCTTGTCTGTGTTTCCCAAGGACGGGCCTTGCTGTCCTGTGGTCAGCAAGCTGGAAACCAGAAGCTGGAGCACAGAGGCTCCTTCCCCTTCCCCCAAGGATAATCCAGAAATAGTTTCCCCTTGGGCTGGGAATGGATTCTATGGTGGGTGGAGAGTTTGGGGGCCTTGAGCTGGTTTCTTTATTGGGAGCAGATTTCTCCTGATTATTCTCCACTAGGGCCCATGGGAAAGAGAACCTTTCTGAGCAACCCCATGAGAGCACAGGGAAGCTGGACTGGGGCTAGCCAGAGAGAGGGGAGGGGACCGGCAGAGACCCCGGGCCCGGTGGCATGGGCCAGCACCCCCTGACTGAGTGCCCTGTGCCACCCGTGCCCACTCGAGTTTCTCGTGGCTGTGGCTGGTTGGAGAGGCTGAGGCCGAGAGTCCCTGGACAGCCTTCCCCGAGGTCAGAAGGAAGAAGCATCTGCCCGGTGGCCTGGCCTGGAGTCACCGCAGGCCTCTCCCCTGCCCCAGCTTGGGCTCTGATATGGGAAGGATAGCCTTGGTGTTTCTACCTTCCACAAGACTTTGGAGGAAGAGGCTTGTGAAGTTTCCCTTTCTGCTTAGCTGGAGTTTCATGGTTTCTCAGAAAACAGGTTAACAATTAAGCTAATTAACCTCAGGGCCCGCCGGCCCTCCTTGTGCTTATAAAGCCAGGCTAAATGGCTTCCTCCCCCAGCTTTTCCTGCCCCTATTATAAGGCCACAGGTGGTGAGAGCCTTCAGCCCTGAGGTGGGCCGGCCTCTAGATCTGAGCGTGGGGAAGCCAGGGTGCATGGGCGGTCGCCGTGAAGCTGGCCTGGCCCCGGGGTGGCTGCCTACTGGACTCGGAGAGAGAGGCCCTGCTCTACCTGTTTGGGCCGGGCCTAATCGATACCTGAGTGCCAGGACAGACCCCTGCAGCTCCTTCTGATTTTCCAGGTCTCCAGTGGGGGCTGCAGACTAAGCAAAATGAGGCGGTTCCTGAGGCCAGGGCACGACCCTGTGCGGGAGAGGCTCAAGCGGGACCTGTTCCAGTTTAACAAGGTAAGTTAGGGAGAGCAGGGAAGATGACCCCCAGGTTTTGGGCCAAGCGGCTCAGGCTGGGGCTGAGGCATCTCTTACCTGGATTAAGGTATAGCTCTTATGTGGCTGCCTGCAGTGCCTCTTGGGACTCAGACTTTGGAAATGGGGCCTGGTTAAAGGGCTTTTATAGAAAAGGGGAATAGGTTGCCCTCACGAGTTGGGACTTCTCATCCCAAGGCTTTCACTGGCTGTGTGACCTCTGCAAGTCACCCCACCTCATGGAGCCTCAGTTTCCCTACCTGTATCATGGGAATAAAACGATCTGCCCTGCCTACCTCGGCACAGGGTTGTCAAGGAGGTTTAGGGACGTGGGAGATGAAAGGATGAACTCTGCAGGGGGTGATAATGTTCCAGGTCCCTTGGGGCCCTGGAGTCACAGTCCATGGCTGTTTCTCCCTTCTCAAATTGCCCCTGAAGGAAAATGCAGCTCCCCTGCAGGCTGAACACGTGATTCCTTCTGGCTCCGGCAGGCGTGAGTGGGGAGAGGTGCCCAGGAGAATGAGCTGGAGTTGGCCTCGGACTACCCCAATCCCAAACCTGCACCCGGGGTACCAGAAGCCCCACGGGGCTTCCCTTCAGGAGTCTGGGGCCTGAGAAGGTCAGGACGGGCCTGTACGCCGGAGGCGTGCAGTGTGGCTCTCCGGCTCCTGGGCCACCGAGCAGTGTGGGGCCTTGGCAGGTAATGACCTTCTCACCTGTGCTTTGTGCCTCTCCTGGGAAGGTGGGCTGCAGGAACCGGGACACTGTGATGCTCTTCCCTCGGGGGTCCAGGACCCTCCCAGCATGCTGAGGGCTGGACATGTGGCTTTCGTTGGGGGCTTCCGTTTGGGCTCCCCTGCCCCCGAAAGGAAGCAGTGGATGTGAGACCAGACAGTCTGGAAAAGGGATGTCTCCCTGTGGAGAATGAGGAATTTTCTTTGGTTGTATTTTTGTTGTTGATTTGAGAAGTGTAGAAGTCAGCTTGCCCAGGTGCAAACCCAACTTTGCCACGTAGAAGCTGGATGGCCATGTGCCTGTCGCCCACACCATAGGCTTGTTAAGGGCGTACGTGGGATGAGGTAACTTAAGTGCTAGGCACAGTGGCCCAGGAATGCCGGCTGCTGCTGTGGGCTGGAGGGGACCTCCCTGACCTCCCTGTTGGGAGAGGTGGGTCAGTGCTCCCAATGTGCCCTGCCATTTCCCTCTGGGTTTCTTAGCCTGTGGGAGGAGTTGGTGTCCCTGATGGAGCTTTGCCACAAGGACATTCACCTCTGGAATTAGGGCTTTCCTACGCCAACGTGCCTCCTGCCAGCTCGCTTTTGGGCCTTGGGATATGGGTGTGCAGGTGTTGGGAATGGGAGATCTCAGGACACCTACAGCCTGCCTACCCTTGCTCTGGAGAGAGTAGCCTATGGGTGCTGGGTCTCAAAGCTTCATTGTCCACAGGGGATGGAAGGGAACTGAGTGACCCCCATCTGCCTCCACTCTCTCACTCTGAAAAGGTGGCAGAAACCTGACAGGCTCAGCAAACAGGGCTGAACACCCCCACCCCGACCCCTGCCCTCTTACCCCAAGTTCTGTCTGTGCAGCTGAGTGAGGCTGGGGTGGAGCTGGGGCAAGGAGTTGTCCCTCCCTCTTTCCCCTATCCCCCAGGGGTGGTCCCCAAACTTGATTGTCCCACTCCCAGGCCTGGGGGTGGCAGAGGGAGGCTCCTGGGTCTCCTCCTCTGCCTTCTTCTTTCCATTCATATGCAAGAAGCATGCATTGAGCGCTTACTGGATCCACAGCCCAAGGCTCAGGGCTATGGGAATCTGATTAGGCCTCTGCCTTCCACTTTTACAGTCTGCAGGAGGGAGGAGGCTGATGGCCTGAAATTTCGGGCCTTGGAAGTGGAGAGGAGGAAGGGGAGAGCCCGGGGGATTCAGGAGCGGGATAGACTCATCCAGGCTCGGGGAGTGTGGTGGGGCCAGCAGGGTGGGATTGGAGAATGAGGCCAGATCCCAGAGGATTTGGGATCCCGTCTGCCCTGCCCCTCCCCAGCCCAGGCTGTGAGGCAGGGAGGCTGCCGGTATCTGGGCCTGATCTGACCCTGGGGCTCCAGGGGGTTGTGAGCAAGGGAGTGAATAGTGGTCCCGTTTACAATTTAAGAAAGATAAACCTGGAGATGTTTTTACCCTTTGGGCAAAGCAGGTATGCTCAGAGCAGTTAGGAGACATTGCCATGACTAGATAGGTGACAGCCCAGATGGAAGGGGCTGGAAGCCCAGCCAGTGGGGATGGGAACGAGGCATGAATTGAGCAGGGTTTCTCAACTTCTGCACTCACAGATGATATTTGAGGCTGGCTGTGCTGTGGAGGCTGTCCTGTGCGTTGTAGATTATTTAGCAGTGTCCTTAGTCCTACCCTCTAGGTACCAGTAGCACAGACATACACACGCAGCCTGTCAAGATGTGACAACCAAGAATGTTTCCTGAGGGGTAAAATCGCTCCTGGTTTGACACCCATGGAATAGAGAACTATTCAGGGCTGAGATCTGCTGATGGGGCAGTAAAGAGAGAGGGGATGGGGAGGGGAGGCGGGTGTCCAGGATGACCGTGGAGTTTCTGACCTGGGGAGGTGGTGGTGCCAGGCCTTGGGAGGGGGAGCCCAAGCTAGGAGTGGCGAAGAGCAGATTTGAGGAAAAGTAATATATTTTGATCGCTTCGATTTGGACACAGTCGCAACAACAGTGCTCTCCATTTATGGAGAGGCAGCTTGCCCAGAGGTGAGTGGTACCGACTGCCCGACTGGCCAGCTGTGTGACCTTGAGCAGGTCATATGCCTCTGAGATAATGATAATCAGAGCCACTCCATCCATAGAGTTGGTGTGAGGACTACATGAGTTCCTGCATGAATCGAAGGCCACGTCTGGCTGGCGGCTGCAGTGTCCGGCAGCATCGTTCTGTGGCGGGTGTCATGTGGCTTGAGGTTGAGTTGGGGGAGCCTTGGGACAGGTCCAGCAGACGGTGGGATACCCAGGGCTGGAGCCTGGAGCCGCACGTGGGCTGTTGGTGTAGGCGAGGGTCAGGCTCCAGACAGTGTTCACCCCTGGCAACTCAGGTCATCTCTTCCAGTGGTCCTGGAAGGCCAGACTGCTGGGTACTGTGACAGCTGGGACAGTGGCGCCGTCACAGCTCGACCCCAGGTGGCTTGTAGACACTGGCTTCTGAACCAGTTCTGGCCTTTTCCTCCAACACCTTCTGGCTCAACTCCTTGATAGCCACACCAAGCCCGACGCCTCAAAGAGAGCAAGGACATCGCCCCTGGGCCCTGAGAGGGAGACGTCCTGTTTCTTTGGCTTCAGTACCTCCAGAGGATCTGTGATTGCGAACAGTCTCTGAACTCTGCCAGGGGCTGGCTGTCAGAGCGGTAACTCCAGTTCACCGAGGGCTATGTGCCAGGCATCAGAGGGGTCAGGTAGTGGTTAGGGGCAGGGACTTTGCGGCCACATGGCCTGGGTCTAGATGCGGGCTCTGTTGCTTCCTCACTGTGTAAGACACAGTGGACACATTACTTAGCCTCTCTGTTCTTTAGTTCCCTCATCTGTAAGATGGGCATTGTAGGGGAGCAAAAACTGGCTTCCCTCCAGCCTTCTAGGTTCTTTGGCTGGGCTATGAATTAAATTGTAATAAAATTAAATTACAGGCGGGGCGCAGTGGCTCACACCTGTAATCCCAGCACTTTGGGAGGCTGAGGTGGGTGGATCACTTGAGGTTGGGAGTTAGAGACCAGCCTGGCCAACATGGCGAAACCCCATCTCTACTAAAAATACAAAAATCAGCTGGGTGTGGTGGCACACACCTGTAGTCTCAGCTACTAGGGAGACTGGGGCAGGAGAATCAGTTGAACCCCGGAGGCGGAGGTTGCAATGAGCCGAGATCATGCCACTGCACTCTAGCCTGGGTGACAGAGTGAGACTCCATCTCAAAAAAAAAAGAATGAGGACTGGGGTGGGATGTGACCAGGTTACAGGAAGGTGCGGGGGAGGAAGTGTATGGTGAATGATGGTTGTCTTGTTATGCAGAGAAGGTCTCTTGGGTAATAAAAGTTGCCTTGGAGCAGCTGTCTTCCTTATACAGATATGGGTTGAGCATACATGATCAGAAAATCTGATATCCGAAATGCTCCAAAATCTGAGTTTTTGAAGTGCCAACATGACACTGAAAGGGAATGCTCATTGGAGCGTTTCAGATTTTGAAATTTTGGATTTGAGATGCTCGACCGGTAAGTATAATGCAAATATTCCAAAATCCGAAAGATTCTGAAATCTAAAACACTCTATTCGCAATCATTTTAGATGAGGTATATTCAGCCTGTACTTGACTAACGTAGCTTTCCTTTGCGGATGTAAATTTCTTTTACAAAAGGACAGCTTTTCTTTTCTTTTCCTTTTTTTTTTTTTTTTTTTGAGATGGAGTTTCGCTCTTGTTGCCCGGGCTGGAGCGCAATGGTACGATCTCAGCTCACTGCAACCTCTGCCTCCTGGGTTCAAGGGATTCTCCAGCCTCAGCCTCCCGCATAGTTGGGATTACAGGCATGCGCCACCATGCCCAGCTAAAGGACAGCTTTTCAGAGCTACTCCCATGTCTGCCCTTTCTGAGAATAACCAGCTCAAAGTATGCCAAAGAAGTGGCCGGGCGCCGTGTCTCATGCCTGCAATACCAGCACTTTGGGAGGCTGAGGCAGGTAGATCACTTGAGGTCAGGAGTTCGAGATCAGCCTAGCCGGGCATGGTGGCGCACACCTGTAACCCCAGCTACTTGAGAGGCTGAGGCAGGAGAATCACTTGAACCTGGGAGGCGGAGGTTGCAGTGAGCCGAGATTGTGCCATTGCACTCCAGCCTGGGTGACAGAGCGAGATTCTGTCTCAAAAAAAAAAAAAAAAAAAAAGCCAAGGAAGCATATTTTGGGGTAGCACATTCTGGTCTCCTACAGTGGTGTTTTGGGGTGGTATGTCCTGAGTTCCAACAGCATCATAATGATCCCTAAGGGAGTGTAATTGCTTCAAACAGTGCCTGACACAGGTCGATGCCTTAGCAGGACTTGCCTTGTCGTGGTGTCACCCTCACAACAACTCAGGATGAGTGTTGCTTCCATTCTGCAGGGGAGGAGACTAAGGTCCCCAGGGCTTGCACAGGTGGCGCTTATCCAGGGGGGCACTGGCTGGGGTGAGGATGTCCTGGTTCCGCCTGTGGTCTGGCTGTGTGGCCTTAGAGTGGTGGCTTCACCTCTCTTCACACCTCAGTTACTTCACCAGTGAAGTAACTGTTTGCTATATATGGTGGGCCATCAAGCCTATTAGAGGGATGGACAGACAGACAAGTCAGCTGCAGCACCAGGACAGGGCCACTGAGGACCAAGGGAAGGAACCATGGGACCTCGGGAGGGAGGAAGTGCTGCTGGAGAAGTCAAGGTAAAACCCGTTCCTAGACAACTGCTCACAGCCAGCTCGCTCCCCTCAGCCAAACCCAGGCACACCCCAAGCAGCCACACCCATCAGGGCAAACAGGCTGCTGTGCTTGCCCGGCTGCCGCAGAAGCACCTGCCTGGGCCTTCCCTGCCCGTGCCCACCCTCCCCTGTCCCCTTAGGCCCTGAACAAACAGTGTGTTCCTGACCCAGCAGCCCCTGCAGAGGGCCAGGTTGTTCTGTATTGGCTTTTGAATGGCTGGGCCCCTGGTGTCAGGTGACAGCAGCCACACAGGGAGGGCCAGGCTGCTGCCACTGCCAGGAATCTGAGCTGGCCCCACCCAGCCAGTATCGGGCAGAGTGGCCCAGCCAGGCAGGCGTGCTCCCCCATGGCGCTGGGCAGCCTCCGAGGGCCTGGTCCCCACCACTGCCTCCTTCCCACCCCCTGAGGAGTGCCAGGGACTCCTCCTCGGGTCCTAGCCCTTGGGTCCTGCAGCCGTGGCTGCAGGCAAGATGAAGGCCCCACTGTCTCTGACAACCAGCCTTTGCCCACTCCCTCCCCTTCCGGGACCTGGAAAGGAGTCCCAGAGCCCAGGAGAGATGGGGCCTTCTCTCCCACTCCAGGCTAATGTTGCAGTCTGGCGGCTTCTACAAATCTTTGCTCTCCTTTCCCAACCCCCCTGTCAAAAGAGTTCATTGTTCTCTCCTCCCTTGGCAGAGGTCACCTGAGCCAGGTATCAGATGTGGGCGGGGCCGGGTAGGCTAGATGCCGCGCTTAGGAGGCCCCAGTGGCTGCCAGGCGGCTTTGGTCAGCCTCCTAGTTTGAATCCGAGGAGAGATAGCTAGGGTCCTAGAATAGCTGGGGAGGGCTGGTCTTGGAATTCCCTGACCACCCAAGGGCTGTGCCCCGTCCCGCCCTCTGTCCTGAGTGCAGCCATGATTCAGGGTTGCTGTGTGTACCTTTGCAGGAAGGCAGCCCTGGGGCTGAGCCCAACCTCCTGTGCTCAGGTGGGTACCTCCTTTCAGAGAGGCCATATGCACTCCCTCTAACAGGGACCTGGAACTGTTCCTGAACCCTAAACAAGGGGGGAGTCACCACCTAAGTGATACAGACCTTGTTCAGCAGCAGGGAAGCTGAGCCTTACAAGGCTGGTAGGAGTTGGGGGTGGGAAGGGCACCAAAGTAAGGGGCAGGCCAGGCACAGTGGCTTACACCTGTAATCCCAGCACTTTGGGAGGCTGAGGCAGGTGGATCACTTGAGTCCAGGAGTTCAAGACCAGCCTGGGCAACATAGTGACACTTCATCTCTACAAAAAATACAAAAATTAGCCAGCTGTGGTGGCGCATGCCTATAGTTCTAGCTACTCGGGAGACTCAGGTGGATCACTTGAGCCTGGGAGGCGGAGGTTACAGTGAGCTGAGATCGCACCACTGCACTCCAGCCTGGGCAACAGAGTGAGACCCTGTCTCAAAAAAAAAAACAAAAAAACTAGGGGGCAACTGGGGCACAGCCAGAGGTGCCCACGGAGCCTTCGTTCTTTCCCTGACTGGTTTCCTCAGGACACTAGGCCCTGGGTTTCTAGCTTCTCCCTGTCCCTTCTATTAGCTGCTCTTAGTCCTGTTCCCAAATCCCAATCCCTTCCCTGTTCCCAACAAGATCCCTTGGGCTTCTCTAACTAACCTAGGGCTCCCCTGCCTCTCTGCCCAGCCCAAGCCCCTGTCCTTGTAGGACTGCCTGGGGAATCCCCTGGGAGACACGTCATTTACATATGAACCCATTCTCTTGGCCCTGTCCAGGTAGAGTCGCTGTGAAGGTCACTGCCCTTATTTTGGTTTTGGGGGAGCCCTGGTCCCTCCAGAGTTGCCAACTTGGAGAATTGCCCAAGGTGATACTGTGGAACAATGCGAGCCTTGGAAGGAAGTAGAGGCCTGTGTGTGCTGCAGGGTGGCCTCAGGTCCATCATCTCCAATCCGAGGACAGCTCTGCCCAGTGCAGTCACCAGTACCATCCTGTTTATTAGATGAGAAATGAAGCTCAGGGAGGCCCAGCAGCTCATCCACGACCAGATGCCTTGTACGTGGCAGGAAGGGATACAAAGCTTAGTGGGTCTGACTCAGTCCCTGTTCTAAATCAGCCTTTGGAAAAGAAGGTGGGGATCGGAGGGAGGGGTGGCCACGATATCTCCAAGGCTTGAAGGGAATGAGGAATGAATGTGGGTAGTTGAAGGATGGGCCCAACCCTTTGTCTTCCTCTGAGTTAGAGGAAAGATGCTGAGCCGAACAGGAGTAGTGACTCTGGTGAAATGTTAGAAGAACTGCCCGCCCTTGACCTGTGGCCTGAGAGCCTAGCAAAAAGTTACAGGCTGTTTTCTCTGTGGCCTGACCTTCCTGCTGATGCGCGGAATTGTCGAGGCCAATGGGAATATAATATGAGCCACGTATGTGATTTAAAATTTCCTAGAAGCTGCATTGTATAATTATTTAAACACGTGAAATTAATTTTAATTATATATTCTGGCTGGGTGCGGTGGCTCACGCCTGTAATCCCAGAACTTTGGGAGGTCAAGGCGAGCAGATCACTTGAAGTCAGGAGTTCGAGACCAGCCTGGCCAACATGGTGAAACCCCATCTCTACTAAAAATGCAAAAATTAGCCGGGCGTGGTGATGCACGCCTGTAGTCCCAGCCACTTGGGAGGCTGAGGCGGGAGAATCGTTTGAATCCGGGAGGTGGAGGTTGCAGCGAGCTGAGATCTCACCACTGCACTCCAATTGGGTGACAGAGGGAGACTCTGTCTTTAAAAAAAAATCTAGAAGCTGCATTATAAAATTATTTAAACAAGTGAAATTAATTTTAATCCTGTATTCCAGCTGGTCACAGTGGCCCATACCTGTAATCCCAGCACTCTGGCACTCTGGAAGGCTGAGGCCTGTGGATCACTTGAGGGCAGGAGTTTGAGACCAGCCTGGCCAACATGGTGAAACCCCATCTCTACTAAAAATACAAAAACTAGCTGGGCATGGTGGCGTGTGCCTGTAGTCCCAGCTCCTCAGGCGGCTGAGGCAGGAGGATCACTTGAACCAGGGAGGCGGAGGTTGCAGTGAGCTGTGATCGTGCCACTGCACTCCAGTCTGGGTGACAGGCGTGACCCTATCTCAAAAAAAAAAAATTATATATTCCTTTTAATCCAACATATGCAAAATATTTTGACGTGTGATTAACTACTAATGAGATTTTTTCAGTTTGTGTTTGTGAATGCTAAATCTGAAATCTAGGTGTTAAGGCACATCTGAATTCAGACATTAAATCTTTTTTTGGAAGTACTAGATCTGTATTTAGAATTTGGACGATTTACAGTGGAAAAAGGGAATTCGAAGCGTGGCCTGCCTGAGTCCAGCCCCTGTTCTTCTAGAACCCGAGTTGTTCCAGACATACTTGAAGGGTTTCCAAGAACTGACTTAATCCTCGTTGGTGACATGAGCCATATTGCAAGTGCTTAGTGGCCCCATGGGGCTCATGGCTACCGTTCTGGGCAGCTCGGAGCATGGGGCCTGCTCCTGGCCAGGCCAGCGGGCTCCTGTGGGGCGTTTCCGCCAGAGTCCTCCAAATTCCAGAGGCTGTTCCCTGAGCTGCCTCTGCTGCTGGGAAAGTGCTGCTGTCCCGGGGAGACGGCTGCTGACTTCCTGAGGCTCCAGCAACCTGGGGCTGGCTGAGGTCTGGTGGGGCCCCTGGGGGAGCTTGTCCTGCACATCCTATCCCACTGTCTACTCCCCTTTTCCTGGGAAATGTTTACATTCCAGACACTCAGCTATCTCTATCCAGGGCTTCTCCAGGCTCTGCATTTTTCACATAGCTGAACAGGGACCTGGGCTGGCCTGGGGGCCGCTGCTAGGCCCTATCTGTCCCCCTAGCCATCCCATTCAGGTATGACCATTTGCAGGGCAGGCCCTGTTCCTAGCAAAGAGCCAGGCCTGAGGCACCCCCCGCTCCCCCAACCTTTTTGTCTCCAGGCATCCCCCAAAATAGGCACTTGTTGGAGCTCTCCTCCCTGCCTGACCCCAGCATGGGATTCCTTGTGAGAGCCATTGGACTAGACTGACTGATGGGGGAGGCAGGTGGCAATTGAGTTCGCTAAGCTATCATTGCTAGATCTCACCAGGGACTTCTCCTTTTCTGCTGCTTTGAGGCCTGGCAAGGCTGCAAAGTAGGAAAGCCCAGGGCCTAAGGAGGCTGCCTCCTTGTTGAGACCTTTTTCTGCAGGGCAGAGTCTCTGTGGTTGTTTTTTGTTTTAAGTCTTTAAAGCAATCAGTTGACATAGCTATTGCTTTGTGCTGTTCTCACCTAGCTCTGCAGGGTCACTATCCCCCGGGGGGGGGGGGGGGTCAGATTGGGGTAACTGATTAAGAAACTGAACAAAAAACCTTCCTGAAGATGGTTTATCACTCTAAATTTGTAGCGGGTTTATGTTCATACCTTTCTTAACCCACAATTCTATCCCTGGGACATCTGCCCCAGGAAATACTCAAGTGGTGCAGACAAAGATAGGAGTCCAAGAATGCCATCAACATGGTTGTGATTGCAAACCCTCTAGCAACAAAGTAAATACTCAACAATAAACCCCTGGTGAGTTAGGATATCTCCAGGTAAAGAATATTCTTTAGATGTTTTAAAAGTCATTTTAGGCCGGGTATGATGGCTCACACCTGTAATCCCAACACTTTGGGAGGCCAAGGCGGGCAGATCACTTGAGGTCAAGAGTTCAAGACCAGCCTGGCCAACGTGGTGAAACCCCATCTCTACTAAAAATACAAAAATTAGCCGGGCATGGTGGCGGGTGCCTGTAATCCTAGCTTCGGGGGAGACTGAGGCCGGAGAATCGCTTGAACCTGGGAGGCAGAGTTTGCAGCGAGCCGAGATCTCACCATTGCACTCCAGGCTGGGTGACAAGAGCAAAACTCCGTCTCAAAAAAAAAAAGCCATTTTAGGCAGGTTGCAGTGACTCACACCTACAATCCCAGCACTTTGGGAGACCAAGGCAGGAGGATCGCTTGAGTCTAGGAGGTCCAGACCAGGCTGGACAACATGATGAGTACCTGTCTCTACCAAAAATTAAAAAGTAGCCTGGCGTGGCAGGCCTGGTGGTGCATGCCTGTAGTCCCAGCTGCTTAGGAGGCTGAGGTGGGAAGATCACTTGAGCCTGGGAGGCCGAGGCTACAGTGAACCGAAATCACGCCATAGCACCCAGCCTGGGCAACAGAGTGAGACCCTCAAAAAAGAAAAATTAAAAATTTTTGGCCGGATGCGGTGGCTCACGCTTGTAATCCCAGCACTTTGGGAGGCTGAGGCAGACAGATCATGAGGTCAGGAGATAGAGACACGGTGAAACCTGTCTCTACTAAAAATACAAAAAATTAGCCGGGCGTGGTGGTGGGCACCTGTAGTCCCAGCTACTCGGGAGGCTGAGGCAGGAGAATGGCATGAACCCGGGAGGCGGAGCTTGCAGTGAGCCGAGATCACGCCACTGCACTCCAGCCTGGGCGACAGAGCGAGATTCCGTCTCAAAAAAAAAAAAAAAAATAGACGTGCAAACATTCACAAGTGCAGAAGACTCAAAGGATGTACACTTAGGTATTAGCAAGGTTACTTCTGGTTGTGGGAGTCTGGGTAATTTTTGTTCTTTTTTTTCTTTTTTTTGAGATGGTGTCTCGCTCTGTCGCCCAGGCTGGAGTCCAGTGGTGCAATCTCAGCTCACTGCAAGCTCTGCCTGCCGGGTTCGCACCATTCTTCTGCCTCAGCCTCAATTTTTGTTCTTAAACGTCTTTATAACTCCCAGGTTTTTCACAGTGTGTGTGTATTACTTCTGTAATAAATGAAAAAACACGTATCTGCAACAACACTCCAGGGATTCCCTTTCTGGGAAGATGGTTGGAATTTGGTGACAGTAAGAGCCTGTGAGACCTAGTTGACTAGGCCCTGGAGGGACCTGGAAGAGCCCAGAGTAGGGCACGGCCTCCGCGGTACTCTAGGCCCCTGGGTGAGCCCGGAGCTGCAGTGCAACCAAGATTTTCTCCTGAGAGACCGGTGTCTCCATTGTTCCAAACTCGCCCTACTTTCCCCACCCCACACCTATAAGGCCCCCATGCCACTGAGGAGGGCTGGGTCCGTCACCCAGGGTGCACGTGGTGGAGGCACCAAGTCAGTTCCTGGAAAGCATCGAGAGGCTGGCGTGGCGTCGGGGAGGATGAGCTCGCAGGGGTGGCCATGAGGCCAAGGGCAGAGTCACAAAGGGACAGCGGGTGGGGCCTGGTAAATATGGGTTAGGCTCCAACACTCAGGTGTCTGGGAGGAACCGGAAAGTTACCGAAGCCCTGCTTCCTGCTGGGTCGTCCGGTGCTGCAGCTCCAGCAGCCATAGTGGCGCGAAGGGGACAGGTCTGCAGGCCCACCCTGTGTGCTTCTCGTTGCAGACGGTGGAGCATGGCTTCCCGCACCAGCCCAGCGCCCTCGGCTACAGCCCGTCCCTGCGCATCCTGGCCATCGGCACCCGTTCTGGAGCCATCAAGCTGTATCCTCTGTCCCCTCACTCCCACTTGGGCAGGGCCTTGGGGTGGGTGAGATTTGGGGAAGGACATCTTTTCCTTCCTTGCCCATGGGCTGTTGGGATAAAATGAGGGACTTTCCTGATTTCCAGCTTTGGACATGATTTTATTCCAAAATGGGGCGGGTATGGTTGATGATGGAGCAGGGACCTGGGCATGAGCGCATCCCTGGTGGGATGCGACCCTGTCCTTTGCAGGAGGACAGTGAGGTTTGAAACGCACTGAGGTGATACAGGCTTATTTTGTCCCCTGTGTCCTTTCAGGACCATTCATGTGGTCTGCCCCCTTTACTCAGTTTCCCCCTTTCACCTATTCCTGGAGGTTTCAGGAATCCCCCAGTCCTGGGCAGGGGGTGAGGCTGCTGGGGGGCTCAGAGACCTGTTTTGCAGGGGTTGTATTGGTGGATCCAGGGGAAAGGACCTGATCCCCGTGTCTCAGCCAGTGCTCATTCAGTGAGTGGCTGGCTGGTGCATCAGTAGCAAGGCCTAGGCCCTTCTGTGCCCCTGCCTCCCTCAGCTCCCCACCTCACTACCAGAAAAGCAAGTTACAGGGACCCCTCTTGTCACTAGGGATGTTTTTAATTAAAAAAAAAAAATTTTTCGGCACTTTGGGAAGCTGAGGCAGGCAGATCACTTGAGGTCAGGAGTTCAAGACCAGCCTGGTCAACATGGTAAAACCCTGTCTCTACTAAAAATATTTAAAAAATTAGCAGGGCGTGGTGGCACATGCCTGTAATCCCAGCTACTTGGGAGGCTGAGATGGGAGAATCGTTTGAACCTGGGAGGCAGAGGTTGCAGTGAGCCAAGATTGCGCCACTACACTCCAGCCTGGGCAACAGAGTGAGACTCCATCTCAAAAACTTTTTTTTTTTTTTTTTTTTTTTT
The DNA here is from genome assembly GCF_028885625.2 of Pongo pygmaeus. Lineage (NCBI taxonomy): Eukaryota > Metazoa > Chordata > Mammalia > Primates > Hominidae > Pongo > Pongo pygmaeus. Next base: position 93,793,867 of record NC_072392.2, read on the forward strand.
GTGGAGACAGGGTCTTGTGATCTTGCCCAGCCTGGTCTTGAACTCCTGGGCTCAAGCAACTCTCTCGCCTTGGCCTCTCAAAATGCTAGGGTTACAGGCATGAGTCACTGCACTCCCAGCCTGCAGTTTTGTTTTTTAACCTATCTTGGTAAGAATCAGAGGTAGACTGGCCCCAGGGCCCCATCTACAAGCAGAGATGGGGTGGCCTTGGGCCAGGAGAGCAGGGCTCAGGCAGCCATCTTCCAAATTCCACCCCCACCCCCACAGGCGGCAGAGAGTGGAGAGGGCTCTGCCTGGCAGGGACAGTCTTTCCCCGGCCTGAGGCTGGATGTTGTCCAGTTGGGTCATGTTTTTTATCCAAAGCACTGGTTCTGGCCGACTGGGGGCTCCCGGTGTTTTCAGAGATGAAAAACCGGATCAGGTTGGGCACCCCGCCAGTCTGATCTGTGCTCCCCTCAGGGCAGGGCCCCAGGGGAGTTGAGAGATGAGGGACCACCTCCAATAGCTTGGCTGCCACCTCCAGTGGAGCCTGACCTCCCTCTTCCCCTCTGCCTGGTGTGGGGGAGGGGTATGGAACGCTCGAGTTCCAGGCTGGGCTGGTATACACAGGGGGCCAGGGCCTTGCTGCGGGCTCAGCCTTCCCTCGGCTGGTTAATCATTGCCAGGCCACAGCCAGACTCTGGTTACCAATCCCTGGTGCCAAGACTCATGGGCCAAGACTGTTGGGGAGAGGCCCCCAGGGTGCTGTGTGTTTTTTCACAGGTGCTACCAAGCGACAGCCAACATGTCTGTTGCAGCTCAGGATCAGGGTGGCAGCCTGACAGTTGCAGGGTAGGGCTTCACCTTTTTTTTTTTTTTTTTTTTTGAGACGGAGTCTCGCTCTGTCGCCAGGCTAGAGTGTAGTGGCGCTATCTCGGCTCACCACAACCTCCAACTTCCAGGTTTAAATGATTCTCCTGCCTCAGGCTCCCGAGTAGCTGGGACTACAGACACGCACCACCACGCCCAGCTAATTTTTGTATTTTTAGTAGAGATAGGGTTTCACCATGTTGGCATTGGCCAGGATGGTCTCGATCTCTTGACCTTGTGATCCACCCGCCTCGGCCTCCCAAAGTGCTGGAATTACAGGTGTGAGCCACCACACCCGGCCAGGGCTTCACCTTTCTATGGAGTTGCTCCCACCAGCCTGACTGGGAAAAATCTCCCAGGGGTCAGGTCACCAGACTGGTGCTCCAGGGCCAGGGCTGCTGTGTCTCCTCCCCACCCTAGGCTCCATGCATGGGGTCCTACTGCCTCGGGGGAGGGCAGCCCCTCTCTGTGTTTGCACTCATTGCACATGGGCCCTGAGAGCCTGGCACTCGAGGCAGGCAGGGGATGGTGTCCGACCTTCCAGAGCTTTCCTGAGCCTACTCCTAGCTACGGAGCCCCAGGCGTGGAGTTCATGGGGCTGCACCGGGAGAACAACGCGGTGACGCAGATCCACCTCCTGCCTGGCCAGGTGAGGGACCTGGGGTGGGACAGGAAGCCACTTCATGCCCTCCTTCTCTCACTGCTTCCAGCAGGGCTGGTGTGGAGAGGCTGGCATTCGGTGGCCCTGGATTTGCTGCTGATGGAAAGACCTGGGACCCCCTCCCTTTCCACAGCTGGGGCTCATGGGCCACCCTGGGAGTGGCCAGGGGGTCTTTGAAACAACTGGGGCTGGGTAGCCCCGGTGCGTAAAGGCCTTGCCTGGGTAGCAAGACCACATGCTCCCATCCCTGTGCCCTCGCCAGTGCCAGCTGGTCACCCTGCTGGATGACAACAGCCTGCACCTTTGGAGCCTGAAGGTCAAGGGCGGGGCTTCGGAGCTGCAGGAGGATGAGAGCTTCACACTGCGTGGGCCCCCAGGGTAAGGGCTCAATCCCCAGCCCCTTCCACTCCCAGCCCTGCCTGACCCTTGCCCTTAGCTCTGGAGTGGACTCACCCTTTATGGGGCCTATTGCGCCCCTGGCAGTGCCTGGCATGCATTTGGCCCGATGCATCGTCACACTCAGGTGCTCCGAGTGGAGTGGGCGGGGCTGCAGCCTGCCTCCTCCATCCGCGCACCCTGTGTTAGGCTGGAGGGTCCCTGGCATCTTTCCTGCCTCCTAGCCCAGGCTCTCTGCCATCTGTCTCCTGTCTTGGCAGAAAGTGACCAATGTTTGTCCTGGCCTGAAGTGTTGTGAACCCCATTAAAGGGCCTTATGGGCTTGTTTTCCGAGGAGTCAGGGGACCCCGTCCATGGCGTCTCCCCTGCTGGGCAGTGGTCAGCTCATGGGCAGCTGTTCTTGTCACAGGGCTGCCCCCAGTGCCACGCAGATCACTGTGGTCCTTCCACATTCCTCCTGCGAACTGCTCTACCTGGGCACTGAGAGTGGCAACGTGTTTGTGGTGCAGCTGCCAGCTTTTCGCGCGCTGGAGGACCGGACCATCAGCTCGGACGCGGTGCTTCAGCGGTGAGCCCAGAGCCCGGCTGCTGTTAACCCCATCCCCTCAAGTTAGGCATGGCTTCTCCCCTTGGTCCCGGGACCCTCTCAGGAGCTGTCATTTCTCTGCTGGGAATTCCATGGGGCTAGCAGGGGAGGCTCTTGGCTTCCTACCTGTCACCTACTGAGAACTTATTGGCCTATCATAGGTTAGCATCATAGCACTAAAAAGGGGGCTTTGGGGGTCCCTCGTCTAAAGGCCCCAAATGACTGTGTAATGTCACCAACTGTCAGTCCAGTGTCCTTTGCACTTGCCATGGGTTTCAAAACCCCAGGGGCTCCACAGCAGGGAAGTCGGGCCCAGACCTCCCTGCATCACTGGGGCAGCTCCTGGTGCCACCCTGTGCTGTGGGCACTTTGCTGAGGTTCCATTTGCTCGCAGCCTCTGTGGCTAAAAAGCCTTGACCGCCCCAGGCATGTGGGTCTTTTGAGATCATTTCAGAAGCTTTGCTCCTTGTTGATGATACTAGGATAGAGAGGGAGTTGGATCAGTCCGGGTGTGGAGAAGGGGACAAGGCCCAAAAAAAGAGAGGAGATAGCATCTGACAGGATCATGTTGGGGCCGGGTCGATCATGGTGGAATGATCTGTGGTTCCAAGCGGCAGGAGGAGGCCGGGGTGCTGGGCCCCTGGCCCTGCAAGGCTTTGGACTGGGCCTGGGACACACTCCTGTAGCTGGCCAGCCCAGCTCTCCAGTCCTGGGTGGCGATGAAGCACAGCCCGTCTGCCCAGGGCAGGGCATTACTGGGCTGGGAGGATTCCCACTTCGGGCTGTGTCCCTCTCAGTGCAGACTCTGAGTGCCTTTCTCGTTCAGCAGGGTAGGGCTGGGGCAGTGTGCCCAAGGTCAGAGCAGAACACTTTGCAGGATGACAGGTACCACAGCGGGACACAGCCTGTGGGCAGGACGGCATGGGACCTGCGCCCCAGCAGGTGGCCACACCAGTGCCCAGCCTCACCCTGTAGTTAGCTGGCAGGAATCTAGTTGGCGGGGGGGCCCAAGTGCCCTGAGAGCCCCTCCTGCCAGTTTATTTATTTTATTTTATATTATATTATATTTTATTTTATTTTTGAGATGGAGTTTCACTCTTGTTGCCCAGGCTGGAGTGCAATGGCACAATCTTGACTCACTGCAACCACTGCTTCCTGGGTTCAAGCTATTCTCCTGCCTCAGCCTCCCGAGTAGCTGGGATTACAGGCATGCGCTACCACACCTAGCTAATTTTGTATTTTTAGTAGAGATAGGGTTTCTCCATGTTGGTCAGACTAGTCTCAAACTCCCGCCCTCAGGTGATTGACCTGCCTCGGCCTCCCAGAGTGCTGGAATTACAGGCATGAGCCACAGCGCCTGGCCCAGTTTGTTTATTTATTTAAAAAAAACAACAAAACATTTTTTTTGAGAGAGAGTCTTACTCTGTCCCAGGCCGAAGTGCAGTGGTGAGATCTCAGCTCACTGCAACCTCTGCTTCCCAGGTTCAAGTGATTCTCCTGCCTCAGCCTTCTGAGTAGCTGGGATTACAGGTGCACGCCATCACGCCCGGTTTATTTTTGTATTTTTAGTAGAGACGAGGTTTCACCATGTTGGCCAGGCTGGTCTTGAACTCCTGACTTCAGGTGATCCACCCACCTCGGCCTCCCAAAGTGCTGGGATTACAGGTATGAGCCACCGCACCCAGCCCCTTTTGGCAGTTTAAATTTGTGTCCTCTTGATGACACTTATCTAAGTTTTTAAAACGTCCAACCCTTTAGTCTCATAACTCTGTCTCTGAGAAGTCTCTGTCCTAAAGATACAGGATAAGAATGATCATTGTAGGGCTGTTTTTAATGGCAAAAAGTTGGAAGCCCTCTAATTGTCTAACAATTTTCATCTGTGTAAGGACATTATTTGCATTTATTAAGAATATCTAGATGGGCACAGTTGCTCACACTTTGGGAGGCTGAGGTAGGAGGATTGCTTGAGGCCAGGAATTTGAGACCAGCCTGGGCAACATAGCAAGACCCTGTCTCTCCCCACAAAAAATAAAAATTAGTTGGGCAAGGTGGCACACGCCTGCGGTCTCAGCTATTTGGGAGGTGGGAGGATCACTTGAGCCCAGGAGTTGGAGGCTGCAGTGAGCCATAATCAGGTCACTACCCTCCAGCCTGGGTGACAGAATGAGATTCTGTCTCTAAAAAAATTAAAAATTAGGCCAGGCGCGATGGTTCACGCCTGTGATCCCGGCACTTTGGGAGGCGGAGGCGGGTGGATCACCTGAGGTCAGGAGTTCGAGACCAGCCTGGGCAACATGGTGAAACCCCGTCTCTACTAAAAATACAAAAAATTAGCCTGGCGTGGTCGTGGGTGCCTGTAATCCCTGATACTCAGGAGGCTGAGCAGGGAGAATTGCTTGAACCCAGGAGGTGGAGGTTGCAGTGAGCCGAGGTCACACCACTGCACTCCAGCCTGGGCAACAGAGCGAGACTCCATCTCAAAAAAAAAAAAAAAAATTAAATATTGAATATTAAAGTCCCCTTCAACTCTCACTCTTGATTCAAATTCTAATGTCAGTGAGGTCAGTGCTAGCAGTAGATGTGCCAGATATAGATAATGTGGAGAGCTTGGGTTTAGTGTGGCTTGGGTCCAGGCTGGGTCCACTTCTCACATCCTTGCTGTTGGCTGTTGGTCCTGTGCCTGCTGCCTTGTGGTTTTTTTGTTGGCTGCAACACCTCCAGCCCTCACGGCAGCATTCCAGGCCTAGAGACAGGGCAGGGGTCAAGGCTCCAGGGCCAGGCCAACTCATACAGAGTTTTGTTTTATGGGGCTAAAAAACTTCTTTATTATTAAACACTCCCTTTTGCAAAAATGCACTGAATATGAATGTTCAGTTTAACAGATTCTTGTAGAGCATCCTTGCAGCCTCCCTCCCAGGCATAGAAATAGAACTTTGATGCCCTCCGGAGGTCTTACGCACCCTTCCTAGTCAAGGCTCCCTCTTGCCCCCACGTTGATTTTTCCAGAAGTCACTGCCTTGCACCGCCTGTGTTTACATCACTGGAGGTTGTGTCCATGTCTCTGTCTTGTTCTACATGCTGCCCCTCTCCCCTTGGTGACATGTCTTAGCCATCTTTCTTTCTTTTTTTTTGGAAATGGAGTCTCACTCTGTCACCCAGGCTGGAGTGCAGTGGCATGATCTCAGCTCACTGCGACCTCCGCCTCCTAGGTTCAAGCAATTCTCCCGCCTCCACCTCCCGAGTAGCTGGGATTATAGCCATGTGCCACCACGCCCAGCTAATGTTTTGTATTTTTAGTAGAGACAGGGTTTTGCCATGTTGGCCAGGCTGCTCTCAAACCCCTAACCTCAAGTGACCTGCCCACCTTGGGCTCCCAAAGTGCTGGGATTACAGGCATGAGCCACCACGCTCGGCCATCCACCGCGCCCAGCCCCTAGCCATATTTCTATGCTGGCACGTGGAGCAGCCACCTCTGCATAGGGAGCCCCGTGGCTGTGCCATGCTGGGGGCCATTCCCCCTGGTGGATGGCATCGGAGGCTCACGGCACTCCCTTCGCCCAGGTTGCCAGAGGAGGCCCGCCACCGGCGTGTGTTTGAGATGGTGGAGGCACTGCAGGAGCACCCTCGAGACCCCAACCAGATCCTGATCGGCTACAGCCGAGGCCTTGTTGTCATCTGGGACCTACAGGGCAGCCGCGTGCTCTACCACTTCCTCAGCAGCCAGGTAGGCAGTGCCCAGGACATGGCAGGTGCCATGTTGCTCTCCCAGGCCCCAAGTGGCACATACATGCTCTGTGCAGAGGCATGGGGTGCAGGCGATGGGAACACCACCTCGGTCCAACGTGCCGCCCTCTGTCCCTCTCCTCTTCCTCCATAGCAACTGGAGAACATCTGGTGGCAGCGGGACGGCCGCCTGCTCGTCAGCTGTCACTCTGACGGCAGCTACTGCCAGTGGCCCATGTCCAGCGAAGCCCAGCAACCAGAGCCCCTCCGCAGCCTCGTGCCTTACGGTCAGTGTTTCACCCGCCGGGCAGGGCCCACCCCCAGTGCCTCCTGGATTGAGGTGCAGGATGCTCAATTCTGAAGCAAACTCCGGGGCCAGAGAGGGTAAAGGCTTTGTCCAAAGCCACACAGCAGGGTTCCCCTCACCCAGTTTCTTGGGGAACTTCTCGGAGCAAGAGTCCCACGCACAGGTCTACCATGTGGATGCGGGCATGAGCTTGAGGGATCTGTGCCTGTGGGGACTGACACTTGTCTGAGAGTTGGAGGATCCGTTCAAGCCACTTCCTTTCCTTTCAGGTCCCTTTCCTTGCAAAGCGATTACCAAAATCCTCTGGCTGACCACTAGGCAGGGGTAGGTATCCGTGCTGGTCCTCTTTCCTCTCCAGAGCCTTCCTGGAGGGCTGGAAAGGTCAGTTAGGCCTCTGCCTGGGAAGATGGTGCCAGTGAACACTCTCAGGTCCCGTGTTGAAGTCTTGGACACCAGGGAGGGGAGAGAGGGTAGATGCTATTCCCGTCTCTCAGCGGCCCAATTCCTGACAAGTTCATTCCTGCTCCTTCCTTCCACCCTCCCAGAGAGATGGTGCTGAGCAGCAGGTCTCAAACTCCTTTAGTGGCAGCCCTGTTTCTTCAGACAAAATCACTCTGGGTGATGTTCAAACAGAATTGGGGGGAGCACCCAGCTTGAGGCAGGAGTGGCTGCTGAGACTCAGAGTCCCCAGCCTGGATACCCTCACCTTACCCCCAAGTCCTCCTGGGCTGTGGCAGTTGGAAGGAGATGGGGTCCAGTCTCCCCTGCTCTTGGGGACCTTGACTGAGTGGTCACTTTGATTGCCGGCCTGTGGCTGTTGAGGCCGTGCCAGGAGCCCCAGCCCACTGCCGCTCCTCTGTGCCTGCCAGGTTGCCCTTCACCATCTTCCAGGGTGGCATGCCACGGGCCAGCTACGGGGACCGCCACTGCATCTCTGTGATCCACGATGGCCAGCAGACGGCCTTTGACTTTACTTCCCGTGTCATCGACTTCACTGTCCTCACAGAGGCAGACCCTGCAGCCGGTAGGAGAGCTTCGGGAGTGGGTGCCCAGGGTTAGGTGTGGGAGGCGTGGAGCAGGGCCATCAGTGAAAGCAGGGCCAGGTGCAGTGGCTCCTGCCTGTAACCCCAGTGCTCAGGGAGGCCAAGGTGGCAGGATCGCTTGAGCCCAGGAGTTCAAGTCCAGCCTGGACAATGTAGGAAGACCCTTGTCTCTACAAAAAATAAAAAAAAAATTAGCCAGGTGTTGTGGCACATACCTGTAGTCCTAGCTACTCAGGAGGCTGAGGTGGGAGGATCACTTGAGCCCGGGAGGTGGAGGTTGCAGTGAACCAGGATCATGCCACTGCACTCAGCCTGGATAACACAGCCAGACTGTGTCTCAAAAAAAAAAGGGCTCTGCACAGATGTTCCTAAGCCTACCACTGTCCTGAGTCCCTTAGCCTCACTGCACCCCAAGGTGAAGTGTCATCAAGCCCTACATCTCCTTTCTCTGCCTCCCTGCCACCCTCCCCAGCTAGAGACCCAGCCCAGCCACACCTCCTGCCTGCCCCGGGCTCTCTGCCCTTTCCAGACTGTAATGGGACTTAGCCCACAGGGGGCTGATCTGTACTGTTGGATTTAACACCCACCCCGCTGAGGCAAGAGGGTCTTGGCTTAGAGATGGCAAAGCCCGCCTTCTGGGCAGGGCAGAAGGTGGCTGTGCAGCCTCCTGGAGCTCCAGCAGGACCGGCAGAGCCCTGAGTCAGCCTCGTAAATAGTGTGACAGGCAAGACCAGAAAGGGCTGATGTTGAAACCTGGAGAAGAGGCCTGCAGGAGCTCTCCAGGAGGGAGGGCCCTCTCCTAATGACGCTGGACTGAAAGGGCCTGAGGCCGAAAGGTGAGGGGGCGGGGCTGTTCAGGACACCTGGTCTGTGTACTCATGGCCTCTATGTACCCTGTTCAGGGGAACCCCAAACCTGCTTTTCTTTCTTTCTCGGCCTCTCTTCCCTCCTCACACCCTGGATGCTGAGAGCAGGGCCCAGCTCTGCTCTTTCCACAACATTTGGACCATGTTGGCACAGAGCAGGGGCCTCTTGGGCTATGGTGGCCACACTCCCCAGGCTAACTGAG